>NC_080781.1:25000-625000 GCF_020826845.1 Diceros bicornis minor
CCTCGCGCGGCCCCCCAGACGCGGCCCCCCAGACGCGTGCCGACACGGGGCCCCGCCCGTCCTCGCGCGGCCCCCAGACGCGGGCCCCCCAGACGCGGCCCCCCAGACGCGTGCCGACACGGGGCCCTGCCCGTCCTCGCGCGGCCCCCAGACGCGGGCCCCCCAGACGCGGCCCCCCAGACGCGGCCCGACACGGGCTGCCCACGGGGCCCCGCCCGTCCTCGCGCGGCCCCCCAGACGCGGGCCCTCCACACGCGGCCCCCCAGACGCGGGCTCTCCACACGCGGACCCCCAGACGCGGCCCCCCAGACGCGGGCTCTCCACACGCGGACCCCCAGACGCGGCCCCCCAGACGCGGCCCCCCAGACGCGGGCCGACTCGGGGCCCCCGCCCGTCAGGGGCTCTGAGTCTCCGACTCTGATCCACTGCACAATCTCACTGAGGACGGCCCTGCCAGCCTCGCGGACGCCGAGTCCCTTCCCTGCGGCTACGCCGCAGACAGCAGCCTGGAGCCCGGGGAGGGCGTGGGGAGGACGTGGGAGTTCTGTCCACGGAGAGGTGGAAGGCGCGTTCCTACTCGATGACACTGCAGGGGAAGAGGGAGAATTCCACCCCCACCCACAACCCTTTCCCCTAAGTGTCTTATGGCTGGTCAAATAATTAAGGCAGATAGGTTAGCAGGGGAAAATAAACAAAGTTTAATAACATGTGTACGTAGGAGAAACTCAGGAAAAACTGAGAAACTCGCCAAAATGGCACAGGTTCTCATCTTAAATACTGTCTTCAGGTAAAGACAAAGGAGGATGTTAGGGGTGGGGGTTTGGGACTTCAGGGGGAGGAAAGCAAATCACGGGGAAATGGAGAAGCAAATGTTTGGGAATATGGCCCCACAGACAGACTTTTTATAAGTTTTACGTTATGCTATAGTTATCTCGTGGTATTAGCTCCTTCCTGGAACAGGCCTTCCATCTTAAGTTCTTTTAGGGCAGTTAGGGGGAAGGTCAAAGTTTCTTTCAGAGTCTTTTGTCCTTAAAAATAATCAAGGCAAAGAGACACACTTTGGGGTGGCCAGTTCTGATCCCCCACAACGCTAACCCCAAACCTCACCCTAAACTCAACCTTCGTCACAATCTCAACCCCAACCCTAATGGAAACCTAACCCCAATCCCTGACCCTAACACACCTTCCTTGGCTCCACCTGTGTGGACTCGACTCTCTGCCTTCCCACATGCCTGGACTCTAAGGGGTTGAGGAGGCACAACGGGGGTGGGCAGTGTCGTTACATCCAAGCCTGGACCCCACAGGCCAGCTGCATAGGCCCCAGTTGAGGACCCTCTCAACAGTTCTTTCCAAGAGGGTCTGGGTGCCTGATGCCCACGCTGTACAGACATCCCCTGTAGGCTCCAGGGTGAAAGTTGGTGCTAGGAGAGCCCCCCTGAACCCCCAGGGACAGGGGTGGAGACAGTCCACTGGGAGTGGGGATACTGGCTCCATAGGGGCAGAGGCACTGAACTGCTGGAACGGTTGGACTGAGGGGCCCCTTCCTGAAAATAACCAGGAAAGAAGGAACGTCTCCAGGAGACATCTCGAAAAGACCCTCCTATACAGTCTCAGTCCCACCACCATGCCCTCTTATTCTTTCTGAAACCTGAATTTCAGACTTCAAGCCAACCCTCTGCAAAGCAGTGCCTTCAGCTGGCAGAGTGATCAGCTTGACTCCCTGTGACTTCTTGGCAGTGGTTCTGTGGGGCCTGCGGTTGTGGGGCACGTGGGCACCTGGAGAGGCTAGTGTCATTGCCCGTCCTTCAGAAGGACAAGTCATCCCCATTTTCAGCCAGTTGTTGTGAGCACATCCTTACATCTCACCAAAGGACAACAGTGACACAGGACTGTGTGTGACATGGGGCAGGAGGAGGAAGGGCTGGGCGCCTGTCCACTTTTTGCTCTTAGGTATTTAGATGAAGTTTGCAAGAGGACGCTTTGCTGCAAAACAGAAAATATCTGAAGGCTAGGAGTCATTTTACTCCCTGGTTTTGTAACTTTTTTTTAACCAAAAAAAAAAAAAAAACCTCTTCTGCATTAATAGAGTCACATTAGAAAATACACAAATATCTAGGAAAACAGGTAAAGTAGTATGAAGTATGCGAACACAACTGTGCTTTTGACTCTTAAGTTTCCAATTGTAACAGTTATCACACTGCTAAACAATGTCCACGAGCTCTGCAAACACACTCGATGGTTGTGTAATATTAGAGCAACACACTTCACACTGTAAAGCATGTCAAATACCCATTCTGTGAATTCACTGTGTTTCATCTTGGTTTTTCCATAGGAAAATGGACGTAAGTATAGTCACAGTCAGTCAGGTTCCTGATGACTCAGTTGTAAAATACTGCCTGTCAATTTGCTTCTCAATCTAAATTTTTTAAGAACAGTATAATTTATTCTTTTTTTCTTATTTATTTATTTTTGTGTGTGTGAGGGAGATCAGCCCTGAGCTAACATCTGTTGCCAATCCTCCTCTTTTTGCTGAGGAAGATTGGCCCTGGGCTAAGATCCGTGCTCATCTTCCTCTACTTTATATGGGATCCTGCCACAGCATGGCTTAACAAGCGGTGCATCAGTGCGCACCCGGGATCCAAACCTGCGAACCCCGGGCTACCGAAGCGGAGAGTGCGAACTTAACTGCTGCGCAACCAGGCCGGCCCCAGTATAATTTATTCTTTAAAGCCATTTCATAGGCCTGGGGAGTCTAGTTAATTTCACAGTGAGGTTGTTGAATATGATACAAAGGAAATGCAGGTATTTCCCAGAAAAGTAGGATAAAGGAAGCTTTAAGAATTCATGAGAAAAAAAGGTGATAAAACTTGAGTTGCTTTTCAGATGTTTTACGTATTTTCAGATGTTTTACATGTTTTCAAGTGTTTTAAAAGTGGGATATATTCTGATTGAGCTTTTAGAGGTTTATAACCCACCCCACCTCGGTACAGCATGTAGGGTTTGGAGTGCCATGTAACGGAGCGATCAGAGGGCAGAGAGCCCTCAGGGCAGGAGAGAGGAGCCACCGCCTGTCCATAAATGCCTCAGGCATCCTTGTGTGGGCAGAGTGAACCCTGCCAACACTGGGGCCCTGTCTCCACGTTTCTGCAATGCCACCTTCCAGCGGCCTCCGTGCTCAAGTCACCTCCTGGCCCACGACGACCGAGGGGCTCCGGCCACCACATGGGCACTCCTGTTCTGTGCCAGTCTCAGCCTGTCGTTAACCAGTGTTGTGGCTGGACCAGCCCTTGTGGTTCTTATTATGGTCTCAAGAAACCCTTCAGCCACAACCATTAGGGAACTTTGAAAGGAAACAGGTTTATTACTTACTTACAGGACCTGGAAATTTGCAGCAGACCTGGGGCTACACAGCGAGGTTGTTGGGGAGGGTGAGAGAGAGAGCACGCGCGTGTGCACGTGTGCGAGAGAGCGAGCCAGCAAGCGTGGGCCTGAGGTTCTGCTTTTACTGGGGTTGAGAGTGGGGGCCTAGGGTTTTGCGGGCTTGCTCTTTATTGGTGAATTTAAAACATAAGAGTGGGAATTTAAAGTACGGGAGGAGGAAAAAACAAGTGGTCCAAATGGTGAGATATGGAAATCAACCAAGATCTGAGAAACAGAGGAGCCTGAGGCGGGGAGGCTGCCTGGCTCTTCCTCTGGTGTGTGGCTGGCAGGAGACCTATCGCTGAAGTGGGTGCCCGGCCGTCAAAGCTTAAGTCAGGCACTTGTATTACAGGAAAGAAAAACACTCAGGGTTTCCACAACTCCACACCTGCAGCAAGATGAGATGGCAGTGAAGGGGCTGCCGCCTCCCTCCCAGGTCCTCCCCCGAAATCCCACACAGCGCTTCTCAAAACTCAGTCACGTGACGGGACCAGAGTGCGGGGCGGCCCTGGTGGAGCCTGCTCTGTAAGGAGGGGCAGGGGGCATGCACTGAGATAACAGGAGCTGCTGTCGCAGCGCCAACCCACTGGACTCCCGAAGATGAACTCCCGACCTGTGGGCTAGTCCCCCACCCCCGGCCTGCAGGGATTTAGGGACTCAGGCTCTTCCGTCTTACAGAGCCACCCTCCTCTGGGCCGCCCTGGATGTGTGCTCTGACTTGCCCTCACAGAGTGACCACAAGCAATACCATGGGCCATTCTGGCGATTGCTTTCTAAACTTTTCTTTAGTTTACTTCGTGGTACTCATGCAGATTTGTGTGGGTGAGGAGTCCTTCTCGTAGCCAGTGCCACTCCCTGTTCACCCAGACCTGTTGTCCAGTCCCTGGTGTGAGCACTCACTCCCCAGGCAGCCTGCAGCTCACTGACCCTGACGACTCAGGGCTCCCTATATGGGTCCTGGATGACCAGGTATCAGGTGAGAGAAGCCGTCAGAGAAAAGGGGTGGTTGTATCCCCAGGGTCTGAGGTGTGTTTACAGTCACCATGGAAACCCCAGGGCTGGGCTTTGGCGGGGGAACAAAGCTGCAGTTTCCAGAGTGACCAAACTGCATGACTGTGGTGCCTCTCCTCTCCCCCCAGCCCCATCCTAGGGTTCCTGGAAATGGCGGGTCCACTGAGAGTGGGCCAGGGCAGGGAGGCGGGGGCTGGAGGAGAGGAGACTCATGGGACAGGTCTTCCTGCAGAGACTCAGGAGGGCAGATTGAAGGGATCCCCCAGGGATGGAGTCATTGGGAGTGACCATTCAGGGCCCCATGGTGACCTGCCTGGAGCCAGGGAGCACATGGTGAGTATCAAAGGCTAATGTCCAGGGCCTGACGCCCACAGAGGGGCTGGGCGGGGGGATGGCACCACCACCTCCTGGTCCTGTTCTCTCTTGGGCGTCAACCCTCCCTCCAGAGAAGACCGGGGTCTTCTCTGGGTCGCTGCACAGGTCGCAATGCCTCTTCAGTGGAAGGGCTGGGTCAGAGATGGGAGGAGCAGCCGATCCTCCTCCAGGCGGCCCCACGACATCAGGGATCTTGTCCAGCGTGGAGGCCCCACCAGCCAGTGAGGTTCAGAGCGCAGTTCCAGGATGACTCGGTGTGTGAGGACCGAGGACTTTCGCCGTGACCGTCTGCAGGTGTATGATTTGGGGCCGTTTTCTTTGGGGGAGCTCACAAAAACAGGTGGACTTGGCAAATTTATCACAAGTAATGAAAAAAATAGGAAACACTTTTTCATCATTTGATGAGAAACTTAAAGTTGCAACAAGAGCTTTTAAATCGTCTGGGAAGGATACTATAAATCGTCCGTGGGGAAGAGTTTCGGCCTTTTTGGTGCGCTCAGAATGCTGATGACGAGCTTCACAGGTGGCCGAAAGCCCACTCGGTGACACGGGGCTACAGGGTTTAAAGACCGTGCTGGACGGCCTGATTACGTTGGGGGAATTTTGACCAAGTTCGGGAGCAAATCGGGGTCTTAGGAAAAATCAAGGTGGAGGGAAGCCGCTGCCTGATCCCTTCCAGGTTAAGGGAGTGTTTGAGATTACAGAAGGTGCTGTGGGGGCAGCATGGCGGCGGGTCCATTATTTCAGGAATGCTAAGCTCTGACCTCTATTGATTACCAAGAACCCTAACGCTAATGTATTTCCTAACTCTTAACTATTACCCTCACCCTGAAAACCCTAAGCCCAAGATTTACAGAAAGTACAAACCATACAATACTGCATACACGTAATGAACCCTGTAAACGCTTCACACCTCACCGGAGACCTGACGCTAACCACAAACCCCGACCTGGAATTTGCCCAGGACCAAACACCAACCATAACGTCCCCCCTAACCCTAAAGCTAACCCCTACAAGTCGGTCTCCGTGTCCCTGCGGTTCCCACGCAGAACCAGGCATCACCCAGTGAGACTGCCCGGCAAAGGAAGAAGAGGGGATCTGAGGCCGCTGTGCGGTCACCATGGAAACACCAGGGACCAGTGCCATGTGACGGCAGGGCTTCTGTTTGCGGATGAAGCCTATCTGCGGGTCCTTGAGATCTGAGGCTCCTGGGAACACTGGTCTTGGGCATGGGAGCTGGGGCCACACAGAGCTCTTTTGAGCCTGAACCATGTCTTGAAATTCGGGAGGATCTGCAAGTTCTGGGCTCCTGCTAACATCTCTTTGCAACATGAAACGTAAAATCCCCTACCCTAGTCACCCGAGGACACTTTTCCATCTGTATTACCTATTTCCTTTTAGTGGACTAGAGTTGAAATTAGATGAAGGAAGGGCCTCTGCCAGGATTACAGGTGACTTTGGACTCTGATTTCTACATAAGAATTTTAAGTAAATACTTTTGCCGGAATGAACAAGAAGTATCCCCCGTGATTCGGGAGTATGGACAGCAGTCACTAGACCGGGTCGATTGGGACTGAAGAGTGAGCACTCTCCTTCTCCTCCTTGGTGGGTCTTGTCGCAGCCATCTACCCATTGTCAACTTGACCCTCAACTCCTGCGGGGAAAGCAGGAGTCGCCCAGCTTGTGAGAGTTCATCTTAATATCTTAGGAGCTGGTAACGTATGGAGAGCTCACACAGCACAGACAGCTTAACCCTGTCCTGTACAGTTCATGGGTGTTGACTCGTTTAAAACTCAGGGCCAGCCAGTGAGGTAGGTACTGTTGTCACGGGTAGAAAGTGGGGCAGAGGGTTTGGGTTTAAAATATATATGACATATATGTACAAGTATGTATATGTCGGGGGTGTGTATATATATATGTGACTTCTGCGCACCACACAGCACTGTTCTGAGGGTAAAATTGGAGAGTGGGTAGATTTATATACATACACACACACACATATACAGTCTCCCTTCCTTGATAACTTGCCCAAGAACTCACAGCCAGTTTGTGGCAAAGTTTAGATGCAGACGCAGGTATCATGGCTCAAACCTCCGCCCACTTAGCCTGTCCTTTTGACCCTAGCTCCCCCTGCGACTCCAGGCTCCTGCCCCAGCTCAGCCTCCCGTCTGTCTGACAGACTCTTGGCCTCACTTGTTCTGTGGAGGCCGTGAGGAAGCTCTGGCTGCCTGTCCCCTGAGGCCGGGGGAAGAGAAGCCGGGTAGGCCGCGCCCTGGGACCACGGGAGGCTTCAGGTTTGTGGAGGTTCTGCTGACCTCTGACCTGTGAGGTCCTGCAGTCACCTCACCTCCTGTCTCCGTGGGTCTAAGCTGCCGCTAGAGGGCGTTTGTGGCCTTTCCACGTCCCCAGTGTTATGTCTTCAGCAATGGAGTGGGGGCTCCATCCTTCTTGGTGTGGCCATACCAGATGCCAGGCGTGCTCGTCCCGGGGCCTGGGAACCCAGGTGGTGGGCACATGCCAGGGCACAAGCTGGAAGGGGGTCTGCATTCACTGCCAGAGAGGCTGCTGCCTCAGATCGTCCTCATGACAACAGCAAACAGGTCCTGAGCCCTCGTGTGCTGGGCCCACCCTAGGCACCTTCATGACCCCAAGAGCCTATGGTGTAGACAGTGTTGTGATCCCAATTTTCAGATGGACAAAGGAGGCTTAGAGACGTTTGATAACTTGTCCAAGGACTCACAGATAATTGGAGGAGGCATGATTTGAACAAAACAGGCAATCTGCCTCCAGAACCCCCCGCTAACGACCATGCTTTACTGATTTCTGCCTGGAAAAGAGACTTGGAAGACAGAGGAGCAGATAGAACAGGAAGGATTCAAATGAGATGAGAGGGAGTGGAGAGAGATGAGTTCAGAATGGATGAGGAAGACCAGCTGGACCCGGGTGGGTGAAGGGGTGGGAGGGGCATCCAGGATGGGGGAGAAGAGGAAGGGGACCCACCTGAGGAGACGGGACAGAGCGCATAGGCTGGGCAGAAGGAAGGAAGAGCTTGGGGTAGAAGATGGGGGGCAGAGAGGAATTCCTGGGGCTCAGAGGAGGACTGAAGCCCTGGCCACCGGGAGCCAGCATGCTCCTTGGGGTAGTGGGAGCCCACGGCCCGTTCTGGCCCAGGCTGCAGAGGGCTCTGAGGATGCCAACTACCCAGTGGAGAGCAGGCAGGTTCCGGGGTCTCACGCTGGTCTAACCCTAACCCTAACCCAACCTCTACCCTGAGGAGTCAGGCTCCCCAATTCAAACAGCCATACTCGAGTCCTGGGTGGTGACGCTGAAGTACACACTCCCCCTGCCCTCTGGCCCCCGTCCTGGTCCAAGGGCCCTGACTGCCCCACTCACCGTGAGTCACGTTAAGTTGAGCTGAGCAGGAATTTGCTGAGTGTCCAGATCTAATCAAGTGAGCAAAGGCAGGTCAAGGGTTCCACCTTGACTGTCGGCTTCGTTGCAGGCGGCTGGATTGGAAGACGGGGCGAGGCTCTCGGGATTCCTTTTATGGGGGCTGAAGGATGGGCCAGTAGTGCCCTTGGGCCTGCTGCCGTGGGTGTTGATGGGCGTTTCCCCTCTGGGCGGGTGTCTCCACCCCTGCATGAAGCTGACCCGGGCACTGTGCAGGGGATGCTCGTCCCCTTCCTTCTGGCACGTGGGGTCCTGTGTGAGGTGAAGGGTCACCTTGGCTGGACCAGCCAACAAGGAGCAGTACTGATTACTCCAGTCCCCCGAGAGCCGGTTCTGGGGCCCGAGTCCTGCGACCCCGCTCACTCAGGAGATACACATGCAGCAGGAACATGTCCTACTCTGACAGTCTCACGAGGCAGGTGGGGAGGCCAAGCCCCTCCCAGGACATGACTCGGGAAGAGCAACCGTGTCTACTAGGAAGGAGAGGGCTGGGAACTCTGGGGGGGAAGGAGCACGGAGACCTCAGGTGTGTTGAGAAAGGATGACAAGAGGAACCTAAAAGGACATGGGAGGTCCCCTGGGGAAGCTGAGATCTCTTACTCAGGAGTTAGGAGAAGTGGGAGGGGCCAAGTTGGGAGAACATTCTAGAAGGAGGGAACTGAACATGCAAAGACTGGAGGTGAGTGAGAGCGTGGACTGCAAGTGACCAAAGACAGTCGCCGTGGTTGGGAGAGGGCTGTGTGGAGAGGGTGGCAGGCAGAGAAGCTGAGGGGCAACCAGGGTGGCGGGGTGTGTTCTCAGGGCCACGGGAGCTACTGAGGGACGTGGGGTGGAAAAGACCCGTGAGGATTTGTCTCTTACAAGGGTTGTTCTGGTTGATCCGTGGAGGATGGCTGAAGGAGCAAGGCAGGAGGCAGGGAGACCCAGCAGGAAACTGGTGCAGTCGTCCTGGAAACGGTGGTGGCCTGGCCTGGGAGGGTGCTGTGGACCTGGAGGGAAATGGCTGCTTTCAAGGGGTGCGGCCCAGAGCCAGTGACGAGTCAGATGCTGGGGCCTGGGGGTGGGGGAGTCGAGGAGGGCTCCAAGGCTTCAGGCTTGCACCCTGAAGTGGGTAGAATGGTGGCTCCCCAAAAGATTTGTCCATGTCCTAATCTTCAGAATCTACGAATATTACCTAATATGGGAAAAGATGTGACTAAGTTAGGGATCTTCAGGAGTTTATCTTGAATAATCTGGGTGGGTCCTCAGTGCCATCACAGGTATTCGTATAAGAGAGAGACAGAGGGAGAACAGAGACACAGAGAGACACAGACACAGAGGAGAAGCCACGTGGAGATGGAGGCTGAGATGGAGGGAGGCGGCCACCAGCCCAGGGACGCCTGGTGCCCCAGAAGCTGGAAGAGGCAGGAAGGACCCTCCCCTGGAGCCTGTGGAGGGAGCATGGCCCTGCGACCCCTTCATCTCAGACGTGTGGTCTCCAGGCCTGGGGGAGGAGGAATTTTAAGGCACCCAGTTTGTGATAATTTGCTACAGCAACCTCAGGAAACTCACACGCACCCCTCCTGGGTGATGGGCCTTCATCAGCTCCAGGGAGCGGGGTTTGGTTTAGAGAACCTGAGGAGCTGGCCTGCGTGGAGCACCCGGGTGGAGGCTCCCAGGGAGCACGGGCCCTGGGCTCAGAGGCAGACCTGGGTGGAGACGATGTTCAGGCTCAGAGATGGTACTTGGGGCCATACTAGTTAATGGGGCCTCAGGGCAGTGTGTCAGCTGAGGAGGCACACAGGAAGCCAGGCTGGAAGAAAAGGTGTCGCCAGGGGGATACGGCGGGACTTGAGGGGCCTTGGGAAGGGGAGGGTTTGCTGCTGCTTTTCCAGGACCCATCTCAAGGGCTACCGGTCAGGATCAGGCGGAGGGTGGGCAGAACCCAGATGACAGGACGGGGTGGGGGAGGAGTGTGGGCGGAGGGTGGGCGGAACCCAGGTGACAGGACGGGGTGGGTGAGGAGGGTGGGCGGAACCCAGGTGACAGGACGGCGTGGGGGAGGAGGGTGGGCAGAGTGTGGGCGGAACCCAGGTGACAGGACAGGGTGGGTGAGGAGGGTGGGCGGAACCCAGGTGACAGGACAGGGTGGGGGAGGAGTGTGGGCGGAACCCAGGTGACAGGACGGGGTGGGGGAGGAGTGTGGGCGGAACCCAGGTGACAGGACCCAGGGGGAGCAGTGTCTGTAGAGTGATGTTGACGTGATAAACGTGTACTGAACAAACGTCCAGTGTGATGGATGAGGGACGGAGAACACGACAGGAGGAACAGGGAGGGACATCTGGTCTGAAGGGGGGCATGTGGGGACATCGTCCTGCCTCTGCCTCCTGGGCCTCTGGCTGTCACTCCTGCAGGGCTGGGTGGGGACACGATGGCAGCATGTGCAATGCATTTACTGTCAGGTTGGAGCCCCCAGGTCTCCTGCACTTTTGGGGTCAGAGGGGCCAGGGTGGGTTCTTTCTGCAGCCCCCAACCCCCCATGCAGGAACGGACCAGGAACCCGGGCAGGAGGGCCCGCTTCCAGCTGCTGCTGAGTCCAGAGCTGGTCACCCAATTCCTCCATCTGTGAAATGAGGACCACTCCTGACTCCACCAGGAGGGGTGGGGTGAGGGGGAGGCAGGAGACGGGAGAAGGGGAAGGATTTTCCCAGGATGGGTCTGCAGGAGCAGGGGACAGAGGGAGTCACATGGAGGGGTTGAGGGACAAGGTCCCTGTGACCCACCTGCAGGGGAGCTGGGGTTGGGTCAGGCGAGGAGAGGAAAGGCCCTTACGTGGTCACGAGACCAGACAGGAGTCTGGACACAAGGGACGGCTGCTACCGAGTTTTCTTTCCTGAGGGCATCCCACGTTGACTGCTGAGGAGAGCTTGCCGCCTTGCCCACCTCTCTGACCTCTGACCCCTGCACCCCTTCTCTGCCCCTCTCAGCTACTGTCTGCTGGTCAGACTGCGAATCTCCAGAACCCCTCCTGCCGTGCGGCTGTGCTCCCAGCCCTGCTGACCGTCTGCTGCTCCACACCCCCAGGTCTGGGGCACCTGGGGCTGCAGGGAGGCCTGGAGATCCAGGCAGCCAGGCTGGGAATGGCCGTTTCTGGGAGATGGACAGCGATGGTATGGATAGATATGGCATTGCTGCATTTTTATTTTTTATTTTTTGAGGAAGATCAGCCCTGAGCTAACATCCATGCTAATCCTCGTCTTTTTGCTGAGGAAGACCGGCTCTGAGCTAACATCTATTGCCAATCCTCCTCCTTTTTTTTTTCCCCAAAGCCCCAGCAGATAGTTGTATGTCATAGCTGCACATCCTTCTAGTTGCTGTGTGTGGGACGTGGCCTCAGCATGGCTGGAGAAGCGGTGCGTTGGTGCGCGCCCGGGATCCGAACCCGGGCCGCCAGTAGTGGAGCGCACCCACTTATAACCACTAAGCCACGGGGCCGGACCAGCATTGCTGCATTTTGATACAAAGCTTCTGAGGTCAGCTGTGAACACCCCCCACCCTGTGGAGGAAAGTGTCCCACTGGCCACTCCTGGGCCCTTTGTGGGGCTGCCTGGCCCCCTCGCAGCCTTGCACAGGCCGTAGAGACAGCTGCCCGAGCCCGGGAGGAGCACCAGGGATCCTACCAGAACAGGGCAAGACAGGCGGCCTTTGAGGGCCTGCTAAGAAGCCGTTCTCACCTGCCACCTCTCCCAGGGGAGGCTGCTCACCCCCTCTCTCATTCTGGTGAGGTGTGGGGCTTTCTGCCTCGTGTCCGCACTCAGGGAACACCTGCAGAATAGACACCGTGCTAGTTTTGGCTTCAGCCAGAGGGTGCCCCATCACGCATCCTGCCTGACATCTGGCCCCTTTTGTTTTAGTGTCTGTAGGACAGGGATGCAGGGAGCTGACAACGATGCTAGAGCATTCTGAGATGACAGGCTGGTCCAGGTTCCCACAGGTGAACATCAAGTGAGGATATGAGCCCCTCTCCTCACCCCTCACCTCCCGGGTCTAAGGTGTTGCTTCTCCATCAGCCGCATGATGGCACAGACCGGTCCCTCTACCAGCCACTGCACACTTTATCAAATCCTCCCCACGTCTGACCAATGTCCTCTGTCCAGGCTCGCCCCCAGGTGGCTCAGCAGACCTTTTCTTTTTGGCACACCTGTTCCCTCCTAGAACATCTCCCAACCACCTTAGGAGTTGTCACCTCACATCCATGATCTTCATCATCAATATCCACCACCGCCCAGATGTGGTAAGGATAAGCAGGTGGTGAGGGAAGCACAGGGTTAGTCTCCCACCCCTTGGGTCACCATTGTCACCTGTGGGTTCCTGACGCCCAGGTTCCCAGGGGACACTGTGGGAGGGAATGAAAAAGAGAAGGATAATTGCAGGGTTTGGGTTTTTACAGCCAGTCTAGCGCCCTTCTCCCCTCCCCAACCTCACAGGTAAACATCTGAACACCCTGTTCAGATGGGAGGTGCCCTCCTGGGGAGTCACCGCCAGAGACCCCAAACTTCCTGTCCTGTGTGTGTGCTCCCCAGGAACTGAGCTCTGGGTGTCTGCGTACCTGCCCCGTTTCTCTTGGAAGGTTCCGTTCGAAAGTCCTTGAGTCATGTGGTCACAGTGCCCACAGGTGGGCACGGCTGTGCTGTCTCTGGAAAACGTGTGTGACTTAGTTAACCCCAGCACTACCCTCAGGGGCCTGCAGAGCGTCCACCGGGCTGGTGGTCCAGACCGTGAGCCCAGAGGGAAGACTTCGGACATCAGATAGCAGAGGCGCTTGTGTTACATTCTGACCCGCCCACTGGCGGCAAAGGGTGACTGGCAGAGCCTGAGCAGGAGCATCTCCTGTGACCCCTGAGCACTCCAGCACAGGCATGGAACACACCCCTCAGCTCTGCGTCTTCACAACAGTGCGCTGAACTGGCTCAAAGGCCTCAGAATTCACTTAACTTTTTCTTCTCTTTACCGCAACTTTCATACAAATTCTTTTTTTTTTTTTTGGTGAGGAAGATTGTCCCTGAGCTAACATCTGTGCCCATCTTCCTCTATTTTGTATTTGAGACACCTCCACAGCATGACTTGATGAGCAGTGTGTAGATCCAAACCCGTGAACCCCGGGCCGCCAAAGCGCAGTGTGCGAACTTAAGCACTACGCCACCAGGCCGGCCCCTATACAAATTCTTACCAGCTGGATTCAGATGCTTTTTACAGAAACACAAAGGAGTTCACCGCATGCACTTCAGAGGTTAAAGTGGCAGCCACCAGACCTCTCCTCCTCCGCTGGGAGGTGAGGCGGTGCAGGGCAGAGAGGGGCCAGCCTGCAGGGTCGGTGCCGCAGCAGGGATGCTTCCTTCCTAGAGGCTGGGGGGAGGCGGAGGGAGAGGTCAGGGCGCAGAGAACCCACGCCAGGAGGAGCGGTTTCACACTCGCCTTGGGTTTAAAGTGTCCTGCTCAACTTCAACAAGTGGACGTTTAGCAACAACTGAGACACCATTTGAACAGCTGGTTTCAAGCCCATCTCTTGCCACAGACAACACCAAAGCAAAGTGGTGGGTGACATGAGTCGTGGGGTGCTCTGTTGCTGGAGATCAACCCCAGACTACAGCCATGCAAGTTGAGGGCCCCAAGGGAGGGCGAGGGGGACAGTCCCATGCCTCCCCAGTCCCAGGGAGGTGGATGGGACACTGACTCTTGGCCCTATCTTGAGGGAGGCTTCTGCAAGACAGAGAGACAGAGGCGAAACACCGCGACAGCTCCTCGCTAGAGCGTCTGTCTTGGGTAGGAGGATGCGCGTTCACAGGAGGACCACGGGGCATTCTGCTGAGACTGTGTCAGACCGCGGTTGAGCCGGGCCTACGTGGAGATGGTGCAAGGTCCCCAGAGGACCACGGTGGAGCCGTTCCCCCACGCAGATCAGTGAACAGCACAGAGACTGGAAGTTGACCCACTCATATGAGATCAACTGATGTTTTTTCATAATCATTTTTATTGAGGTATAATGTATATACAGAAAAGTGCACGAGTCACAATTACACAGATGGAATAAACAGCCACCTGCACCCAGACTAAGAAATAGAAAACACCTGCATGCCTCATGTCCTCTGTCATTAATCCTCCCAGTCGTAGCCACTACTGCCACCTCTGCCAACAGATTAGTCTGGCCTGTTTGTGAGGTTTGAAAAACTGGAATTGTAAAGTGTTTTTGTGTCTGGCTTTTCCCCCTCAATATTGTTTGTGATATGCAAACATGTTTCTGAGTCTAGCAGTAGCAACTTTTCCATTGCTGTAGTCTCCAATCACGTGACTACACCGCCATTTATGCACCCATCATGCTGCTGTGAACATCCTTGCTCATGTCTTGCTGAACACGTACCCACTTCTGCTCAGCAAATACCCAGACGTGGAATTTTTGTGTCATTGGGTATGTGTATCCTCACCTTTAGTGGACACTGCAAGAGTTTCCCAAAGTAGTACGAAGTTATATTCCCACCGACACAATTGCTTGACAGTCTAGCTAATAACTACTGGTGTTTTAAGATCTTGTGTGTGGGGTCATTATACTGTGGTTTTAACTTTCATTTCCCTGAAAACTCATGAGGGTGAGCACCTTCTCATGTTTTTGAACCATTTGGATATCCCTTTTGTGAAGTGCAGTCTGTGTGTTTTCCCCATTTTTCTATTGGTTGTCTTTTTCTTATTGATTTGGAGAAGTTCTTTATATATTCTAGACAGGAGGCCTTTGTCAGATATATGCACTGCAAATATCTTTTCCCACTGGGGGTTTCCTTTTCACCCTCTTCCACATTATTTAGGTGTCTTTTGACAAATATAAGTTCTTAAGTTCAATGTGATCAAATTTATCAATTTTTTCCTCAATGGCATTGTGCTTTTAATATTCTATTTAAGAAATTATTATCTACTCCCAAAGTCATAAAGATATTCTATTTTTTTCCTACAACTGTATTGTTTATCCCTCAGATTTAGTTCTTCAAGCCTTATGAATGAGGGATGTGTGTATGTTATGGGGGGTGGGGGGCGGGTAAAGAAGGCATCAAGGTTTTTTTCCATACATGTATTCAATTCACCCAGCAATAATTTTGGAAAAGATTCTTCTTCCCCAAATATAACCAAGTGTTACCTTTCCCATACACGTGTGGGCCTGTTTGGATCAAATGATTTTTGACAAAGGTGCCAAGGCAATTCAATGTGGGGAAGCATGTCCTTTCAACCAAAAGGTGCTGGAACAAGTGGACATCCTTATGGGGGAAAAGAACATCGACCCTTCTCAGTGTACACCAGATAAATTTAAAATGGATCATATACATAATCATAGAAGCAAAAACAATCAAACACGTAGAAGAAAACACAGGATAAAAATACGCCCTGTGTGTGTGTGTGTGTGTGTGAGATGGAGATATATATCTGACAAAGGGCTTATATCCTGAATCAATACATAACTCTTATCACAATAATAACACAAGCCCCCAAGATGAGCAAACAGCTTGAAAACACTTCACCAAAGATAAACAATTGACTGATTAGCACATGAAAAATGCTCCACATTATCAGTCATCAAGGAAATTCAAATTAAAATCTCCATAAGATACCACTAAACACCCATGTGAATGACTGACATTAAAAAGATGGACATACCAAGTGTTGTGAGGCTGTGCAGCAAGTGGGCCTCTCACACCCTACTGGTGAGTACTTTCTTCAAAAAGTTAAAATAAAATACAATATGACCAGCAATTCTACTTTTACGTTTTTTTTTCTTTGCAAGAGGAAATGAAAAATACGTGCACAAAGACCTGTAAACATGAATGTTTAGAGCAGTTCTATTCAGAACAGACAAAACTTGGGGAAAAAACGCATGTCCAACAGGTGAGTAAACAACATATGATATATCTGTACAGTGTAATATTACTCAGCTATAGAAAGGAATAAACTACTGATACACACAATATCCACGAATATCAAAAACTTTATGCTGAAGAAAAGAAGCCAGACACAAAAGAATATAAATGATTGAATTTGTATGAAATTCTGGAAAAGATAAACCCAATCTCTAGTGACAGAAAGCAGATCATTGGTTGCCTGGTGGTGGGGATAGTTGGGAAGGGGGACAAGGGAATATTTTGAGGTGATGGAAGTATTCTGTATCTTGATTGTGGTGGTGGTTACATGAATTGATTTTAGACAACGGTGCCAAGACCATCCAACGGGGAAAGAATTATCTGCAACAAACAGTGCTGGGAAAACTGGATATCCAGATGCAAAAGAATAAAGTTGGACCCTTACTTTACACCATACAAAAATTAACTCAAAATGGATCAAAGACCTAAATTTAAGAGCTAAAACTATAAAACTCTTAGAAGAAAACACACGGAAAATCTTCCTGACCTTGGATTTGGCAGTGGTTTCCTAAATATGATACCAAAAGCACAGGCAACAAACGGAAAAATGGACTGAACTTCATCAAAATTAAACACTTTTGTGCAAAGGACACTATCAAGAGATTTTTTTAAAACAACCCAAGGAATGAGAGAAAATAACTGCGCATAACATATCTGATAAGGGTTTAATATCTAGAATATATAAATAGCTCTGACAACACAAGAACAAAAAGACAATTCAATTTAAAAATGGGCAAAGGACTTGAATAGACATTCTTCAAAGAAGACATACAAATGGCCAATAAGCACATGAAGAGATGCTCACCATCACTAGTCATTAGAGAAGTGCAAATCAAACCACATGAGAAACCACATCACGCCTAGGACAACTATAACTTAAACAACAACAGAAAATAACAAGAGTTGGAAAGAATATGGAGAAATTGGAACCCTGTACATTGCTGGCAAGAATGTAAAATGACGCAGCCACTATGGAAAATAGTTTGGTTGTTCCTCAAAAAGTTAACATAAAATTACCATAAGATGGGCGGGCCCCGTGGCTTAGCGGTTAAGTGCCCGTGCTCCGCTACTGGCGGCCCGGGTTCGGATCCCGGTCGCGCACCTACGCACCGCTTCTCCGGCCATGCTGAGGCCACGTCCCACATACAGCAACTAGAAGGATGTGCAACTATGACATACAACTATCTGCCGGGGCTTTGGGGAAAAAAAGGAGGAGGAGGATTGGCAGCAGATGTTAGCTCATAGCCAGTCTTCCTCAGCAAAAAGAGAAGGATTAGCACGGATGTTAGCTCAGAGCTGATCTTCCTCACCAAAAAAAAAAAAAAAAAATTACCATAAGACCCAGCAATTCCACTCCTAGGTATATACCCCAAAGAATTGCAAACAGGGCCTCAAACAGATACTTGTACGTGAATGTTCACAGCAGCACTGTTCACAGTAGCCACAAGGCGGAAACAACCCAAGTGTCCATCAACAGGGGAATGGATAAAGAGAATGTGGTCTGTACAACAATGGAATATGCAGCCATAAAAAGGAGTGAAGTTATGATACATGCTATAACACAGATAAACCTTAAAAACATTATGCTCAATGAAAGAAGCCAGATACAAAAGGACAAATATTGTATGATTCCACTTATACGAAATATCTAGAAAAGGCGAATTCAGAGAGACAGAAAGCAGGTTAGTGGTTGTCAGGGGTTAGGAGGAGGGAGCAATTGGCGTTATTAATTGGTGTAATTGCTTAACTGGAGTGATAAAGAAAAATTGTGGAAATAGTGTTGACGGTTGCAGAACATTGTGAATCTAATTAATGCCATTGAATTAATACACTTAAAATGGTTAAAATTGTCAATTATTATCAAGGAAACAAATGAAAAGAAACAGTAATTGTTTCTTTAGTTATTAATTTCCACAAAAGAATTCAAAGTAAAAAAGCATTGAGATTTTAATGTTGTTAAGGTTAGGGTTCTCAGAGAGAATTTGATACTTGTACAGGCAGCTGCCTACCCATCTTCACTTTGGTGTCTGAGAGATGCCTCCAACTCAACCAGGCCCAAAGTCGTGCTTTTGTGCCTCAAATGTGCTCCTCCCAATGCCCCCACTGCTGACCCCTCCTTCCAGTTTGTCAGGTGCAAGCCTTGGCGTCGTTCTTGGCGCCTTCCTTTCTCCCCAACTGCAGATCTGCTCTGAGGAGAATCGACGCTGATTCTGTGTGTTAAATATATCTGCACCCACACATGTGAGCACCCGCTGTATTATGATGTTAGCACTGGTGGGCGGTGAGGAAAAGGAGCTTTTCCAGTCACAGCTCCTGACGGTGTAGACGGAATAAAGCGGGTCATGAACAAAATGAATTCCCTGCGCATTGTGGATCCACCTGTGACAGGCAGACTGGCCGAGGACGCAGATCTGGCGCTCCGGGTGGGCAGAGCAGGGCGGGGTCTGTCCGCGGTGAACCCCCATCCCCCCGCCGAGAGCAGGGCCTGCCATGCAGACCCCCAATGCTGTTAGAGTGACTACAGGGGAACTTAACGCCCCTGGAGGGCACCCACGTCCTCGTGTCACTGCGAGACTCGGGGCTCCTGGGGTTCAGGGTCATGAAATGTCACTCACGCAACCTAGTGAGTACCCATTCGGTTTGTCTCCGGGGTGCAATCCTCCGACCCTACACTTCATACAGAATGACCGAGAACACCCGGGACGCTGAGCGGAGACAGGCCATGGGGTGCGGTGACGTCTCCCCCAGCACAGCGTTTCGAGCCGAGCGTGACCGTCGGGCGGGACCAGGGCCCGTCCACAGACCCACAGACACACGTGACTGTGGCCGCGAGACGGATCCGGGTCCGGAGGCCGGACGGGGTGCGGGTCCGGGCTCGGCCCCGTGCGGACAGACGCACGGACACACTGCCGGACACGGGCCGACAGACCCGTGCAGTCGGTGCACACGTGGCGACAGCACGCGGAGCGGGGAGAGGAACGCTCTGTCCGCGAGCGCCCCGAGAACACCGAGCAGCCTCCAGGGAGGGCTCGCTCCTCACACGCGCGCATGCACGCGCACGCACACTTACACACAAGCACACGTACACGCGCGCGCACACGCACAAGCACACGCTCCAGCGGACCAAGCGTGTACACGGGAACGCGGCCACACGTCCCGACAGGGCCGGAGGCCGCACGGAGGACGGGCACATCCGCCGCTTCAACAACCGAGCCGGAGCCGAAGCCGGAGCCGGAGCCGGAGCCGGAGCCCGCCGCGAGGCGGCCGCGGCACAAGCCCCAAGCGCACAGGCGGCCGCGGGGCGCCGGCCCTCGCCACGAGGCCGGTCCTCACGGCGCGCTCCGTCCACGCGGACCTGCCGCTGTCCGCCCGCAGACACCCGGGCGAACGCCGGGACCCGGGACACCGGGCTCCCGCCCCAGACGGTCACCTCCCAGGGACAGCGGTGACGACCTGCCTCGCCCCGACTGCCCCGGGAGACCCAGCGGCGACAGAGCGGACACACCACCCACTGCGCCTACTCCACGGGAGAGCCTCCCGGGCAGCGGCGGGCGACCGCGGACGCCGGCGGGACTGACGCCCGCGAGCCGAGCCCGGCCGAGTCCAGCCGAACGGGAGCCGAGGGGCCGGCGGAACTGACGCCCGCGAGCCGAGCCCAGCCGAGTCCAGCCGAAGGGGAGCCGAGGGGATGGCGCAACGGACGTCCACGACCCGAGCCTGGCCGAGTCCGGCCGAAGGGGAGCCGAGGGGCCGGCGGAAACGGACGACCTTGAAACAAGCGCGGCCGAAGGGGTCCGAAGGGCAGGCGGAAAGTGGCGAAGGACCCGACGGAAACCATCAGGGGTCGACAAAGAGGAAGGCGGTGGGATGTGATGAAGAGAGCCGAGCCTACTCGCAGAATGACGGAAAGTGAGGGAGGTTCACGAAGGTGGTGGGGGTACACGAAAGGGGGCGAAGTTGGTGATGGAGAACAGCGGAGTGAAGACTGACGAGAAGTGCGTGTCCGCCCTGGAAGAACAGCAGAGTGAAGAAGGGGTGGAGAGGAATGGAGAGAAGAGAGGAATCAGACACTGACCCGGAGAAGGAGCTAAGCCTTGTCGCAGACAGAGGACGCGTGATGAGAAGAGCGAACCTGAGAGGAAAAGGGACGCAGTACGAGGGAGATGGTCGGGCAGTGTCGGAAAGAGACGGAGAACGACGGCCGCTGGCGGAAAGAGACGGAGAACGACGGCCGCTGGCGGAAAGAGACGGAGAACGACGGCCGCTGGCGGAAAGAGACGGAGAACGACGGCCGCTGGCGGAAAGAGACGGAGAACGGCGAGGAGAGCCGGGCGCAGCTGCCCCGGAAAGAGACGTGTTCGCCGTCGCTCCGGCCGGCGCCCCCCAGGCCGGGAGCGCGTCGCGCAGGCGCGTCGGCTGGCGCGGGTCCCGGGGACCGGTGTCTGCTGCGGCCCCCCGGCCGGCCGCACACGGCCGTGCTCCTGCCCCTGTCTGTCCGGGGCCGGCCAGTCCTTGCTCCACAGCAGACGAGCGGTCCAGGGCGGACCCGGCCCCCAGGCGGTGGTCGGGGGGGCCCCCGACCCTGGTGGGGCAGGCCCCTGTCGGAGCGCCCGGTCTCCCCCTCTCTGAGAATACGCGGTGCTGGTTGTGGTCGGATCCGGATAACGCACAGTGCGCCGTCCTGAGCCGGCGGCTGTGCCCGCTCCTCCTGCAGGCCCGGGTCACGCGTGCCGCCCCGCCCCCGCCCCCCCGCCGGCCCCTCCTCGTCTGGGGCCCGATCCCCTCCTGCGGCCCTGACGGGCCGCGCCCCCGGCGGGTCCACACCTCCCCAGGGCCTGCTGGGGTGTGGGTGACCGCGTGAGCCCCGCCCGTGCTGCGCGTCTGCCGGCGGGGGCGGCCGCCACGGCCTCGGAGCCCCCGATCCCCGCTGAGGCCGCGGGCCCTGGCTTCCTGACACTGAGCAGGTCCCGTGGTCGCGTGGGCGCCTCGTGGGTCCGGGGACACAGCCCATAGCCCAGGGCTGCTCGCCGGGGGGCGGGGGCTCCCTCGCCGCGGGACCAGAGTGCAGGGGCGGGTCCCAGCCCCTGGGGGGTGGGACGCCGCGTGTGTGGCATCTCCCTGGGCCGTGGCGTCACCCCCGTGGCACTGAGGGAGGAAGGGGCCGAGGCCCGTGTTAGTCCCTAAGCGGGATGTCTGTGCACCACGACGCTGTGTCAGAGCTCGCACTAGAGCGCGCACACAGCCGTCCCTGGGCCGCGACGTTTTACACCTGATTTGTTGATGGTGCAGTAACTGAGGCCCCCAGAGGTGAGGTGGCTGCCGTGGGTCACCTGTTGGCAAGTGGCAAAGCCGGAGTCCCAACCAAGAGTCCACGCCGGCTCCCTCCACCACCCTCCACGTCTCCCATGGGAAGGGGAACGGTCTCAGTCCTGAGCAGAGACTGTTCTCCCGGGGGTGGGGGGGGGCAGAGGGGCCGCAGGGGAGGGGCGGGGTGGGGGCTGAAGTGTGAGGCTGCACGACTCCTCTGCTTGTCCTGGGCCTGCGGCGCTCTGCCTCCAGGGAGCCCTCCCCCGGCACGTGTCTCAGACCCACGTCTCCTCCCCCTTGAGGTCTTGACTGTTATCCAGGCTCATCATTCATTTCCAGCTCCCTTCCCAGCCTCCTGGCCTCCAGGAGCTGATTCCTGCTCTGTAACCACCAGGGGCGTCCGGACACATCTCGGATTCGAGCTCAAGCACCCGCTCTGCCCTGAGCAGCCACTGTCCCCTCCGACCAGTCTCTGGGTGCCCGGCCGCTGACCAGCAGTCTCCCTCCGGGGTCAGGCCTGGGGGGTGTCGGCATCCTTTGGTCTCACCGACCGCCCCAGAAAGAGTGAGGGCAGAGGCGGGCTCCGCTGTGTCCATCGGAGCTGCTATAGGCACCTACTGATGAGCATACTCTGCACAGAGTATTTGTAGAAGGGTTCCTCACGTCCTGTGGCCCCTGGCCCTAAAGCTGCCCAGAGAACACAAAGGTGAGACCGTAATATTGCAGGTGACACGACATTGATACTCTCTACCAAGTCTCTGTGATTACACGTGGGTCTGCTCGTTTGTATTTTCAGTGAGACCGGCTTGACGTGAGCACGGCGGTCCTGCTCACAGCCTGCTCGGAAAGCCCAGGCAGGAATCAGCGGGGTGGAAACACAGCCACCCTCGCTCCCAACCGCTGGAAAAGCTGCCATTACAAACATGTTTGCCTGAGCACTCTTTTCACGGCAGCAAAGTGTCACAGACCCCTAGATAGGCAATGAAAGGGGTGACTACACTCATCCGGGCCCAGACACTAACAGCGTGGACCTCCTGACCTGCTGTTCCTGCGTCTGCGGAGCCCAGCACAGATGGTCTCATAGTAATTGGTTAATTTACTTGAATTGTTGAACAGTGTACACCAAAGCTTGTAATATGCACCCAGGTAAAAAAACCGAGATGAGGTTTTAGGCACAACGTGACCACATCCTTGATAAACACACCCTGTCTACATTCACACAGCACAGTTTTCTTTTTTAATTATTTTATTGAGGTCATACTGGTTTATAACACTGTGTAATTTCAGGTGTACATTGTTATATTTCAGCTTCTATGTAGACTGCATTGTGTTCACCACCACTAGTCTAGTTTCCTTCCATCACCATACACACGTGCCCCTTTACCCCTCTCGCCGTCTCCCAGCCCCTTCCCCTCTGGTAACCACCAATCATGGTTTTGTTCCTGCCGACTTTCTGTACCTACGCCCAGGTCAACACCTTCAGTCTGAGGTGCAGATCTTTGCCGTGAACACCTCCACTGTTAGCATTAGCTTAACAACCTACTGTGAGTTACCTTTTATAGGATTTCCAGAACCATGGAGCATCAGAGAGTCCACACTAATGTGTAATTCACAGATGACACAGACCCAGAGACGGTGCAGGAGCATCCAGGTGACCCCACCATTGCATCCAGGTGTCCCCACCGTGGGAGAGCCGCCTAGCCGCCAGCCAGAACCCGATTCTCCCTTTCCTGCTCATGTGTACCCTGCACTTCCTAGCCCACCCCACTTTTAGCGTGGGCACCGTGTCTCTAGAAGGGGGAGTGGGTGGATGATGAGGGCCTCGGCCAGCCTGGGTCTTAGGGTGAGGGGCATGGTTCCCTCAGGGTCTCCCCAAAAGCCCGCTCTCTGCTGGTTGAACCCTCCGCCCAGGAGGAGGAAAGAAAAGCAAGATGGACAGAGCCTGGGTGCCAGGCCCACCGCCCTAGACTCTCCCAGGATGGAGAGAGACGGCCTTGATTTTTCAGCCCTGATTTGTTGGGACGCTTGGTTAGAGTAACAGACTTCCGCCTTAAAAACAAAGGCGCTTTGCAGACCCCTCCTGACGATAACAGAAACTAAGGCCTAATTTAACTCACCCTTTTCTCAAACCGCAGCCCACGCTGAAGAGATGACCCAGCCCATCACTCAGGTAGTGGTGCTTAGATGTCGGGGCCCCTTTAAAGGACTCGCTGAGTTCAGCCCCCCGCCCAACTCTGCCTGTTGCTTCCAGGAGGTTTCTCGACAGACTTGACAAACCTGCTCCTCTCCTTGACGACCTAGTTTCACAATTGCCCAAGCTTTCCGCCTTCAAACATTCCTCTTTTAGTCTCGCAGAGCCTAAGGTCACAGTGCTGTCCTGATGGGCCAGCGATCCATTCCTCTAGACCTGTAGGTATTGCTTATGATGGTGCTCAGGGCAAGCTGCCCCAGGAAGCACCACTCTGGTATGCAGATTATTTCAAGCTGAAGACAATAAGGACATTTGACCTCCCCCACTAACTGCCTAAAAAAAAATCTGACATGGTGGCTCATTCCTGGAACAGATCTTCTATCATGATGGCTATAAAGATAATGTAAAATAGATGTTACAATGGGAGGGGCACCAAGCCCCTTTTATCAAAAAAACTCCGTCTCTCCCTGACCACTTATCTATAGATGACCCCGAAAAGAATTGTCCTCCTGCCCTCTGAAGTCCCAGGCCACTACCCACCCCCAACACGCTCCTCGCCTTTAGCTGCAATACTTAAGCAAGCAGCTGAGACAGAGGGGCGAGTTGCTCATTTCTGAGCTTCTCCCATGTATACATGTTATTAAACTTGGTATTATTTTCTCCTGCTAACCTGTCTTGTTGATTATTTGGCCAGCCAGAAGAACCTTAAGGGAAAGGGCAGAGGGAGATTCTCCCTCTTCCCCCGACACTTACGTGACGTTACTAGTGACAGAATTCCCCAGGGTGACTAGTTCTGGACTTGGCACTGGGCCTCTTTCCCAGAAAGGGCGGTGGAACTGTCCCCACGGGCCTCGTGGGGGAAGAGCTCATGTTCCGACGGAGGCAGGGTCCTTTCCATTGAAGGTGCTTCCAGTTCCTCATCCTCCCCAGACGCTCACCCCCACATAATTGCTGTCGGTACCAGTCTGTGTAGGACCTTAGCCATCTCCTAAGATGAAATTGTTATTTTACACACAGATAGTGGGTTGAATGGTGGCCCCCAAAAGACGTGTCCCCCAGAATGTGTGAAAGTGACCTCATTTGGGAATAGGGTCTTTGCAGATGTGATTAAGTGAAGGATGTGAGAGGAGGTCATTGTGGATGAGGGTGGCCCTAAATCCAGTGACAGTGTCCTCATCAGAGACAGAAGAGGAGACACAGACACAGAGGAGAAGCCACGTGGAGACGGAGGCAGAGACGGGAGGGAGGCGGCCACCAGCCCAGGGACGCCTGGAGCCCCAGAAGCTGGAAGAGGCAGGAAGGACCCTCCCCTGGAGCCTCCGGAGGGAGCACGGCCCTGTGACCCCTTCATCTCAGACGTCTGGTCTCTAGGACTGGGGGAGGACGGATTCCTGTGGTTTTAAGCCCCCAGTTTTTGGTCATTTGTTACAGCAGCCGCAGGAAGCTCACACAGACCCTGTTCTGTAGGCTCATTAAAGGCAGGTAGAGGCTGGGTTACAGAGCCCTTAGAGTCAGTGCTGGGCCGCCAGAAATGCTAACACGGCGGTGGACACCTGACTGTTGAAGGGTCAAGTCTCGAGCCCATCGCTGAGGGTGCAGGCTGCGTGCCGGCCTCCCCAGGTTCTCACGCCCTGTATGTGCAGGGTGGGGGTGCTCTGAAGCATTTCAGGCGGTCTCCTCATTGAGGACCTTCAGTGTCAGCGTTCACATCACTAATCAAGAACCCGCCAGTTGCAGCAGTGAGCACCCACTTGGGACATTTGCCGTGCTAGTGAGAATTCTGACACTGACCCGAGGTGGGGAGGGAGGCAGTGAGGGAAGGGACATTCTCCTATGATGCCCCTGCCAGACCATCCTCCCTGGAAAGCTGGTGGGCCCTGAGGAGCGTCTGACCAGCTGTGAGCTGGCCCCAGGCCAGCTGGTCCTGCTGCAGTCTCTCCGCCCCCGTGGGTGACACCACGCAGAACGCGTGCAGAGACCTTAACTGCTGGAGGAGACGGCTCGCTGCCGTGCCAGTCGGGACACACAGCAGCCAGCGCTGGCGCCTCGAGACCACACGGGATGGTTTCACCCCTGCTCTTCTGGGAGCTTTGGTTTACCTGAGTCACCCTGCTGTCCTGACCCCCACGGCCTTTTTCCTGTTCCCTGCCTCTGCCTGGGTAGAACCTCAAACAGCAGTGTGGGCGACGCGTCCTCTTCCTTAGCAGGTCGCGGCCCAGCAATTCCTGTGGAAGTTTCCAGCAGAGGTCCGTGTGGCCCCCACTCCCTCCCCTGGGCCACCCCACACGCTCAGGGGCAGGACGTGTGGCTTGAGGTGCGCTGCAGGGGCTCCTGCTCCCAGGAGGGGTGTTGGTACAGACCTCCATGCTCCCGGCCCCAAGCCCAGGTCAGGCTGCCCAGGTGGGCCCATCCTCCCCGTCTGGGGCTCGGAGTTGCAGAAACTGGCGTTACTGCAGCCAGCCAGGAACAGGTGGGGGTCATGAGGGGCCAGGTGGACATGGTTTGTTTCCTACATCATCTTAACCAGCCCGCGAGTGAGAGGAAACTCCAGGAAGACGCTCTCCTCAGGAGCCACGGGAATCGAGCAGAGGAGGGGTGGAGGGAGACAGACGCCCGGGCACCCCAATGCAGCGGGCACGGCCGCAGCGGCCCATCCTCTGTGCAGTGGAAGTGCGGCAGAAGGGAGGCCAGCAGAGGGAAGCCCAGGGCCGTCCGCACGGTGGGGTGACAGGCGCGCCCAGAGCTGCTGTTTGTTAGTTTGAGTCCTGCTCAGAGGTCTCGGGGTCAGCTCAGGCCAAGAGGTGAGGCTGGGCTGCTCAGCAACGAGGGCTCTCTGCTCGTCTCCTGTGTGTGGAGCCCTGCCTGGGGGGCCCGTGTCCTGGGAGGCACCTGCCCAGGTGACCATTGTGTCCTGGGTGGCATCTGCCCAGGTGACCATTGTGTCCTGGGAGGCGCCTGCCCAGGGGGGCCCGTGTCCTGGGAGGCACCTGCCCAGGTGACCATTGTGTCCTGGGTGGCATCTGCCCAGGTGACCATTGTGTGCTGGGTGGCGTCTGCCCAGGGGGGCCCCATGTCCTGGGAGGCATCTGCCCAGGGGGCTCCCGTGTTCTGGGAGGTGCCCACTCAGGAGGGCCCCGTGTCCTGGGAGCTGCATGTGAGGAAGCGTCCTCTCTCTGCTGCTGGTACAGGGTTGTTACCAACTCGCCTGAGGGCGGCACTGGGAGGAGATGAGAACCCAGGAGATGCCGTGAGCCCCCTGAACCCCCTCCCTGGGCACGGCCCGAGCAAGGACGTCCCTTGGATGTGCTGGCACAGGAAGCTGGCTGATGTGCTGGAGGGGCTCCTGTGTGAGGGAGGCCCCGTGGGTGCCTCTCTTCCCCCCTGACGCAAACCTGACACGCAGCCCCTCCATCGCGGAGGCCTCCCTGGGACAGAGCAGACAGAGGCTGCCTGGGGCTCTGCCCGAGCTCATGATGACTTGGCAGGACCCGGGAGGGACCAGGAGGAGGGGAGCCGACACTGGGGTGCAGCCGTGGGCCCTGCTGGGGCCCCGTGTGGCCTTCCTGAGCCAGAGCCAGATGAGCAGGTGGGTGAATGCGCCCCAGAGACGCTGCCCTGGTAACGTGACGTTGAACCTGCTTCAGGGTGACGAAACCTCGAGGGGTGACCCCAATAACAGGGTTGTGAAACGAGTCTTGTTCAAGGAGGGCTTTTGTAAGATGAATCCCGTGGAAGGAAGGCTTCTGCAGAGCGAATCCTACTCAGAGGGAGGTTTGTGAGACAGATCCGTCAGAGGGTGGACGGGGACGGTGTGGAGGAGCGCACTTTCTCTGGAGCCCCCGGTGCCGACCCGCTCCGTGGCCGCACATTATGCTATCTGGGCAGTTTCTCAGCTTCTCGGAGCCTTGGCTTCCCAGGCTGTGCTGCGGTGATGACAGCCTGGGTGGACTAACCTGCTGAGGACAGCACTGAAAAGAGTCTTGTGGAAGCTTTGAGAACATCGTCTTCGAGGGGCCTGCAGCCCGGTGTCCCCCGCGGATCTCACTTCAGGTTCGGGAGAGCATGATTCCTGCAGTGGCAGGGGATGGCCTCAGTTTGAGCGGGTCCTCCTGTTCCCTGAATTGGGGAGCGGGTGAGGCTTCAGGGGGCAGAGCAGTTTCTTGCCAGAACGTGGGGCGGATGTGTTGTCTACACTGCAGCCTCAGGATCTCGGGGCCCAGCACCCCAGTGCCGCGTCTGGGTCCCCGGGAGGTGGGAGGACCAGCCTGGCCTCCTCCAAGGCCCTATTCCTTTGCGGGCTGTGGCATCCCTCGAGCTCGAGGCTGTGGTGAGGGAGAGGCACGGGATGGGGGACTGTCCCCTGTGGGACGAGGAGATGGGGCAGCCTGTGCACGTGGACATCAGTGGCGGAAACATCTGCCACAGACCAGGGAGGGGCAGACGGTGGGCCTCAGGAAGCAGGGGTGGGGCTCGGGGGGGGGTCTCTGGCGGGAGGGGGGGCGTCCAGCTCCTCACTCAACAAGCCTTGTGGTCGTCAGGGACCATGAGCGTTGGTGCAGTGAACGCTCTTGTCCTGGCCGGCGTGGCCCCCAAGGCTCTGGGGTCGGGGAGCCCTCGGAGTGTGGGTCCAGCAGTGGCCACCAGGGAGGGGGCTGCGGAGGGTCCAGCAGGAGGCCACGGTGGGGTGAGCACCTGTGCCAGAAGCTTCCGAGCCCATCTCCAGCGGGAGCTCACCGTGCACATGGGCCTGCACCGCAGAGTTTATGAGTCTGTGAGCTCCTGTCAACTCCCAGCAGACGTGGATTATTTTCTAGACAAGAGGCAAACACGAGTTCTGACCTCCCACGTGCCCGCTGCCCACAGAAAGGTGCATCTGAGCTGATGCCAAGTGCTGCCTGTGGGCCCCTCTCCTGACTCGGACGCCTGCCTGCCAGCGGTCACCGTGTCTGCGTCATCACTGTGTGTCCGGCAGTGTCGGGCGTGGCGGGATGAAGGCAGACGGTCCTGGCCCGTGTGGGACCCTCACCCTCCTCGGAGCTATACCAGGAGGTGTGCCTTCCACTCAGTCCCACGGGCAGAGACCACCGTCCCCTTACAGAAGAGGAGGCTGGGACGGGGGTCTGCCACCTGCCGGCCCATCATAGGAGTAGGAGCCACATCTCCATTGCCGGCCATCAGAGGCCCACCCAGGGCGCTAACCGTTGTGTGTGCTGGCCCGAGGACCGGGCTGGAGGATGAGGACAGGGCGGGGCCCGCACCCCTCTGTGCCCGAATTCGTGGTGGCCAGCAGGCTGGGGTTCAGTGACGGCCTGGGGGTGCAGTGGGTGGCTGTTTGCTGTTAGGGGGACTCCTCGTGGAGGTGGGGCAGCCACGTCACCCTTCCTTGTTCCTCCAACTTGCCCCAGGAAACCCTGTCGGCTCTGTGGCTCTGCACCGGAAGGGACCTATACGGTGGCCTCAGGCACCCTGCACGGGCTTGCTGGGCTGGGAGATGCAGCAGGCGCGGTGGGCGGCCCGGCTCGACTGGACGAGCCCCACAGCAGCTTCAATGACGGAAGGAGGACCCCGCCAGGAGGTTGGTTGTGGGTGGCCTTCCAAAAGGGCAGGGTGGCCTCGGCCCCGAGGCTGGGGTCAGCGGGGGATGCCAGAGGGTGACACCTCTGTGGTCCCATGCCGAGCAGGGGCCGATAGCCCTCTTCCCACTCCACACTGGGAAGCAGCTTGGACGTCCAAACTGTTGAAAAAGAGATTCTCTGTAAAGTTCTGAATAAAAATGAGAACAACCTTTCCTAGAATCACATCGCAGTTAATTCCTGCAAATTTTAGTGTATCTTAAGCCATACAAACACATTCTGTGTTTATAAGCAGAACACAGTTACATTCTCAGCTCAGACCATCATAGGCAGGTCCTTCCCCGGAAAAAGTGAGCCGGACACACAGCAGTTCTCCATCCTGCAGGACACCTGGCCGTGCAGGGCACTGCTGTACGCCCAGAGAGCCCCAACCTTTGTGTCAACCACAAATCTGCAGTTCCGTGTCCGCCCTGGGAGCACCCAGCGGGGACCACAGGCCTCCAAACGGGCGTGCGTGCCCCTCTGCAGGGTGGGGGACCGTGCGGTGGTCTGGAGGGAATCTTTGCAGAGCCGCCGATCGTGGGCGCTCCTGAAATAGCCTGCCTGGGACCTCATTTGCAGAGCAAACTCCTCGTGCAGCCCCTCTTCCTGGGACTGTACAGTCCTCAAGGCCCTGTAGACATAAGATGTCTTAGCTCAGACCGCCGTAACAAAGGACCACCAATGGGGCAGCTTAGACAACAGACATTTATTTCTCCCGGTTCTGGAGGCTGGACTCTGAGATCCAGGTGTCACAGGGCTGGTTCCTCCTGAGGCCTCTCTCCTTGGCGTGTAGACGCCGTCTTCTCCCCGTGTCCTCACGTGGTCGTCCCTCTGTGCGTGTCTGTGTCCTCATCTCCTCTTCTCATAAGGACACCAGTCCTGTTGGATCAGGACCCACCCTAGTGACCTCGTTTTACCTTCATCCCCTCCTTAAAGACCCATCTCCACATACAGCCACGTTCTGAGGTCCTGGCGGTCAGGGCTGCAACATGTGAATTTTGGGCACACAGTTCAGCCCAGAACACAGGCGTCCGGCCCAGAGACGTTTCTGTTAAGGGCGAGGGCACAGGTGGTGCGGGTGGGCTTCACCGTCGTGAAATCAGCCGTGTGGGGGAGCCAGGACGATTGTCTGACAAGGGTGCCTCTTCTGTCCTCCACATCAAGTACCGGTGCGCCTGAGCGAGAGCCCCGAGGGCCCGCGTTGCAGTGTTGGTGAGAAGCAGTGAGTGCTAGAAATGTTTCACAGCTGTGAACAGGAGAAACTCTTCAGCTTTTCTCAACACTCATCTTTGTGCAGTTCTCAGCTGGAAAGGGAGCAGCCTCAAGAAAGTCAGGATGGTCGTCAGTGGTCCCTCTCGGGGACGCTCTGGGTAAGAGCCACAGAGTGAACTCGCTGTGACTTCTTCCCGATGGGCCGCTTCACTGGAGTACTCACGCTTCTTCTCTTTCTCCTACGGTTGAATCCCTACTCCAGCTGCAGTGGGTCCTCATTCAACCTCATGAAACGTTTCTATTTGTCTATTAATAAAGAATCTACCTGTATATTTTTCTACTAATACCATATATTCCACCTGCTGGTCCGATCTCCCCTCACCTCTCCCCCAGTAAATTCCTTTCTATTGCATTAAAGTTTGACCATGATAAAATCATTGAAGGCATTTTTAATTTTTATGTTGTCTTATTTACTTATTCCAACAACTGAAAACCAAAGTTAGACACACACACGTACACTTGCGTATACATTTCTGGGTTACACGTACATTACTATACAAACGCAGAGTAACCTGTAGTGACAGCAGACCCATGTTTGCCTGGAGACGGGGAGGGCCAGAGGAGAGCTCAAGGATGAGGATGTATCATTATCTTGATGGTGGTAACAGTGTCACAATGAGCACGTTTCAAAATGTATCAAAGTGTACAGTTTACACATGCATTTTATTGTACGTCAATTACTGCTCCATAAACCTGTTAAAAATAACCCAGAGTTTTGGCTAATGATGCATCATTCCAGTTTCAGCAGGTTAATGAGAAGTAGCGTTTTGATCTCTCCTGTTTTTGTAACTTAGAACAAGCAGAGTGTTTGTATCAGCTCTGTATCATTTGATCTCGCCCGGGGTTAGTTTTAGGATGCATCCTGTATCTATCTTGCCTCTCATCGATTTTGTGAGCTGCGTCTCAACACAAACACACACATTTTTCTTGAAGGGAAAATCGAAATGGGCCTGTGACCCTCCGAGAATCTGACCGGGCTGGTTGGTCAGGTAGGGAGGGAAGGACACACGAATCATGTTCCACAAGTGGAATCAGCTACATACACAGATTTGGAGAGAATGCACTTAGAGCACATCCTACGAGTGAGAGCCCTTCATTAAAATGAGACACCATGTGGGCAACGAGGTGGACGATCTCGCACTCTCCTGAGCCTTCACAGCACATCTGCCTAAATGAGCCTCTCTAAGAGGGAGAGTAGCCGATGATGTTAACAGTGGCTGAACTGCCAGGTGCTGAGAAAGGAATGTGATAACAAGCGGATCATAAATCCTTCAAAAGCTTCCCATTATTTGCTTTCGACAAGACTGAAAGAGAAGCTAATCAAATTGTCAGCTGAGAGATGACCAAACCTTTTGTGTAGTATTTGGACGTGTTATTGGGAGGGAATTGAAAGAATCAGTGACACTTTTGTAACAAAACGTCCACTCACCTAAAGAAGACGTCTCAGTGCTGACATCTGAAGAACAGACACTAGGAATACATCTAACTATTGAGTCTTTTCTCTTCCTAGCCGTAAGTCACGGTCACCCTGGAATACATCCACGAAAAAAGAGAAAAGCTGCATTCATCCTATTAAAAGATGCAATTCAAATAAATTTTTATTTTTGTTTCATAATTATAAAATTATAAAAATGTGCAATCATATATATAGTGTTTTAATGAGTTGGAATACTCATAATTATAATGTTAATTCTGAAAAATGTATCTCCTTGAGCTTGAAGGTCATAGTAAATGCAACAAATTTTTAATTATTTATAAGTATGGCTATGCTACAGTGATCGATAAAAGACTTTCAGGCATAAAAGTCCACTGCATTGAAATAACATTCTCTGAGTAATCTGGAGTGAAAATACCATTTCAAATAGAAAACGAACATCAGGAAGCCAATCTGAAAGTCTCTGTGCTGTGTGACCCCACAGATGACATGCTGGAGAGGAAGAGCTGGGGTACAGGGAGAGGACCAGCGTTGTGGGGCCGGGCGGGAGAAGGGTGGGGGAAGAGACGGAGCACAGGGGATTTTAGGGCAGTGAAAGGACTCTGTACGAGACCATAGTGGTGGATACACGTCATTACGCACCTGTCCAACCCCACAGAGTGTGCAACACCAGCATGAGCCCTCGTGGAAACTGTGGGCCTCAGTTAGTAACAGTGTGTCCACGTTGGCTCATCAGTTGTTACAGATGAACCACACTGACTCAGGATGTTAATACGGGTGGTGGGGGGTGGACGACGACGACGACGATGACGACGACATTGGGGGTGGGGGCGGTTAGAGAGTACTGGGAGCTCTATGATGAAAATCAATACGGGGGAATCTCATTGAACATGAAGAGGCCGGAAGGGGGAGCTCGCATGCAGCACCACTCAAGGCCAGTTACAGGGAAGACAGTGGCAGAGCCCAGCAGACAGAAGTCTCAACAGGAGGAACCATCCATTACAGCCCCCAGCAGGAAGAGATGGACACTGCCTCCCACACAGAAATCGATGACCCCAGCAGCTCAGCCACTGAGGAACCAGCACCACACTGACCTCCTGCTTCTCTCCAGTGGACTTTCATTGCAGACAACCCCTCCCAGCTTCCTCCTTTTTCCTTATAAAACGACGTTCCCCTCCTTTGCTTGCTGGATTTGCCTGTGGTCCACCATAGTGTGCAGGTCCCAAATTGCAATTCTTTGGTTATTCCTGAATGAACTCATTTTACTGGTAAGATAACCGGCTGTTTTATTGTTAAGGTTGACATACACAGTGTCCACAGTGGGATCTGAAGGCGGCGCCCCCCGAGTGATGGCGGCCCCCAGAATCAGGTGAGGTGCCCACACCGGGCCCCTTGTGCTCATGGCTTCCCTGAGTCACTGCCAGCCTTTGGTTTGGTGCGCCTTCTCTGGGATTCTGAGCTCCGCTTTGTTGTGAGTTTTGAGCTCTCCAACTTTATTCGGGAAGGGGAGAGGGGTTTTTCCTCTCAGAGACGGGTCAGAGTGCCTTCAGGAGAGGTTTCATCCCAGGATCCGTCCTCGAAGAGAAAGTCTTCGTCCTCTCAGGGGAGGGTTGCAGCCCCTCCTGGTGGGTACTCGGCTGTCTCCTGAGGCAGCAACTTTCCCTTTGGGGATCCACTTAGTGGGGACTTTCTTTGGTTTTGGATTCCTCCAGGAATCAACTTGGGCTTTCTGGAGACAGGAAACGAGACCCCAGTCGTCTAAATGTTCTGAGGAAACCCTCCTTCAGGGACCCCGGCCGGGTTTATGTTTGAGAACTCTGGGCCCCTGCATGTGTGTTTTTAACTAAGTGGGCAAACTGACCAAGAGTCGACTGGACTTACAGTGGCCATTGTGGAGAGCTTGCGATCTCCCCAACTCGTTTCTCTTAAAATTGAAAGACTGCAGTTCTAACATTAAGCAAAATGAGTGTTATGTTTATTTTAATTAGTATCTAGAGGCTTCCAAATGAGCACAAAACTCTAAAATCACCTCACTACAAGATACTGTGTCTAAATGAGCCAAAACTACTAAAGACCTGAGGGAAACAAAATGACTTCAGAGGCCTCTCTTTCCTCGCCCCTTTTCTTTTCTTATGCTCAGGTCCCACCTCTGGGGCCGTCTCCCCCCTCCCACACACACACCGTCTCTGGTGCTGAAACTGAACCTTAACTGAGTCCATCTGCCAGAAACACACTGTGGATCCAGCTGTGCCCGTGAACTTTGTACCTGAGACATGGCTGAAGTTTTTAAAACAAAAGCTGTAAGGTCTCTGTGTCTGTCTATACCTTACGTATGTCTGTGTATGTATGTGATATTTTTCTACCTCTGATGGTACTGCCAAAATTAATTTGTGAAAGGCTATATTTAATTGTCTTAATGAAAATCAAGTCCTTATATAAATCATTCCTAAAAATTCTCAGAAATATAAAAAGTAACCCAATCCTTTTCAGGTCAATGTGATCTGGAAAAATAGTCAAAATTAAAGCTAGTTTAAGTTTGTTGGTTTAGTTAAAACAGGCATGTCTTTCAAGTTATCAACATTAAATATAATACTTTTATCCTATGTAGTTTATTGGCCAAATAAGCTCATATCATCTCTGTTGCAAAATTTGTCAACAAGAAAATTCGCTTGAGATGATGGCTGACTTTCTCTAATATCTTGTAAAGTTTTTGAGAGTAATCTAAACATAATTGTTGGGAACAAATTATATAGAGAGATGAAAATGGGATAAATATTTTTACGTGCAGTAATTATGTTTTATGGTGTGTATGCTTAAAAATAACATCCTCAAATCTTTTTGGGTAACTTAAAACTTTCAAGTTTTTACTAAAAGTTAAATCAAATGATGGAATTTCATTGAATATTTGGATCATTTTCCAAACAAGATAAAATACTAAAACATTAATTACTGAACATAGGTTTATCTACTTTAGCCTCCCTATTGCAAAGATGCTAAAGATAAATTTGAGTCTGTTAGTGACCAGATCTTGTGCCACATTGAAATATAGCACTATTTAAAAGGGTATATGCTTCTAGAGATTATAAAATGTATGTATATATTTGCTAGTCCACAATTGCTTACTTCTTAATTTTCACTAGGAATCAAGGGTTCTAAGGGTTAAGAATTCTACTTAACAGGCGTGATTAAAGCTGCCAGATGCAGGGAAAGTAGGATGTGTATTTTTGGTTAGAAAAAGATAACGAAGTATGGAGATACATTTTTGTTGAAGAAAAGGAAAGTAATTTTGTCCTAAAGTAAAATGTTTGCCAGAATAAGAAAGGAAAGGATAGGATAAACCCTCATGTGAAAAGAAAGTCGTAGAAGGCTTGTGAAGCAGGAATCTTTGGAAAGAAATTTTATATGTGATCAAGCTGGATAAGAGTAAACAAAATGTCTATAAGAGTTTTAAAATGAGCTTTAATAGTGTGCTTATGTGAAACTGGAACTTAATTTTCTTTCACATGTTAAAATGACAAAGTTAGCTTGGGCTATTGATCTGCTCCTGATAAGAGATTGTGAAAATAATTCCCTGTGTTTTTATGTTAAAAGCTGAATCTTTTCTATTAAAAAGAGCTAAGGTTTTTGCAGCCATGTAACTTTCTGTATGTCTTTGAAATCTCTTTGTAATTTTGATTAAATGGATAATTAAATATTGTTTTGTAATTTTATGTGATCCTATTTGATCAAATGTCCTAAACTTTTGGGTATTTTTGACAAACTTCCCCCAAATCAAATTCTAAATAAAGTCTTCTTGACCTGCAAATAACTTTGGGAATTTCCAGAGGGCCCCTGGAAATTCTCAAAGGATTTGTTCTCTCTTCCTGTGAAAAGAGAGAGATTCAACTAATTAGGCTTATTTGATATGTCAAATTACATGGGAAGCACTGTCAAATAAATGGTGATAAACCTTAGGTTATATTATATAGCAAGTGTTATTAAAATAAATGTTCTAGAGATTGTATGAGAATTCCTAAAATTCTGATATGTCCTGGTCTAATGTTATCAGTCATAATTTTAAAATATATGTCAGAAAAAGAAACAAGTTGACTTGTCAATTATGTTATAATGAACCTTCATCAGATCTTGAACCATTGCTATTTTAAGTTTCTTGTCACTTACAGTTATTGTTTTACTCTGGTGCTTTTACAAATATATTTTATCTTCAGAGAAATTCACAGAAAAGATCCTGAGAAATACTCTAGAACACAGGCTTTTGATAACTTTAAGATCGTCACACTGAACTGGATTTAAGGGACCCCTTTCTTCTCTCCTTCGATAAAAAGTATCTTTACAACAAGGTTAAACATTTACCTTTTTCTCCCTACTTGATCTCTCCAGAAGTTGGAAACTCTTAAGTATCCTTTTCGTGACAATATACGTATTTGCACAAATTCAATGGGAATCTGTTCTCCTTGTAACAGGACACAATTGGAAATATTGGCTATATTACCAGGGCTTTGACTGGAATGTCAAGGACCCGACTGCAGAAGTACCAGACCCGCCCAGAAATCAAGGAGAACGCAGGACAAAGAGATGGTGTCGGCTGAACCCAGGGACCCAGCCTAGAAGAGATGGTAAAAATTAAAAAATAAACCAGCAAAGTGACCACTGATTACAACCCCTCAGGGGCTCTGAAAACCAGTGGGCTCTCAGCGATGCTATTCAGTGGTCTGTTCACATTGCACACACTGCCGTCAGCTGGAATTCGAAAGCCAGTCCAGCCTGGCCCAGAGCTCTTACCATCATCCCCCTTTCAACCTTCTACCACGTCACAAAGACCTTGTCTGCTGGGCACAGTCGCTACGTGCCCCAAACCTGAGGATAGAACTACAGACGCGGGAAACTTGATCCCGTGGTGGACTTAGCAGTGATCGTGAGCGTCGGTCTCTCCCAGTCCCCTGCTGAATAGACATCCACGAAGAGCTAAAGAACGTCGGCTGGAGAGAGTGCCAGGGTCTCCGTCTGGGCCCACGGCTCTGGGCTGCCTGGCTCAGAGCCCACCAGGAGCGGGCTCCGGGGGGCTGCCTCCGAGAGGTGGGAGGGCGAGGGGGTGGGAGGTGGGCAGGAAGACCCCAAGGGAAAAAGAGAGGAGATTCCTGTCTTCTTTCTTGGGTAAAGGAGAAAGACAAGACACAGCATGGAGATAGCTCCCTGTAGGTTTCATTCTGGTCCTTGACAAGCCGAGGAGAGACTAGAATTGAGCAACTTCACAAAGAAGAGCCAGCTCAGAACCCAACACCTGAGGAGCTGTCCCTGGGCGCAGGGGTCAGCTGGCCTCCCCTCAGCCCCCAGGACATGGTCTGTGGGGTTAACAGCAGGCCCCGTGAGCTGTGCTGTCTGCCCTCCTCCCCAGCATGAGGGCATCTTTGAAGGTTTTCCAAAATCTGGAGCCACAGCCTCAGGAATGTTCACAGCTGACATGGACTGACACTGGACACAGTGGACCTGATGTGGGCAACTGTGTGCCCGTGTAGACGCTCACACAGTGCTCCTGATGTGGGCGACTATTGCTTGTGTAGACGCTCACACAGTGACCTGATGTGGGCAACTGTTGCTTGTGTAGATGCTCACACAGTGCACCTGATGTGGGTGACGGTTGCCCGTGTAGACGCTCACACAGTGCACCTGATGTGGGCGACTGTTGCCCGTGTAGACGCTCACACAGGGCACCTGATGTGGGTGATGGTTGCCTGTGTAGACGCCCATAGGCCTCCTGCCCACTCAAGGGTGGAATCGCCCAAGTGCTCTCCAGGGTAGGGCAGGGCTGGCAGGCGGGCAGCCAGGGCACTGAGGGCTGTTGGTGGTCACGAGAACGCCCTGAGTGGGAGAAGAGAGCTCTCCACGGTGTGGATCCTGAAGCCAGTACCAGCCTCTTCCATCGCCAGCTTTGTAGGATTTTCGGATGTTCTGTGCTGAGCACAACAGCACGACCGCAGGGAAGTCCAAGCAAATTTAGCCACTTCATTCAAGCACATTTACCTAACTCTGGCACTTCCGACCAAGAGAGCAGGTGCCCGAGACACGGGCACTGGCACCTCCACTGCACTTGACGTGCTGCACACACAGAAGTGTCTGGTGGACACCGAGCTGCCCAGACCACAGACGAGGGAGGGGCCAGGGCACTGGTCACCAACTGGTCATGTCATTGGACCCGAGGCTGGGGCTCCGGGGTGAGTCATGTGGGAGAACAGTGGAGAAGACCCCTTAATGAAACCCTGGATTTTCCTCGTGGGAACCGAGGCATGGAAGGGACAAGGGTCATGACAAAGGCCAGAGGTCAGGGAGGGAGGAGAGCAGGTCAGCTGCTTCAGAGTGCGGGACCAGTGTCTCAGGGGATGAGCTGAAGGCTGGAGGGATAGAAGTGATGGGGGAGGGTTACTGGTAGATGGCCGGGGTGCTGAGAACTGGGGGCTGCCAGGGTGGAACCGAGGGACCGGGGGACCTGGATGGAAGGACGCCCACGGTGGGGTCGGGGCCGGATGGAGGGACGCCCATGAGGGGGTCGGGGCAGGACGGAGGGACGCCCACAGTGGGGTTGGGACACAGATGGAGGGACGCCCAAGGTGGGGTCAGGGCTCCCCTGGGACGTGGGTTGGGTGGGCTGATGTGGGTTTCCCTAGTCTCCATCCCCGGGTCCTGCTGCCTCATGCACCCCCGTCACCTTTCCCTGGGTCCACTCTCCTCCAGGTGATGGTGTTAGGAGGGGACAGGACGTCTCATTGCCCAGGACCCAATAGGACGCCAGAATGTGTGACGTTATGTTATCCTTCCTGAGACTGCTCTGTGAGAATAGGGCGTCCAGATTGCCACCGGGCTGAACCTTTAGACATTACTCTCATCCCTCTAGGGGACATTTTAGCCTGAAAAAGCTGTGAAGCACTGACACAGGACAACATGGATGAACCTGGAAACAGGACGCTGAGTGGGAGACGCAGGACACAAGAGGCCACAGAACGTGTGATTCCTGTATGTGAAATGTCCAGTGCAGGCCTGTCCAGGGAGGGAGAAGTAACCTGCTGTTTTCCAGGGGCCAGGGGAGGGGCACGGGGGTGACCAGCGGGACGGGGTTTCCTCTGGGCGTGGACAGAGGTGGTGTCTGCACGGCAATGTGAAGGCACCAAATGCCCCGGCATGCTCCACTTAACACAAAGCCAATAGTTTTACAATAAACACCTGCACCAGGGGTCTTCCTGGTCCTCGGAAATCGCTGTTCCCTTCACGTGGATCTTTGCTCCCCGAGACGTATTTACTGCCCTGTGGAGAAGGCATTGTGCTGAGTGTCCGGGCTCACGAGGACACATGGGCCCCTCCCTGCTCCCTTATGGTGGAAACAAAACGGCAATAGCTTTCTTCCCCAACAGTGTTGGGGACAGTGGGATTGGGGCCTGGATGCTGGGAGCTTGGAGAGAGCCTCTGGCCTCGGTGCAGCGGGGAGGGCTGTGAGGAGGAGGGTCCTCTGGGAGATCTGTGTGGAGGGGGGTCCTCTGGGAGGTGGAGGAGGGGCTCCCCTGGGATGGCTGCGTGCAGGATCCTCTGGGATGTCTGTGTAGAGGAGGGTCCTCTGGGAGGGCCGCGTGGAGGAGGGGGTCCCCTGGGAGGTAGAGGAGGGGTCACCTGGGATGTCCGCGTAGACGAGGATCCTCTGGGAGGGCTGCGTGGAGGAGGGTCCTCTGGGAGGTGGAGGAGGGGTCCCCTGGGGTCACCGCGTAGAGGATGGATCCCCCATGAGGGCTGCGTGGAGGCCGCATGGAGGAGGATCCTCTGGGAGGCCACGTGCAGCAGGCGCCCCTAGGCTAGGCCTGGAGGAAGGAAGTGGAGGGCGAGGTCGCACGGAGGAAGCAGCTTCAGGAGAGAGACCCTGCGCTGGTCTGAGGCCGCTGTAACCAGTTCCACAAATATCCCGTCTAAGACAGCAGAAGCTCACGCTCTTACAGGCCAGGAGGTCAGGAGTCCAGCGCTGGCCTCATGGGCTCCATGCAGGTCGGCAGTGAGGCTCCTTCCGGGGCCTCCAGGGAGGACCAGGTCCCTGGGCTTCTCCGGCCTCTGCAGCCCCCGGATTCCTTGGCCTGGATTCCTCAGCGGCAGCCCTTCCTCCATCTGAAGCCAGCAGTGGCCACAGCGTCCTCACACACAGGATCACCCTTGCCCGCCCAGCCCCTGGTCCACGTCCACGCCTCTGTGGTTGCGCCTGCCCTGGGAAGGCAGGGTCACCCCCGCTGTAAGGTCAGCTGTGCAGCAGCATCGGTTCCCGTCTGCGATGCAGCCCACGTAATCACAGTGTCCACACAAAACAACCAATAACCATTCTATAGATAAGAGAACTACGGTGAGTTTACCTGAGCCAGAGCGAGGAGTATAACCCGGGAAGGCTTTAGAATGTGTTCCAGAGAAGTGTGGTTTTCAGTACAGTCTTACATGTTTTTAGGAGAAAGAACATACATTAAACACACCCAGGACACATTTTCATCAAAATTTCAAAGAGGTATTCAGTCGCAAATTAGCAGGTCACGAGAACCTGATGTTTGGAAAGGGACTAATCCGGGGGCGTTACCAATAGGGCAGGAGGGGAAGTGTGCATTGTTCTCTTAAGAGAGAGCATTCCTTACTTAAAGGTTAAGCAGATGTAGTGTGTGTTTGACAGGCCACAAGTCTGGCTTTTTAGTTCAAGTCGAATCAGTTGTGAACCTGAGTGGACACCCCACACACCTCAATATGTGAGACTCTCTTGTCACCAGGCTCCAGGATCTGGACGCCCTTAGGCCATTGTCCTGCCCACCAGAGGCAGGGAGGAGACCTCAGTGTGGGAAGGGAGTGGAGGCGGCCCAGGACGCCCAGAGGGGAGGTGGGGGGAGGGGGAGGGACGATTCCGCAGGCACCAGGGCGTCTGGGGGGGATGGGGAACCAGGGGGGCTGTCAAGATCACAGGAGCTCAGCACCCATTTTTACAGGGTCCACCTGGGGCCATTGGTGGAGGGGACACAGAGGGGAGAACAGGGGCCAGTGAGGGGCTGTGGACAGGGAGCTGGGTCTCCTTGGGGAGAGAGGGCAAGGAGGATGAGAGAGGAGGAGAGACGGAGAGGAAGGGAGAGGGGAGGGAGGAGGAGAGACAGGGAGGAGGAGAGGGAGGGAGAGGGAAGGGGAGGGATGAGGGAGGGGGAGAGAGGTGGAGGGAGGAGGGGAGGAGGAGGGAGGTGGAGGGAGGAGGGGAGGAGGGAGGAGGGAGGTGGAGGGAGGAGGGGAGGAGGGAGGAGGGAGGTGGAGGGAGGAGGGGAGGAGGGAGGAGGAGGGAGGTGGAGGGAGGAGGGGAGGAGGAGGGAGGTGGAGGGAGGAGGGGAGGAGGAGGGAGGTGGAGGCGGGGAGGAGGGGGGAGGAGGGAGGAGGGAGGAGGGGGAGGAGGGAGGAGGAGGGAGGTGGAGGAGGAGGGGAGGAGGGAGGGGAGGGAGGTGGTGGGAGGAGGGGAGGAGGGAGGTGGAGGGAGGAGGGAGGAGGGAGGAGGAGGGAGGAGGAGGGTAGGAGGGGACGGAGGGAGCAGAAGGGAGGTGGAGGGAGGTGGAGGGAGGAGAGGAGGAGGGAGAAGGGGAGGAGGGAGGAGGGGAGGAGGGAGGTGGAGGGAGGAGGGGAGGAGGGAGGGAGGGAGGAGGAGGGAGGAGGAGGGAGGAGGGGAGGAGGGAGGAGGAGGGAGGTGGAGGGAGGAGGGGAGGAGGGGAGGAGGAGGGAGGTGGTGGGAGGAGGGGAGGAGGGAGGTGGTGGGAGGAGGGGAGGAAGGAGGAGGAGGGAGGAGGAGGGAGGAGGGAGGAGGGAGCAGAAGGGAGGTGGAGGGAGGTGGAGGGAGGAGAGGAGGAGGGAGAGAAGGGGAGGAGGGAGGAGGGGAGGGAGGGAGGTGGAGGGAGGAGGGGAGGAGGGAGGAGGGAGGAGGGAGGAGGGGAGGAGGGGAGGAGGGAGGAGGAGGGAGGAGGGAGGTGGAGGGAGGAGGAGGGAGCAGGGAGGAGGAGGAGGAGGAGGGGAGGAGGGGAGGAGGGAGGAGGAGGGAGGAGGGAGGTGGAGGGAGGAGGAGGGAGGAGGAGGAGGGAGGAGGGAGGAGGAGGGGAGGAGGAGGGAGGAGGAGGAGGAGGGAGGTGGAGGGAGGAGGGGAGGAGGGAGGAGGAGGGAGGTAGGAGGGAGGAGGGGAGGAGGGAGGTGGAGGGAGGAGGAGGTGGAGGAGGAGGAGGGAGGTGGAGGGGAGGCGGGGAGGAGGGAGGAGGAGGGAGGTGGACGGGAGGAGGGGAGGAGGGAGGAGGGAGGTGGAGGGAGGAGGGGGAGGAGGGAGGAGGAGGGAGGTGGAGGGAGGAGGGGAGGAGGGAGGAGGGGAGGCGGGAGGAGGGGAGGAGGGAGGAGGGGAGGAGGGGGAGGAGGGAGGTGGAGGGAGGAGGGAGGAGGGGAGGAGGGAGGAGGGGAGGAGGGAGGAGGGAGGAGGGGAGGAGGGAGGAGGGGAGGAGGGAGGAGGGGAGAGGGAGGAGGGGAGGAGGGGAGGTGGAGGGAGGAGGGGAGGAGCGGAGGAGGAGGGAGGTGGAGGGAGGAGGGAGGAGGGAGGAGGGGAGGAGGGAGGAGGGGAGGAGGGAGGAGGAGGGAGGGAGCGGATGGCCTGAGTGAGGGGGAGGGACTGTGAGAGGAGCCAGTGGGAAGCTTGGGCAGCTGAGTGGACGTCCCCATCAGACAACAGCTGTCCTCCAGGCCACCTGCAGCCGGTGACTGAGAGACGGAGGAGGGGGTGCCCAGAACCGAGGGAGACGGAGGCCACCATGGAGAATTCAATCCCACAGTCCGATCCCACCAGCGCTCTGAGCCACCCCAGATGTCTGTCCTCCACTCTTGTCCACTCTTAGGTTGTGTGTGGTCTCCAGCCAGCGTGGGAGCTGAGGGTGCACAAGGCACTTTGCTGAGTGGACGACGGAGCAGATGGGGAGGGAGGAGGGCGAGGGACTGACCCTCCTGCGCTCCTGGTCAGCTTGGGGTCAGTGTCGGGGTGGGTGTCTCTGCAGGTGTGGACGTGTCCTAGAAACCCACTTCCACCCTGACCCTGGTCAGGGCCAGGTCAAGGGCCACTCAGGACCAGGAGGGCCAGACACTGCAGTAGAGGCTGACCCGTGTGCCCAGAGGTCACAGCACGGGTGCCGTCTTGTTTGCTCCAGACCTGGGTCCAGAGTGACCACAGGAATGGACGGCGGCCAGAGCAGAGTAGGGCGGTGGAGTCATTGTCACGTCCTCGTCTTCTGACCATGGACCCCGTGGTCACACTCAGGACGTCCTCATGTGCTCGTCCTCTGACCATTACACCCCGTGGTCGTGGTCAGGGCGTGCCACGTCCCCGTGAGGGCCTGGTCCCAGCAGACTGGCGGTGTGAGGACCCGTGGACACCCCGCCCCGGCCGGCAGTGCGGTCCCCACAGCGCCTCCAGCTCTGTAGCCGGTGGGTGGAGATGGTCTGGGCGGCTCCTCCCCTGGCAGGAGGGGTGTGCGGGCATCCAATCGCATGGCCGCAGGGCGTTCTCGGAAGTGAAGTGCCCGGGTGTCCAGGAGGGAGGGAGGGAGGGAGAGGACAGAGGAGGCGAGAGCTGCTGCTGGAGACTCTGCTGGCCACACCGCGGCTCGGCGGGGTGAGTGCCATCGTCCGTCTGCATATCTGAACTCAGAGCCCGGGGACACCAGGTCCCAGCGACGTGGTCCCCACAAGGGGGGCGGCCCCCTGCTCCTGTCCCTCGGCCTGGCTCCTGCTTCCCCCGGGACCAGCGGCTGGAGGGGCAGCAGGAGGTGCTGGGGGGCTGGGGTCACGGGGGAAGTGCGCGGTCCACTCGCAGGCTCTGCGCCCGGCCGGAGGGGTGGGAGCCTCCGGGTTCAGAACGGCTGAGCTGCCGGATCCCGGGGTTCGGCTCACGAGGTGGGGACAGCCCGCCGGTCCCCTGTGCCGCTGACCACGTCGCCAGGCAGGACGTGTTGACCAGGCAGGGGAGGACTTGCCGACCAAGGTCTCCCGTCCGGTCCTCACTCTGCCACAGCTGGGCCTCCGGCTGGCCGGTGCTGGCGAGCGTCTGGGGAGCCGGGTGAGGAGGAGGGAAGGTCGGAGTTCGGGTGGGGTGGCCGGTCTGTCCATCTACTCACCCGAGAGCGATTTCCTGAGTGTCTGGACATGCCGTCACCACATGCGGATGCCGTGGGGACAGAGAGCCGCCCTGTGTGGTCACGGGTGGATGCTCCTGTCTCACCGCCAGGCGGGTCTGGGACAGACCTCAGCCGGCCTGCAGCCACCGCGTCCTGTGGAATCCCCCTGGAGTCCTCACCCAGTCCTCAGCAGGGTCCCCTCAGTAGTCAGGTGACCTTGTGTCATGAGGAAATGTCTGGGGACATGGGGACAGGAGAAGGGAGTGTGACAAGACAATTGTGCAATACAGTTATACAATTGTAGATTGTATTGTTAACTCACAAACAGTAAATTGTTATGGTAGAAGGGGACTGTGACAATAGAGGGGGACTATTACTGTAGAGGGGGACTAATACTGTGTAGGGAGACTATTATTGTGTAGGAGGACTATTACTGTAAAGGGGGACTGTGACAATAGAGGGGGACTATTACTGTGTAGGAGGACTATTACTGTAAAGGGGGACTGTGACAATAGAGGGGGACTATTACTGTGTAGGGGGACTATTACTGCAGAGGGGGACTGTGACAATAGAGGGGGACTATTACTGTGTAGGGGGACTATTACTGTGTAGGGAGACTATTACTGTGTAGGAGGACTATTACTGTAAAGGGGGACTGTGACAATACTGGGGGACTATTACTGTGTAGGGGGACTATTACTGTAGAGGGGGACTGTGACAATAGAGGGAGACTATTACTGTAGAGGGGGACTAATACTGTGTAGGGAGACTATTACTGTGTAGGAGGACTATTACTGTAAAGGAGGACTGTGACAATAGAGGGGGACTATTACTGTGTAGGAGGACTATTACTGTAAAGGGGGACTGTGACAATAGAGGGGGACTATTACTGTGTAGGGAGACTATTACTGTGTAGGGAGACTATTACTGTGTAGGAGGACTATTACTGTAAAGGGGGACTGTGACAATAGAGGGGGACTACTACTGTGTAGGGGGACTATTACTGCAGAGGGGGACTGTGACAATAGAGGGGGACTATTGCTGTAGAGGGGGGACTATTAGTGTGTAGGGGGACCTTACTGTAGAGGGGACTGTGACAATAGAGGGGGACTATTACTGTAGAGGGGGGGACTATTACTGTGTAGGGGGACTATTACTGTAGAGGGGACTGTGACAATAGAGGGGGACTAATACTGTGTAGGGAGACTATTACTGTGTAGGAGGACTATTACTGTAAAGGGAGACTGTGACAACAGAGGAGGACTATTACTGTGAGGGGGACTAATACTGTGTAGGGAGGACTATTACTGTGTAGGAGGACTATTACTGTAAAGGGGGACTGTGACAATAGAGGGGGACTATTACTGTGTAGGGGGACTAATACTGTGTAGGGAGACTATTACTGTGTAGGAGGACTATTACTGTAAAGGGGGACTGTGACAATAGTGGGGGACTATTACTGTGTAGGGGGACTATTACTGTAGAGGGGGACTGTGACAATAGAGGGGGACTATTGCTGTAGAGGGGGGACTATTAGTGTGTAGGGGGACCTTACTGTAGAGGGGACTGTGACAATAGAGGGGGACTATCACTGTAGAGGAGGACTGCGACACTAGAAGGGGACTATTACTGTAGAGGGAGACTGTGACAATACAGGGGGACTATTACTGTGGAGGGGGGACTATACAATAGGGACAAGTCCACGGCCCAGGTCTGCTGGCATCTGGAGAGGTGGGGTAACGGGGTTTCTTATGGAGAGGAGTAAACTGTCCCGCAGGCGTCGGTGGGACGGAGGGTGGCCTGCCTGGCCCGTGGAGCAGAGGGGCCCGCTGATTCTGGGGCGCCCCAAGGAGGCTCTGCTGGCCGGGTCAGTCCTGGGGAGGAGAGGGCGCTGTGGTGACCTGCACCTGCTCTGAGCGATCGCGGGAGCCGCTCGCTCACGTTGTGGCTTGTGGGGTTCAGCTCACGGTTCCTGCGCCAGGAGGGACTGGGGCCCGCGCGGCCTCGTGGGTGGGCGGGGGGCTTCGCGATCTTATCTGAGTCCCTCCGGGGAGGGTCCTGGCGGGAAGCTGCGTCCCGGACACAGACGTGGGAGGGCGTGCTGACCCCTCAGGTGCCTTCAGGTGGTCAAGGGGCCATCGTCCCGCCTTGCAGTCGGGGAGACCGAGGCGCGGGCTGGGGCGTGAGCTCAGGGCCCCGGGGCCGGTGCAGACTGGGGAGGGGCTTCTGAACCACCGTGTCCTCGGTGCCGTGGGGGTCCAGCTCTGCTCCCCCCTCGTGTTGACCCCTTGCACTCGGTGATTGGGGTTCAGGAAGGGGCCGCGCCCCACGCTGGGGTGGCCATCCGAGGTCCCGCCGTGGTCAGCGCACCGGCCTGTTTACCCCCCGAGGACCCTCAGCCCCTGCAGGAGGGAGGGGGCATGTGGACGGCCCATGGCTGCCCCTCCATCCTCTGGACGTGTCCGGGCATCGCTGCCCAGTGACGGGACAGAATGGCAGAACCCCACAGGCCGGGGCCTCGGGTCACCTGTGCGAGTCAGAAGGGACGGCTTTCTGCCGGGGCCTCAGGAGCGGTCGATGTTCTCACAGAAGGAGCCTGCAGTCATTCCCGGGGCCCAGGAGCCCCGATGCTGACGGCTGGTGGGCTTGGGCCTGGGGTCCCTGGAGGCTTAGGGTCCAAGGGGGGAAGTACTGTTGGAGGATGTAATTCAGGACAGACCACGGCCACCCCAGAACGCCTCCACAGGCAGGAGAGAAAGACCTCGGTTTCACTATTGAACAAGGAGGGGAACGGAATGTGATGTGCGTCGCAGGCAGCAGCTATGAGATGCAGAGGCAGAAGGACCTCACCTTTCGTGTAGCTAAACAGAAACAGCCACTCCACCCACGTTCTGAGATAAACAGTCCCTGATTTCCTGTATCTTTATGATGAGGGGGGTTTGCAGCTTGGAGCCAGGACCCCTCCTCCCAGGAGACAGGCGTTTCCTTCGTTGACTACATTTCAGAGACGCTCCCGGGTCCTGGAGGAAGCATGCGTGAGCTGTGGAACGGTCCAGAGCCCTATTTAGCCATTAGAAAGATTTAGACACACCTCAAAGAGACAGAGAAAGGACCCACGAGTTTTCCCAAGTAAATGCTCCTGAGAAAAGGGAAGGGAGAGGATTCAGCCTCGTAGTCTGAACCTGGATCCGCCCTTAATCTGCTAAGTACAGCCCAGGACGGGGGCTGAGGGCCGACGCCCGTTTTGCCGTCTCATCAGGCATGTTTTGCCATCTCATCCGCACGTTGACGGAAGGTTTCTGTTCTGTCTCAGACGAGGCCCCGGGAATTCTTGCACTCAGTTAAGGGTGAGCACTGCAGAGCGAGGTGCAAATAGTGGAACGCTTTCCAGCACAACCCCCTTCTGAACCGCCACCAACAACGGCCCTGTCACGGCTGGTTACCAGGTGTGTGTGCGGGAGGCTGCGGGCAGGTGGGGCCCCGAGCAGGCCGCGGGCAGGTGGGGGCCCCGAGGAGGCCGCGGGCAGGTGGGGCCCGAGCAGGCCGCGGGCAGGTGGGGGCCCCGAGGAGGCCGCGGGCAGGTGGGGCCCGAGCAGGCCGCGGGCAGGTGGGGGCCCCGAGGAGGCCGCGGGCAGGTGGGGCCCGAGCAGGCCGCGGGCAGGTGGGGGCCCCGAGGAGGCCGCGGGCAGGTGGGGGCCCGAGCAGGCCGCGGGCAGGTGGGGGCCCGAGCAGGCCGCGGGCAGGTGGGGGCCCGAGCAGGCCGCGGGCAGGTGGGGGCCCCGAGGAGGCCGCGGGCAGGTGGGGGCCCGAGCAGGCCGCGGGCAGGTGGGGCCCCGAGGAGGCCGCGGGCAGGTGGGGCCCCGAGGAGGCCGCGGGCAGGTGGGGGCCCCGAGGAGGCAGGCCACGGGCAGGTACCGGGACAGGGGCCGTTCCTCCCTCCCCGAGCTCGCATTTCAGCCGGGTGTTCCCGGGGAACGAGAACGCTGTGGATGGAGACATCCGTGCGCCCGTGGTGGGGGCGTGCTTCAACGTGGGGGCTTGTGGGGTGTTTCTGGGGTGAGGTCTGGTCATTCGCTGGACGGACATGTGCTGAGCGTGGAGAAGTGCGCGTGGGGAGAGCTCCCCGTGGGGGCCGCCCCAGAAGTCCTCTGTGGAGGACGTGGGGTCCCTCTGTGATGGCCCACCGGGTCACCCACTCTTCCCTTCCTCCCTGCATTTGGGTGTGAGTGACACTGAGGTCCCTCGAGTGACCCCGCTCCCCCAGGGGTGATGGGTGACCTGCACGTAAACGAGATGGAACGGCTCCCGCATGTGCTGCGTGGCTGAGCCTGGCCCCAGACCCCCTGGACGCTGGCTGCATGAACATCACTCACCCCCCAGGCCGTGTGGGGTCCCGCGATCACTCCGGGAGGGACATTGATGAGACGGAGCGTGAGCTGACAGAGGGCCGCGGGACAGACTGAGGGGAGAAGGAGGGCAGAGTGCTGGTTGACGATCTCGGGGACTCTCATGGATGGGGGAGAGGATTGGTCTGTGTTGCTGCTGAGGCAGAATGAGACCCGAGAAGGTTGGCTGTTGGTGTACTCGGCACAGGGTAGGTGAGGAAAACCTTTTCCTCTACACTCTTAGGTTCTGTACCAGGGATCTGCAAATTGAACTGACAAATGACAGATTAAGAGAAGAAAAAGGTTTATTATGTCGGAATACAGAGGCCTTCACAAAAAAGAAATGGAGACCCAAAGAGATAGTTAGACTTAAGGGCTTATATGCCATTTTAACAAAGGGTGGTAAGTTTGTGGAAAAGTGACAAGACACAGGAAAAGGGGTTTGGGCTTCTAGGGGCAGTAAATTGTGAGAAGGTAAAGATCTGAGGCAAATTAATGGAAGATGAGGGTTATTTAGTGGGGTTTGTTAGGCAGACTCAAGTGGTGCCTGCTCGGGTGATCAGATTCCTTCTCCCCTTCCTGGTACAGGAGAGGGGGCAGAAATGCTCACAAAGGGAAATTTATGCCTGTTCTCAGGCAGACGGGGGAGGGCAGAGTTTTTGTTTCCGCTTCTTCTCAACTGCTTTCAGCTCAAAATAATCCTTAGGCCAAATGGCGTATTTTGGGGTGACAAGTTCTGATCCCCCTCAAAAGGGCATCTAACAGCTAGAGATGGTGCCAGGGGACGGGCCACCTCCAGACTAGACGGACGGGTCCAGAATGTCGGGGTGAGGGCCCGCAGGCTGTGGGGTTCCCACGGGCCCCGGTTCTGAGCGTCTCACAGGCTGTAGCTCATGGAACCCGTCCTACAACCCTACAAGATGGGCACTATTACATCCCATTTTAGGGGTGAGAAACTGAGGCACAGACGGTGGGTAGCTTGTCCAGGGTGGCTCGTGGGTGGGGGAGCTCGGAGGCACACCCAGCTCTTCTCCACTTCTCTGCGGAGGGTGGCGTCTGTGTGCGTCAGCTCCGGCTGCCCTAACAAACGCTGCCTACGGGGCGGCTTAGACAACAGACATTTATCTCTCCCCGTCCTGGAGGCCGGACTCTGAGACCCGGGTGTCACAGGGCTGGTTCCTCCTGAGGCCTCTCTCCTTGGCGTGTAGACCCCGTCTTCTCCCCGTGTCCTCACACGGTCGTCCCTCTGTGTGTCTGTGTCCTCATCTCCTCTTCTCACAAGGACCCCAGTCCTATGGGATCAGGACCCACCCTAGTGACCTCACGTTACCTTCGTCACCTCTTTAGACCCATCTCCACATACAGCCCCATCCTGAGGTCCTGGGGGTCAGGGCTCCAACATGTGGATTGGGGGACACAGTTCAGGCCCCAATGCCGTCCCCTGGGCGGAGGAGGTGGGTCCAGGAGGCCAGGCCTGGTGGACGGCGTGTGGGCTTCAGCACCAGGTGGACGTGGGGTCAGGTCCTCCCCTGCACCCCGGGACCACGTGGATGCATGCCCCGGCCTCCCTTCCCTCAGGAGTGTGCTCAGCGCACGTGCCCACCTCGTCCACTTATCCTGAGACGAGAGTAACTCCCACCCCGTGGCGTCTCCGGGGCGAACGCGGCCGATGCTCAGAAGGCCCATAACACCCCCCGTCCTGTGCGGCCCTGGAGGGGCGCCTCCAGCCCTTACAAGGGGCCGTGTTCCTAGAAGAAGCCCAGGGAAGGAGACGCTGTCGGAGGTCTCGAGCCGTAAACCAGACAGGATTCAGACTGAGTGACCCTCCCACCAGAAGGTCGTTGTGGGTCGCTGTAGGTGGTTCTAGGTGGTTGTAGGTGGTTGAGACCCACAACCCATCTGGGAGCCTCGTTTGCACACTCGGAAGGGGGGATTTGACAAGGAAACCGGCCCCCCCACACTCCTTCCCCGGGACGGAGCCTGGTGGCTCTTTCTTCTCAAGGCCAGGACCCCTGTGCCACCAGAAGACCGTTTTCTGGGCGCCCTGTTTTCAACTGCGTCAAACCTCCTTTCCTCCCCCAGGTCGGTGGCGCGAGTTCCCCTCGATGGGCGGGCAGGTAAGCGCGTCCGGCGGCGTCCAGAGCCTGCCCCGCAGCACGAACATGAACGCCAATGCAGACTGGATGTCGGCGCTGTGCCCTCGGCTGTGGGACGTGCCCGTCCACCACCTCTCCATCCCGGGTGAGCGCCTCTGCGTCCCCCGGGGATGCGGCTGCGGGGGGTCTGGGTGTGGGCCGTGTGGACCCCACGAACCACACGCGTGTGCACACCTAGGTACAGACATGCACACACACGCACACACGCGAGCGTCTTTCCTCCTCCGTCTGCTTCATTCTGAGACGGCCCGGAAGGCCCACGGTGCACCCAGGGGAGCGTGGCCTCGGGGAGACGTGAGGGCGTGGGGGACTCGGGCTGACGCTCCCCTCGGCCCGTCCGTCCCTCCTTCCGGGGAGCCCCTGGGCACGTCGGGCCTTCATCCCTCTCCTGGCCAAGGCCCCCAGGCCCCCAGGCCCTGGTGGGACGCGGGTCCACAGACCCCAGCCCCAGGTGTGGCCGGCGGTGGTTGGGGCTGGGCTCTCGGCTGACCCAGCGGAGGAAAGCGGCTCGATGGACGGGAGGGAGCCGTGCGGACAGGCCCCGTCCTCCCTGCTCCTGCCCTGCTCAGCCCGGGGGCTGGTCCCAAGAGGCGCCTGCACCACGAGAGGGAGGGAGGAAAGGAATCACGCTCTCCAATAAGTTTTTCAAGGTCTGGTTGAGGAATAATTTACACACACCTGCTCACTCTCTGTGTTTTACACTTTTATTGAGATACAATTCACATACTTACAGTTCACCCATTTACAGCGAAAATTCAGTGGCTTCTGTTCACAGTGCTGTGCAACCACCAGTTCTGTTGGGTTCCAGAACATTCTCATTCCCCCAACGGGAGACCCTGTACCCATTAAATAATCATCCCCCTCCCCCAGCCCCTGGCACCACTAATCCACTTTCTGTCTGTGGATTTGCCTCTTCTGGACGTTTCATATAAATGGGATCACACACTGTGTGGCCTCCTGTGTCTGGTTCTCTCACTGACAATCTTGTGTTCAAGGTCCATCCAGGTTGTAGCTGTGTCAGTGCTTCACTCCTGTTCATGGCTGAGTGATATTCCACTGCACGGATGGATCACATTCTGTTTGTCTCTTCATCTATGGATGGATGCTTGGGTTGTTTCCAGCTTTTCACTATTCTGATTGATGCTTCAAATATTTGTCTGAACAGCTGTTTTCCTTGTAAACTCTGCAAACTCTTTTAGCAAACGTTTATCAGCACCTTTTGAAACAGATGATGTAACAGAAAGATACAGACTGAAAACTGGGTGGCCCATCCCTGCTTGGGAACCCCGTTCCTGCCACCGGGCCCGAGGTCCCTCCAAGGAGGTTCTGTGCACAGAGAACAAACAACACACATATAAAGCTCCCAGAATAATTCAGACACTGTGCTGATGATTCTGTAGATCAACAGATCACAACATTAAATTCAAAAATGGGTACAATTCTGAGAATTTAAAGTATTAAAAGGAGGCATTGCCCATCAGTGAACAAATAGCCCACCCAACGGTGAAGAAGCGACAGGTGGCTATTAACATAGAGGGGGGATCAGGTGGGACCCCGTCTCATGTTTACACCCAAGTGTATTACAGAATGTTTAAAGATTTAAGGGAAACATAAAGCCACAAAGTTCTGCTGGAAGATACAGGTAAATATCACCTACACATTAGCCTCTCTAAGGAGAACACCAAGTGCAAAAGCTACGAGGGAAAAGATGGATAGGTGTGAGCACGTAAAAAATATTTAAATTTTCCCTCACTAAGAAACTTAAACAAAAGTTCATGACAAATAGCCCGTAACAGATGCTGTGGGGCATCCCCGTGGGTGGCTGAATAATGTCCTAAAGACGTCCCCAAGACAGGCACGTCCTCATCCCCACGCAGAATACGGCCCCAAGACGGGCACGTCCTCATCCCCCGGAACCTGTTAATACGCCACCTCACGTGGCAAACGGGGGTGTGCAGGTGTCGGGTAAGGGTCTGGAGATGGGAGGTTTTCTTGGCTTATCTGGGGGGACAGTGTAACCTCAAGGGTCCGTGTAAGAGGGAGGCGGGGGGTCAGAGAGGAGGGAGAAGGAAGACGCTGCGCTGCTGGCTTTGCAGACGCCAGGTGCCCAGGAAGTTGGAGAAGGCAGGAAACACGTTCTCCTCAGGCCCTCCACAAGGAACCAGCCCCGTGGCACTTAGACTTTGCACCCGTGTCAGGTTTCTGGCCTCCAGAACTGTGGGGTAATGCATCTCTGCTGTTCGAAGCAGTGCAGTTTGTGATCCTTTGTTACAGTGGCCCCAGGACCCTTGCACGGCCACCCAGACGGTGCAACCTTCATAGCTGAGTCCCACACCCTTCCTGGGGGCCACCTGCATCCCCGAGGGGACGGAGAGGATGGAGCCCCCAGGGATGGGCGCCTCCCTCTGCCCGTGCTCCCCTCATCTCCCAGAGCAATCCCCACCCACCCCCTGCGTGCTGATCTCGTCCCAGGAAACCCGGGCCATGAGGAACCTGAAAACCACATCCACACGCACGTCACACACGGCAGACCAGGGCCACTGCGTCAGCACAGAGGGTGCTTAGGAAACCCCCACAGGCACGCGCTCCCCAACGGGAAACGGCCCCGGGGGTACGGGCGATTCTCAGACGAGAAATCCTAAGGACTCAGAAATCGTGAGAAATGGCCGAGCCGTGGAGCGAACTCAGTGAAGCAGCTGTCACGGGAGCATTGCAGCAGTGGGGGCTCCTGGTGCCGAGGAGGAGGGTGGGGAGGCGGCCGCAGGGTCCCTCTGCTGGGAGACCCAGGACGCGGCCGAGGGCGGTGGGCTGCGAAGGCGGCTCCCTCCCGCCGCCCGGCCACGGTCCAGGTCCCAGACTTAATCTGGAGGAAGCGATCGGTGGGCGTGCAAAACACACTCACACCAGATGTGCCCGGGGATGCTGCCCTCGAGGGGCAGGTGACCGTCCTCGTGTCCAGGGACCGTGGTCAGGTGCACAGGTGGATGACATCACGGAGTGGACACAGTCGTGAAAGCATCTCAGGCTCTGCATTTACTGGTTTACAAAATGCTGATAATATGTGTGAAATGGAAAAGCAGATAAAAAATTGCATGATTTGATCCTGTTTAAAACACGTATAAAAATATACATAATATGTATAAATGGATTATCCCCATGTATAAATGGACCCGTATATATTACAGTTAAAATATATAAATACACAAGATACATAAATGTGAATTACATAAATACATATATAATGACAAAGTCAATAGGGGATTTTAATTTTTTTAGTTGTGTATATTGTTCTCAATTTCCTGCAATTAACCCGTATTCTCAGTGTATGAGTGTCTTGGAGTGGCTATAAAAAAATACCAAAACTCAGTGTCTTAAAACCACAGGAATTCCTCCTCCCCCAGTCCTGGAGACCAGACGTCTGAGATGAAGGGGTCACAGGGCCGCGCTCCCTCCGGAGGCTCCAGGGGAGGGTCCTTCCTGCCTCTTCCAGCTTCTGGGGCTCCAGACGTCCCTGGGCTGGTGGCCACCTCCCTCCATCTCTGCCTCTGTCTCCACGTGGCTTCTCCTCTGTGTCTGTGTCTCCTCTTCTGTCTCTGATGAGGACACTGTCATTGGATTTAGGGCCACCCTCCTCCAGGACGCCCTCATCTCCGTCCTTCACTCAATCACGTCTGCAAAGACCCTGTTTCCACATGGGTCCCGTCCTGAGGATCCAGGTGGACGTGGGTTTCGGGGCCACCATCGCCCCCGTGCATGTGGCTCCGTGTGCAGCTCTGAGCCCAGAGGGAGGAGGGGGGCTAACGGGTGGACCCCCCCCCACTGTCTGCTTGCAGGGAGCCACGACACGATGACCTACTGCCTGAACAAGAAATCCCCCATTTCCCACAGCCAGTCCTGGCTGCTGCAGCTTCTGGGCAAGCTCCTGCCGTGCGTCACCCAGCCCATGGTGCTGAAGTGGTCCGTCACCCAGGTGAGCTCTGCGGGCGTCTGGCGGGCTCCCGAGCTGGCTCTCAACCTGCCCCCAGGGCCGCCCCCCTGGGCGGGTGCCCCATCCCCATTGTGGAAATGGAATTGAACACAAACCTCCTCCACCCCAGAAAGCCTCCCACAGGTAGGAGAGAAAGAATACAGTTTCATTATTGAGCAAGGAGGGGACCAGAATGTGATTGCATCACAGGCAGCCATTGTGAGATGCAGAGGCAGGAAGACACTCACCTTTCAGGTAGCTAAGTGGAGACGCCCGCTCCCTCCAGGTTCTCAGATAAATAGCCACTGATTTCCTGTATCTTTATGACAAGGAGGGATTGCAGCCTGGAGCCAGGCCCTCTCCTCCCAGGAGACGGGCGTTTCCTTTGTTGACTGCATTTCAGAGATGCTCCCAGGTCCTGGAGGAAACATTCCTGAGCTGTGGAATGTTCCAGAGGCTTGTTCAGAATGCTGCGCATACATCTGAGACAGACGGAGAAAGAGCTTGCATTTACAGGTCTCCTCCCGTCGCTGCTCTAGGACAGGGAGTGCGAGCACCATCTCTGCCCGCACGTCCAGAGTGAGGCGTCTGCTTCAGTCCGGGTCTGCCTCGCGTCCTTCACCCTCAGCCCACCTCCCGCGTGGATGGGCAATTTAGGGACTGTGAGCAGCTGGAGGGGAGTCCTTGTGGGCCGAGGAGAGGAAGGCCTCGTGGACCGGCTCAGGGTGGCCCAGGCCTCGGGGCGGGGTTGCCCCCCCCCCCCCCCGCTGTGGCCCTGTCACGGTGCACATGCAGGGGGCCAGGGGCAGGGGGCCGGCCGGGCCAGGTGGGGGCAGGAAGGCACGCGGGGCCCAGGTGGGGAGCAGCCCACCGCAGGCCCCTGCTCTCCCTCCGCCCGGGGCCTTGGGCTTCGGGTTTCTGCTCCGAGGGTCTCGCCGGCTCTCACCTGTGTCCTGGCTTTGTCCGGGTGGGAGTTTCATCTCCGGGGCGGGAATCCGTCTGGGCGTCTGCAGGGCGGAGAGCCGGCTCTGGAACGCTGGGGAGCCACATTCCCCACCTGTGTCACAGCAGTCACCCCAGGGCCTGGGGATGGGGGGCGGGCCCACGGCGGTGTGGGGGGCCGCAATGCCGGGTCCTCGCTGCCGGGTCCTCGCTGCCGGCTCCCTCAGTGCCGGTGCCTCAGCGCCAGGTCCCTCAGTGCCGGGTCCTCAGTGCCGGGTCCTCGGTGCCGTGTCCTCCCTGCTGGGTCCTCCGTGTTGGGGTCCTGCTACGCTGTGAGCAACGTGGGGGTCTGCAGGGTGTTGGGGGAGGCTGCTGGAAAGGCTGGAAGTCTCAGGAACCCAGCTGAGGGAACAACCACAAGGGTCTGTACCTCCACGTTCAGCTGCCAGGTGATGATGGTGCGGCGTCTCGTGCGTCCACAGACTGGACAGTCATGTGGTCGCTGACAGTGACTTTTCTGGGGAGTCTCCGATGTCCCCAGAAGGTGCTTCATACGTCGTGTCCACAGGAGGAGGGGGCAGGGAGGAAGAGGCATCCTTCTAACTGTGGAACATGAACGCCTCCGGGAAACGGGCGGGAAGCAGCTGTAAGGTCGTGTCTGAGATCCTGGCAGCGGTCAGCCCCGCGTCCTCAGGCCCGGGCAGCGGTCGGCCCCGCGTCCTCAGGCCCGGGCAGCGGTCGGCCCCGCGTCCTCAGGTCCGGGCAGGGGTCGGCCCCGTGTCCTCAGGTCCGGGCAGGGGTCAGCCCGGGCGATAGGGTCCCACGTAAATTCACTGTCCTCTTTAGACTCTGCTCTGTTTCCGAATATTGAAAGAGTGAGCACCTATTTCACAGTCTCAAAATACACCGTAAATGCCTAAAGCACGTTTTAGGGGAAAGTTGTCCCTTTCCTAGGTCCCCAGCCCTCCACCCGGAACCTCAACCTCAGGATGAGCGCGGAGACTACAGGCCTGGGCGCAGCGGCCTGGGCGCCCCGGGGTCCCCACGGGAGGGACGGCCCCTCCCCGGCCTCTGTGCCTCTCAGGGACGGCGCTGACCACGGGCCGACCCCTGCCCTGGCCCCTCCCGGGCAGCTCTGCGGGAGCCGCAGTGGGCCCGGCCTCTGGGCCCCGGCTCTGGGCTTCTGCCCGACGTGCACACAAGGGGCCTCTTGGTAGCCTCCCGAGCCTCGGTTTCCCCATTTGTCCGTTAATTCTTGGTGTTTCCATCATTGTTTCGTGTAGAGAGCACAGTACCACCTCTTTTCCTTTGCGATGTTAATGTTACGTGTGCTTTTTCTGTTACTATTTTGGATAGAGGGTACGGTACCATCCTCTATCTTTATATTAGCTTTGCTTTCTCCGCGATGATCTGTGGGGAGGGGTGGAGCCCTTCTCCCCGTTATTCTCTCTGTATTCCTCCTTGCCGTTCCCCTGCTGTTTGTGGGGTGGGGACATTCCCGGCTGTAGCCGACCCTCCCTGGCGCGTCCTGACCTCTCTGGGTCCAGGTGGGTGTCCGGGAGCCCGGCCCGGGGCTGCGGGGGCCCAGAGGGGGTTCCGCCAGGGAAGAGTGAGAGGTGGGGCCCTGCGGGGACGGCACCAATGTAGCCGCTTCCCAGGACAGAGCCTCCACAGTGTGGTCTGTGGCTGCACGTGGCCAGTGTCCCCTGGACGGCGGGTTCCCAAATTCAAGGTCCGGGTGGCTGCCTGATCCCCGGCGGCACCAGCAGCTGTTGATCCAACGCTGGACACAGTGGCCCGCGGGTGGGCAATGAGCCCACTTTCCAGCGCCCAGGGGGATATGAGCCAGGGTGGGAGCCGCCCACCGTCCCCGGCAGAGCTGACCGAGCTCCGTCCACAGGGGCTGGACATCACGGAGCAGCTGGACGCGGGGGTGCGGTACCTGGACCTGCGGATCGCGCACATGCCCAAGGGCCCCGACAAGAACCTGCACTTCGTGCACTCCGTGTACACGACGGCGCTGGTGGAGGTACGCGGCGGGAGCGGGGGTGGGGGCGCGGCCGCGGAGGCCTCCACACGGCGATGGGCTCCACGTCCATCCAGACGGGCCATGCTGACCTCCAGCCATGGGTCATCCGGAGGTCTGGACCACGTGCGTCTGAGTTTGCACCCCAGCTCCTCCGTGGCCCCTGGGTTTGTGTACAAGTGGGTCCCCGTCTCCTCTTCCTGCCTCCCTGTGGGCGCTTCAGTGCCGCTCGACGGGTGTTTCCAGAGTCTGAATATGAAGTCACCGTCCTGCGTCACACTGGGCCCCCTCCCCTGGGCCCCACTGCAAGTCCCGGGACCGTCGGGTCTGCAGGTGCCGTCCCGGGAGCTCAGTTTGCAGGTCACTTGCTGGCCCCCGAGGTTCCCTGGTGCTTCCAGAATTCACACCCTGGCACACTCGGTGTCGTCTGTCTGGAATGAGCATGCACACGTGCACACAAACACGTGCACAGGCATATGCACGCACAAGTGCACACACACGCACGCTTCTCCCCCCAGAGCAATGGCAGGTGGGCTGGCTGTCTCTTCGGCAAGGCTGCGTTCCATGAGCTTTATGTGTTAATCTGTTGAGGACCTGACGCCCTGGTCCTGTGAGCTGTGCTTGGGGAAGGGCTGCGGGAGCGTCCTCATCGTCTCGGCTGGAAGTCTCAGGGGAGCTCCTCTCCCCCCCCCCGTCCAGGACACGCTCACGGAGATCTCGGAGTGGCTAGAGAGCCATCCCCGGGAGGTGGTCATCCTGGCGTGCAGGAACTTCGAGGGAATGACGGACGACCTGCACGAGTACCTGGTGGCCTGCATCAAGAACATCTTTGGGGACATGCTGTGTCCCCGAGGGGTGAGAGGGGTCACGGCCTCCCCACGTCTGTCCTCGGGGGGGCTGCGGGGGCGAGATGGTCGCAAAGACTCCATCTGCTCGCTTGGGTCCGCTGTGGGAGACATTTATGTCTCCCCGTCCTGGAGGCTGCAGTCTGAGATCCAGGTGTCACAGGGCTGGTTCCTCCTGAGGCCTCTCTCCTTGGCGTGCAGACCCCGTCTTCTCCCCGTGTCCTCACGTGGTCGTCCCTCTGTGTGTGTCTGTGTCCTCATCTCCTCTTCTCATAAGGACACCAGTCTTATTGGATCAGGGCCCCCCCAGTGACCTCATTTTACCTTCATCATCTCTTTAAAGACCCATCTCCAAATACAGTCACGTTCTGAGGTCCTGGGGTCAGGACTCCAACATGTGAATATGGAGGGACACAGTTCAGCCTGTAACACAACCTGTGCTTTAATTATGTAGGTAATTTTCTCCGTTTTCCTGGTGGCGGCTGGCGTGTGCCCACCCATAGTCTCCAGGGGGCTCAAAAAGTTAAATTCGCGTCCATTTTGGTCAAGGTCCCATCAATTCATTTCAAACCCTCTTGTGTTCACGTTTCTCCGATTACATGCCATAAACCAGGAGAAGGGCCCCGTCCCTGAGCGGTTTGGGAGGAAACAGAGACGGCAGGGCTGCCGTGAGCCGGGGTCACCCAGTTACTGGGCCCAAGAGGCGACGGGGGAGGGGCAGCCTGGGGATGCACCAGCCGACCCCAGTCTCCACGGGGACGTCACAGGGAGAGGAGGAGGGAGGGGACATGGGACATCAGCCTCGGAGGGACCACTCCACAGTCTTTGGACGTGTAAACCATGACAGAGATGGATCTTGTCTGTACCAATCACTATTGGAGGGCGTCTTCTCCAAGTGGGTCAATGTGGGCTTGGGGTGTTTTCAGGGAAAATGAGTGTCTGTGGCCTCATGAGAGTCCAGACATCATGATGATGTTGTGAATACTGACCCCAATCCCATCACTGTCTCTCACAGATACCCCAATATCTCCAGCCATTACTGTCTCTCACAGACACCCCAATATCTACTTCATCACTGTCTCTCCCAGACACCCCAATATCTGCACCTCATCACTGTCTCTCACAGACACCCCAATATCTCCACCCCATCACTGTGTCTCACAGACACCCTAGTATCTCCACCACATCACTATGTCTCACAGACACCTCAATATTTCCACCCATCACTGTATCTCACAAATACCCCAATATCTCCACTCCATCACTGTGTCTGACAGACACCCCAATATCTCCACCCCATCACTGTCTCTCCCAGACACCCCAATGTCTCCACCCCATCACTGTCTCTCCCAGACACCCCAATATCTCCACATCACTGTCTCTCACAGACACCCCAATATCTGCACCTCATCACTGTCTCTCACAGACGCCCCATATCTGCACCCCACCACTCTCTCTCACCATACCCTGATATCTCCCTCCTTCCAGGAGGTGCCGACGCTGCGCCAGCTGTGGACACGGGGCCAGCAGGTCATCCTGTCCTACGAGGACGAGGGCTCCGTGAACCAGCACCCGGAGCTGTGGCCGGGGATCCCCTACTGGTGGGGCGACCAGGTGAAGCCTGAGGAGCTGGTGCGCTACCTGGAGCGCATGAAGAGCGATGGCCGCCCAGGTGCGTGAGGCTGTTCTGTGTGGAGAGACGGTGCACGTGTGCTGTCGGGCGCAAGGGTTTGCTTTTGTTCATGTACACGTATAAAGATATGTGCATGTGGCTGTATACATATGTATAAGTGCATTCACACGTACAAGTTCACATGTGTGTATCTTTAAATACACATCTGCATGCAGATGTGTATATATATACATACACATGGGCACACACATCTATCCATGTGTGTGTACATGTACAAACATATGTGCGTGTGTGCATATACACATGTATATGTGCATGCACACATACAGGTACATGTGCATGTACGTGTATATACACACATGCACACAGGTGTATACTATACACACGTGAACACACGTATCCACACACATCTATCTGTGTGTACATGTACAAACATATGTGTGTATACACACATGTATATGTGCCTGCACATGTACAAGTACACGTGCATGTTTGTATATATACACATGCATACAGGTACGTGTATACTATACACGGTGCACACATGTGTCCACACAATCTACCATGTGCACATACATGTACAAACATATGTGTGTATACACACATGCATATGTGCTTGCACACGTGCAGGTACACGTGCATGCATGTGTATATACACACATGCATGCAGATAAGCATATACTATACACACATGTGCACACATGTACCCACACAGGCATCCATCCAGGCGCTTGCTCAGGCTTTCCGTGCCCGAGCCTGTTGATCTTCCTGGCAGCCCCGTGATCCAGCGAGGTTGTTATTCCCATTTACAGATGAGGAGAAGGGAAACACGCCCAGGCCCCCGGCAGCCCCTCCTCCTCCCTCTCTGTGTCTGTCTCGCCATCTCTGTCTCCATCTCTCTATCTCTGTCTCTCTATCTCTGTCTCTCTATCTCTGTCTCCGTCTCTCTATCTCTGTCTCTGTATCTCTGTCCCCCTCTGTCTGTCCCTTTCTCTCTGTTCAATTTAGCATCTTAATTCAGCTTTGCGCTTCCTTGCTAAAATAGCCGTGTGGACTCCATCCCACATATGTAACATGGTTTATTTCACTGGGCCCCCCTGGGCCACCTGCTCTGCAGACACTCCCTTCAGAGAGAACCTTCCGGGAACCCCTCGCACACTCGGTCCCACAGTGTGTGCTCTGAGGGTGTGTCCTGCCCCAGCTCCCAGTGAGAAGCAGCGCAGGATGCGAGTGTGTCCGTGCGTCCTTCTGAGGACGTTCACAGCCTTGCTGTTTCTGCTCCTTGGTGTCGGTGCTTTCTTAGTTTCTTGAAGGAAATCAGCCCTTTTCTGGCAAACAGGCTACAGACGACTCCCCCAGTGATGGCTCTGACGGTCGGTGGTGGTTTTGCTTTGTTGTATCATTGGTGTGAAGAAAGGGAACTTTACTTGGTTATGGAGTCCGGGGTTTTACGTATTTTATATTCGTGGTCAGGGCCCGTGGCTGCGTCGGTGGACGCTTGGGGCCTCCAGGGCCCCCTGGTCCCATTTCCTGTTATCAGTCGATAGTGGGTGATGGAGTGTGGTCGTGTGTTACGCTTGGTACTACGTGTGGCTGTTTTATGTGCGTCAACGTGATCTGTAACAATGCTTTAAACAAACAAAACCAGCGCTGCTCACCGACCTGATCCCTCACTGCCAACGTTTGTGGAGGTGAAGCGTTTTCCCACGGTTTGGAGATGTGCTTCTGGCGGCCGGCTCCATCTGACCGCCGGTTCCCACTAAAATGGCATCCTGGACGCTGTGGTGACCCTTGGCTCCTCTGTCCCCTGTGGTGACCCTTGGCTCCTCTGTCTCCTGTGGTGACCCTTGGTTCCTTTGTCCCCTGTGGTGACCCTTGGCTCCATTGTCCCCTGGTGTCTTCACAGAAAGGACTCTTGCTTTGGTGGCACAGCTTTGTCTGTGTTGTTGAGAACGGCTGGGGGGAGCTGCACCGGGGGTGGGATTTGGGGGAGGGGGGCCTGGTGCCAAACCTGGCTGGACCTTGGACTCACCAGGTCCCACTTTGTCGGTGAGGCCAGGACGCTTGAAAAACATCCACGGTGGAGACAACCCGATCGTCCATCGTCGGATGAACCATGTGGTCCATCCACAGTGGAACATTGTGCATGAATAGGAATGAGGTCCTGACACGCTACAGCGTGGATGGACCTTCAACAAGGTTCAAACAGCCAGACACAGAAGACCACATGGTGCGTGGTTCCATTATACGGAATGGCCAGATTAGGACCCAGAGAAGAAAGTGGATTAGTGGTGCCAGGGGCTGGGAAGAGGGATGGAGAGTGACTGCTCATGGGGCAGGGTCTCCTTTTGGGAGCATGAGAATGTTCTGGAACTAGACAGAGGGGGCGGTTGCACAATACTGTGAATGCACTAAATGCTTCTGAATTGTTCATTTTAAAATCATGAATTTCACCTCCATTTTTTAAAAAAGTGCTTGGGGCATCACATGCAGCCAGTGTTGACAGGCACTAGCAGTCTTTGTCCCCTGAGGGTGGAAACCCAGCCCTGGAGCACGGGGGGGACCTCCCCAAATGGTGTGGGTCAGGCTCACGCTGGCTTCCCCTCGCCTGCTGCCGATATGTGCTTCCGAGCTGCCACATGGCCCCTAGTTCTCAGTGGCTGCCAGCTCTCACATGGCTCCCAGCTCTCACGTGGTTCCGACCTCTCATGTGGCTCAGATCTTCACGTGGCTCCCAGCTCTTATGTGGCTCTTAGCTCTCTCGTGGCTCAGACCCTCACGTGGCTCAGACCCTCACGTGGCTCAGACCCTCACGTGGCTCCCAGCTCTTACACGGTTCCCAGCTCTCGCGTGGCTCTCAGCTCTCACGTGGCTCAGACCCTCACGTGGCTCCCAGCTCTCACATGGCTCCCAGCTCTCGCGTGGCTCTCAGCTCTCACGTGGCTCAGACCCTCACGTGGCTCCCAGCTCTCACATGGCTCCCAGCTCTCGCGTGGCTCTCAGCTCTCACGTGGCTCAGACCCTCACGTGGCTCCCAGCTCTCACATGGCTCCCAGCTCTCACGTGGTTCCGACCTCTCATGTGGCTCAGATCTTCACGTGGCTCCCAGCTCTTATGTGGCTCTTAGCTCTCTCGTGGCTCAGACCCTCACGTGGCTCAGACCCTCACGTGGCTCAGACCCTCACGTGGCTCCCAGCTCTTACACGGTTCCCAGCTCTCGCGTGGCTCTCAGCTCTCACGTGGCTCAGACCCTCACGTGGCTCCCAGCTCTCACATGGCTCCCAGCTCTCGCGTGGCTCTCAGCTCTCACGTGGCTCAGACCCTCACGTGGCTCCCAGCTCTCACATGGCTCCCAGCTCTCGCGTGGCTCTCAGCTCTCATGTGGCTCAGACTCTCACGTGGCCCTCAGCTCTCACATGGCTCAGACTCTCACGTGGCTCCCAGCTCTCGCGTGGCTCTCAGCTCTCATGTGGCTCAGACTCTCACGTGGCCCTCAGCTCTCACATGGCTCAGACCCTCACGTGGCTCCCAGCTCTCACATGGCTCCCAGCTCTCGCGTGGCTCTCAGCTCTCACGTGGCTCAGACCCTCACGTGGCTCCCAGCTCTCACATGGCTCCCAGCTCTCGCGTGGCTCTCAGCTCTCATGTGGCTCAGACTCTCACGTGGCCCTCAGCTCTCACATGGCTCAGACTCTCACGTGGCTCCCAGCTCTCGCGTGGCTCTCAGCTCTCACGTGGCTCAGACCCTCACGTGGCTCCCAGCTCTCACATGGCTCCCAGCTCTCGCGTGGCTCTCAACCTTCATGTGGCTCAGACTCTCACGTGGCTCCCCGCTATCATGAAGCAGCATTTCCATAGCCATGAGATTTGTAGCCTAAGGGAGGAGCTCAGAGGTCGCCCAGGGAGCAGGATGTTTGCGCTCAAGTGTCTCACTCCCTCAGGTTTCTCTGACGGACAAGCTTGGACTTTAGGGGTGAGGATAAAGAACTATTTGGAGAGACTTGCATGGCGGACACTTCTCTGACCGTCCCTGTCTTGCTGTGGATTCAGGCCACGCAGGGTGCTCACACCTTCATGGGGGGCTTCCTGAAAGAAGGGTGCTGGGCGTCCCCCTCAGAGATGCTGACTCAGCACATCGGGGGGGCTGAGAATCTGCATTTCTGATGATTCTTGGGACCCTCTTGAAAACTACTGGCTGAAACTCTGTGTGTGAGTCTCCTTTTGTGACAAACACCACTAACTTAGTGGCCTAAAACAGTAGAAACGTATTATAATTCTGAGGGCACAAGAAATGGGTCTCCCAGGGCTGAAATCCAGGTGTCGGCCGGGCCAGTTCCTTCTGGAGGCTCCAGGCAGAAGCAATTCCTTGTGTCTCCAGATTCTGGAGGCACCTCACTCCTGGGCTTGTGGCCCCATCACATCGTCTTTTCTCTTCTGATTCCATCATCACATCATCTGCTGCCCCTTCTGTCTTCAGTCCTCCTCCGCTTTGCTCTCACAGGGACCTTCGTGATGACACTTGAGGCCCAACCAGATAATCCAGGATAATCCCCCGTCTCAGGATCCCTAACTTGATCACATCTCAAAGTCCCTTTTGTCACGTAAAGTCACACATTCCCAGGTTCCAGGGATCAGGACGTGCACACCTTTGGGGACATTATTCAGCCCTACGTCCTCTATGTTCAGTGACTCTGAGTCCTCAGTTGAGCCTTGCTGTCTGGACTCTCATTCCGTGGGGAGATCTGGAACTCTGAGATGAGAACGGGCAGACGAGCGGGTGGGCGGCTGCCGTGTGGCTGGGACATCCGGCACCGCACACCCCCCTCTCCACCTTCTGTCGCAGGCGGGCTGTTCGTGGCAGGCATCAACCTGACGGAGAACCTGGGTTACATCCTCGTGCACCCGTCTGAGTCCCTCAGGAAGATGACGCTCCCCCACCTGCCGTACCTGAGCACATGGGTCCGGGCGCAGAGCCCGGGGCCGGGCGCCCGCTGCACCAACGTCATTGCGGGCGACTTCATCGGGGCGGACACCTTCGTCAGCGACGTCATAGGGCTCAACCAGAAGCTGCTATGGGGCTGACCGGCCCGCCCTCCCGCTCCGCACACGGGCGCCGACCGATGCACCTGCATCCTTCTTGGCGGCGGCGTTTTGGCTGAACATGGGGAGGGCAGTGGGGTCTGGGCCCTCGGGGGTCCCTCAGCCTCCTCCCTGACTCGGGGCACCCCTGTGGGTGGCCCCTGGCCGCACTGTGTCTCTGGGGTGGATTCAGTGAATATGCTGATGATTAAGGTGCCCACATGGTCGTCCTCGAAGGATGGATTACCTGGATCGGCCGGGTCTGTCCTGGGTTGAGCCTGGCTGTGCCGTGGTCCCCACGGGAGATGCTCAGAGGGGTCCCCTCCCCTGGGGGCTATTGGGAGCAGCAGAATGACCTCCCAGCAGCTTCGAGGGGCTGCTGGAGTGTCGATAATGTCGTGTCAGGGGGACAGGACGGAGCGTGTTGGGATCCTACTGGGAAACGCACTGTTTAAATAACGGGGAATAATCTGCTTCTAATTCCGACAGAATCACGGCCTGTCCCCGGTCCCCCAGGCCCGCGGGCTCCCCAGGGCCCCCTGGTTTGGCTTCTGTTTTCCGACTTGAATGGGTATGAACGTAGGGGTTGTGTCACGAAGATGGAGATGAGGGGTCGAGCACATGCCCCTCCCAGCTCCCCAAGGCCTCCTGTGACCTCGTCCTCACACAGGTGTGGGGACACAGGTGTGAGGGAGGACGCAGGTGGACGGCGGCCCCGTGCCCGTGCTGGGACGCGGGTACTGCACCTGCCCTGTGCCCTGCGCCCCTGTTCTCCAGCTCCCACCTCAGGGAAGGTCCCGGCCACCTCCAGGCCCCAGGGTGAGGTGGCCCACCCCCACGTGCTCCCCGAAATTTGGCCGTCTGTCTTCCTCTTGCGTTTGGCCTCTGCCCTTTCTCCAGAGGCCACAGTGGGTGCTCACTTTTCCCACCTCCCCCGACCCCTGGTTTCCCGGACTCTTTGTCTATCAGGCGTCCGTAGTTCACAGTGATGATTATATTCACTATATTTTCCATGTTCCTGACGCTCTGGCGTTTGGGGGCCTTGCGGACCTGAGAGTCTGCCCTCCCAGGGTGGGCTGGTTCCCAGAGATGAAACCACGTACCTGGGGCCACGTCTTGTATGACGCCAGCCACCCCGTCACTGGCGGCTCACACGCCGGGCCGACACCCCTGCCCCAGGCACTCAGGGCTGGGCGAGAGGGGCCGTCCTGTGGAATTATCCAGACCCGCAATGCTAACCTGTCTGCCGTCCCCGTGGACCGCCGTGGCCTCACGCCCTCCCTCACTCCTCTCTGCCCCCAGGTTCCCCTGCGGCCCCGTGGGGCCGGCCCCTCTGGGGAAACGAAGCTGTAAGGTCCTCTTTCAGGGGCTCGGCCGCCCCGTGGTGGCTGAGGCCCCTGCCTACGTTCAAACCCCCCGGGGACAACGAGACCCCTCTGCTGCCCCCAGGCCTGCGGGAGGCTCAGCATCGTCCACCAGGCCTTTGCTCTGCTTCCCGAGACTCAGAATCCAGTGTCACCAACTCGGACGTCACGGAAACACCTCATTCTGTCCACATGGCCGCACCGAGCTGGTGGCTCAAGCCCTCGGCTGAAGGCTGGATGCCAACGACACTGTCCATTTCCCTTCCCTCTTCAGAGGGGCCCGAGGAACTCTGGTATAGCTCGTGTTCCAGAACGTTCCTCCCACAATGCAAGGGCATTGGACACAAGGTTTTCTTAAGTCGTCCTGAAAATGAATGGGAATGAAAACGACTGTTTAATCCTCGTTGGAGGGTGTTCTCTTCGGGATCAAATGAGCCATTTTCCAAAAGAAAAGCTGCTTGTGCTTTTGGCACCAGGATGCCAGTATCTAAGGAAGGACCTGAAATCCCGAAAGAGACGCTCACGGAACATCCCGCGGGCGACCTCAGACCTGGACTCTGCGGGGTCGGCGCCCCACCGAGCTTGGCGCGCGCGGGATGGAGTTGAGACGAGGGAACGTGTGGAATCTTAAGGGTGACGTCATCTTGACTATTTCCTGCCATACCCTGATTACCCTGGAGTCGTGGCAAGGACAATCCAACAGCGGTCATTTAATTCTGGAGAAGCATGAGAGACTTAAAGTCTCATTTATTCATGCATTTCTGTTACCATACAACCAACCAAGACGTTCTGGGTGCCTTCCACGACAATCCACCGCAAGGATCCTTAGAAATGTTAAGTTTATTGAGCACTTTTTGTCAGGTCGTGCCGACAAAATCCCATTGTGCCTCCTCCCTGCTCACTTTATTTCTGCTGTGTGAGTTCAGGGCCTGGACCAGAGTGCTGAGTTTTGTGATAGTCGTAGCTCCTCCACAGAGACAGGGAGCAAAGAGTCTGTATTTAATTTTAGAGACGAGAGTTTGAGACTTGGATTCCAGGTGGGCGTTCTACCGGAAGGATCTTCCTGGCGGGGCGAGCTCGTGGCCGCGTGCGTGGACCACCGGCCCGTGGGAAGGGGCCAGCAGGCTCAGTCCGCGTCTTCACAGCGCCCAGCGGGGCTGTGTAATCGCGGAATAAACGTTTGCTGACTGAGCACTGGTCAGTACGGTGCTGCGTCTCTGCTCTCTCTGTGCCGTCTCTGTGCCGTCCCGCGGCACACACGTTGGGGGGCCACCCTGGGGTCTGCCCGGCCTGAACCCTTCCTCTGACGGCGGCCTCCCCCACGCCCACACGGGTTAGTTCTCGGGGCCCCGGCTCCTCTGTGCACGGGGGACCCTGGAATGGAGAGGGGAGAAGCCCGTCTGCAGACAGAGGGGTCTCAGGAGAGTCTGGGTGCTGGGGGGGAGTGGGAGTATGGATGGGGGTAGGGGGCGGTCTTGTATCTGTCCCAACTCCATGTGATCTCTGACACCCTCTCTCCTGGACCCCTGGTCTTTTCTGGGGCCCCCTGAGACCCCTGGCCCTCTCCTGGGGCTCCCAGAGACCCCCGGCCCTCTCTTATGGCCCCCTGAAACCCCCTACCCTCTCCTGGGCCCCCTGAGTGCCCTGACTCTCGTCTGGGGCCCCCTGACACCCCCATCCCTCTCCAGAGGCCCCTGAGGCCCCCACTGGCTCTCTCCTGGGGCTCCCTGAGACCCCAGGCCCTCTTCTGTGCCCCCGAGTCCCCCTGCCCTCTCCTAGGCCCCTCTGTCTCCCTCGGCCCTCTCTTGGGACTCCCAGTGATTCCTGGCGCTCCCCTGGGGCCCCTGAGACCCCCCAAGCCCTCTTTTCAGGCCCCCATGAGACCCTAGCCCTCCCTCCTGGGGCCCTCAAAAGCCCCAGCCCTCTCCTGCGGCCCCCGAGACCCCCGCCTCATCCTCCTCCTCGAGGCCCCGCTCTGAGCTCCCGCAGTGAGTGTCTGGACCCTGCAGTCCCCAGGCTGAGCCTGAGGAGCCCTGGGCTGAGATCTCCTCCCCTCTGAGTCCCTGGGGTGGGGCCTCTGGGGTGGGCCGGGGACCCCAGGAACAGGCGGGGGGTCCTGGGAGGAGAGTGAGGGGACCAGAGGCCAGAACCTCCCCCAGAGCCCTGCCTGTGTCTCCCAGATGGGGAGGAGGTGGGGTGGAGCAGACAGGAGCCTGGAGGCTGGACGGGGAGGAAGTCGGGGCCTGGCACACGGGGACGGGCGGAGGGAACGGGCGAAGGAGCCCCCGGGACCGTGCGGGGCTCACACCCAGGGCAGCCACAGGCTGGCAGGTGGACTGCGCTGGACCTCGGGAGCCTGGGGGGCCAAGCAGGATGCACCCTGCCCACCGGGTCTCTTCAAAGCCCCCTGGGCCTCGGGGACCCTGTAGGAGCGAATCCCCGGGGCTGAGCTGAAGGAAGCAGACAGGCTGGAGGAGCAGATGCATGAGGCCAGGGCTGGCTGGTCTCCTGGCCTGCTCACCTGTCCTAGAGGAGGCCGTGGCTCTGCTCCCGTGGGGCCAGGCCCGGGCCACCCAGCGCGTGCCCTTCCTCACCCCCCGTGCCGGACCAGAGTGGGCCTCGTCCCAGCTCCGCACTCAGCCTGGGCCTGGAGCCCGCCTCCTCTCGGGGCGCCACAGGCAGGTCTGTCCCTCCCTCGGCGGCTCACAGACTCCTGTCCTGTCTGCTCTGCACTCGAGCCCACAAGTGTGGGTGTGCCGGGGCGGCTGTGACAGACGACCGCGCTGGCTTCAAACCACACGTGCATCCTGACAGGGCTGCAGGTCAGGAGGCAGACGGGGGTCTCCCGGGGCTAAAAGCCCCCTGTGGGCACGGCCGGTCCCTCCGGGGCTCCAGGGGGGAATGTGTCCTTGTCCTTCCAGCTTCTGGAGGCGTCCACGCCTCGTCTGAGGGCCCTCCTCCATCTGCACAGCCAGATGCTCAGCTACCTCAGAGCTTCCTGACTCCAACCTCGGGTGCTGTGCTCTCATCCTCGGACTCTGCCTCCTGATTATATGGACCCTTCTGAGGGTGGGCCACCCGGGTCATCTAGGATCAACTCCATCGCAGGATCCGAGACTTCACATCTGTAATTCCTTTCACCACTCAGATTCTGGAGATGAGGACGTGAACGTCCTTGGGAATATTATTGTCTACCACACGGGGATTAGGATGTGGACGTCTTTGGGGACATCATTCTGTGTACCACATAGGTATTAGGACATGGACGTCTTTGGGGACATTATTCTGTCCACCACACAGGGATCAGGACATGGACGTCTTTGGGGACATTATTCTGTCCACCACACAGGGATCAGGACATGGACGTCTTTGGGGACATTATTCTGTCCAACACATGGGGATCAGGACATGGATGTCTTTGGGGACATTATTCTGTGTACCACACGGGGATCAGGACATGGACGTCTTTGGGGACATTATTCTACCACACGGTGATCAGGACATGGATGTCTTTGGGGACGTTATTCTGTGTACCACACTACCCACATTCAGAACCCACAGGATGGCACAGTTAGGACGTCAGGTTTGGGAAGGTCTGTGTGGGATCAGGTACTGAGGGAGGAGCCCGGGGGCAGCGGGGCCCGTGGGTCCGCGTGTGTATAACAGTGTGTGGATAATGAAGTCATATAAAGGAAAGTGCTTCCGTCTTTAGGAAAGTTCACACACACCCATTCATCTGCTTGTCCAGAAGGGGTAGAGATTTTTTTTCAGTTATCTCCGAATGCTGAAATTTGGGGACAACTCAGAAAACACTCACCACCCTAAGGATGTACACAAATCTAAGGAAAACATCTTCCTGTTGCTCAAAGGGAAAGAGATCCCCCCCATTAACATCCCTTCAGAAAACTTAGAATTGTGCGGTTTCCTGGTCTCCCTGAAATGTATGCAAATCTCCTTAAAAGCTGAAGGGCGTCCCACCAGTTTGGCAGCCCAGGAATGTGAGTCTTGGGGCCCCGGAGCGTCAGGAAGGGGGTCTTGCCTCCTGGCTCTGGGGGAGTTTTTCTCCAAGAGTGAAGCTCCTGCTTGTCAAAAAGATGGGAGCAGCTTTCTTTTTCTTCTGGATAAAGACAGTGAACATGTGTGACGGGCTGCATCTGCCTGGCGGTATAAAAGTGAGGTTCCTCCCGCCTCTGCATCTCACAGCAGCTGCCTGTGATGCACATCACGTTCTAGTTTCCTGCCTGTTTGTGACAAAACGTGTTCTTTCTCCTCTACCTTTGTGGGGAGGTTTCTAGGTCGCCAGGAGAGTTTATTTCCACGACACTGCCGTGGGGAAAGCTAGACCTGGCAGCTGTGAACCTGTGGAAACACAGCGGATGGAGAAATTGCACCTGCTTCCTTAACCAGCCACTGTCTGCAGCACTTCTGCAGGGCGGCCGGCGCACGGAAGAGCCAGAAAGGCTGGTTTACAAACACAAGAGCAAAGTTTTACATATCTGGTAGCTGGCACATTCTGGCAGGGCGGTCCGTCCACAGGCCGCGCGACTGTGGACCTGGAACGGCTCAGAGCCGCGCCATCCAACGGCAGGCTCGGGCGGCCACCAGGCCCCCGCAGTCAAGAGCAGCAATCGCAGGGCCCGCCGAGGTGGGGGAGGCCCCGAGGTGGGGGAGGCCCCCCGAGGTGGGGGAGGCCTCGAGGTGGTGCCCGCTTCATCCTCGGGCTGACACGGTGCGGTCCCCCCGGCCTCCGCGTCCTGTCACCCTGGAAAAAGCTTCCTGAATTTGCCGTAAGCGGAGCTGCTCATGATGACCTTCACGTCGGCGGCCCCCGCCTCGGGGAACACCTCCACGTCCTGCACGGTGGCCTCGCGGTGCAGCCAGCTGCGGGGGAGGCGCGCGATGCGACACTGGTGAGGACCTAACGTGCTCACGGTGACCCTGCACCCCGAGGGCCGCAGCCCCCCGCCCCGCCCCCCCGAGCTCCTGCATTACTGGTGGGGCTCGCCATTACTGGTGGGGGTCGTTATACCGGGGAGTCGCTCTTACTGGGGGGGAGTTGTTGTTACTGGAATGTCCACGGGTGCGCATGGGCCTGGTGCTGCGCCTGAGGAATTCACTCCGATCGGCTGCAGCCACGCCGGCCGCTCAGAAACACGCAGCCCCTCTGCGCTCCTGGCGCCTCCCCGGCTCCTCCACACGTGAAGGGCCCCCCGCCCCCGCCGGGCTGACACACCTCAGCTGCGGCCCCGCCAGCCGGACGCGGAGCGTGAGGACCCGTCTCCCCGTCGCTCTCAAGACGGCGTCTTCCAGCCGGGCTTTCAGCTCCTCGAGCCCCTGGCCCAGCAGGGCGGACACGGCCAGGGCGTGCGGCTCCGCGGGGCTGTACCTGTGGGGGCCGGCAGACCGCTCAGTCGAGGGGCCACTGAGTGAGGGGGTCCCACCCGCCCAGGGGCCCCGACTGTGAGCGTCTCGGTCCGTCCCGGGAGAGGGCAGGGCCCCACCCTACGGGAAGACAAGGGAAGAGGAACGAGAAGGCTGGGGTGAAATATGGGGGTGCAGGGCTGAAGGGCTCAGAACACCCCAAAATGCACCGCTCTGGGGGCACGGCGAGCACGTGGAGCTGAAGGCATGTGACAGCAGGTGCCACAGGGCGCCCTGACCCCTTTTCCTCCTGCAGGCAGGAGACGAGCCGCCGCGTGGGAGGCGCCCTCGCCCCGGCCCAGGAGCCAAGCAGCGGCTCCTCAGCAGGCCCAGGCGGCCGGCCCGGAAAGAGAGGCTCGGCGGGCGGGGCGGCCGCGCTCCACTCACCCGGGCACCCGGTCCGCCTTGTTGTGGACCTCCACCACGGAGTCCAGGAGCCGCGCGGGCAGGCGCAGGCCCCGCAGAGTGGACAGAACGCTGGCCTTCTGCAGCTCGGTCTCGGGATGGCTCACGTCCCTCACGTGGACGATCAGATCCTGAGGACCAGACGGGCCGGGGGGTCGGACAGCTTTGGGGACACCGGTCCCCGGCCCCACGGGAGCCGCCACCCAGGCCCCGGACCGGGGCTCCGACGGGCACCGCATGCCCGGGGGGGATGGGAGATGCCCCCACGCAGTGCCCCCGACCTGGTGGGGGTGGGTGGGACCCGAGGGCGGGGGCTCCCCGAGACCACAGCTGGGCCGTGATGCACTGAGGCCCACCCAGCGCCCCTCACTCAGGTCCTGCCCCAGCCAGGCCCCTCCTCCTCCCACACCTGGACGGGCACCCCCATCGCCTCCCGCCACCCCACAGGGACCGGCTCTGCACCCCCAGACTCGCAACGAGGCTGCGACCAGCTGTGACCGACCGCCACCAGCCCCACCACCAGGGGCTTCACTTAAAGCTTTGGCTGTTTCACCCCTCTGTGAAATCTTAAAAGAAAAAGCTTATGTTATTTCACATTTTTAAGAATGCTTTCTTCCCTAATTTTAAACGTTTTAGAAGTAGGTTCCTGGGGCCGGCCCCGTGGCGTAGCGGTTAAGTGCACACGGTCCGCTGCTGGCGGCCCGGGTTCGGATCCCGGGCGCACACCGACCCACCGCTTGTCAGGCCATGCTGTGGCGGCGTCCCACATATAGTAGAGGAAGATGGGCACGGATGTTAGCTCAGGGCCAGTCTTCCTCACACACAGAAAAAAAAAGAAGTAGGTTCCTTCCACGAAATTTGGAAAATACAGAAAAGAAGAAGGAGAAAGCTGCATGTGATTCTGCCGCTGGAAAAAGGTGCTGTTTATCTTTTGGGGTATTCACTTCTGGGTTCTGTTTTCTTCTGGGAGCTGAACTTAAATTTTTCTTATGAATGTTTTATGTCAGAAGTTTTGGATTTCAGGAAGCCTGTAAAGACGGTGCAGAGGGTTTCACGTGGCCCTCGCCCCATCTGCTGTTGGCGCCTCTGACGTTACAGGGGCGCCTGTCACAAACGAGGGGCTGACAGGGGTACATCTCGTGACTAGACCCCAGGCCCTGTTCAGACTTCACTAGTCCCACCCCCACGAGCCTTGCATCCCGGACGCCATCCAACACCCTACCACACGTGGTCGTCGCGTCTCCCTGGGCCCCGCAGGGCGGTGACTCTTGAGTGCTGGACGGGCATTCTGCGGGATGCCCTCCGCTGCGCTTGTCTGGGTTTCCCTCACATTTACACAGGGCTATGGTTTTGGTGCAAGACCACAGGGAATGTGTCCTCATCACCTCACAAGGCTCCACGCACAAGCTGACCTGATGGATCGCTGCTGAGGGGCGGTCCAGGTTGCCCTGGACGGTGGCTCCTTCCTCTCTGCCATGTTTACTCTTGGAAGGGGTCACAGGGCAGGGCCAAACTCAGGGGGGGTTGGGTGCCAGCTCCTGAAGGGGCTGAGGGACCAGGCCCCTCTGGGGTGACATCCCGCATGAGGAGACCTGGGCCCGGGTTATGTCCTGCATGAGAGAACCCAGCCCCCGGTTGTATCCTGTGTGAGGGGACCCGGCCTCCGGTTGTGTCTTGCACTGGGGGACCCGGCCCCTGGTTGTGTCCTGCACTGGGGGACCTGGCCCCCGGTGTGTCCTGTGTGAGGGGACCCGGCCCCCGGTTGTGTCCTGCACTGGGGGACCCAGCCCCTGGTTGTGTCCTGTGTGAGGGGACCCGGCCCCTGGTTGTGTCCTGCACTGGGGGACCCGGCCCCCGGTGTGTCCTGTGTGAGGGGACCCGGCCCCCGGTTGTGTCTTGCACTGGGGGACCCGGCCCCTGGTTGTGTCCTGTGTGAGGGGACCCGGCCCCTGGTTGTGTCCTGCACTGGGGGACCCGGCCGCTGGTTGTGTCCTGTGTGAGGGGACCCGGCGCCTGATTGTGTTCTGAGCAAGGGGACTCAGGCCCTGGTTGTGTCCTGCACTGGGGGACCCAGCCCCCAGTGATGTCGTGTTGGAGGGGACCCGGCTCTGGGTAGTTTGGTGTTGAGGGAACTTGCTCCCTGGTTACATAGTGTTTGAGAGGACCTGGCCCCCCACTATGCTTGTCATCAGGGTAACCTGGCCCCGGACCACCGCACACTCACCGAGTGGGCCACGTCTTGCAGGGTGGCGGAGAAGGACTCGATCAGGCCATGGGGCAGCTGGGAGAGGAAGCCGATGGTGTCCACGTAGATGACAGTCATGTGGCAGGGCAGCAACCCCGCGTGGGCCGTGACATCCAGGGTGGCGAACAGCTGATCCCGGGGCTGGATGGCGGCGTCGCCTGTGAGCGCCTTCACCAACGTGGTTTTTCCTGGAAGTTGGGTCCCAAGGGGACACGCTACACGAGAGCCCTCCTCACACGGCTCCCTCCGCCCACTGCTGGCCCCAGGCTGGTCCAACGGTGTAGACGCAGGGGGAGAGTGATGGTGGAGATGAAGGGTGATGACCGAGTCAGGGCGTGAACAGTGTGTGTGTGAGCTGGGCTGGGTGTCCGTGTAGACGGAGGACACTGGTGTAGATGGAGGGGGAGAGCGATGGCGGAGATGAAGGGTGATGATCAAGTCAGGGCGTGAACAGTGTGTGTGTGAGCTGGGCTGGGTGTCCGTGTAGACGGAGGGCACTGGTGTAGACGGAGGGGGAGAGCGATGGCGGAGATGAAGGGTGATGACCGAGTCAGGGCGTGAACAGTGTGTGCGTGAGCTGGGCTGGGTGTCCGTGTAGACGGAGGGCGCTGGTGTAGATGGAGCGGGGTGGTGTAGACAGGCAGGGGCTGTGTGCCTCAGGTGGCCCCAGAGGACATCCCCTCTGCTCGGCCTTCCTGACAAAATGGACCTCTCTGTCCACCTGACCCCAGTGTCCAGGGCTCACACCAGTAACTGGCTGCCCAGCGGGGGCCTATTGGTGGCCACTGGCTTCAATCCCGCCAAAGGTCGACCAGAAGGTGGGGGTGATTTCTGTCCTGGGCTGACCAGCTTGGACAGCTCAGCCTCGACACATGGGCACGTTCACCACACACGTCACAGGACACCAAGCACCCTGGCTGGGGGACACGTCATCTCATCTCAGAAATAGAGAATGGCTTTGCCCATGACGAAGATGCCCACAGCTATTTGTCCGGCACAGCCGGGCAGGAGTATTCTAGATTTCCTAAAGGTATGAATTTACACATTTATGATTGTTTTAAGCCTAGATGTACCCACAGCCTCTTGTTCCAGGTTTTGTGGGAAGTTACCCTCCTCTTTTGGACGCAGACCATAAGCTCCTTGAGGATGTGGAGCTGGTCGCATCATGTCGGTATTTTCCAAGCTCACAGAGGGGGCTGGACCGCACAGGAGCTCAGCAAACACTTGCCGAGTGAATAACGAAGGTGAAGAGGTGAACTTGGGGTGCTCTTCATTCCTCTAAGGGTGCCTGTCACTCCAAGGCTTTGTGACTCGGAAAGAAACCCAAGGTTCTGTCTCCTACATAAGACTCCACTTCACAGGCATGTTCAGATAAACCTTAAAACGTACGTGAAGTGACAGTCTATAAAATCTGAATTGCCTTTATCTTCTAAGAGCACGTCTACTGTAAATGGACTAAAAATGTCAATTTTTTTCTATTGCTCAGAGTTGGGAAACATCCATAACAAAAGGGTGTCTGGCCACTGTCTGATACTCAATGGACACATTAGTGACTTGACAGGGGTCCGTGGACCCCGAAAAGCTGTGGACACGTGGTTCACACTTTGTGGTGTGTTCTCATTATCGGCTCTCTCTCGGTGGACCCTGCAGGTTGTCGTGTTTGCAGATTTCCCTCAAATACAGCAGCCCGGCACCAGGGCGGGAGGACCCGCGTCCCACCCTGGACCTGTGCTCACCGCAGTTGGTGTAGCCCACCACGGAGATCACGGGGAACTCCCGCCGCCTGCGCTGTGTCCCCAGGAGGTGCCGCTTCTTCCTGAGTCTCTCCAGGGCCTTCCGGATCTTCATCTCCTTCTCCTTGAAGAGACGCTGTTGCACCTGCACGAAGGATTCTCCTAAAAACACCCATGGTGGTGAGTCAGTGCGCAGACATGGGAGGAAGAAGACACAAGAGCAAATGCACCACGGGGTGGGGCGTGGGGGACGTGGACAAGCGAGCAGACTGTACCACGGGGTGGGGCGTGGGGCATGTGGACAGGCATGTGCTTGGGCCACGGGGGTGTGGCATGGGGGACGTGGACAGGGGTACACTTAGGCCGCGGCGACCCTCCTAGCCTGCTCCCCCTGGCTGCTGCCACCCCGACACCTTCCCCCTCTGAGAGACGGCTCCGCCCAGTGGAAGGCGGCCTCACCTCTGACTTCTGCCCTCTGAGGTCACCTGGGCTCCCCTTTACTGGCGAGGAAGTAAGAGCCTAGGGTGGAAGCCTCAGAAGGAGAGCCCCCCATGATTTCCACAGGGGACTGAGAGGTGCCCCAAAGGTCTGTCCACGTCCTGACCCCCAGGACCTGGGAAGGGGAGCTTATCAGGAAACAGGATCTTTGCAGATGTGATTGAGTGAAGGATGGAGATGAGGGCGTCCTGGAGGAGGGTGGCCCTAAATCCAATGACAGTGTCCTCATCAGAGACAGAAGAGGAGACACAGACACAGAGGAGAAGCCACGTGGAGACGGAGGCAGAGACGGGAGGGAGGCGGCCACCAGCCCAGGGACGCCTGGAGCCCCAGAAGCTGGAAGAGGCAGGAAGGACCCTCCCCTGAACCCTCTGGAGGGAGCACGGCCCTGTGACCCCTTCATCTCAGACATCCGGTCTCCAGGATGGGGGAGGATGAATTCCTGGGGTTTAGGTCCCCAGCTTTGTGGTCCTTTGTCACGGCCACCCCAGGGGACCACCTCGCTCCCTTGTAGGTTTGAATGTGACAAGAGGCGAGGCCCACGTGCAGCCCTCGCCCCATCAACATCTTTCGGGGACGTCGTCCCTTCCTAGGGGTGGCTTCCGTGACAACCCCCTTGTCATGTGACAACCCGTGACAAGACCGGGGACACATTACCTGACCCCATGATGTAGCGCGAGCCCCCTGCTCGTCCGTCCAGGCTGGCAGTGTCGTTTCTCAGGCTGGACCTGGCGTGGAAGGGGGCAGGTCAGTAGACGGGGCCGACGCACCTGCCCATCCAGCTGAAGCGGAGCAGGCCCGACACGACCGAGGTGAGGGCAGGACACAACTCGGGTGGGGCCTCTGTGTGGGGACACTGAGCGCACCGGGGTCCTCCCTCCACGTGGGCCTTCACCGTCGGAGACGGAGGTCCCACAACGGAATGCAGGTCCTCATGGGGGGGACGTGCCTGGCGGGGGTGCTGCTCAGACACCTGACAAGCTACAATGTCCAGGCGGGCGCAGCCAGCCACGCTCTGTCCTTACTGCACCCGGGCACCGGTCAAACTCACGAACACGAGAAGGGGGTCCCATGTCTGTCCCAAGACCTGGTGCCCTCCGAGTACCTGAGGAGGGGGAGCTCGGCCAGCGCCACCTGAAGCCGGGCCTCCTTGGTCCGGGCGTTGCAGCGGAAGATGTGGAGAACCACCGTGAACCGGTCGAACACCTGCACGCCCCAGGCGGCTTCCAGTTCTTTCTGGAAAAGGAGGGAGCGCAAGCGAGGGATCTGCATGGGACGCCAGGCCCATTGCGGGACCTCAGGCTTGGGTGGACATGACGCTGTCCCCAGATCCTGTGCCCTTGTCTGCCCCGCGTGGCGGGAGGCTGACCCGACTCCCTCAGCCCGCTGAGATCACAAGGTACCTTGGTGGGCGTGCCCATCCTCTCCACGTTCAGAAAGACGGCTGTGATCTCAGGCGATCCTCTAATTCTCTCTAGGGGAAAGAGAAGGACCCATCACAGGTCTGCCCTCCCACGGACGTGTCGCGGGACCAACCTGCATGTCGTTGGCTGTGTTCACGGACATCCCCGAGTCTGGGCACAGTACTCGGGAGGTCGGGAGGTGGGAGAGGGGTCGGACAGGGTCCATCTTCAGGGGTGTGGGGCTACGCACACGGAGGTCACACAACCCCGCATCTAAGACTCGGGGTGACACAGATGGGCGGTGAGCATGCTCCCTCTGCACGTCTACAGGGCTCGCTGCTCTGAACTGCGAACCGACAGGGGTTTAGGGTGGGGACTGTCGGGGGGCCATGGAGGGCTTGATTTACATGCAGGCCCCACAGCATGGGGCGCTGAGAGCAGGTGGCATGCAGCCTGGAAGGAGGGTGGGCTGGGCTGCGGGCCACAAGGCAGCTTCCACCCTCCTCTAAACTGTCCCGACGGTGCCCCCAGGGCCTCACTGAGGTTCTGGTCCGGGTGGCGGCTTTCCCCAGGTTCCCGTGAGGCTGCCTCCATCTGCCCCAGACAGCCCCACTGTCGTTCCGTTACTCTGGGGAGGAAGAGAGGACAGGAGGGGACGGGAACACGTGTGCTGGACCCACCTGTCAGGTGCTCCAAGGTCCCTTTGCCGAAGATGAGCTTCCTGTCGGGCGTCTTCGTGGGCACCACCATCGTCTCCACCACCGACCAGTTGTCCAGCGTGTGGACCAGCGCTTTTGCCTCCGCCACTTGCCACTCGGCTTTGGGGAGAGATGGGGACAGTGTGAGGGACGCATCCCTGTGGGGTCGGCCCCGGGCCCCATCCGGCCCTGCCCGGTGCACCCTGGCCAGATCGCCAGGCCGGGGTGGCTGCCTATGCTTGTGTGGAGGTCCTCTGCGACAGCACCACATCGGCATCTGTTCTGAAACACAACTGTTCTTTTAGGCACAAGTGGCAGGCAGGGGAGGACAGAGGCGAGGGGAGCGGGAGGGGGCGCCGGAGCCGAGCAGGATGCAAGGACAGCCCCTCCTCACATTGGCATCACGCTTGGTGACAGACGTCTGCTCAGTGAGCCCGTGGTCTGCTGTGACCCACTCCATGGCATCTCCTGTGAGGTGGCCCCTGAGGGCCCAGGGAAGCTGCCAGACTCCCCGAGGGTGGCTGTGAGCCCCCGTGGGTGAGGAGCAGGCGTTCCCAGACACTGGTGCCAGCCTGGCCCCAGAGGCTGCCTTTGCTGAGCCTGGCACGGGGAAGACAGCATCCACGCAGGGCCCACGGCCACCAACAGAGAGGATGAAGTGTGGGACGGGGTAAGGGGCATGGGGAAGGCTCCAGGAGTGGCCCAGGCGGTGACAGGAGGTGCCCAGTGACAGGAGCCGAGGGCACTAGGGGGCCTGGGCCGGGCCGTGGGGTTGAGGACCAATCACGTAAGAGCTGCCCGATCACAGGTTCTCCTTCTGACAGTCACTCCTGAGGAGGAAGATGGTGCAGGGCAGCCCAAGACGCTGTGCTCACGGACCACAGGCACCAACGCGTCCTGGGGCTTTGAGCCCTGACTGTGGGGGATGGGGCTGAGACGGGGTCTAGAGGGGATGGGAGCCTGGGGGCTGTGACCGGGGAGGACAGCTCAGCAGGCCTCCGGGTGAGTTTTCTCATTAGACGCGTAGTTGGTGCTCCCTGAGCCCCAAGTGAGGTGGGCCTCCCTCCTGAGCCGTTCCCGCCCTAATCCCTCCCACTTCACAACCAGACGGCCCTCTCCCCACGGCCCCCAGCCCCGTCCATAAGGCTGCCCCTTGCAGCAGAAGCTCACAGAGGAGCCGCCCTGTCATTCCTGTGCCTTCTGCTCTGTTATCCCCACTCAGCAACTCTGGGTGCTGCTGTCTTTGGGGCAGCCTTGTGAATGCTAGGTCACTTCACCCTCCTCAGAGCTCACGGCACAGTGAGGAAACTGAGGCAGGAGAGGAGGATGGGAGTGACAAGGCTGGTGAGTACGAGCCAGGCTCCAGGTCAGGATCCAAGACCACGGGGCGGGGTTCTCAAGCTCTGCTCAGTGGGGGGCAGGGTCCCCCATCCTCTGTGCTGTGGGGGGAGTTCTCCATTCTCTGTGCCATGGGGAGGCAGGGTCCCCCATCCCCTTGGCTGTGGGGAGGCAGGGTCCCCCATCCTCTGGGCTGAGGGGAGGTATGATCTTCTGGGGTTTGACTCCTGATGGGCCCCGCCGGTCTTCCCCACCCCCACCCTCCTGGTCGCTCATGTCAGGCCCTTGGGGTCATCCCTGACGTGCCCCATGGCCCATCAGCAAACCCTGCAGGTGCTGTCTTTCCCGACCTCCATGGGGCCGTCTCAGCTCCACCGGGGGTCACTGCGCACCCTCCCTGCTCCTTCAGGCCACTCCCACAGCCACCAGCCTGGGGTCTGGTCAAAAGGCTGCGTCAGACCCCACCTCCTCACCCTGGGCACCCGCTCCGTGGAAAAGAAAACCGAGAAGCACTGTGAGTTTCACAGCCCAGCGGCTCAGGCCACTGCAAGACTGAGACCTAAACAGGACTAGAGAATCCTTCCCCTCCCCGCTCACCACATCACTAAGGCCCATGTACTGCAGTTCCTTTTACCTGGTTCATCACGCCCGGCTACCAAGAAAAAATTAGTCCCACCAGAAAGCAAAAGACGCAATGTGCAGACAGAGGCGAGCGTGAGAACCACACTCAGACGTGGCAGGTATGTGGGAGCTATCAGACTGGGAATTAACACAACTGTGACTGATATGCGTGATAAAGTAGACAGCAGGCTAGAAAACATGGGCAACGTGAGCAGAGAGATGGAAACCCTAAAACAGAACCAAAAGGAAATGCTCAAGGTCAAAGCAGTGCAACAGGAATGAAGAGTGCCTTTGACGGGCTTGCTAGCAGGCTGGGCGTGGCTGAGGAAAAAATCTCTGAGCTTGAGGATATGACAGTAGTGGAAACTAAACACTTCCGTCTGTGGAAGATGTTGTGGAGAGAGAAGTCAAGACACAGACTGGGAGAAAATATCTGCAGACACATCTGATAAAGGAGTCTTCTCCAAAATATACAAGGAACTCTCAAAACTCAATAATAAGAAAACAACTTGATTAAACAATGGGCCAAAGAGCTGAACAGACACCTCACCAAACAAGACATACTGCTGGAAACTAAGCACGTGAAAAGACGCTCCTCATCTTATGTCGTCGTCAGGGAAACGCAAATCACAACAACGATGAGACACCACCACACACCGATTAGAGTGGCCAAAATCCAGAACACTGAGGACACCAAATGCTGGTGAGGATGTGGAGCGACAGGAACTCTTATTCTTTGCTGGTGGGAATGCAAGATGGCACAGCCACTCTGGAAGACAGTGTGGCAGTCTCGTACAAAACTACACATACTCTCACCATACGATCCTGGGATTTACCCAAACGAGCTGAAACCTTGTGTCCACACGAAAACCTGCACAGGGATGTTTATAGCAGCTCAGAAGCAACCACGGTGTCCTGCAGTGGGTGAATGCATAAGCAAACCACGGTCCATCCAGACAATGGAATATTATTAGCACTAAAAAAAAAAAAGAGCTATCAAGCCATGAAAAGATGTGCAGGAACTTAAATGCACGTTACTAAGTGGAAAGAGCCAATCTGAAAAGGCTGCATAGTATATGATTCCAACTCTATGCACTCTGAACAAAGGCAAAACTATGGAAACATTACAAAGATCCATGGTTGCCAGGGGTTGGGGGAGGGAGGGGGGCAGTGAAGGATGAGGAGGAGGAGCACAGAGGACTTTTAGGGCAGTGAGACTATTCTGTGTGGTACGCTAATGGTGGATGCATGTTATCACACATCTGTCCAAACCCCCAGAATGTACAGCACCAAGAGTGAGCCCTAAGGGAAACTACGGACTCTGGGTGACCATGATGTGTCAACGGAGGTTCATCAATTGTGACAAATGCACCGTGTGGTGGGCGATATTGATCATGGGGGAGGCTGTGTGGGGGGCAGAAGGTCTATGGGAAGTCTCTGTACCTTCCTCTCAATTTTGCTGTGAAACTAAAACTGCTCTTAAAAAAGTCTTTAAGAAAAAAAAGAACGAAGCACTGACACAGCTAGAACATAGATGAACCTCGAAAACATGTCAGCGAGAGAAGCCAGACACAAAAGACCACAGCCCGTCCGACTGCACTTAGATGAAATGTCCAGCACGGCAAATCCACAGGGGCAGCCAGCAGACCAGTGGCTGCCAGGGCCTGGGTGGGGGAGCGTGGGCAGGGTCTGCTACTAAGGGCACAGGGTCTGCTTCTGGAGTGTGGAAAGTGTTCTGGAACTAGACAGAGGCGTGGCTGCACAAGACTGATGTGCTGCTACTGGACTGTGCCTTCAGAATGGTTAACTGTATGCCGTGTGAACCGCATCTCAGTAAAGCTCTAACAAAAGGGAGAAGAGGAAGAGAATAAAAAGAACCCCACCCCATCGGGTGCCTCCTCTGCTCAACACCCAGTGCACTCGTCAAAACCCACGTCCTGACGTGGCCTACAGGATCGGGAGTGACTCGGCTCCAACCGCCCCCCAGCAGCCAGCTGTCAGGGGTCCTGGGGGACCCCGGGACGTGCTCCCATGAGGCCCCGCCTCTGCACACTGCCCCCAGCCACCTGTTTGCTGCTCCCTCCACCTCGGGGTCTGGTCTTCCCGGGTCAGGCAGGACCACCCTGCTGAGAGGGGGTAAGCTCCTAACCGCCTTCCTCTCCCTGCCCGCCCTTAGCGCTTAGGCCCCAGCGGGGCTTCTGCCCGCTGTGTCTGCTGTCCCCCCGGCTGTCCCCTTGCCTCCACGGTGCAGGCCCAGCGGGCTGCCACTGAATGGCTGATGATGAATGTCCTGGGGAGGCAGCTTCTCAGGGTAGGCAGCTTCTCAGGGGCGGCTGCCAAGGGTCTGCTGTTTCTTCACAGTTTGCATAAAGAGTACGTTGAACGTTTTTGGGCACGATCTTTGTTTAGTGTTCAGTGATGACAGAATGAAAATGCTCGCCCATAAAAGACTAAGGCTTGTGACACACACCGTGCACAGAGGTTTTGGAGTTTTGTGAGATTCTCTTCCTTCGAAGATGGGGACAAGGAGACAACACTACAGGCCGGAGGAGAGGGAGAGCAGACGGGGCTGGACCAGGAGCGCAGGCGGAAAGCGGAGAGGGCCCAGGAGCTGCTGCGCGCAAGGGGAAGGCGCGCCCCCACCCCAAATCAGGAAGAACTTCAAGACGAGGCAGCAGGGGCTGAGGCTGCTTCACGCTGGCCCGGGGGCAGGTTTGGGGGCAACCGGGATGCAGCGGGTTCTGCTCAGCCCTCCGAGCCCCGCCCCAAAGCCCAGCCCCCGAGTCCCCCATACGAGTTCCAGCCCTCGAAGCCCCGCCCCTCGAAGTCTCCGCCCCGAATCCCCGCCCCCTCGGCCTCCCTGCCCTATGAGTGCCAGCACTCGGACTCTCCGCCCCCAGAAGCCCCGCCCCTCAGCCACTGCGCCCTATGAGCGCCAGCCCTCGGGGGGGGTGTCTCCGCCCCCATAAGCCCCGCCCCCGGAGCCTCCCCGCCCTATGAGTGCCAGCCTTCGGAGTCCCGCCCACAGCCCCGCCCATCTAAGTCTCCGCCCCCGCGGCTCCGTCCCCCGCGGCTCCGCTCCCGGTCACCTCGGGTCAGCTGCGGCTTCCCGGGTCCCCACTTGACCTCAGGGTGAACCAAGCACACGCGCTGGGCCCCCGCCGGCAGCAGAGGGTCCCTCCTCAGCAGCTCCTCCTCCTCCTCTTCCTCCTCCTCCGCATCTTCTGGCTCCTCCTCCTCCTCCTCCTCTCCCGCTCGGCTTCTCCGGCCATCCGCCCGTGGGCCCCGCCCGCCGCCCCCTCGCCCCACCAGGCCCCCGGGGCCCCCCGGGCCGAAGGCGGCGAGCGCGCGCCCCGGGCAGGGCGGCAGCGACACGGCGGCCCTGAGAGCCGGGCGGCGGCGGACCACGCGGGAGAGCCATGGCCCCGGGCGGACGGCGGCCCGCAGGGCCCACATCCCGCGTCCGCCGGAACGCAGTGGGCGGGGCCCCGGGGCGTGCTCCCGTGCGGGCTCCCCATTGGCCGCCCGCGTCACGTGCTCGCCGCCGCCTGATTGGCGCGCGCGGTCCGCCGGGGAGGCTGGTGTCCGGATGCCGCCGTCGGGGATGCGCTCCGCTTCGGCGGGGTGATCCGGGCGGACCCCGCGCCAGGTAGCGCTGCGAGCGGGCCCCGCACCCCACCTCCGCGGGCGCGCCCCACCCCGCGCCTCCCCGCGGCGGGCTTCGGCCTCCGCGCAGGTCGGGGTCCGGTCCTGGGGGTCCAGTCCCGTTCCCCGGGTCGCGAACTCTGCCTTGGGGGTCCAAGTGCGGCCCCGGGGTCCCAGATCCGCCCTTGGGGAGGCCTAGTGCGTCCCCGGGATCCCAGATCCTGCCTTGGGGGTCCGAGTGCGGCCCCGGGGTCCCAGATCCTGACTTGGGGGTCCAAGTGCGGCCCCGGGGTCCCAGATCCGCCCTTGGGGAGGCCTAGTGCGTCCCCGGGATCCCAGATCCTGCCTTGGGGATCCGAGTGCGGCCCTGGGGGCCCCAGATCCAGCCATGGGGGTCTGAGCCCGGCCCCGGGGTCCCAGATCCTACCTTGTGGGTCCAAGTGTGGCCTCGGGGGTTCTAGATCCTGCCTGGGGGGGTCTCCGAGTGCAGCCCTGGGGACCCCAGATCCTGCCTTGGGGGGTCCGAGTCGGGGCCCGGGGAGCCCAGATCCTGCCTTGTGGGTCCTAGTGCGGCCCCGGGGGCCCAGATCCTGCCTTGGGGGTCTGATCGCAGCCCCGGGGGGCCCAGATCCTGCCTTGTGGGTCCTAGTGTGGCCTCGGGGGCCCAGATCCTGCCTTGGGGGTCTGAGTGCGGCCCTGGGGGCCCCTGATCCTGCCTTGTAGGTCCGAGTGTGGCCCAGGGGTCCCAGACTCTTCCTTAGAGGGTCTGAGTGTGGCCCCAGGGGTCCGAGCCAGTTGCTGGGGTCCAGAACTCTGCCTTGGAGTCTCCTGCCTGGCCCCAGGGATTCTGAAGTCTGCATTGATAGCTTGAGTGTGGCCCCGGGAGTCCTGAACCCTTTCTTGGGGTCTGAGCCTGTTCCTGGGGTCCCAGACCTTGCCTTGGGTATTCAATGTGGTCTTCAGGGGTCCTGAACTCTGCTTGGGGGTTCCGAATCTGGCCCTGGGGGATTCTGCAATCTGCTGCTAGCCTGAGTGTGGCCCCCAGGGTCCTGAACCCTGCATTGGAGTCTCCAGTCCTGCCCTGGGGGCTCCAAAGTCTGCGTTGGTAGCCTGAGTGCAGCCCCCGGGGGTCCCAGGCTCTGCCTTGGAGTTCCAAATCCGCCTGGTGGATGTGGCTTGGGAAATGGTAGCAGAGCCCTCTGGGTCCATCAGAAAGCGAGGGTAGGCTGGTTCTGAGGAGCGTCCTCCCATTGGGACTGGCAGTTGTATTCTCCAGACAACATTCAGAAAGTACAGTGTTGAAAGGTCGCAGGAATCCCAGCCTCACTAGACCCTTCTTGTTTTCACGGGAGAACAATGTTAATTGAAATGTTCCTTTTTTTCCCCCCCGCAAAGCCCCAGTAGGTAGTTGTATGTCATAGCTGCACATCCTTTTAGTTGCTGTATGTAGGATGCAGCCTCAGCATGGCCGGAGAACCGGTGCATTGGTGCGCGCCCGGGATCCGAACCCGGGCCGCCAGCAGTGGAGTGCACGCACTTAACCACTAAGCCATGGGGCCAGCCCCGAAATGTTCCTTTTTGAGTGTCTGCAGAAAGCCACGGCCTTTCTGATATTTCCAGAGGTGAGGTTTAACCACGTCATTGTAACAGAGAATGAGGGAGACTGCAGAGCACTAGAGAGGTGTAGCTTGAGGCGGGTGGGAAACTCAGTAGTGTTTAGGGATGGGTGTCAGGGATTAAAGGGGACCTTTGAGATGGTGCCTTAGTGGTAGGATCTGCCTGGACAAATGTGATCACGCTGTGCAGAACAAGTTTAGATTGAGACGTAGATTATTAGCCTGAAAGAAACTGGGTGAACTCTTGGGGTCTTGACCCAACGTTGCCTGTGAAGCCCTGGACAGGTGACCATCCTGGTGCCATTTCCCCGTTGACAGGATGAGAGACTGAATTAAAACTTACAATAATGAGTTCACAAATTTGTGAGTTCTGGTGGTCTGTGTCCTTTTGTGGCTGGTCCCCTCTGCCCTCCGCTCCATCAGGTCAGCTTGAGACAGCCAGGCACAAGGACTGTGGATGAATGAGTCCGTGGAAAAACCATGAGGTCCCCTGTCCCCACAAGGGTGGCTTTGGAGGGCGGTGCTCTGAGATGCTGGGGTGGCGTGCAGGGTTGTAGGGACCTCAGAAGGCATCTCTGCAGGGGGAGAACGGCTGGAGATCAGACAGGAGCATGCTCTGGTCCTGTTACGCCTCCCAGCGTGAGATTCGGGTAGGTCACCTCGTTCCAAGCCCTCCCTGTAGACAGAGGGCAGATTATTGGGGGATATAAGCTGTGGGAGCTACGGTTTCCCGAGCACGTGGTCTGTGTCTGGTGGTGGGCTCCTGGCTGCACACAGACCTCTGGCTTTTCTTTCCTTCTGTGAGTTCGTCTCCTTGCTGTCCTGGCTGGGTCACCAGCGCTGTCCCCCGAGCTGGCCTTCCCAGCACTTTCTAGGGGTGGGTGGGTAATGAAGCAGCAAGGATTAACATTCCTGATAATGATGTGCATGTTTTACTGCTTTATTGTTAATAATATGTCATATGGCTGCTGATAGAGGGTGGATGGTTTGCTCCCATCAGTCAGAATCCTAACACCTTACCTAAATGAAAATCCAGACCTCCCTGGAGGCTACTCAGCCGGCAGCCGTGGAATGTCTACCGTTTATTATAAATGTGTAGATGCTGGTGTTACAGTGACGATGAGGCTACAGGAGGAACCTGGGAAAGAGATGGAAACACGTGATAGCTGCACAATGTAGTTGGTGCTATGACAGCTGTACAGACTATGCACGAGGACAGAAGGACTGCAGACCCGGCTTAGGAGAAACCCTGTAGTTTTGTGCTCCATTTTGAAAGCATTCTATTTCCTTGATTCCCAAATACCAGTGATTTTTAAGATGCATTGTTGATTTAATAACTTTTGCCAAAAAAAAGCAAAACCCAAGCTATTAAAGATTCTCTGGGGTGGTAGGATGTTTCCTGATTTCAGAAACACAAAAACGTGAACAATTGTGCATCTTGGAATCAAGGAAAATGGGTAATTTACCTGTCTACCTTCACAAGCATTAGAAAATGCATGACTTTGATATTGTACCTTCTGTCCTCTTGGTCATTTCTGATTTCTTTTCACTGTCTGACTTTTGTAACTTTCTTCCCTCTACTGACAAAAATTTCACAATGTCTAATGGTGGACTATGTATTGAAAATCCCCAGTGTTTGGAATTGTCTGTACCCATGAGAACGAGTTAATGAGTGAGTTGAGGGTGGCTGTGTCATTACGTGGTTTACGTGTTCAAGGGCTTCATTTAGCGATTTGACTTTCCTCGTGTCTTAGTGGAAAGTCAGGCCAAGATGTGATGAAACCAGTGTCTGTCTCAGAAGACGGTGGCCATGAGAGTGAGTCTGTAAATTCTTAGAGAATTTGAGATGATGACAATCTGCCCAAGCTTATATACGTTTGCTACTTGGGCTGTAAAATGCATTTTTCCCTCTAAGGGAAAAATGTGACATATTCGTGTAGATAATTAGAAGGTGCAGAAAAGATCATAGAAGGAAATGAAAATCACTTATAATTGGACTATACAGAGATTACTATTAAGACTGCGGTATATATTCCTCCAGTTCTTTTTATATACACACACACATATGTGTGTGCTTATCTGTGTGTACACACACATGCATGTGTATATATTTCAAAATTTTATGAAAAATGGATATTTGTGTATATATTGTATCATATTTTATATATATTGTTTTATAAAAATTTTTTTTTTTTTTTTGATTTTTATTGATATTTTAATGGTTTCTAACATTGTGAAATTTTGGGTTGTACATTTTTGTTTGTCCATCACCCCATATATGACTCCCTTCACCCCTTGTGCCCACCCCCCACCCCCACTTCCCGGGTAACCACAGTCCAGTTTTCTCTGTTCATGTGTTGGTTTATATTCCACATATGAGTGAGATCATACAGTGTTTGTCTTTCTCTTTCTGGCTTATTTCACTTAACATAATACGCTCCAGGCCCATCCATGTTGTTGCAAATGGGACGATTTTGTCTTTTTTTATGGCTGAGTAGTATTCCATTGTATATATATACCACATTTTCTTAATCCAATCGTCAGTCGAGGGACACTTAGGTTGCTTCCACTTCTTGGCTATGGTGAATAATGCTGCAATGAACATAGGGGTGCATAAGCCTCTTTGGATTGTTGATTTCAGGTGCAAAGGTTTCCTGAATATACTGTCGGTCAGTATATAGCTGTGTATTTATTGCACACTGTATACTTATTGGCTGCATAGAGTGAGATCCAATGGGTAGTTTGTAATTGATTTAATCCCTGTGTTAATTGGGTTTATATGTATTCATAGGCATGTGACTGTAATGCAGTGAGATTACTGTTTTCTAGTCTCTCCTCATGCATTTCTTCATGAAAATAAATAGCAGCCCGACTGTAGTTTGGATAGCTGCACTGAAGAAATCACCAGAATATAGAGGAGTTGCTAATTTTGGCCTTAAACCCGAGTAAGAACCTTGTACGTTGGTTCAGTGACGCACAGCCGGGCGGATAGTCAGGCTGCAGCTTCCTCTGGCTCTGAAGTTCTGTGATGCGGGAGGAGACGAATTCCGGGGGAATCAGGGCGGGTGGAGTGCAGATGCCATCAGAGGCACGTCTTGAGGATGAGCTGACAGTAGCGTCCTTCCCTGTGCGTAGACACAGATTTTCCTCTCAGGCTGCGCTCCATTCTTTTCCCTCTCGGTCCTGCTCCTTCCAACAACTCCCTCTTCCTCCTCCAAGTGGACGTAACGTGCTCCCCTTCTGAATTTCATTTGTGCCTCTCACAGAGGATCAAGCTCGTTCATTGTTTTAAACGACTCTCGTTGATGTGGAGTAAACTGCACGTGCGGTTGACACACGTGTGCACCGTGACACCACCGCCACCTTCAGGACAACGGACCCCTCCACGTCCTCTCCTGCTCTTGTCAGCCTTTTTGATTTTAGCCGTTCTGATAGTTGTGAAGTGCTGTTTCATTGTGGTTTTAGTCTCTGTTTCGTTAATGCCTAATGACGTTGAGCATCTTTTATGTGCTTAGTTTCCCGTCTGTATATGTTCTTTGGTGAGGAGTCTGTTGAATCTTTTGTGGGTCTTTTTTTTATTGAGTTCTTTCCTTTTTGTTGAGTTTTGAGCGCTCTTTATAAACTCTTGATCAAGGTCCTTTATTGGATATGTGCTTTGCAGATATTTTCTACCAGACTGTGGCTTGTCTTTTCATTCTCTTAACAGTGTCTTTTATGGAGCGAAAGTTTTGAATTTTGATCAAGTGCAATTTATCAATTGTTTCTTGTGTGGATTATGTTTTTGGTGATGGATCTAAAAATGTTAACCCTAGATTGCAAAATTTTTCTCTGATGTTTTCTTCTAAAAGTTTTAAAGGTTTTACACCTTCCCTTTAGGTCCATGACCCATTTTGCGTTAGTTTTTGTTGAGGTGAAAGACGTAGGTGGAAGGTTTTTGTTTTGCATGTGGATGTCCAGCTGTTCAGGACTGTTTTTTGAGCAGATGATCCTTTCTCCATTGAGTTGCCTTTGCAAATTTATAAAAACCAGTTGACCGTATTGTGCAGGCCTACTTCTGGAGTCTGCTCTGTTCCATTGATCTGTGTGACTATCCTCTTGCCGATTCCACAGTCTTGATTACTGTAGCTTTAGACTAAGGCTTGAAATCAGATGGTGTGCATCCTCCAGCTTTGTTCTTTTCCAAAATGGTTTTGGCTGTTCTAGTCCCTTTCCCTTTCCGTGTAAATTTTAGAATCAGCTTGTTAATATCTACAAAAAATTATGCTGAGACTTTGATTGGGATTCGTTGAATTTATAGATCAATTTGGGAAGAATTAACATCTTAACAATGTAGTATCTTCCAGGCCATGAACTGGGTATATCTCATGGTTTCCTTTTGTTTTTCAATTTTTTTTGTGGTATAATACACATAACATAAAATTTACCGTCATAACCATCTTTAAGTGCACAGTTCAGTGGTATTAAATGCATTCACACTGCTGTGCAACGATTATCACCATCCGTCTCCATAGCTCTTTTCCTTTTGCAAACCCCAATCTGTGACCCCATTAAATACTAACTCCCCATCCCCTCCCCCAGCCCCTGGCACCCACCATCCTATTCTCTGTCTCTATGATTATAAATACTCTAAGTACTTAGAATCATGCAGTATTTGTCTTTTTGTGAGTGGCTCATTTCACTTACCATAATGTCCTCAAGGTTCATTCATGCTGTAGCATATTGCAGGATTTCTTCCCTTTTTAAAGCCGAGTAATATTCCGTTGTATGGATGGACCACATTTTGCTTATTCCTTCATCTGTTGATGGACAGTTGGGTTGCTTCTATGTTTTAGCTACTGTAAATAATGGCACTATGAACATGGGTGTGCAAATATCTCTTCAAGGCCCTGCCTTCAGTTCTTTGAGGAATATACCCAGAAGAATTGTTGGATCATATGGCACTTCTACTTTTAATTTTTTGAGGAACTGCCAGTCTGCTTTCCACAGTGGCTGTACAATTTTACATTCCCACCAACAGTGTACAAGGGCCCCACTTTCTCCACATCCTCATCAACACTTGTTATTTTCTGTTTTTTTGTTTGTTTGTTTTAATAGTAGCCATCGTATTGGGTATGAGGTGGTATTTCATTGTAGTTTTGATTTGCATTTCCCTAGTAATTAGTGATGTTGAGCATCTTTCCATGTGCTTATTGGTTACTCATATATCTTCTTTGGAGAAATGTCTATTTAAGTCCTTTGCCCTTTTTTGAATCAGATTGTTTTTTTTGTTGTTGAGTTGAGGAGTTCTCCATATTTTCTGGATGTTAATCCCTTATCAGATGTATGATTTGCAAATATTTTCTCCCATTCCGTAGGTTGCCTTTTCACTCTGTGGATAGTGTCTCTTGGTGAGCAAAATGTTTCAATTTTCATGAAGTCCAGTTTGTCTATATTTTCTTTTGTTGCCTGTGCCTTTGGTCACGTATCCAAGAAATCTTTGCCAAGTCCAATGTTGTGAAGCTTTTGTCTTCGGTTTTCTTGTAAGAGTTTTATTGTTTTAGGTCTTCCATTTATGTCATTGATCCATTTTGAGTTAATTTTTGTACATGGTGTTAGGTAAGAGTCCAACTTCATTCTTTTGCATGTGGATATCCAGTTTTCCCAGCACCATTGGTTGAAAAGACTGTCATTGTCCCATTGAATGGTCTTGGCACCCTTATAAAAAATCATTTGACCATATATGCGAGGGTTTGTTTCTGGGGTGTCTGTTCTATTCCATTCATCTATATGTCTCTCTTTATATCAATACCACACTGCTGTGATTACTGTAGCTTTGTAGTAAGTTTTGAAATCAGGAAGTGTGAGTCCTCCAGCTTTGTTTTTCTTTTTCAAGGTAGTCTTAGCTATTTGGGGTCCCTTGAGATTCCATATGAATTTTAGGATGAGTTTTTTCTATTTCTGCAAAAAACGTGATTGGGATGTTGGTGGGGATTGCATTGAATCTGCAGATTGCTTTGGGTAGTATTGACATTTTAACAATGTTAAGTCTTCTGAACTATGAATATACGGTGTATTTCCACTTATTTATGTCTTCTTTAATTTCTTTCTGAAATGTTTTGTAGTTTCCATTGTACAAGTCTTTCACTACCTTGGTTAAGTTAATTCCTAAGTATTTTACTCTTTTTGATGCTATTGTAAATGGAATTGTTTTTGTAATTTCCTTTTCAGAGAGTTCATGGTTTGTGTATAGAAATGCAACTGATTTTTGTGTGTTGACTTTGTATCCTGCTACTTTGCTGAACCCAGTTCTTCGTTCCAGTAGTTTTTTTTTGTGGAATCTTTAGGGTTTTCTACATATAAGATCATATCATCTGCAAACAGATAATTTTATTTCTCCCTTTCCAATTTGGATGGTTCTTTCTTTTTCTTGCCTAGTTGCTTTGGCCAGGACTTCCAGTGCTGTGTTGAGAAGAAGTGGTGAAGGTGGGCACCCTTGTCTTGTTCCTGATCTCAGAGGAAAAGCCTTCAGCCTTCCACCTCTGAGTATGATGTTCGCTGTGGGTTTTCGTGTATGGCTTTTATCACGTGGAGGTAGTTTCCTTCTATTCCTAGTTTCTTTTAGTGTTTTTATCATGAAAGGGTGTTGAATTTTGTCAAATGCTTTTTCTGCATCAATTGACATGATCGTGTGTCTTTTTCCCTAATTTTGTTGATGTGGCATATTACATTGATTGATTTCATATGTTGAAACATTCTTGCATTCCAGGAATAAATCCCACTTGGTCATGGTGTATAATCCTTCAATCTGCTGCTGAATCCTGTTTGCTAGTATTTTATTGAGGATATTGCATCAATGTTCAAAAGTTTATTGATCTATAGTTTTCTTGTAGTGCCTTTGGCTTTAGTGTCAGGGTAATGCTGGCTTCATAGAATGAGTTAGGAAGTTTCTCCACTTCTTCACTTTTTGGAAAAGTTTGAGTATTGGTGTTAGTTTCTCTTTAAATGTTTGCTGGAATTCATCCGTGAAGCCATCAGGTCCGGGGCTTCTCCTTTTGGGAGATTTTTTATTACTAATTCAATATCCTACCACTTCTAGGCCTATTCAGATTTTCTGCTTCTTTGTGATTTAGTCTTGTAGGTTTTGTGTTTCTAGGAATTTGTCCATTTCCTCTAGGTTATCCCATTTGTTCGCGTATAGTTAGTTCATAGTACTCTCTTATAATCGTTTTATTTCTGTAGAATTGGTACTAATGTCTCCACTTTCATTTCTGATTTTAGTAATTTGAGTCTTCTCTCTTTTTCCTTTTGTCCATCTCGCTAAAGGTTTGTCAACTTTGATGATCTTTTCAAAGAACCAACTTTTGGTTTTGTTGATGTTTCTCTATTGTTTTTCTGTTCTCTGTTTCGTCTATCTCTGCTCTAATCTTTATTATTTCTTTCTTTTTGCTAGCTTTGGACTTAGTTTGGATTTAGTGCCCAGTGCAGGGACGCAGGAATGTGGTGCTGCAGACCACAGAGACGGCCCTTGTGGACACACGGCGTCAGTGACTCCTTGGTAAGTCAGATGGCGGGCAGGGAGTGTTGGGTCAGAGGGCACGTGGCCCCGGTTCTTCTGCTGTGTCCTGGCTGGCCCTCACGCACGAGCTGCAGGCCCCTGGGGAAGGTCACGTTCCCATCAGGCGTGACCCTGGTTTCTGCCGGGTCTGACCCTAGCTTTCACTGTGACCCCCAGTTCTGCTATCTCCTCACATGACGCCTGGTTCTGGTGTCTCTGCTGTGACCCCCCTAGTTCCGCCATCTCTGTGTGTGACCCTCGGTTCTGCCCCGGGGGTGGTTGCACAACTCTGACTAGACAAGAGCACCACGGAGTTTTGTACCTTAACTGGGTGAATTGCACGGTGTGTGAATTACTCTGAGTAAAGCTCTCGTCAAAGGTAAAAGCCGGCGGCTCGCAGGCCCGCCGGCAGAGCCTGACCCGGGGTGTGGGCTGCGCAGGACCTGCGTGTCCAGGCCTGCTGTGCCCTCCGAGGGAGCCTCACGCAGTTCTCCTGGGGGCCTTGGTCACGTGGGGGCCGTGCCGTGTAGACCTCGGCCAGCGAGGCTGGACGGCGGCCTTGCCGTCCCCTCTCAGGGGCGACGGCATCGTCCCCGTGGGGGGAGGTCACTCGCTGAGCCCGTCTTTCGTCACGTTTCTTCTTGCTCCCCCGGGGCTGGTGGCGGCTGAGCGGCACCCGGGCGGCCACGGCGAGAGCACGGTGCACAGAGTGACGGGGGTTCCACCAGGTGGGGGCTCTGCGAGTCGGGGGCCCAGGGGCTCTCCTGAGCGCCGCCGCCCTGGGGCCTGCGCGGGAGTTTGCTGTGGGTCGTGGGGGTGCAGGCAGCTCAGGGGCCCCTCTTGGTAGAGACTGTTCTCCTCGCCTCCGTGGGAGAAGGGCCTTCTCATACGTGGTGGGAAGACCCCTTATTTTATAAAGAAAAGTTGTAAACTGTAATTATTATTAGAAATTATGTTGTATAGACGTAAAGAATAGTTATAAAGGAGTAATTGCACAGCTGTCGTCCGGGTCAAGAGACGGGACGTGACTAGTGAGCCCCTGGAAGCACCTCCCTCGAGGAGCCTCCTCCCGCCATGAGATGCCGTCCTCCTGTTCGTGTGGTAACCATCTCCTCGCCCTCGTGGGCCCCCACGAACGCATCCTTCAGTAACGTGGCCCGGCCGTGCCTGGTGTGACCTCCGCACACGGACGTCCCGGTGCGTTCTGGTTGGCTCAACGTTATCTGTGTGAGATTCTCCCATTCTGTGCATATACTTTTGTAAAATAACGTTTTAATGTCTAATAATTTTGAACACCAGTCTGTTGTGTTGCCGTGGAATCTTGCGTCGTGTGAGTGTGCACGGTTCATTCCTCTGTTCTGCTCTTCATGGCACTCGGCTTGATTTCAGGTTTTGGCTCCTTGTGGGTGTGAGTCTCCTTGTCCGCACGTCTGGTGCACGTGTTCATGCACATGTGTGACGGGGGTCAGAGTAGGTGCACCTTTCACGTCGCTGTTGACGCCAGTTGTTTCCAGCAGCAGTTGTAGCCCCACCCGTGTATTTGACTGTGTATTGCTGTGCATCCCGCTAGTATTTGATGCTGTGTTTTCAATTGTTGCCAGTCGGGTAGGCGCGTGCATGGTATTTCCTTGTGGTTTTAGTTCCCTGGGATTATTAGTGAAGTCGAGCACCTTATTGCATTTATGGACTATTTATTTCCTCCTGTTCAAAAAAAATTTGTCTTACATTGTCGTGAAATACATGTAACATAAAATTTACCATCTTAGCCATTTTCAAGTGCACAGTTTGGTGGCATTAAGCACATTCACATTGTTGTGCAACCATCCCCACCATCCGTCTCCAGAACTTTCCATCTTCCCAAACTGAAACTCTGTCCCCGTTAAACACTAATTCCCCATCCCCTCCCCCAGCCCCGGGGCCCCACCATCTGCTTTCTGTCTCTACGGATCTGACTCCTCTAGGGACCCCACAGAAGTGGAATCATAATATTTGTGCTTTTGTGACTGGCTTATTTCATTGAGCACCACCGCGTCTAGGTCCATCACGTTATAGCAGGTGTCAGAATTTCCTTCCTTTTCAAGGCTGAATAATAATCCATTGTATGGATGGACCACATTTTCTTTGTTCATTGGTGGACAGATGTAATATCTACATTAATTTCTCACATCTTAAAATATTTATGGAATATCTTCAGAAAGTCCTATGAATAAAAAGTCATTTACTTTTACTTTCTATTTTGAAAAACATCAAACCTAAGAAAAAGGGAAAAATACATAGAACCTTCACCCGTGTTTTACCATTAATGCTTTGTGGTGCTCACTTTATTCCCTGTGTGTGTGCATATGTGTGCAGTGCGTGCGTGTGTGTGTGCATGTGCATATGTTGGTGTGTGTACTCTGTGTGTTTGTTAGAACCACTGGCACACGTTGGTTGCAGTCTGAATCAGGTGCTAGAAACATCCGCGTGCACCCCCTACAGATCGTCCTATGTAGCCACATCACCGTCATCGACTGTGGGCATCTACACGGACGGAGTGCGATGTCCTCGCGTGGGGTCTGTGCTCCGTCGCCATCACTGTGTCAGACACGTCCCTCACGCTTTGTCTGAGCCCCATTCAGGGTGCAGCCAGAGACCCCATTACATTTAGTCGTCCTGTCCCGGGTTCCCTTGACGCGACAGGGTTGGCAGTTTGGAGGGCCCAGGCCTGTGGTTGTGGGGGCCCCTCCCTTTCCATGCCCCCGAACACTCCGTGTGGCCCCGACTCTCAGATCGGGCTGGTGTCCCTTTCTGCAGAGGGTCCTGTCACCCGGTAGGGCCTCCTGTTCACTGTCCCCCGACCTCAGCAGCAGGAGTCAGGGCTGCCAGCCTCCCACCCTGCCTGCCTCGTGGGAGACCCTGCGCTTCTCACAGAGCGCGTGCCGACACGTGGGGGTGTGGTGGAGCGCGGCCCGCAGCGGGCAGGTGGGCACGCACAGCAGGGCAGGTAGCCTCGTGGAGGAGGGTCTAGGAGAGTGAGAGGCGTCTAGAAGGAGCCGTCAGCCCCCGCGGACGCGGAGTGAAGGTGCACGTGGTCCTGTCGTATGGAGAGCGCTGCTCTCGGCTGCCCCGAGCGGGACGGCCTGTGGTGGCCTGAGTCCGGCTCTCGACACCCTGGACGGTGCAGTCTCTCCCGCCCATCCAGTGTGGCCGCCTCCCACGAGGAGCCTGGATGCGCGGCGGGTGCGGGGACGCTGGAGTTCACTGGACTTCTCGTCCAGCCGTGCAGGAGACCGGGCTGCACTACGGGAAGTCCCTGGCTGACCCCTGGATCTGGACCATCGCGTGGCCGGACAAACGGGTAACGTCTTGTTTTGCATCTTGAGTGTTTCAACGACGGGACCATCTTGTTTAGTTTCGTGACGTGGGTAGAGGGTGGACGCTGATTTATTCTCAAGTGCGGTTGACGTGCTGGTCTCTGCACAGGGGAGAGCCCTCTGCTCATGGGGGAGGGACCCCCGAGTGTGACCTGGGGCCCCAGGGAAGCGGCGCTAAGTGAGTTTAAACCTGACCGAGTTCTGTCTACACAGGACAGATTTAGACCTCACCGTGTCCTGTCTACACTGAGTACATGTAGACCTGACACTGTTCTGTCTACACTGGGAGCTTTAGACCGTGACCCTTGTTCTCTCTACACTGAGTACTTTACCTAACTGAGGTGTCTACACTGGGACATTTACACATGAACATGGTTATCTACATTGGATATATGTAGACCTGACCTTGTTCTGTCTACACTGAGTACATTTAGATCTGACCATACTCTGTCTACACTGGGACACATAGACCTGAGAGTGTTCTGTTTATACTGAGTACAGAAGACTCGACAGTATTATGGCTACACTGAGCACATTTATACCTGGCTACGTTCGGTTTACACTGGAATGTTTAGACCTGACCGTGTTCTGGCTACACTGAGTACGTGTAGACCTGACACTGTTCTGTCTACACTGGGTGTATTTAAACCTGACCATGTTCTGTCTACACTTGGACATTTAGACCTGACCATGTCTTTCTACAGTGAGCACAATTAGACTGTACTGTTTCTGTGTACACTGGGACATTTAGACCTGATTGTGTCCTATCTATACTGAGTACATTTATACTGGACTGTCCTGTCTACTCTGAATCCGTTTATACTTGACGGTGTCTGCTTTACATTGAGTAAATTTACCTGACTGTGATCTGTCTACAGTGGGACATTTAGACCTTACCCTGTTGTATCCTGGTTAGACCTGGCCCATCCTCAGTGTTGGGATCTTCAGGATGGGTCTTGGGGTCCTGGGTGGAGACCTGGCCCATCCTCAGTGTTGGGATCTTCAGGATGGGTCTTGGGGACCTGGGTGGAGACCTGGTCCAGCCTCAGTGTTGGAATCTTCCGGATGAGTCTTGGGGTCCTGGGTGGAGACCTGGCACATCCTCAGTGTTGGAATCTTCCGGATGAGTCTTGGGGACCTGAGTGGAGACCTGGCCCATCCTCAGTGTTGGAATCTTCCGGATGAGTCTTGGGGACCTGAGTGGAGACCTGGCCCATCCTCAGTGTTGGGATCTTCAGGATGGGTCTTGGGGACCTGAGTGGAGACCTGGTCCATCCTCAGTGTTGGGATCTTCCAGGATGAGTCTTGGGGGCCTGGGTGGAGATCTGGTCCAGCCTCAGTGTTGGGAGCTTCAGGATGGACCCTGGGGACCTGGTGAGAGACGTGGTCCTGGTTCCCTGCTGGCATCCCCATGGGGATCCTTCCTAGTGTTTCCTGGGGTCAGACAGTTGGACCTCCACCCTGAGTGGCTCAGTTCAGTCTGCATTCCTATTTTTATTCTGTTCGATTTCTTTTAATATGTAGACACTTATTTTATGAGACCCATCTACCTCTTCATCCACGATGCTTCTAAGCGCCCTGCCTCCTTAGTGTCCTGGTTGCTGGGGACGTGTGCTCACAGTGGCCGCCTGGGCTTGGTTGTCCCCTCGGTTTCTGAGGTTGAAACGCTCTTGGAGAGAGAGAAGCGTGCCCAGATGCAAAGTCCCCGTGCCCACCAGGGCTCTCGCCTCCTGAGGAACTGCGCTTCACCCCTCACCCCTCACTCATCACCTCTCACCCCTCACCCGCCCCTTGTGGTACCTCGTGGACAGAACAGGAAAGAGGTCCAGGGATCCCAGGGATGTACAGCCTTGTGGATGTGCATCCCACACACGTGTGTGCTCGGGCATGTGGTGTGTACACTGTGGGTGTGTGCTTGCACATGTGTTTGTGCATGCAAGTCTGTGTGCACGCACATGTGTGTCTGTGTGCTCACACAGTGTGTGTGCATTGCACGAGCGTGTGTGTTTATACACTTGTGTGGACTCGTAGATTGTGGGTGTGTGTGCATGTGTGTGGGTGTGTGCACAGGTGTGTGGTGCATGTGCCCATGTGTGTGTAACAACACGGTGCGCTGAGGTCACCACAGACGGGAGGTCCGGCAGCCGCCGTGGTAGCAGCGTCCTCAGCGTGGGGGCCGTGGACGGGCAGGAAGCCGTGACCTCCCGGGAGCTGTGTCTGGGCCTCCGCGCACCCCTGGCTGCAGCCTCGCCGTGAGGCCTCGGGGCCCCAGCTCCCGCCCCTAACGCCCTGTGCCTTGTGGTCTTGCCGCTCCAAGACGAGCCGCTGGCCGTCAACAGCATCATCTGTGAGCTCTTCACAAGGACGTTTCTGCCTCGCTGCCGGGAAGGCCTTGTCGTCGATGCCAAACGCTTTCCGGAGTTTATCTCCCAACTTGGTCGCGTTTCACTCTCCTTAGTTGTGCTTTGCTGCTCGCCGCCGGTCATGTTGATGACGGTGCTCGGCTGTTGTTTGACGTCCCCCGTCATTTTCTCAGGGACGAGAGCTCGGACGTCTGGGTGATCTGCGTGGGGGCGCTCAGCTGCTGGATACAGCTGTACCTGAACCTGTTCCCAGAGCCCAGAGAAACTTTTATTTTTGTCCCTTTGCCTAATTTTCACTTTCGATTCCCTGAGGTTCTTTGAGAACCATAAACGTGAGAGATACGAGTGTCTGTGTGCCCGCAGGATCCTGAAAGCGCTCACCACACCCCTCATTTGCCTCATTCCTTCCTGTTGTATAGTTTGTGGTGGCCTCATTCTCCTGTCACTCTGGGGAAATGGGGACCCTGCTCTCACACCTTCCCCGACCCTTACACCATGGGCCCCGTCCGTGGGTCCCGAGTCCCCGAGACCCCGTGCGGCTCAACACGGAGCTGAGCTCTCGAGTCGCGTGGCTGTAAATCTGCCTCCTCAGACCCCAGCGCGGTAAACGTCGGACGCCGGGGGTGCTGACGCCTGCAGTTCCCATCAGCTGTGACAGGCGTAAATGGATAAAAGTCAGGTCTCCCAAACAGACGTGTTCATTGAAACTGAACGTGACGACACCCTCAGGCTGGTTGTGACGGCCCCGCGGCCGCGTTTCACGTTTTGGGAGCAGATCGTCATGTTTTCCCTTCCTGCTGATTCCGAGCAGGGGCTGTGGGCTTCCTCGTGACCCGGCACTGAAGTGGACGGTGTGGGGGCGGAGAAATCACGCCCTCGCTCCGTCCCGTGGAGCCGCGGGGTTGCTTAAAGCCCCGAGTGAGGTTTCAGATCGTCTGGATTTCTAGAACTTGGTGTCGTGTCTCCTGCTGTTAAGACAGACGGTGCGTTTGCGGGAGACACGTCGTCTGGGGGGATGTGGGTCACGGGACGGCAGTTGTCGCCTTTCGTCGTCGGTCTTGGGTTGTGAGTGAAGATGGGGGTCTTTCCCCCAACAAGGGGTGAGAGGGTTGGGACTCTCAATCATGTCTTAGCCCATTGGGGGTTGTCGCAGGCCATCGGGGGCTTATAAACAGCAGACATTGATTTCCGCTGGTTCTGAGGCTGGAAGCCTGAGATCTGGGTGCTGCAGTGCCGGGTTCTGGAGAGAAGTCTTCCTGGTTCACAGACGGCATCTTCTCGCTGTGTCCTCACGTGGTGGAGGGGACGAGGGGGCTCTCTGGGGTGTCTTTATCAGGACACTGTTCCCATCCCTGGGGCTCCACCCTCGTGACCTGATCACCCCCAAAGGCCCCACCTCCCAACACCATCCCACTGGGGGCCAAGATTCAACATGTGCGTTGGGGGCAGAGGCGTCGGTGATAGCAGAGGTTTCCTGCTTGTCCCTTGTAGGGGAGGGAAGAGCCGGCACAGCGACCTCCTGGGGTCTCGGGGTCTGCTCTGCGCTCGGCCGGGGGAGCCCCTGTGCCCGAGGGAGGGGAGACGGGTCTGGGCGCCTGGGGCGGGTCTGGGGCCTCGGGGGTCTGCAGTCGTGGGCAGATGTGAGAAGGAGACGGGGCCCCACAAGGCCGCGTGCCCGCCTGGGGTCTGGATATGGTTTTCCCTATTGTAAAAAGGAGGGCGTTGCTGTAAACGCGGGACAAGGTCCCTGAGAAGACATGTAGGTCGCTAACTCCACGTGTGTGGAGGCTGGAATCTGAGATCCAGGTGTCACAGGGCTGGTTCCCCCTGAGGCCTCTCTCCTTGGCGTGTAGACGCCGTCTTCTCCCCGTGTCCTCACGTGGTCGTCCCTCTGTGTGTCTGTGTCCTCATCTCCTCTTCTCATAAGGGCACCAGTCCTATTGTCCTTATGACCTCATGTTACCTTCCTCACCTCCTTAATGACCCATCTCCACATACAGCCCCATCCTGAGGTCCTGGGGTTCAGGGCTCCAACAGGTGAATTTGGGGGACACAGTTTGGTCCATAACGGGCGTTTTTCTGGAAAGGATGGGAGTTGTAAAACCCCGTGTCCCACCTACAGTGTTTTAGATGCTGGTTGGTCACGGGACGAGGCTGACTTGGGTCGTCCTGGACACAGAGACCGTTTCTGGCCACTTGCCGGGAGGCTGGACGCGGGCGGGGAGGCCACCCTGGCCTGCGGTAACGCGCGCCCCGTTTCTCTGTCCGACAGGACGCGAGCGTGCAGATGAGGTGCCTCCTGGCCCTGGAGGCTCCCCGAGAAGAGGGGGTCCGCTCTGAAGTTGGGTCTTATCTTCTATAAATTTGAGGTGAGTGCATTCTCGTGTTTCAGCCATGGCCCGTCCGTGGGCCGCTGTCCGGCCTCGGTGTCCTCGAAGCTTCCGTGGACTCGTGGAAGTCGGGCTGGGTCAGTGTTGGCCCCAGGTCGCTGGTCACCTCTTGGCCTGGCGCTCAGGGCTGCTGTGCCTCTGAAGGTGAACTGGAACCTTCTCTGAGTGTCCGACCCCAGTGCCGAGCCGCCCCAGCCGCCCCACCTCGGCCACGGCATTCTCCACAGGAGAACCCCCTTCCAGCTTCCGTGTCCACGAGGGGTCAGGGTGGAGGGCAGGGGTGCCCCACGGTCGGTCAGTCTAGGACATGGACCCAGTACCCTCGGTCAGCCAGGAGCAGGGGCCGGGCCACGGAGGTGCTGTACAAACGTGGTTGAGGTCAGGCCGTCCTGGTTGTAGTGGGGGGAAGAGTGGTCCTCGACCCTCTTAGATCCGAACAGTAAACTGACAGATGACGGACAGAAGAGCAGACACGGTTATTTAATGAAAGTTGTACGTGACACGGGGGCCTCTGTAAGGAGGTGAAGACCCCACAAGATGGTTACACCGAGGGCTTTCCCGCCAGGGCTGATGAGCGGGCGGCCATGGAAAGATTCGAGAGGACGGGCTGTGTGTGTGCACGTGTGTGTATGCACGTGTGCATGTGTGCACGTGTGTGCATGTGTGTGTGCATCTCCTTCCCTGGACGGCGGCTCCTCGGGTGGCCGTGCAGCCCCCTGTCCCAGGCCCCCGCACAGCGCATCCGTGTCCGAGCCGTATGCGCCTCCGCGGCGCCGGTGAGCATCGCGCTCTCCATGACTTTGCGTGACCAGCAGGGCTGGTGGGGTGACCCAATGGTGGACTCACCAGACCCAGGAGATTTAAGGGGCACCGGGCCCTCCAGCCTCACCCGAGGCGCCCCTGGGCAATGGAGCTCTTTCTCATGACCTGTCTACACCAGTGGCTCTCCCCTGCGGACACCGGGCAGTGTCTGGGGACAGTTGTGGTCATCATAATTGGGGGGCTACGGCCTCTGGTGGGTGCAGACCAGGGATGCTGCTCCACACCCCACGGTGCACGGGGCAGCCCCCAGAGTCACCCGGCCCCGAATGTCCGTGGTGCCGAGGGGGCGCCTGCCCGGCCTGAGGGGGACTTGAACTGGGGACTGGCTGTGCTCGGGGGGTGGCAGGGAGGGGCCGGAGCCTGGTCTGCCTGGGGCCCCGGCGCTCACCGCCCCGAGCCTTGAGGGGCAGACTCAGCGCGGGCCGCGGCTGTTGGACCCGCGATGGGGCTGTGGGGCCGTGCGTGGGCCGACGGACATGGGACGCCCTGTCGCCTCCGAGAGGTTGCCGTCAATTCTGCTGCCATCAGAGGCACGCACCGGCCTGTTATTCAAATGACGACTGGAACGAAGCACGTTTGTTTTTAACCCTTGCTTTCCTTCCACCAGAAACGAGTTTTGTCGGGGCCCCGGGACAGGCAGCCGGAAGCCGCGTCCGAGCGCGTGCCTCCCGAGCCTCGTGTCTGAGTGAGTGACCTCGCTCCCAGGAACGTGCCTCAGGCTCCCGGGCCGCACGTACGTGGAGTCAACCTTGTGCGGCTGGACACGGGCCGCGGTGACGTGGGAGACGCGGACGAGCTGTGTGTCGCTGGGTCGGTTCCCGAGGGTCTCTGTGCTGAACTGGACAACGCGAACGTACGGTGAACGCTCGCGGTCGACCTCCACTCTGTCGTGTGGTCGTGAGAGCTCTCGCACGGCTTTGGTCCTCGCGGTTCGAGGCGCGGTGCTCGTCGGGGTCACGGGGGTCCCCACTGCAGCCAGAACGCCGTGCACGAGTCCTCCCTCCTTCCTCTCACACACCCCAGGTTTGGAATTCCCTCTGGGGTCCTTGGTCTCACTGCGTCCCCACCTGGTAAACTCAGAGATGCTGAGAACGAGGAGAAGGTTCTGCAGGGGCCGGAGAGGGCGGGGTCAGGAGGCGGCTGCCGCCCGGCCGGCCAGCAGAACCTTCTGGAAGCCAGGGGTCCCTGTGACCATCTGCGCCAGGATGAGGGGCTCTCGCTCACCGGGATGACTGCTCACGTTGGGGACGCGGCCTCCTCGTCACGTTGAGTCGAGTGTTGGTGTCGACGTGAACATGTCACTGGAGCTGGAGCCGATGACGCGGGCGACGTGACGGCCTGGGGCCCCGTTAATGCTCCTTCCTGCTCCGGGTGCCGTCGGGCATCTCGTGCCCCCGAAGGCCGGGTGTCTGCATGGTGACGCTCGCAGCTCTGCGGCTCTGACACACGGGGTGGGAGCCACCCGGGTAGGCACGTGGCCAGGGTGTCCAGTCCCCCATGGCCGCCGCCCCTGCAGAGACCCCGGGACACGCCACGAACTGACCGGTGGGCAGCAGGAGGGGGTGCTCACACCGGGGCGTGAGAGGGGCCAGTGCAGTGGTTAGGGATTGCCCAACCCCAGCCGAGTTGCCCTGGGGTGGGTGCCGTCGGGAGGTGGGGGTGGTTCTGTGATGGATGGGGTCTTTCGTGGCGGTGGGGGGATCTCCTCTGTGCTCAGCCTGCATTCTGAGGCGGCCTCGCCGTGTGTCACATACCCTGGTCTCTGAGTGCCCCACCGAGGTCTGTGTCCTCCAGGGGGAGTGTCCACCAAGCGAGCAGCAGGCCTGGCTGTGGGGTCCAGCCAGCCCCAGGGCAGGGGCCTCTGCTGTCCTGCTCCCCGTGGAGGCCGGGGTGTTCCAGGGAAACAGGACCAAGAGGAGACGTGTATGTACATGTATCTAGAAAGAGATTTATTGCACAAGTGGCTCATGTGCTCACGGAGGCTGAGAAGTTCCAGGATTTCCCATCTGTAAGCGGGAGATCCAGGAGAGCCAGTGCTGTAGTCTGAAGGTCTGGGAGCTGGAGGGCCGAGAGCAGAAGACGGATGTCCCAGCTCAAACAGTCAGGCAGAGAGCAAATTCTGCCTTCCCCCACCTTTTGTTTCGCTCTATGCTTCAACTGATTAGACCAGGCCCACCCACACTGGGGAGGGCAATCTGCTTTACTCAGTCCATCACTTCAAATGCTAATCTCCCGTGGAGACGCCCTCACAGACAGACCCAGAATCCTGTTAAATCTGGGCGCCCTGTGGCCAGTCAGGTCGACACAGAATCAACCATTGCCGCTTCCTTATGCAAGTGTCTGGCCTCCCACCACTGGCTCGTCACAGTCACTGACGTGAGTGAGCTGGAGACGTCGTTTCACCAAATGAAAGTAGACTGCTGCTTGTGCTCTGCAGCCCCCAGCGTCTCTGGGTCTCCCGTTGCAGTGGAGCTGTGCGATCTGTGAGGAGAAGAGATGTCTGAACCCCACACCCCAAACCCAGCCATGTCATCTCCCAGATGCTTTTGTAACCCTGGAGCATCTGTGGGGACTGACGGGGAGAACTGGGCACGTGTGGGCTGCCTTGGGTTTGGACCACCTTCCTGTGTGGGCTCTGCCGTCCCGCTCACAGACTTTCTGAGGCGACGGGCCCTGCTGACATGGCGTCTTTCCGTGTCCCCTGGTTTGAGGTGGCCGTGTGGCAGGTGAGTTGATCACTGGTCGTGTCCTGGGGGCTCCCGCTCCCGTGGCAGTTCTGGTTGAGCACCGGCAGGTGCTCCCTGAGTGTCCATCGAAGGGGCATTAGCGGTGGGTGCTGCTGGTCACATCAGGGGAGGTCGCCGGTGCAGGTACAGGGTGCAGGTGTAGGTGTGGGTACAGCTGTAGGTGCAGGTGCACATACACGTGCAGGTACAGGTGCAGCTGTAGATGGGAGTGCAGGTGTAGGTGCAGGTGCGGGTGTAGGTGTGGGTACAGCTGTAGGTTCAGGTGCACGTACACGTGCAGGTACAGGTGCAGCTGTAGATGAGAGTGTAGGTGCAGGCGCAGGTGCAGGTACAGGTGTAGGTGCAGGTGCAGGTGTATTTACAGGTATGCACGAGTCTGTGTGCACCCACCCTGCTTCGCGCTGCTTCACGCAGCTCTCTCACGTCCCTGCTCCAGCCTGTAGCCTCCGAGGCTCCCTGGGCTTCTGTAGGACTGCAGTGAGAGGTGACGGTACACAGGCGTTTACTACCTGTCACTTGTCACGGCTTGGGTGTCGCCATGTGTGGCGATGGTCCAGCACGTGGGTGCGCCCACAGGACACGCGTGTCGTCAGCACATGCAACAGGTACGCACGAGTCCAGGGCAGCTTGTGTTGCTCTGTGTCTCAGTGCTGGGTCCATCCCCACGTTGGGGCTGCCTCGTGACCCCTGACCTGGCCAGGCTCGACCCAGGCACCCTGAGGGCCGGGGGGGGACAGAACCTGCCGGTGAGGAGGTGGGTCGCAGAGGTGGAACCGCCGCCTGCTCGGGAGCCGTGTGAGCTGCCAGGACGCAGAGAGGTGTCCTCTGCCCCCAGCCCCGTGGGAGGTCTGTGTGCCTCTCGCTGGCCCCCGTGCGCCGGGCCGGGCCCCTGAGCAAGACCCAGGCTCACGGACGGACGGGAGAAACGCGGCCAAGAAGCCAAAACGGACGGTCCCTGAACCCAGCGTGGGAGCCGTGGCCGCGTGTGGGGCAAGTGCGTTTCTGATGGGACTTCTGCTTCTCCGGCCCTTGAGACCGGTCCTCAGGGTGACCGTGGAACCGCAGAGCCAGGGAGGGTGGGTGCTGGGGCCCACGGGCAGTGCTGGGACCAGTGAGAACTCATGCAGAAATGTCGCTCCTATGTGCAGACTTTATTTCCCCCACCACCAGGGCTCACCCACAAATTTCCTGCCCCGATGGCCTGCGGCACATGGTAAACCCTGTCTCGAGTGGTCACTGTGGCCTGCTCCTCACCTGGCCCCACGGAAAGACCCAGGAGTCTTGTACAACCACGGTCCTGGGGGCTGTGGCTGCCTGGTTAAATTGACCTTCTGCAAGAGTTATGAGAAAAACCAGTTTATTCAGAGACTGACCCAACACACACTACACCCTCTGCACGTTGATTCCGGCTTTTATACCATCACAGGATCGGGACAGGGTGAAACGTGGAATTCCGGGGGGGGGGGTCTTCTTAATGTGGCGGATCCACCACAAGGAGCCTTATATACACAATGGAAAAGCTCTGCAGTGCTCGAGGGCTTCACGTCAGGCCCGTAATCTCTATTCAGGTGGGTTCCACCCCGTAACTGTGCCAAAATCCCAGCATAAGAGGAGCCAGAGCTGATGGACAGGACCCCTCTCTCAGGTCACGTCCCTCCCCACACTCCCAGGACAGAGATGATGGACAGGACCCCTCTCTCAGATCACCTTCCTCCCCACACTCACAGGACAGAGATGATGGACAGGACCCCTCTCTCAGGTCACCTTCCTCCCCACACTCCCAGGACAGAGATGATGGACAGGACCCCTCTCTCAGGTCACCTTCCTCCCCACACTCCCAGGACAGAGCTGATGGACAGGACCCCTCTCTCAGGTCAGACCCTCCCCACACTCCCAGGACAGAGCTGATGGACAGGACCCCTCTCTCAGGTCAGACCCTCCCCACACTCCCAGGACAGAGATGATGGACAGGACCCCTCTCTCAGGTCAGACCCTCCCCACACTCCCAGGACAGAGATGATGGACAGGACCCCTCTCTCAGGTCACCTTCCTCCCCACACTCCCAGGACAGAGATGATGGACAGGACCCCTCTCTCAGGTCACCTTCCTCCCCACACTCCCAGGACAGAGCTGATGGACAGGACCCCTCTCTCAGGTCAGACCCTCCCCACACTCCCAGGACAGAGCTGATGGACAGGACCCCTCTCTCAGGTCAGACCCTCCCCACACTCCCAGGACAGAGATGATGGACAGGACCCCTCTCTCAGGTCACCTTCCTCCCCACACTCCCAGGACAGAGCTGATGGACAGGACCCCTCTCTCAGATCAGACCCCTCCCCACACTCCCAGGACAGAGATGATGGACAGGACCCCTCTCTCAGATCACCTTCCTCCCCACACTCACAGGACAGAGACGATGGACAGGACCCCTCTCTCAGATCAGACCCCTCCCCACACTCCCAGGACAGAGATGATGGACAGGTCCCCTCTCTCAGGTCACGTCCCTCCCCACACTCCCAGGACAGAGATGATGGACAAGATCCTCTCTCAGGTCAGACCCCTCCCCACACTCCCAGGACAGAGATGATGGACAGGTCCCCTCTCTCAGGTCAGACCCTCCCCACACTCCCAGGACAGAGATGATGGACAGGTCCCCTCTCTCAGGTCAGACCCTCCCCACACTCCCAGGACAGAGACGATGGACAGGACCCCTCTCTCAGGTCACCTTCCTCCCCACACTCACAGGACAGAGATGATGGACAGGTCCCCTCTCTCAGATCAGACCCTCCCCACACTCCCAGGACAGAGCTGATGGACAGGACCCCTCTCTCAGGTCAGACCCTCCCCACACTCCCAGGACAGAGATGATGGACAGGACCCCTCTCTCAGGTCAGACCCTCCCCACACTCCCAGGACAGAGATGATGGACAGGACCCCTCTCTCAGGTCACCTTCCTCCCCACACTCACAGGACAGAGATGATGGACAGGTCCCCTCTCTCAGATCAGACCCTCCCCACACTCCCAGGACAGAGCTGATGGACAGGACCCCTCTCTCAGGTCAGACCCTCCCCACACTCCCAGGACAGAGATGATGGACAGGACCCCTCTCTCAGGTCAGACCCTCCCCACACTCCCAGGACAGAGATGATGGACAGGACCCCTCTCTCAGGTCACCTTCCTCCCCACACTCACAGGACAGAGATGATGGACAGGTCCCCTCTCTCAGGTCACCTTCCTCCCCACACTCACAGGACAGAGATGATGGACAGGTCCCCTCTCTCAGATCAGACCCTCCCCACACTCCCAGGACAGAGATGATGGACAGGACCCCTCTCTCAGGTCACCTTCCTCCCCACACTCACAGGACAGAGATGATGGACAGGTCCCCTCTCTCAGATCAGACCCCTCCCCACACTCCCAGGACAGAGACGATGGACAGGACCCCTCTCTCAGGTCACGTCCCTCCCCACACTCACAGGACAGAGATGATGGACAGGTCCCCTCTCTCAGGTCAGGTACCTCCCCACACTCACAGGACAGAGATGATGGACAGGTCCCCTCTCTCAGGTCAGGTACCTCCCCACACTCACAGGACAGAGATGATGGACAGGACCCCTGTCTCAGGTCAGATCCCTCCCCACACTCACAGGACAGATGATGAACAGGCCCCCCCCCCCTCAGGTCACGTCCCTCCCCACACTCACAGGACAGAGATGATGGACAGGACCCCTGTCTCAGGTCAGACCCCTCCCAACAAACATAGGACGGAGATGGTGGACAGGACTCCTTCCGGTCGGGTCCCTCCCGACCCTCACAGGACAGAGATGATGGACAAGACCCCTATCTCAGGTCTGACCCCTCCCCACACTCCCAGGACAGAGCTCATGGAGAGGACCCCTCCTGTGGGGGTCAGGGTGGCTGGTGGTCGTCCTGAGCCATTGCTTTCCCGGCATCTGCCCCAGTAGAGGAGGCTGTGACGTTGACCCCAGAGGAGAGGATCCAGGAGTGGAGAGCACAGCGTGGCCCCTCCACATGCCCACCGTGCCTGCAATCCCTCCCAGTGTAGGGGACTTGGCCCTAAATCCCATGTGCTGGTCTTTAGACTGTGCCTCGGCCTGGGCGGGGCGCAGGCGGTGTCCCCGAGACCCTAGAGGCCTGGCTGGTGTGGCACACCGTTGTTGGCCTCACCCGACAACCCAGGAAGCTCTCACAGCGCGGCCCACTGGGTCGTCTTGGACTTGGGAAGCTTATTGTGAAGGTCCTTTATTTCCCCGGAAAGTTCTTCTGCCCCCGAGGGGTTAGTGGGGCCGTGTGGACACCACGTGCTCACCTCTCGGTTGGAGTTGGCGTGTCTGGTGTTTAGGGTCTGCAGTCCGCTGTGCTCTGGGCTACAGAGGGAGGGACGTGGTCGTCCTCCCCTTGGTGGATTTAACACCGGGGCCTGTGGTCTGTGGTGTGTGTAGCCCACTGCTCTCTCCCTCCACGCGGCCTGAGCAGCAGGGACACGGGGGACCGTTGAGGACGTTGTCCCCTTCTCCTCTGGGTCGGATCGTCATCCCCAGGGGCTGTTCACAAGGGTCCCTTCCTCTAGGTTGGACTCGGGCAGGGGGCCTGGCAGCCCATGTGGACGCGTGTCAGGGGGGTCAGGACGCATGGACGTGTGTCCCTCACGAGCAGGTGGGACCTCACAGGGTCCCCGGGAAGACACACGGAGACCTCACTGCCTCTCAGGCTCCTGCAGAGTCTACACGGAGGAAGACGCACGCGGGCGAGCTGGACGAGCTGGTCGGGAGGAGGGCCGTGCCAGCCATGTTCTGTAAGCTGACTGCCAGGTGCTGCAGATGCAGGTGGCTGAGATAGTCCAGCTCTACCTGGACGTCCCCGCTCGGCCCTCAGCCTCCCTCCAGTCCTGACTTCACCCCTCCTTCTGTGTCATCTCTCCCCTGCATAAAATACAGACTCGTGGTCAAAGGTTCCACAAGGACGGTGAACGTGAATTAGCCGCAGTCTCACAGGGTCACCTGCTGTCAAACCTGTTCTCTTCTGTCTGTTCTCGTCACGCCTCCCCTGAGGACGAAGGCCCTCTGTGTTCTCGTGAACTGCGTCTCCCGTTAAACCTCCTCCCAAACTTAACTCCTCATGCACATTTCCATTAGGACATCACATCCGTCATTTGTGCCATCTTGTGAAGGGGACAGGGTCGTCGTCTCAGTTTCATCCTTTCATTACTATTGGAATTGAATGCAAGGTCTGTGAGGGCAGGAACTGGATTTTTGGGGTCTGATTTGATCCTTGTTTAGGTCAGTGCCGGGCATTGACAGGAGCTCAAAAAAGTTTTAATGGATGATGGGGTGGGGGGAGAGGGGGATGGATGGGTGGGTGGACTAGTGGGTGTGTATGTGGGTGGATGGATGGATGGGTGGGTAGGTGGGTAGACAGGTGGGTGGATGGATGGATGGGTGGGTGGATGAGTGGACAGATAGACGGGTGGGTGGGCAGATGGGTGGATGGGTGGACAGATGGGTGGACAGATGGGTGGATGGATGGATGGACAGATGGGTGGACAGGTGGATAGATAGACGGACAAGTGGATGGGTGGACAGATAGGTGGATGGGTGGACGGATGTGTGGACAGGTGGGTGGATGGATAGGTGGATGGGTGCATAGGTGGGTGGATGAGTGGACAGATGGATGGGTGGGTGGGTAGATGGATGGATGGATGGGTGCATGGGTGGGTAGATGGGTGGATGGGTGGATGGGTAGGTGGGTGGATGGATGATGGATGGATGGATGGATGGGTGGACAGATGGGTGGATGATGGATAGATGGATGGGTGCATGGGTGGGTGGATGAGTGGACAGATGGACGGGTGGGTGGGCAGATGGGTGGATGGGTGGACTGATGGGCAGACGGATGTGTGGATAGGTGGGTGGATGGATGGATGGGTGCATGGGTGGGTGGATGAGTGGACAGATGGACTGGTGGGTGGGCAGATGGGTGGATGGGTGGACTGATGGGCGGACGGATGTGTGGACAGGTAGGTGATGGATGGATGGGTGGATGGATGGGTGGACAGATGGGTGGATGGATGTGTGGATAGGTGGGTGGATGGATGGATGGACGGGTGCATGGGTGGACAGATGGATAGCTGGACAGGTGGATGGGTGGACAGATGGGTAGATGGGTGGACTGATGGGTGGACGGATGTGTGGACAGGTGGGTGGATGGATAGATGGATGGGTGCATGGGTGGGTGGATGAGTGGACAGATGGGTGGGTGAGTAGATGGATGGATGGATAGGTGCATGGGTGGGCAGATGGGTGGATGGGTAGACTGATGGGTGGACGGATGTGTGGATAGGTGGGTGGGTGGATAGATGGATGGATGGGTGGACAGATGGGTGGATGGATGGATGGGTGGGTGGATGAATGGGTGGACGGGTGGGTGGATGGGTGGACAGATGGACGGGTGGGTGGGCAGATGGGTGGATGGGTGGACTGATGGGTGGACGGATGTGCGGATAGGTGGGTGGATGGATGAATGGGTGGGTGCACGGGTGGACAGGTGGATAGATAGACGGACAGGTGGATGGGGGGACAGATGGTGTCCTTTCCTCTCCTAGGAAGGGGCATGTGAAGACTCCTCTTGGTGTGTCCCCGTCTCGTAATACAAGGAAGACGTTAATCCTTTATCTGTTGCCAATACTTTCCCTCGACTGCCTTTTGGGTGTTTATTTTTATGATGTGTTCTTTTGTCTTTTCTTTTTTTGACCTTAACCCCCCTGAACTTTTCAGCGTGGCTGTGAGGGCACCGTCTCACCTGGTTTTCTCTCCGCCCCCTGTTCCCCAGGTTGGTCCTCTCGTAGGACACGACTGCCTTTTAAACAGCTGTGCACTGAGCCTCTGTACATCCTGGAGGCCGCGTCTGGGACCTGCTTGTCGTCTGACACGTGGCCGGCTCTCGCAGCTCTGCGCTCCCTCCCACCCTCCCTCCCTCGGCCCCAAGGCAGAACGACAGGCTCCAATACGCCCTGTCTCGTCTCCTCTGCCTGCAGCAGGTGAGTGGGCTGTTCCGGAAGGTCTGACGATGCCCCGCGGCTGCTCCCCCGCGACACTGAGCCTGGGTCACGGGCACCGCTGTTCCTCTGCCTTCTCCTTAGAAAGTATGCACCCGCGTTAGCGCTGTGTCTGCAGTTGCTCATGACGACAGCGCGTCCTGGCGTCTTGGCTCTGGCGGCCGTAACAACGGAACAGACGGGGCGGCTTAAACAACAGACCTGTGTTTCTCCCAGTTCTGTCCCCCAGGCCTCACTGGGGGGGATTCAGCATATGGATTTGGGGGGACACACACATTCAGTCCCTCACACCTGGCCAGGGAGCGGCCATGGTTCTGTGCTGGGCTGGATCATCCCGTGGGGCGGCTTTTCTAGCTGAGCCCAGGGATGTCCGTGCCCCCTGAGCCGCTGTATGGACCCGGGTGAATCACACGCATTCTGTACGTGGCTGGGGGTGGGTCCCACTTAGCTGCGGGTGTTTCTGCCCACGGGGCCGTGTCTGCCTGTGTTGGCAACGGGCGTCCCTCACCCTGTGTGTCTGTGCAGGTTCCCGCACCCTCTCTGTTCTGTTTAAACTGCAGACGATCCACAGACCTGCCCCGCACTTCGGACGGTGGCCCGTCCTGTCATAGGGATCCCCCGGGTGCCAGTGTGGACTCCACGCGTGTCCTTCATTGGTGAGGTGGGCCTCACGCACCCCACAGCGACTTGAGGGCGTCTCTCCCCTGGTCTGTCAGGGCGGATGTTTCCAAAAGGAGAGATTGTATATAATCCTCGTGGAAGACAGCTTATCCCGACACGTGGAGTCCACGACAGTGACACGTGGCGTCCACGGCTGGGAGGCGTGGCCAGTGTTCTGCTCTGTGTGGTGCCTTGTTCTGTTTTCCAGACGGATCTGTCTGCCCTCAGTATCACAAGTGGTTACTTAGAGGGCTTGGGAGACTCGCATAAGCCCGCATTGAATCGGACACCAACGTGGTCCTGGAACTGAACAGTGTCTGTAGGAGGAGGTGGTGCTCTCCCTTCTCTCCCCCTTGTCCTGGCTTTGTCACCCCGTCTGGGGCCACACACCGTCTTGAGCTCTCTGGAAGACCCGCCTTCAGCCCTCTGTGCTGCGGGTCCGTCCACGCCCACCTGCAGACTCACCACTGCCAGGACTGCATCCTCATGAGGCCAAACGAGGGGGCCCAGGGCGAGGAGGAGCCCACTGCCAACCCGTTTCACACCACATGCAAACAGAGCAAGCGTCTGTTTGCAAGCAAGCTTCATCCTGAAGGTGGGGGAGGGGCCCCCTAGGTGGGGGGTGTCCCCGGGGTAGGAGGTGTCCTGGGCTGGGGGAGGTTCATCCTCAAGGTGGGAGAGGGGCCTCCTAGGTGGGGGGGTGTCCTGGGGTAGGCGGTGTCCTGGGCTGAGGGAGCTTCATCCTCAAGGTGGGGGAGGAGCCCCCAAGGTGGAGGAGGGGCCTCGGTGTGGCCCCATGGCTGACTGCTCCTGGCCCTGCAGACCTGTCCACGGGGACGTGCTCCACCTGGACACCCTGGCCAGCTCTGCACGGCTCACAGAGAACCGAGAAACCTGTCCAGGGGCTGTAAGTCCAAGAGGCAAGGCTGTCTCCTTCATGTTGGGCACAGGGTCCGCGTTCAGGGACAGCCTGTCCAGAATCTGCCGGCCCATCTCTGCATTGTCAGCCTCACGGGTTTTTCCAACCACCTCTCAAAGATCGAGCTTGAGGGTGGCCGCAGTCCCAGAGTTGGGCTGGCTGTTCAGGGACGCTGGTCAGATGGGGTCCTACCTGGGTCTGGGAGGGGGAGGGGCTGCACCACCGGTGGCCAGATGTGCAGAGACCGTGCTGTCCTGGTGGAATGTGCTTCAGGGGCAGCGAGGGGGCACTTCCCACCTCCCCTGACGGCCCAGGACTGCCTGTGGCTCAAGAGGGGACATGACAGAGTGTCAGAGATGCCACTGGGTGCTCACGTCCTGGGGCTGAGCCTACTCCATCTGTCTCCACCAGTCTCATCTCCTTCTCCGTCTGTCTCCGTGTCCTCCTCCATGAGACTCTATCTCCTCCTCCGTCTCCATCTCCTCCTCCATCAGACTCCATGTCCTCCTCCATGAGACTCCATCTCCTCCTCCACGAGACTCCATCTCCTCCTCCATGAGACTCCATCTCCTCCTCCATCAGACTCCATGTCCTCCTCCATGAGACTCCATCTCCTCCTCCGTCTCCATCTCCTCCTCCATCAGACTCCATGTCCTCCTCCATGAGACTCCATCTCATCCTCCATCAGACTCCATCTCCTCCTCCATCAGACTCCATCTCCTCCTCCATGAGACTCCATCTTCTCCTCCGTCTCCATGTCCTCCTCCATGAGACTCCATGTCCTCCTCCATGAGACTCCATCTCCTCCTCCATCTGACTCCATCTCCTCCGTCTCCATCTCCTCCTCCATCAGACTCCATCTTCTCCTCCACGAGACTCCATCTATCCTTCTGTCTCCATTTTTTTCTTCAGACTCCATCTCCTCCTCCATGAGACTCCATCTCCTCCTCCATGAGGCTCCATCTCCTCCTCCATGAGGCTCCATCTCCTCCTCCATGAGACTCCATCTTCTCTGTCTCCGTCTCCTCCTCCATGAGGCTCCATCTCCTCCTCCATGCGACTCCATCTCCTCCTCTGTCTCCATCTCCTCCTCCATGAGATTCCATCTCCTCTCCATCTGTCTCCATCTTCTTCTTCAGACTCCATCCCTCCTCCATGAGACTCCATCTCATCTTTCATTTTCCCACGGCCGTCCAGGCCTGTCCCCTCCAGGGCTCCTGCCCACCTGGTCTCCCACCTCAGTCTCTCAACAAGGATCAAGGCTCTAGATGAGGCTGGGTCCCTCAGGGAACTGCCGGGGGTGTGTCCTGCTCCTGGCTTGCTGGTGGCTGACAGAGAGTGGAGGACTGACCGGCCGCCCTCTCTCCTCTGCAGGGACATCTTTGATGTTAACTCCCTATCTTCTGAGGACGCTTCCAGTGAAGACATCGATGTGGAGTGTGTCCCTGCCCAGGGGGTATGTCCCAGGCTAGGCCTTTGGGTGGTGGCCACATGGGGCATTGATGGGGCTGGAGAGGATGCTGACTGGGCCGTGTAGGGCACTGACTGGGTGCCACGTGGGAGCTGCCTTCTCCTGCCCCTGCCCCCAGGCCCTGGGTCAGGGAGAAGCAGGAGACCCCGTCTGATGGGGTCTCCCCGGGGACATCACGGCCTCTGTGCCCAGTGTGGGGTATGGGAGCAGGGTCCTTTGCAGGTCCAGTACCAGGGATTCTGGCCCTAGTCAGAGTGACCCGGGGCTGCCCTGTGGGTGGATTACATGGGGCTGTGTGAACAGAACACCCAGGTGCCTGCCGTGTAGACGGGTCGCTGGGTGCCTGCTGTGTGGATGATCACCTGGGGGGCTGGCCCGACTGTCTGGGGGCCCAGGCCCTGAGTCATCCCGGGGCTCTGACTAGGGTGTGGCCTCTAGGCTCGTGCAGGGTGCTCGGGTGCCCAAGGCTGGCAGGGTGTGGTCCCCATGCCCCAGCCTGTGTGGCTCAGGACACTAGATTTCGGAGGGCCCTGGCACCCTCGGTGTCTCTCTTGGCTCCTGCCTGGCTGCCCCCGATCCCAGAGGCATAGATCCCAAACTGACCGGTGACCGCCGTGGAGGGCGCCCAGGCATACCACGTGTCCGTGTATTTGTCCATCTGTTCTGTGCCCATCCATCGGGTCCTGAGCGTCCTGTCTGTCCCCAGGAGGTGTCTGACTGAAGATGGCCCACACCCCGGGTGGGACCCATGTCCAGAGCTCCTCCTGCATCACCACGTTGTGTCCACGGCCGGCTGGTCCCGGGTTGGGTGGCCTGTGGCCTCCGACTGCGGATGACCTGGGCCCTCGGGGCCTCCAGGCTGTGAGTGGATGGTGGTGACCCTGCCATCTGCTCCCACAGAGCCGGCCCCCTGTACACGGGGCAGGGCCACGCAACCCTCCACTGGGGACCCTCAGGGTGCCCAACCACCCAGGTGTCTACCTGCCCGCGGCTTCCTCGCGGGGCCCCGGCTGAGCACTGTGCTCAGCTCGGCTGGCAGGTCCCAGAACCAGCTTTGCTCCCCTGCAGAGCTTGGTGCCGGCTCCCTTGTCTGGGTGGTCCCGCTCTGCGTGGGCCGCTGGCTCCTCCTCTCACGGCCCAGGGCCCTGTTGGCGCGTTTCGTGGTGTCCAGTGCCTTGGGCCCAGCTGCAGGAGAAGGAGGGTGCGGCACGGTCTGGGCAGCACCAAGATGCTTTAAACTGGCTGCACCTGATGTGGTGGAGGTGGGAGCGGCCTGAGGCCCGCAGCCCGGGTGGGGGATGCCCGTGGGGTGTCCCTGAGGGCCACTCATTGGCACTGCTCCCCACAGACACCTGGGGTGTGGCCACTCCCACCCTTGAAATCTCGTGTTGGTGCCAAACCACAGAGGCTCCCGGACACCAGAGGGGGACGACCCCATACAGCCGACCCCCGTGCACAGGTGGAGAGTGGATGTCAGGGGGTCTCCCCATTTCTCTCTGTAGGGGAGGATTCTCCTCCCTCTGTTGTGCACACACAAGAACAAGTCTGCACGTCCCGGCATGGGCCTTGGCCTGGGCGCTCAGGGTCCGGGCCCCTGGAACAGCCTGCCTCCACACGAGGCCACGTTCTGCAAGCCTCTGCGCAAATGGTGGGCTTGGAGGTCGAGGCCTCAGGCAGAGCGTCTGTGCAGTCGAGTCGTCTCTCCTCCCCTCTCCAGACTTTGGAAGCCACCCGTGGGGGAGAACCCCCTGGGCATGGTGTCAAGACCAGCCGAGGGGGGTCAGAGGAGGGTCACGCTGCTGGGAGCTGTCAATCCCCAGGACCTGTGACCCGTGCTGACCCAGCTTCCTGCCCCCGAGGGCCATCCCCACCCGGCAATGTAGCCACGTCTCCCCTTGGTGACATTCCTGTGTGTCCCCAGTAGCGTTGCTGTCACCTTTGCAGACTGGGTATCACGGGCTGGGTGAGCTGAGCCCTTGATTGAAAATCTTTAAATTCTTTATTTGAAAATACAAACGTGATCTCATAAAACATTTTTAAACCGTTCTACACAGCAAATAAAAGTTAACTTTACATACTTTGTACATTTGCAACATGAAAACATTCAAATAACTCGAGTGGGCCCTCCGTCCCGCACCCCGCGGGGAGGGCTGTGCCCGGGGACACTTGTTCCAGAAGGTTCCAGGGCTGCTGCAGCGCCGGGGTCCTGGAATGCTCCGACTACTTGAGAACAACAACACACGGCCATCCGACGCCCAGAAGTCAGTGCCTGCCACACGACACTGAGGCAGATCCCTTCGGAGCAGAAACCGGTTGCCGGCCAGGACCGGGTAAGTCTTGAAACGCCTGGACCCTGAAGCTAGAGGGAGGCCGTCCCGGTTTTCCTGGACGCCCTAGAGCATTTCTCCCGGGGTGCGCGTGTCTTCCCGCCAGGCCCGGCCAGGGGTTCCTGGATGTGCGTTGGCCCCTCCAGGAGGGGTGGGCACACACGCGTCAATGACCATCTCCGACCAGCTTCTGTGCTGAATAAATAAAAGTGTATCATTCCATACAAACGCACTTCACTTTCTGTAAAAGACAGCTCAACCATCAAACACAGTTTTGTTGTTTTTTACACAAAAGCCGCTGCATCCAGCAGGCCGCCACAGACAGTCCCTCGCGGGCACGGGTCACGAGGGCTGCAGATCGTCGTCCCCGCACTCGTACTCGTAGAGGTCGACAGCACCCAGGGAGGAGGGCGCCTCGAAGAAGGGCCTCTGGGCCAGGGGAGACCGCAGCGCGCACAGCTTCTGGTCCACGGGGCTGAGCTCGGCCTCGTACCTGCAAGGAGGGGCTGAGTGAAGACACAGGAGGGGCCCCGACACGGCGGCCCAGAGCAGTCAGGCCAGCCGGCTTGCTTTCCGACACGGCCTGCGAGGCACCGCTGGCTGCTCCCCTGACGAGTGCACCTCGGGTGGCTGCAAACTCTGCGCACACAAAACTCCAGGCCCAGAGGCATCAGGGTGAGTTCCACCAAAGGGAAGAAATAGCACGTCCTCTACACAAATGCTCCCAGAGAACAGAAGGAAGAGGCACGCTCTCCACTATTCTACAAGGCCAGCGTTACCCCAATACCAAAACAAGATTGTGTCACAAGATAACAAACTACAAGTAATCCTTGCAGATGGAAACCGGATAAATAAAAAGGATAACACATCATGACCACATAGGGTTATCCTGGGAATGCAAGGCTGGTTCAACCATCGAAAATCAATATAACTCACTATGTCCACAGACCACAGAAGAGAAACCATTTCACCAAAAGCATCTGACAGAATTCAGAGTCTCAGCACACGGCAGTAAAAGGGCATTTGCTCTAGGTGATAAAGGACGTCTACAAAAAACCCCACAGCTAACACGCTTCATAGTGCACGATGCCTACTTTGCACCTCAGACTGGGAACAAGGCAAGGGCGTCTCCCCTCACCACGTCTATGCAGCATTGTACTGGACATTCTAGGAGCTGCAACAGACGAGGAGAAGAAAGGAAATAAAACTGTCCTATTCACAGACAGAGTGACTGTCACTGTAGAAAATCCCAAAGAACCTATAGGAAAGCTTACAGAATCAGTGCATTTATAAAGTTGCCAAATACAAGATCAACAATATGTCTATATTCTACCAATGAACAACTGAAACTTTACCTTTTTAATACCAAAGATTATGAAGTACAAATCTCAAAATATGCATAGGATCCGTACACTGAAAACTGCAAAATACTGATGAAGAAAATCAGAGAAGACCTAAATAAATGGAGACAGAAAGCGTGTTTGTGGATTAGGAAACTATATCATTAAGATATCGACTGTGCCCATGATGATTATTCATTCATCAAAATCTCAAAGTTTCAGCAGAATATTTTGCAAAAGCAGGGACGCTTACTCTTAAATTTACACGTGAAGGTAGAGGAACCAGAATACCCAAGGCAATGTGGAAAAAGAAGGAAAATGTTGGTGGATGTTAGCACACAGCCCCAGAAATCCAGACAAGGTGGGTGGGGGAGGACAGTCACAGATCAGGGGACAGACAGTCCTGAAATCGATCCTCGCAGACAGACAGCGTGGCCACGGTGTCGACTCTGACCGTGCAGAGACGGCACAGTCGATCAACATCCCCGCAGGACTGTTCATGGGGAGCGACAGGCTGATTCTACAATTCACCCGGGCAGGCAGAGCAACTCGAGTGGCCCAAACAATCTGAACAAGACCACAGATGGAGGCCTCGTGCCCCATGATTCCAGCGCCCACCCTGAAGCTACAGTGCTCGAAACAGTGTCATAGTGGTGAATGGACAGAGGGATATACAGAACAGAATAACGTTCAGAACGAGACCACGTACACGGTCAGTTGATTTTCAGGAAAGACGCCAACTGGATGGCTTTGCGTAAAAATGGTGTTGGAGGAACCGGACACCCCCATGCATAAAAGAACCTGGATCCAGACCTCACACCCCACGGGGAAATTTACTCAGAACGGCTCACAGACCTAAATGTAAAACAGGAAAACTTCCAGCAGAAAACCTTTATGGGTTTGGGTTAGGCAATGGTTTCGTAGATATGACACCAAAAGCATAGTCTTTAAAAACAACAAATCGACAAATCATCAAAATTAAGAACCTCTCCTCTCTGAGACACACACTTTAGGAGAATGAAAAGATATGCCACAAATTGGAAGAAAATGTTAAGAAATCATGTATCTAATAAAGGAATTGTATCCAGAAGATATAAAGAGCCCTGAAGACTCAATAATAAGAAAAGAAATAATCCAAAATGGAGAATGGGCAAAAGATAAGGCCCTGCACCCAAAAGGACACATGGAGGGCCGACGAGGACAGAGCGATGAAAACCACGATGCGACGCTATTACATGGCTCACAGAATGGCTAAACCTAAAAAAGAAACCCCCAACCGTCACCGCGTGGGCGAGGGTGTGGAGCAGGGGGAACTCTCCTGCCCCGCTGGTGGGCGCGCAACGTGGGGCAGCTTCTCACACAGGAAAACGTACATCTACCGCGGGACCCGGAACCTCGCTCCCGGTATGGAGCCGAGAGAATGAAGCTGCCATCCACACGAACACCAGCGGGAGAGCTTACGGTGGCCTCACTCTCACTTGCCTAAAACTGGAGGTGACGGAGATGGCCAGACGCCCATCGTCTGTGAGTGAGCACACCGCAGTCACCGGAACCACGGGACAGCGCTCAGCGCTCACAGAACAGACTCCTGAGGCGCCCAGAGATGGGCATGGATCTCAGGTGCCTGGGGCTGAGTGAAGAGGCCAGTCTGAGAGAAGGGCGGCAGTCCATTTCTGGAACATTCTGGAAAGTCCTGGACCAAAAACAGCAGCACGTGCCCAGGGCCGCAGGGTGGGGGGGCTCAGGGGTGAAGGAAGTGCTGACCCTCCTGCCCACTTTGAAACTCCCTGGGGGGTGGTCTGAGGACCCCCGAGCAGGCAGCGCTGTTGTCACCGCCGGGAGGTCCCCCCTCCCCAGAGGCGGACGGTGACTCAAGCCACATGTGGAAACACGCCTGACCCTGCACCTGGGGACCGAGCAGGTGTGACGGGGGGGATGGGAACACGCATGTGTGCATGGTTGAGCCCATGAGGGGTGCACGCATGGATGCCTGACCCTCCACACCCTCGACTGGCCACTTCCCAGCCCCGCCGTCCGGCCCGCTGTTGGCCATGGGACAGAGAGCAATGCCTCGATGCCAGTCTCCCCTCTCGTCAGCCTGACTTCCCAACCAAACCACAACAAGGTCTGCAGACGGGAGTGACCCCATGAGGGTCTATCGGGTCCTGGCTCCTCAGCCGGGCTCTCTAGGCCCCCCTCTCCCACGTCCAGGACCCCGGCCCTGTGGTGTCTGCGGCCCCTGAAGCCCCTCGCTGGGTCTCCACCCAGCCGTACGGGGACGCGGCCAGGACCCTCTGCAGTGTGAGGGGAGGGACCGTCTCAGCAGGAAGACTTCCCCGGGTTTCTGGTGGAGACCAAGGGTCAGGGCAGAGTGAAGTCAGAGCAGATGGGCCCGGGCCGTTGTGAGGGGCAGCGTGGGGTGAAGGGGTGTGGGGTGAGGAGAGGGCCTGCTCTGGGCTGCGGGCCTGGGTCACACGCGTACCTGGCACGGCCTGCTCCAGGGCCTCCAGGGGTGGAGCAGCAGGAGGGGGAAGGGGAGCCCGGCCTGCCTGTGCTGACACCCCGAGGGCGTCCTGACCATGGTCACGGGGGCTCGGCCTGGGGTCTCAGGACCCTGGGCCCTGCACGCTCCGTGGCCCACGTGACACTGGGGGAAGCCTGATCACAGGCCTGCAGGGTTCCTTTGGGGCTGTGTGTGCAGGTAGCAGGCCCCCGGCGGCCAGCGCGTGTCCAGCCTGGCACAGACCTGAAACCTCCGGCGCAGCTCCAGGCAGAGACGTGAGACTCTCCTGAGAGTCTGAGAGCTGCCTTGTGCACTCAGGACACTCACCACCGTCTTTTCGTCCCCACCTGGGGGGGGGGGTCCCACACACTTGTCGCTCAAATGTCACAGACGTCCCCAGGAAGTGGGAGAGCAGCCCCACGCGCTGTCTGTGGCCCAGGCCCCGTCCGAGGGGTTTTCAGGGTCAGCCAGACACAGCAAAGGAGGCGCCCATGGGCCATCCCTGTGCCCCTTGTCCCCGCACTCACCCGTCCTCCCACGGCTCCCCCGCAGCCTCCTCGGCCACCAGGATGTCGTACTCCTCGGCAGCGTACTTCTCCCAGTCGGAGAGCTCGGGGCCTTCGCTCTCGCTCTCCTAGAGGACACACGCGCGTCACCCGGGGTGCACACGGCCGGCGGCCAGCCTGCCCGCCCACGTGCTGCCCGCCCCACTCACCCGCAGCAGGGAGACCTGCTCTCTCTGCTCGTGGTCGAGGTACTTCTCGACGTTGAAGAACGTGTCGAAGAAGACGTTGGCGAGTTTGCACTTCTTGAGATCGTGGAGTGTGATTTTCCCTGCAGGAAGATGAAGCGCGTTCAAGACAGAATTAGTCCTGGGGGCACCTTCAGAAGCCTGTTGTCGTGTGTGTGCCTAAAAACATGCCTTGAAAAACGGCACAATACTAAGGTTTCTCATGCAATTTGACTGATGTAGAAAAACACCTATGAGATAATTCCAGGCATGGAGGGAAGACTGGAGGGGATTCGGTGGTGGGGGAAGGGGCTGAGCAGCCCTGCAGTCCTGTGCGCCTGGGGGTATGAAAGCGGATGCCGAGTGCATGAATGGATAGAAACTCTGGCCGCCAGGGGGCGCCCGCGCACATGTCATCTGAGCGGCCAGGCACAGGAACACACTGAGCACGAGGAAACCCCGCGGTCGAGAGCAGGGCCCCGGCCACAGTGGCCCCAGGACGATCCAAAGTCACAATACCCTGAGACCAGGATTACAAACCATGGGAACACAACACTAATTGAGGAGTCACTTTGACCTTGGAAGGGGTCCTGGGGTCCCTCTGTGGGCCAATGTCAGCCTCCCCTTAGACAAAGCCTTCTCAGGTGAGGAGGGTCAGGTTGCCTCCGGTGGGTCCCCTGGCTCCCAGGTCAACCAAACACACCCCTGGGGGTCCTGGCACTGGGAGGAGGGATGGCACGGGGCTGGGACTCAAGCTGCTTGGGGACGAGGGGGAGAGTGGAGGGGCAGGTGAGCCTCAGCACTGCCCACAGCAGGAGTCCTGGGCTAGGTCTCCCCAAGGTGGGAAATTGTGGAGCACAGGCAGAGGGACACGGATGTGGGGTCGGGACATTCACCTTCCTGACCCTGGAGGAATATGTATGCTCACCCAACAGGACAGGGCCCATCACAGGTGAGGGCTCAGGGGGACCTCGAAAACTGAGGGGAAACTTGGGGGATGAGGGGAGGGCCAGACACACCTGCACTGTGTTGACACTTAGTGACCGGCCACTGGACAAAGGTGCTGATGTCACACGTGAGGACACTCACTTGCCCTGCCCTGCACACTGTCTCTAGTGACACATGGTTGGTACCAGCTCTCCCCAAGGCCCTGCTCACCCTTGTCACCAACTTAGAGCGGGGACGGCCATTCCCTGAGTGAGCGTCACTTCACACAGCGATGTCCTATCACACAAGAGTTGTCACATCTCACACTGGGGCATCCCTTCACACTGGGATGTCACGTCTTATAGGGGGATATCCCCTCACACTAGGGTGTCCTCACACAGGGCAATGTCACACCTCACAGGAGGGAATGTCCCCTCACATAGGGACGTCACATCTCACACTGGAACGTCCCGTCACACAGGGACATCACTTCTCACAGGAATTGTCGCATCTCACACTAGGGCATCCTCACACACGGCCATGTCACATCTCACAGTTGTCACATCTCAGGGAATCTCCCCTGACACAGAGACGTCACTTCTCACAGGAATTGTCACATCTCACATTGGGGCGTCCCCTCACACGGGGACGTCACATCTCACAAGAGTTGTGCCATCTCACACTGGGGCGTCCCCTCACAGAGATGTCACATCTCATAGGAGTTGTCCCATGTCACACAGGGTGTCCCCTCACACGATGTCATATCTCACAGGAGATGTCCCATCTCACATGGGGCGTCCCCTCACACCGGAACGTCCCATGTCCCTGGGCGTTCCCTCGCACGGGGCATTACCTTCATTCTGGGGCTTCACCAGGTCCAGCATCTGGCAGAGGCAGTCCTCGAAGGGCAGGGCCTCGATGGCCATGCTGTCCAGCCTGCGGCACTGCTCCTCATAGAAGTACTCCAGCTCGAACATGGACAGCGCCCCGTCACCATCGAGGTCCATGCAGCGGAACCAGTACTCGATGCTGCGGTCACGGTGGGTCAGGGTGGGCCTCGGTCAGCCTGGCCGCCTGGGACAGACCCCACCTGGGATGGACCCTGCTCAGCATCGACCCCGCCCGGGACGGACCCCACGAGGACGACCTTGCCCAGTGTGGACCCTGCCTGGGAAGGACCTCTCCCAGCATGGACCCCGGGTGGTGCTCTTGCTCAGGGATGACCACTAGGCTTCCAACTGCCCCACCAGGTGGAGCACAGAATAGCTGCTCAACACCCACCTGGTCGGCGTTTTCTTGTCTTCTTCCGAGATCAAGAACCAGACAAAGTCAGCGTAGCTGATTTTCCCCTCCTTCTGGACCTTTCTGCCTCTGGGTTCAGGGCCAGAGTGAGAGACAAACATTGTGTCAGGGAGAAGCAGCACAAGCAGGGAGGTCCCTATCCCTCCCGCTGGTGAGCGAAGCCCGGTGTTTGGCCCAGCCCTACACTGGGTTCCTACTAGGGAGGGGCCTCCGAGATCACGCGATGGCCGAGGAGTCCCCCTAGGACCCAGGTGGAGCTGCTTCGGCCTTCATCACAGCTGCCCCGTGGCCTCAGATGCCTCAACTCCACGGCTCGCTCAGATGCCCAGGGCCTAACACGGACCACTGATACGGGGCGTGTCCCCCCTTATTTATGTCCTCAGGTGACAATGGCACGTGTCCCCCTTACTTATGACCTCAGGGGACAAGGTGTGTGTCCCCCTTACTTATGCCCTCATGTGGCAACGGCACTCGTTCTCAAAACACGACAAGCTCATATGAGGGAGTGAATGAGGCAGAACTGGACTCACACACGGAAAACTGGCCAAAATCATCAGGAGAAAAACGGAGAAGCAACGAGTGTGAGACGTACCTCGTCACTGCTCCTGAGAAGATCCTCTCAATCATCTTGGTGGATATGGCTGCAAAAGAAGAACTGGATGTGAGCTGCCCTCACAGCAGTCGCCACCCAATGTCGGGCCCCTGAGTGAGCCAGGCGGGCTCCCGAATCTCCCGCACAGGCCCTCCCCGCGTCCTGTCCAGCACCTTCCAGCCTCAGTGGCCTGAGCCCAAATCAAAGCCACAGGAGTGAAAAGCTGACCCAGAGGCTCCAAGACAGAAGTGGATTCTAAAGAGCAGAACACATTTATATTCACACTCGCATCCTGATTGTGATTAGAAATCAAGTGCATTTAACTAAACTTGATCGATAAGAAGTAAAATTGAACAGCACTGTATGAGTCTGCGTGGGCTGCCCTAACAAAGGACCTCAGACGGGGCGGCTTAAACCACAGACACTTATCGTCTCCCTGTCCTGGAGGCTGGAATCTGAGATCCAGGTGTGGGCAGGGCTGGTTCCTCCTGAGGCCTCTCTCCTTGGCGTGTAGACCCCGTCTTCTCCCCGTGTCCTCACGTGGTCGTCCCTCTGTGTGTCTGTGTCCTCATCTCCTCTTCTCATAAGGACGCCAGTCCTATTGGATCAGGACCCACCCTAGTGACCTCACGTTACCTTCATCACCTCTTTAGACCCATCTCCACATACAGCCCCATCCTGAGGTCCTGGGGGTCAGGGCTCCAACATGTGAATTTGGGGGGGACACAATTCAGCTCGTACCAAACAAGCACTACACCCACAGATGGAGAAGTGAAGTCAAAGTCTCTCCCATCCCCCAATTTATCCTGCCTCAATGACAGTCACCCCCGATGCGGAATGACAGGATGGTGTTATATGCTGAATTGTGTCTCCAAAATAGACGTCCACATCCTGACTCATGGAACCTAGGAACAGGACCTTATTTGGAAATAGGGTCTTTGCAGATGTGATTAGGTGAAGGATGGAGAGGAGGGCGTCCTGGAGGAGGGTGGCCCTAAATCCAATGACAGTGTCCTCATCAGAGACAGAAGAGGAGACACAGACACAGAGGAGAAGCCACGTGGAGATGGAGGCTGAGATGGAGGGAGGCGGCCACCAGCCCAGGGACGTCTGGAGCCCCAGAAGCTGGAAGAGGCAGGAAGGACCCTCCCCTGGAGCCTCCAGAGGGAGCGCGGCCCTGTGACCCCTTCATCTCAGACGTCTGGTCTCCAGGACTGGGGGAGGAGGAATTTTAAGCCCCTGGTTTGTGGTTATTTGTCACGGCTGCCTCAGGAAACTCCTCCACACCCTGCCTGGGTGGTGGTCCTGTATCAACTCCTTGATTTTGGACTTCTGGCCTCCAGAACAGAGAGAGGATAATTTCCTGTTGTTTTCAGCCCCCAGTCTGTAGCCCTCTGTTACGGCAGCCCCAGGGGACACTCGGACCCTCAAATCCAGCAATCTGAAGACATGACGCATCAACGGAAACCCACTTCTGTGGGCTGCAGGGCGCAGGGTCAGCTCGGACCCCCTCCACCCGCTCCTTTTCACGACATAAGGATGATCCCTGCTGCTGCTCACCGAGAAACCCCTTTTAGGTTTTGAAAGTGGCATATGAAAGGGAAGGACTCGATGGACAGACAGGAGGCCAACTCCCAACCTGGACACGTGCTGGCCACCACGAGCCCACCCTAGGACCTAGGCCCACCGAATTTACAGCAGTGGGGGCAGAGTTGAGACGACGCCTTGAATTTAGGACTGGAGCTGAGAAAGACCCTACGTCCACTCAGCTGTCCATGCACGAGCATTTGCAGGACAGAGGCCATCACAGGTGAGCAGGGCAGATGGCATCCAGGGGACCCTCCCGTCCCCGCGACCACAAACAAAACAGACACCGAGAGAATTCAGAAATACTCTCACGCACGTAGTTATCTGAAAAAACTATTATGTGAAAAGGGATGAAGGGCTCCCACACGCTGCACAGCTGCAGGACCCACATGTCCCGTGTGTGTCCCTGTCTCCCCGTGTGTCACGTGTGTCACGCTGCGGGGAGCTGTGTGTCCCATACACCCTGTGTGTGTCCCATGTGTGTCTATCTCCCTGTGTCCCATGTGTGTCACACTGCAGGGAGCTGTGTGTTCCATACACCCTGTGTGTGTCCCGTGTGTGTCCCTGTCTCCCCGTGTCCCATGTGTGTCACGCTGCAGGGAGCTGTGTGCCCCATACACTGTGTGTGTCCCTGTCTCCCTCTGTCCCACGTGTGTCACGTTGCAGGGAGCTGTGTGCCCCATACACCCTGTGTGTGTCCCTGTCTCCCTGTGTGTCACGTGTGTTACGCTGCAGGGAGCTATGTGTCCCATACACCCTGTGTGTGTCCCGTGTGTGTCCTTGTCTCCCCATGTGTCACAGTGCAGGGAGCTGTGTGTCCCATACACCCTGTGTCTCATGTGTGTCCCCGTGTGTCACACTGCAGGGAACTGTGTGTCCCATACACCTTGTGTATGTCCCTTGTGTGTCCTTGTCTCCCCGTGTGTCATATGTGTCACACTGCAGGGAGCTGTGTGTCCCATACACCCTGTGTGTGTCCCGTGTGTGTCCTTGTCTCCCCATGTGTCACGGTGCAGGGAGCTGTGTGTCCCATACACCCTGTGTCTCATGTGTGTCCCCGTGTGTCACGCTGCAGGGAGCTGTGTGTCCCATACACCCTGTGTGTGTCACATGTGTGTCCTCAATGAAAGGCCACTCTTGGAGGGGGCGTGAAGGGGGAGACAGGGAGGGGTGCAAGGGGTCAGGCCACCAGGCTCAAGGAGGCAGTCGTGGCTGGTTACAGTGGAGAGGGCGGGGCGCCTGAGGGGCTGCCCAGCACGTGTGTCCCCCAACGGGCCGCGTCCTCACCGTGGTCGTTGTGCCGGGCCAGGTCCTGTGGGTCGATGAGGAGGTCGTGGTCCGTGTCGAGCTCCCAGAACTTGCAGTAAATCACGTAGAAGTGTTCGTAGGAGAAGTACTCTGTCAGCTGGTTGATGTCCACCTCCTCCTCCAGGAGCGCCACATTCTGCCAAGACAAACCGGGAGAAACCGCTGCACGACGGGCGGGCAGTTTCCATAGAAGACGGCCTCCAGGGGGGCCCTACAGCAGGCTCACATTATGAGGGTGGAGGGCTCAGAGCTGGTTGAGACCGGCTCGAGGGTCGGGAGCACAGCGCCCGGGTCAGGGGTGCACTCAGGTCAGGGCTGTGCCTGAGACCCGGCCTGCCCACCCGCCAGCAATGTGGAGCAGCACAGTGAGCACAAACGCTCTCACAGCAGGGCCTCCTGACGTGGGCAGGTCAGCACCCCCAGTGCCCAGATGGATGGATGGTGGATGGTGGACGGTGGATGAGTGGATGGAAGGATGGGTGGATGGAAGGATGTGTGCTGGATGGATGGAGGGCTGGGTGGATGGGTGAGTAGATGGTGGGTGGTGGATGGTGGATGGAAGGATGGGTGGATGGGTGAGTAGATGGTGGATGGTGCACAGAAGGATGGATGGAAGATGGATAGACAGGTGGATGTTGGATGGATGGATGGAAGTATGATGGATGGGTGGGTGGATGGCAGATGACGGGTGGATGGAAAGACGGTGGGTGCATAGGTAGGTGGATGGCTGGGTGGTAAATGGATGGGCAGGTGCACGTTCAGAGGTCCTGTGCCCCACCAGCCGGCCGCCTACCTGCAGGAATGTGCTTCTCCGTAGCTCTGCACAGGTGATCCTCCCCGACCAGGACCTGTTGACCGTGTAGAAGATCCTCTGTATGACCTGCGGGAGGAGGACTGTCAACCGAGCCCCAGGATGCCGGGGGCTGCAGGTCCTCAAATGTGACCCCACATATGAGCCCGCCCGTGACCCCTCCTGGGACCTGCGTCTGACCTCAAGTCTGCACTCCCAAGGGACTCAGGATGCCTGGGCTGCAGAACCCCTGGTCGCCAGCAGAGGGCGCCCGCCCCACACACATCAGACAGTGGCTCAGGGACAAGGTCCAGCCTCGGGCAGTAGGGAGGCCCCCAGGTGACCGGGAGGGGCTACCTGTCTGCCCAGTAGGAGTATCTGCGTTTGCCACACTCAGGTAGGCCTGTGCACAAGATGGACACACCTGAGCTGGGATGGGGCCGTGGACAGGAGTTCCCGAAAGGCTGGAAGTCCATGTCACGGTGCGGTTTGGTGAGAAAACCCCGGCTCTGAACACTTCCACACACACTTAACCCACCACTGGAGGGAAAGCAACAACTTAAGGCTGGAGAGCGACACTTCCTCTAAACAGTGAGGCTGACCGTGCACACAGAGCTCGGCTCGGGTTCCATTGGGGGACGGCCCCTCACCTGTCCTCCTCCTAGGATGTCCCCTCACCTGTCCTCCTCCCGGGACATCGCCTCACCTGTCCTCCTCCCGGGACATCGCCTCACCTGTCCCCGTCCTAAGATGTCCCCTCACCTGTCCTCCTCCCGGGACATCGCCTCACCTGTCCCCGTCCTATGATGTCCCCTCACCTGTCCTCCTCCCGGGACATCGCCTCACCTGTCCCCGTCCTATGATGTCCCCTCACCTGTCCTCCTCCCGGGACATCGCCTCACCTGTCCTCCTCCCGGGACATCGCCTCACCTGTTCCCGTCCTAAGATGTCCCCTCACCTGTCCTCCTCCTAGAACGTCCCTTCACCTGTCCCTGCACAGTGGGGACAGCCATGAAGCCCTGCTGATGTTCAGCACTCAATGTTCTTCGTATAAACACACGATCCTGATCATCATTCCTCCTAACGCCCCCTGTGAAGGTGACCATGGCCCTGATGAGGAGGCTGTGGCATACACCAGCTCACACGGAATCCACGCACGTGCACTGCATGTACAGGACCAACGCCGGCTCCCTGCAGGCGTGCTCAGAGCAGACATGTGGGGGCCAAGACCATTTCCCCTCAGTCTGGAGCTGGGGCGGAGACGGACGCCCCCGGGGAGAGGGCGGGCGGGAGAGACCCGTCCTCCTCAGGCTGCTCTCTGAGAGTGTTGGAGGGTGAGGGGCAGGGCTGGGGCCGTGCCGTCCACTGATCCCGGGGCTGGCCGGCACCCAGGTCACGATGCTGCGGGAATGCCATGCTTCAAGGACGGGGCGCATCCGCTCTCCTAAAGCTAAGATGCTGTCTCAGGGGAGTGGCCCAAGGCCCACCCTTTCCTGCTGGGGGAGGGTGAACACAGGGGACTTTGGAATGTGAACCTGAGTGCACCCGACTGGGGCTGGAGTCCGAGTGCTGGACAGCTGACCAGAACCGCCCGCTCTCGCAGAGCTCGCGTGCTTCCTGCCCAGGTACGAGGCGCCCACCTCCCACCGAGCCCTCGCAGGAGCCCCACAGAGCAGCAACTACTGAGACCTCATTCACGGGGGAGGAGCCAGGATCTGCGAGGGAGATCCTCGCACTCCTCTACGGTCGGGACTGGAGCCCAGGCGCCCACGGGAGGCAGGGAGGCCGCCGGCCGCGCTGGGTACTCACGGTGGTGATGTAGCGGGAGTGGAACTCCGATGCCTCCTTCAGGAAGGCCAGCCCGGGGTGCGTGTTCACCACGTCCTGCACACGGACACAAGACACTGCCCTGGGACCCGCGGTCGGCCCGCCTGTGCGCGACGCCCACTTCTCATAAACCACCGCACGCACCTGCTTCTGCACCGAGCGGGCCACCGGTTACGAAACACCCAACCACACGGCTGCTCGCGTAAAATCCCATCAGAAACGCGACCATGTAAATCATCTGTCCACAAGCCAAGAGGCCACAGGACAGGTCAAACGAAAGCTATCGGTGTCACATCTCACAATCCAATGCCATTCAACACATACAGACATACGGGGAACGACATGTAAGTCCGCTGGACATCTTGAGAAAGAATTTTGAAATATCCTCGTTTTACGAAGAACTACAAGCATATGAACGCTTTAAACCACATCTAGTCCAATTGTTCTGGTCATTCAGTTACTCAGAACGTTCACACGGACCATCCAGGAACGTGTAACTATGATTCATCTCTGTCTTCCACAGTCTGTAAAATGAGCACCAAACTGTTTTAAAGGAACTAGCACGGCATCCGGGAGACCAACGTCCTGCAACAGCGTGGCCTGCCTCACACAGAGACGCCCAACGGTGCTATCCCCTCGTCTCCGTGACTCGGCTTCACAGGCTTAGGGCGAGGGAAATGTCTGCACCGTCCCGCACGCACACAGGACTGAAGTGGTGCTCTCAGAACCAGCTTTGTGGGAGGAGGAAGTACCCCGAGGGAAGGGAGACAGACTCCAAGCTCGTGTGCAGTGTAGACACAGGGCTGCATCTGTGACAAGGGGTGAGGGTGTGTGTGGTGTGGACACACCTGTGAGGGGGTGAGGGTGCATGTGGTGTGGACACACCTGTGAGGGGGTGAGGGTGTGTGCGGTGTGGACACGCCTGTGAGGGGGTGAGGGTGCGTGCGGTGTGGACACGCCTGTGAGGGGGTGAGGGTGCGTGCGGTGTGGACACGCCTGTGAGGGGGTGAGGGTGTGTGCGGTGTGGACACGCCTGTGAGGGGGTGAGGGTGCGTGCGGTGTGGACACACCTGAGGGGGGTGAGGGTGCGTGTGGTGTGGACACACCTGTGAGGGGGTGAGGGTGCGTGTGGTGTGGACACACCTGTGAGGGGGTGAGGGTGCGTGCGGTGTGGACACACCTGAGGGGGGTGAGGGTGCGTGCGGTGTGGACACACCTGTGAGGGGGTGAGGGTGCGTGCGGTGTGGACGCAGGGCGTTACCTGCAGGAAGGGGATGAAGTCCTCCTGCACCAGGTAATTGCAGCCGGGGTTCATGAGCAGGTGGACGAACTTGGCCGCGTCGTCGTGACAGTTCTGGAGGATCCTGGAAGACAGAGCACATCCGAGCGCCCTCCGCGGATGCGGGGGCGGGGGGCTCTGCCGGGACGGGTGTGAACAGGACACGGCCCCGAGGGGACAGGACGGCCCGCCAGGTGCCCCGCACGTCAGCTTCCTTGTCTTGCTGTCAAGGCCGCAGAAGGACGAGCGGGGACAGAGGGACGGCCCTGGCACTGACAGGACCCAGGACGCCCTCCCCTCCCCTCCTGCCCGCTCCCTGTGCCCGGCCCGGACTCACTTTCTCCACATGGCGACGAACTTGTGGACGGAGATGGAGCCCGTGCGCTCTCCCCCGGCCCCGCAGAAGAGCGGCCCCTTCCAGTACAGTGGGCAGCCGCAGGCCTGCAGCAGAGAGGGCACAACCAGGCAGTTAGCGCGTCCCGGGCACCCACCGAGCTCCCCGGGACGCGGCAAAGGGCTGCTGCAGAAAGACGACCTGACTCAAAACCAGTCAGTACTGCAGGGGAGTGTGCCAGTGTTCCTGCAAAATGTGGGTTCATGCCCTGCACCTGCTCACCCCGCTGTCACAGGGGCTGAGGGAACAGGGCTCAGGAGGACGGGGGACACACCACCGCCCCGACTGGGCCACCACCAGGCACAACTGTCACAGCGGACAACCAGCAGGTCCCCCAACTCCAGAAATTAACCAGCACGCTTCCGATAACCCACGACGGAGAGGATAAACGACCACGTAAATTAGGAGATAGCTTGAAAGAGACAATAAGGAAAATATTACATTTCAAAACTGAGGAGGCAGCAGTGACCAGGGGTAACATTTACAGCTTCAAATACACGTACCAGGAATGTGGCTGAAAATCATCCATCTAAGCTTCTGTCTCAAGACAGAAGGAAGAAACCTTCTGTCTTGTAAACCTCAAGTAAAAACAGAAGGAAGAAAACCATAAAGGGCAGAGATGAAGGAAAAAGAAAGCAAATATCCAGTAGAGAAAATCAACAAAACCAAAACTCAGTTCTTCAAAAAGATTTTAAACAATTAATCACCCCTTTGCAAAACTCCTCAAGAACAAAAGAGAGAAAACACAAATTGCCGATGTCGGGGGTCACTAGAGTCCCACAGCATGACAAGGACGGGCAGTGCACACGAGGAATAATTTTGTGCCAATAAACACGGCCACTGAGCTGAAACAGACAAGTGATGTGACTGAGGCATCTAACCAAACGAGACACGACAGCAAATCTGAACAGTCCTACACTTCTTCAAGAAGGTGAAGCTTAAACTTAAAATTTCCCACGAAGAAAATTCCAGACCCAGAGGGCTCTGCCAGTGAATCCTTCCAGACACTCAGGGAAGAAACCCTACCGATCGTATGCAAAGTGTTGCAGAGAATAAAACTCAGGGACATGTCCCCTTCTTGTTATGAGGCCGGCACATTCCGGATACTGAAACCCCTCAAGGACACAGAGAAATTGCAGGCCAGTCATCTCTCCTGAACACAGATGCAAATCCTACACAAAATCCACGTGAGCAAGTTGAACTCAGCAACAAAAATCACAGACCAGGACACTAAGAACAGACAGGAACATCCTATTGCTAGGAAGGGTGCCAGAGAAAACCCACAGCTCACACCAGACGCGATGGTGACACATGAAGGCTCCCCCCTGAGCTGGGACAGGAGGAGGGCACCACCGCCACACCACATCACGAGAGGGGGCCCAGCCAGTGTGGCAGGTGTGAGAAGAGTAACAGACACAGAGGTCAGAAAGGAAGACGCAAAAACTGATGGAATTCACAAACATGACACAGCACGCAGAAAACCAAAAAGATGTAGAAAATAGTAGAATTAGCAAGTAACTTTCGCAAAGTTGCTGGATCCAAGCACAATATACAAAAAGCAATTGTATTTCAATATACTAACGACAAACAACTAGCAAATGAAATTCTTAACAGTGCCATCTATCAAAAGCATTAAAAAAATCAACCTATAAGTAAATCTAACGAAAACCATGTGAGATCTCTACAGAGCAAACTACAGAACGTTGTTGGGAGGAATTAAAGACCCGCAAAATGGAGGGACATCCTGTATTCCTGGACTGGAGGACTCGTCGTTAAAACGTCAGGTGTCCCCCAAATGACCCACAGATTCAACACAAAGCCAGTCAACATGGAAGAGGGTGTTTGTGTGCAGAAATAGACAAGCTCGTTCTACAGCTCATGGAAACGCAGGAGTCGGCAGACTCGCTGCAGAATCACGTCAGTGCAGACTGGGTGACGGCAGGAGGGACGGACCCATCGGGGGAGGGAGCAGAGCTGAGGAACAGACCCCACATACTGTGAGCTGACTCGGGACAGAGGCCTGCCCGCAGCTCAGGGGGAAACGGGCGTCCTCAGTGAGGGCCCCGGGTCGACGGGAACCCCACTTCACACCGCGCACAATTAACATGTGATGGCTCACCGCCCTAAAGGGAACAGGAAACCAGTAAACCTGCTGGAGGAAAATATGAGGGAAGAGCCCCCTGATTTGGGAGTAGCAAAGACTCCTTAAGCAGGACACAAAACACCGTTAACCCTGAAAAAAAAGACCAGAAACTGAACTGCTTCACCATTAACTACTGCTCATCGGAAGACGCTGTTAAGAGAATGAAAACACAGCCACGGCCCGGAAAAGATATCTGCAATGCCCGTGTCTGATGAAGGACTCACACAGAATTCTAAAGAACTGCCGTCAACAAGTGAGAGGCAAACACCACGGAGCAACAGCCGTGGACGGCACTCCAGAGAAAAGACCACACGAGGCCAGTGAGCCGTAAACACATGCCCACCACCAGTGCTTGGGAGGGAGGGAGATGCAAATTCTAAGTATAACGAGGTATCAACAGAAACGCTCACGTGAAGGGCTCACACCAAGAGGACTGAAAATACCAGGCTGGCAAGGACGCCCACGGCCGGTGGAACGGAAGTGGTGCAGAGCCCGGGAGAGCGGTCTGGCAAGACCTACTGAGAGCGGACCCCGCACACCCTCCACGGCCATGAGCTGTCGTCCAGGGAGTAAACCCAGAGATGACAGTACACCAACAACAGTAAACCAACAGAGACGAGGTCACACCCACAAAGACTCGACTAGAATGTTCCCAGGGGCTTTATTCATATGCCCCCAGACGGAAACACCCAGCTGTCCGTGGGCACCAGGCTGCAGGAACAAACTGTGGGAGACTCACGACAGCGGGGTGCTGACATAAACGGGGGCCTGAGGCGACTGCTGGGGGAAGGCTCAAGCCATCTCAGCAGACTGAGATGCAGCGATGGGAAGCACAGTCTGCCGCTGCACGCAGGTGTGGATGAGTCTCATGGCAGGACACGGGGCTGGGGACGCCGGGCCAGAGTCCTGATGCCCGAGTCCACGAGATGTTCAGAACATGGGCTGGTGACCTGGAGGGGCTGACCTGGCAGTGGGCAAAGGCGAATTACTGGGTGCCAGAAACATCTCACTCGGGGTGATGGCACGTGGGTGTGTGAAAGCCCGCTTTTCACTAGGACTAGGACTTGGGGGTGACGACTCTGGTGTCCACACCCAGCGGTCTGTGCACGTTAAGGTCTGTGCACTTGCCTGTACGGGGCGACCCTCCAGTGATGAGTTCCCAGAACGTGTGGTAAGCCTACAATTCCAAACCCATCCACCCCACAGGCCAGCTGAAAGGTTAGTCCTAATGCTTTAATGGCGACCTAAAGTACCTGTCACGTCTTTCTGTTCATATTCTGAAGTGAACGGGAAACACTAACTCTAAAATGCAAAACAAATAAAAAAATTTTTAAATATTATAAGACTGTCACTCCAAAGGAAAAACTACACCACACAATAAGCTTGTACTTTTTTAATCAATTTTATGTACTGTACACACAGGAAGACTCACTCTTCGTAGGGTGCAGACAGGGGCCCAGAGCCCGCATCCACCCCGCAGTCGGGGACAGCCGTGCCGTCACCCACTTCCCACAGGCACCCCGTTACATGTCTGTCCCCCACACCCTCCGTGCTCTCCTCGGTCCCTGTGGCTTTGCTTTTCCAGAAGGTCATGAGGATGGAATCATGCCACCTGCGGCCTTTCAGGTCTGGCTTCTTCCACTCAGAAGAATGCACCTGAAATTCATCTACAGTGTTCTGTGTGTGAAATAATAAGAAATCTACACATTTAGTTCCTGCCCCAGGTTCCTGACACAGAGCTTCTAAAACTTTGTAATTCCCCAAGAGACAGGGATGCTCGGAGTATCTTTTGTCCTAATGTTTGGTCTCTGCCCCCTGGTTCCTGACACCAGCTCCTAAATTCCTCGAATTTCCTGGGTGATGGCAGCGTCTTGTCCTAAGGAGGCGACTCTTGGTGGCTCCTGGATGGGGCTGGTCACCAGAAAGACCATGTCATGACTAGGAGCTTGAACTTTCCACCCCACCCCCTCCTCTGGGGAAGGAGAAGGGCTAGAGATGGGGGTAATGATGCCATACTTGCAGGATGAAGCCGCCATAAAAATAAAGAACGGGATCTGGGGAGCTTCTGGGTTGGTGAGCACATCCACATGTCAGCAGGGCGGTGCACCCCAACTCTACGGGGACAGAGGCTCCTGCACTCAGGACCCCCCCAGACCTCACTCTACGTGCCTCTTCAGTTGTCTGTTCCTCTCTACCCTTTATCATGTACTTTATTATGTGATAAACCAGTAATGAAAGTGAGTGCATCCCTGAGTTCTGTGAGCAGTCACAGCAAATGATCGCACGTGATGAGGGGTCACGGGGACCCCCAAATCTACAGGGGGTCAGTCAGAAGCACAGGTGACAACCAGGACTTGGTTCTGGCATCGGAAGGGGGCACTCCTGTGGGGCTGAGCCCTCACTCCATGGGATCTCATGGGAGCTCCAAGTAGAGGGTGTCAGAACTGGACTGCACTGCAGGATGGCAGCTGGTGCCTGGAAAGCTCCCAGACATCTGGTCACATGGGGATTCAGTGTAGAGAAGGAAAGAGTCTTCCTCCTCACTTGTAGCAGCAGCTCATGATTTCTGTGGTTTACGGCATGCTCCCTTGTGGGTCAACTGATCCCAGACAAAGGAGCTTCCTGAGCATGAGAGTGACCAGAGATAAGACGGGCTGTGTGACGATGACAGAACGTGCAATGCACAAGGAGGGGAGTGAGACCCTCAGAAGACACAGTCACCACAGAGGACCACAGCGCACGAGGAGGAGAGAAATCCCTCAGATGACACACTCACCACAGAGGATCACAGTAATCCCTCAGATGACACACTCACCACAGAGGATCACAGTGCACAAGGAGGACAGAAATCCCTCAGACGACACACTCACCACAGAGGATCACAGTGCACGAGGAGGAGAGAAATCCCTCAGATGACACACTCACCACAGAGGATCACAGTAATCCCTCAGATGACACACTCATCACAGAGGATCACAGTGAACGAGGAGGAGAGAAATCCCTCAGATGACACACTCACCACAGAGGACCACAGCGCACGAGGAGGAGAGAAATCCCTCAGATGACACACTCACCACAGAGGATCACAGTAATCCCTCAGATGACACACTCACCACAGAGGATCACAGTGCACGAGGACAGAAATCCCTCAGATGACACACTCACCACAGAGGATCACAGTGCACGAGGAGGAGAGAAATCCCTCAGATGACACACTCACCACAGAGGGTCACAGTGCATGAGGAGAGAAATCTCTCAGATGACACACTCACCACAGAGGATGACAGCGCACGAGGAGGAGAGAAATCCCTCAGATGACACACTCACCACAGAGGATCACAGTGCATGAGGAGGACAGAAATCCCTCAGATGACACACTCACCACAGAGGATCACAGTGCACGAGGAGGAGAGAAATCCCTCAGATGACACACTCACCACAGAGGATCACAGTGCACGAGGAGGACAGAAATCCCTCAGATGACACACTCACCACAGAGGATCACAGTAATCCCCCAGATGACACACTCACCACAGAGGATCACAGTGAACGAGGAGGAGAGAAATCCCTCAGATGACACACTCACCACAGAGGATCACAGTGCACAAGGAGGAGAGAAATCCCTCAGATGACACACTCACCACAGAGGATCACAGTGCACAAGGACAGAAATCCCTCAGATGACACACTCACCACAGAGGATCACAGTGCACGAGGACAGAAAACCCGCAGCATGACACACTCACTGACAGGGATCAATGTGCAGGAAGTCAACCAACAGTTCTCAAAGACGAAAATCCACATTTACCACTCGTGAGCAGAGAACCACTGTGGATAACTCACACGATGTTGCTTTAACACTCGATCTTCAGTCAGTATAATCACGTCCTTACAGACTGAAGGAGAAAGGCCACGCAATCACCTCCACACACGTGGAAAAGCACTGGACCAGTGTCAACACACAGTCACAAAGTTCCAAGTAAGAGAGCGCCCAGCACGCTAGACATGGTCGGGAGCTGCCTGGACCCGATGGAGACACCTGCGCCAGCCTGCAGCCTCCACCCCACCCTGTGGAGGGCGAGCGCCGCTCCCAGGATGGGAGGGGAGATGATGTGCGTGCTCTCACCTCCTCCATCGACGTCACACCAGAGGTCTCGCCCGTGTGACAAGGCCAGAAAGGGAAATACCAGACAGATTGGAAAGGAACCGCAAAACTGTCTTTATCTGAAGAGGACGTGAGCATCTGTTAGAAACTCTTAATCAAACTGAGACAAGTGACCCAATGAGTGAGTTTGGTCAGCTCACAAGCTACGAAGGCAACACATGAAAATCAGGAGTATTTCTACAGACTTGCAAGGAACAACCATAAACTGAAGTAAGACAGTGCTATTTACAGTGTCATCAGAAACAGAAATATCTGGTTATGCCCGAGTACTTATACATTTGATAAAAGACCAACGAGACCTGTACAATAAAAACCACAAAACGGTTCTGAGAGAGATGAAAGAAGACTTGGATAAAGGGAGAGAAATGCCGTGTCCTAAGCTGGAAGACGCGACGTTGTCAAGATGGCGATTCTCCCAAATTCATCTGCACTCAAAACCATCCCAGCGCAAAGCCCAGGAGGCGTTTTCCGCAGACACGCGGAGATGATTCTGAAACTCACATGGGAAGGCAAAGAAACTAGAACAGTCACAGCACTCTCGGAAAGAAGACAGAGGAGGACTCCACTACCCAAAATGTGCACGTATCACGAAGCTCCTGTCGTGAAGACAGCGCTGAGCTGGTGTGACAGACACACACTTCCCTGACGCACAGCAGAGTCCAGAAACAGACTCACACATGCGGTCAACTCATGTGGGAGAAGGGCCAAGGCAGCTCACTTCACACGCTTTTCAACAAATGGCTCTGGAACCACAGAGCGCCACATGCAAAAAATACTTTTATTCTTACCTCACACCATGTGCAAACAATTAACTCAAAATTATGGAAGGAAGAGTTAAATGTATCAACTTCTAGAAAGAAACGGGGGAGAAAATCTTAGTGGCCTTGGGTTTGCCAAGATTTCCTATATAGGAAACAAATGCATGAACTACACAAGAAAAAATCTGAAAACACAACGTTATCAAAATTAAAACCTTTTGCAATTCCAGAGACACTGTTAAGAGAATGAAAAGACAAGCCACACACTGGAGGAAACATGTGCAACACACACCTCAGACAAAGGACTTGTATCTGGAATATATAAAATGCACATACAACTCAACCGTAAGAAAACAGCCCATTTTAAAAACAGGCAAATGACTTGAACAGGCATGTCATCAAAGCAGTTATATGCTGACAAACGAGCACACGGAGAGATGCTCAATGTTGTCAGTCATTAGAAAAATGCAAATTAAAACAACAATGTGGTATCTCTACATACCCCTCAGAAAGCTGCTCTGCTCTGAATGTGTGTCCCCCAAACTCTTATGTTGGAGCCCTAACCCCCAATGGGATGGTGTTAGGAGGTGGGGCCTGTGGGGGTGATGAGGTCATGAGGGTGGAGCCCCCATGGATGGGATTAGTGCCCTTACAAAAGAGACCCCAGAGAGCCCCCTCGTCCCCTCCACCATGTGAGGACATGGAGAAGATGCCGTCTATGAACCAGGAAGACTTCTCTCCAGAAGCCGGCACGGCAGCACCCAGATCTCAGGCTTCCAGACTCCACAACTGTGAGCAATACATGTCTGTTGTTTATAAGCCCCCAGTCTGTGGGATTTTGTCACAGCAGCCTGCACTAAGACAAATGGCTACACTAAAGAGTGACCACACCAAGTGTGGTGAGGACGTGGAGCCACTGGAACCCTCACACACGGCTGGAGGGAACAGAAACAGTGCAGCCACCACGCAAATCAGCTGGGCAGCTCCCCAATAAGTTAAACTGAGAATCACCATACAACCTAGCAATTCCACTCCTCAGTATGTGTACACACACACCCACACACCTGAACCCCTGAAAACAAATGAAAACAGGGACTCATAGAAATAATCGTATTCAAATGTCCACAGCAGCACTACTCACAGCAGCCAAGAGGTGGAAACAACCCAAACATCCATCTGTGGATGCGTGGATAGGCAGAATGTGGTCCATCCGTATAATGGAATGTTATTTGGCCATAAAAACAGAATGACACACTGACACGGCTACAACATGGATGATCCTTCAAAACACAATGCTCAGTGAGAGAGCCAGACACAAGAGGCCACAGAGTGTGTGATCCATTCATAGGAAACGTCCAGAACAGGCAAATACACAGACAGAAAGTGGATGAATGGTTGTCAGCGACTGCGGAGGAGGATGGGGAGTGACTGCTAAAGAGCCCAGGGTTTCCTTCCAGGGTGAGAGAATATTCTGGAACCAGACACTGGTAATGGTTGTGCAACGCTGTATATGTAACAAAGGCCTCTGAACTGTCCATTTTAAACGGTTAAAATGCTGATGGAATTTTATGTGAATTTTACCACAGTAAAAACAAAAAAAAGTACCTATGGTATGATTCAGTTTATGTAAAATTCTAGAAAACTTTATTTACAGAGACAAAACGTAGACCAGTGTGGGGCTGGGGCTGGGGGCGGGACGGATGAGAAATGAGCAGAATTTAGGGGATGCTGGAAATGCTCATCACCCTGCTGGTGTTGATGGTTTCACGGGGATACACTCAAGCTCACAAAATGTACACAGCAACCACGTGCTGTTTATGGTACATCCATTACACCTCGGGAAAGCCACCAAAAATGGAAAAAAGATACACGGATGAAAAACAAACACATAAAACGGTATTTGACATAATCACGAGGGAAATAAAAATAAAGGCACAGTAAGTGACCTCTCCACACGCGCTGGGACGGCTACAATCAAGACGCGTCAACACCAAGTGTGGGCAAGATGACAGAAGCAGCGGCATCTCACACACGGCTGGCTGAGGCGCACAGCGGATGGCCTCTGTGGAGGACACCGCCGCAGCTTCTTATAGAATTAAAGTCAGTCACCAGATGAGCCAGCACCACCCGAGGTACTTGTCGCCTCCGAGAAGTGCAAACGTGCACACAAGTCTCACGTGCAAACATACACAGCAGCTTTCTTCACAGAGACAACAGCAGAAACAACCAGACGCTCGCCCACCAGTAAAAGGATAAACCACGGCGCGTGAACACGGAATGCTGGTCAGCGGCAGGAAGGAGCGGGCTCCTGATGTGATCAACGGTGTGGAGGAACAGCACGGTAATCACGCTGCCTGAAAGAAGCCAGAAACTGAAGACAACGCGCTGCGTGATCCCATTCCCGTGAAATTCCAGAAAAGGCAAACCATGGCGCCAGAGCAGACCCATGGCTGACCTGGGCCTGGGTCAGAGCGGAGGGGCTGACTAGGAGAGGAGGTGCGAGGGGAATTCGGGGTGATCACCGTGCTCCCGACGTCGACTGTGGCGCTGGATATACAGGGGCACATACCTACCAAAACATGTCAAATTGTGTACTGACACTGGGGAGCCTACTGTACGTAAATTACACACCAACAAAGCTGACACCAAGAATTAACTCTCCAATTCAAGAAGCCAATAAAGAACAGAAAACAGTACAAAAAAGTAATAAGGATGAGAGCAGAAATTCATGAGATAAAAAAATAAACTTAGAGAAGTAATCCATGAAGCCACCAGATGCTTATCTGAAAAATGTAATGTAATTAACCTCGAGTACCACTAACCAAGAAAGGAAGCAGAAATTAACAACCCTACAAAGATAACGGCCATACGTGCAGATTTGCGAGATGTGAAAAATCATACAAGATGACAAGGAAACGCTTTAGAGTAGTCGACTTATAAGGCATGCGAAAGTTGTTTTAGATAAAATATTAATGATCAAAATTGATACCAGAAATTAAAATCCTAAATAAAGCAATAACGTTTAAAGGAAATTAATCGTCAAAGACAAAAACATTCTGTAGAAGACAGCATGCCCAGTGAGGGGCTGGTTTTGGTGTAGGTTAGGAAATGGATAATCCTGTCTCTCTCAACGGTTTCAGAGAAAACAATGAGGATGAAAATGAGGAAAGACGCAGAATAACCCACGTAGTTAACCTTGAGTCACCAACTGCACGAGAACAACTGGATGAACAGGGACCATATACACGTCGCACTTAACCATGCTTAAAATTTCACAAATAAAATATTAGCAAATCAAGAGAAACGCACACCAGATGTCCCCTGAGAGACCATCTCCCGCCTACAGGACGGGCCAAACCCAGAAGCCTGACAGCACATCCTGGGGGAGAGCAGTCAGGAGTCACTCACTCACACGCTGGCAGTGACAACTTGAGACGGCACAACCCTCGTGGAGGGAATTTGATGATGCCTAACAAAACCGCGTATGCATTCACTGTGTGACCTAGTGACCTTGCTTACAGAAGTCGGTCCCAAAGACACACGGACAAAGTGTGAAATGACGCACACACAAGGCTGTTTACTGCAGCGCTTCTGCAACAAGCCAACAGCTCCTCCGTGGGGGAGAGGTGAATTTAAACTATGGCTTATCCACGCAGCGGAGTACCACGCAGCTATAAAAAGGAGAGAGATTCACTATACACAGTCCTCACTGTGCACCAAGTTCAGTCACCACAGCTCAGTGAAATCACACCAGGGCCCCAGAGCACGGTTCTAATTTCAGTTACGTTGCCATAGGAAGTGTGATTAATGGTATAAAGTACAGATGTCGATGCCAGCTCTTCAGTCCACGAATCATGAAAAGAAAGCATGACAGACACATGTCACTTCTTTCCAAGTCTGTTGGGGACCTGTCACTGTATGTCTTGTTCAGTCCATGCACAGACTGCAGAGTGTGTGGCTGTGTTGCCCCTGTCTCCCAGCAGGAGACAGAGACCATAAGTAATAATTTAACTTTCCAAGCACTCCCCTGGCAGGATAATGCTCAGGTCACCCGGTTCTCTTGGGAGCTTCAGTGAAAATGCGAAAGTCTGCTTTTCACCACCAAACCCCATTTCTTCATGCAGCCAATGGGCCAAGGAGCTATTCCAGCTTTTAAAGCCTTCCATCTTAGACGGACGTGCAGACAGGTTACTGACTCCGCAAGCAGACATCGGGAGGTCCTGCTGGCTGAGTTCTGGAAGAAGTATGACACGGAGCACGCAGGATTCGAGTGGAACGTAAACGGACTGAAGGAGAAACAGCTGAGCGGAGATGCTGCTGCTGTTGCAGAGCGAGAGGCTGTGAGGAGGAGCCAGAGGGACTCAGTGAGAGCACATCGTGGACACCAGTGAGGTTGTGACGGAAAGACGTCCCAGGGGAAGTGAAGCCAGGAAAACCTTCACGGTAAAGGGGCTCTCAGAGACATGCCACAACACGGACAGGCAGAGGGTAAAATGCTGGAAGCAGACCATGTTCAGAAAGCAGTGTGACAACTCGGCAAGGCCCTGGGAAGATGCTCACTCTGTACCGTAAGATACGTGACAAGGAGACAAGCTCTTCAAAATACTTCTAAGTTTTTCACAAAGAAATAAAACACTTTGATTCTCAATGTTTCTAATGTTTTAAATTACAGCGTACTAAATAGTAGTGTACTATTTTTTTCCATTTCCCTATACATTTATAACTAAAACAGAGTTTTTAACATTCTGACAAAAAATTTTTAAAGCTTATGAAACACTCATAATTTTTCTCACCGAATAAGATTGTTCTGCATGGTTTCAGCTCACATGGTCGTTTTTATGCTTCCAAAGTACCGTGCAAAGGGAGGACCACCCAGGCTGATATGAAGTGATCTCCACAAAATAATGTTTAGTGAAAAAACACCCAAGCGTACAACTCTAAGAAAGGGAAGACATTAAATATGCATGTACATACACATACGTGTATTTGTATGTACTCATATTAAAAAATAAAACAACAATAAAGGGTAAACCAAAGCTATGAAAACTACTGCTTACGGGGGAGGAAGGGACCAGAGCTGAATAGACAGGGGCAGACTCTGGGCTCATCTGAATATATCTGCTTTGTGACTTTTGACCTTGCAACCATGTATATTTTTACATACTTACAAAACAAAATTTAGAAAATACTTTAAAAAGGCAATCTCTAAGCGAAGAGAAGGGAACACTTCCCAATGTATCCTCTACGACCAGTGTTACCCTAACACCAAAACCAGACAAAGGAATCACAACGAAACAACCAGCCAGTATCTCTTATGAATAGAAATACAAAAATCATCAACAAAACAGTAGCAAACGAAATCCAGCAACATAAAAAGAGGACTATACACCATGACCAAGGGGGATTCATTCCAGGAATGCAAGGTTGGTTTAACATTGGAAAAATCAGCTCATGTAATGTCAATAGAATAAAAACCCCAAACCACACAATCATCGCATCAAACAAGTCCAAAAAAATCATCCAACAAATTCAACACCCTTTACTCAAAAAACTAGGAAAGGAATGTCCTCAACCAGATAAAGGGTTTCTATGAAAACCCACAGCTCACATCATGCTTACTGGTGACAGACCAGATGCTTTCCCCACAAGATCAGGAACAACACAAGAATCTCCACTCTCCACATCTATCCAGCACTGCACTGGAGGCTCTAACCAGAGCAATTCAGCAGCACGAAGAAACAAAAGACATCCACACTGGAAGGAAAAACTGAAACTGTTTCTACTTGCAGGTGACGTGACCACATACGTACAAAATCCTAATGAATACACTAAAAAATGTTAGAACTAATAAATGAGTTCAGAAGGACAGCAGGATACAAGATCGATACACAAGAATCAATTTTATTTTTATACATTTGCAATAAACAACCTGAAAACAAAATTCAGAAAACAATTCCATTTACAATAGCTTCAAAAAAAACAAAATACTTTAGAAAATATTTAACAAAAGTGCAAAACTTACATTTGAAAACTACAAAACATTTTAATTTTTTTGCTGAGGAAGATTCGCCCTGAGCTAACATCTGTTGCCAATCTTCCTTTTATGGTGAGGAAGATTTGCCCTGAGCTAACATCTGTGCCCATCTTCCTCTATTTGGTATGTGGGTCGCTGCCACAGCATGGACAGCAAGGAGTGGTGTAAGTCCATGCCCAGGAACTGAACCTGGGCCGCCAACGCGGAGTGCGCCAAACTTAACCATTAGGCTATGGGGCCGGCCCCTAAAAGATTTTTTAAAGATATTAAAGATCTAGGTATATGAAAAGACATCCCATGTACATGATCAGAAGACTTAATATTAAGATGGCAATACTCCCCAAACTGATCTGTAGATTTAATGCAGTCCCTATCAGAATACCAGCCAGCATCTCTGGAGAAACTGACAAGCTGATCCCAATTCATATGGAATTGTAAGGGACCACAAAGCGCCAAGACAACCTCGAAAAAGAACCAAGTCGGAGGACTCACATGTGCCCCTCTCAAAACTTACTACAGAGCAGCAGTCATCAAGACAGTGTGGTGCTGGCATAAAGACAAACATGTGGAATCAGAATCCAGCAGTAAACCCTCACATGTATGGTCAATTATTTTCAAAAAAGGTACAACGACCACTCGACACGGGAAGAACAGTTTCTTCACCATTGGTACCAGGACAACTGGATTTCCACAAGCAAAAAAATGAAGTTGGACCCTACGTCACTATACACAAAAATTAACTCAAAATGGAGCAAAGACCTAGACACAAGAGCCAAACTATCAACTCTTAGAAAAACAAGTAAATCTTCATGGCCTTGGATTTGGTCATCACTTCTCAGATGCGACACCAAAAGCACAGGCAACAAATGAAAAAATAGATAAAATGAACTTTATCAAAATCAAAAACTTTTTTGCATCAATGGACAGTATCAAAAAAGTGAAAAAACAACCCAGAAAATGGTAGAAGATATCTGCACACCATGTATCAGAGAAGGGACTTGAATCTAGAATATCTAAAGAACCCTTACAGTTCAACAATAAAATGACAACCCAACTAAAAAATGGGCAAAGGATCTGAACAGACATTTCTCCAAAGACACACAAATGCCCAAACGAGCAGATGAAAAATGCTCAACATCGTAGTCACCAGGGAAAGCACCTCAAAACCACAAGGAGACACCACCTGAGGCACGCTGGGACACGACTTCTACAATCCAAAAGACCACAAGTGTCGGCGAGGCCGTGAGAAATCGGAACCCTCACACTGCTGGCGGGAATGTAAAACGGGGCAGCTGCTTTGGGAAACAGTTTGTGGTTCCGCAAAAAGTTAAACATAGCGTCACCATCTGCCCGAGCAACTCCACTCCTGCGTGCCCGTATCCAGGAGAAATGCACACATGTGCACACAAAACCTGTACATGCACGTGCACAGCAGCACCATTCACAACAGCCCAAAGGTAGGCCACCCAATGTCCATCCCAACCCCAATGTCCACCTGTGGATGAACGGATAAATACACAGGATGGAATCCTGAGAGGACGCAGCAGTGACACACGCTAAAACGCAGGTGAACCCTGAAAACACAGGATACCTCGCTTCATCGTGCTTTACTTGATTGTGTTTTTTACAAGACCTTCCCCCAGCAAAAAGATTTTCACTTGCTGAAGGCTCAGGTGGTGGTTAGCAGTTTTTAGCAATAAAGTATGTTTTAATTAAGGTGTGTAAATTGTGTTTTTAGACACAATGTTATTGCACACGTAACAGGCTACAGTACAGTGTAAACCTAACTTCTACATGCACTGGGGAAACCAAACAATTCGTGTGACGCACTTTATTGCGATATTCGCTTTATTGCGGTGGTCTGGAACTAGACCCACAATGTCTCCCAGGTCTGCCTGTATGTTGAGTGAGAGAAGGCAGACCCAAAAAGCCAAGTGGTGTGATTCCACGTATATGAAATGTCCAGGATACGCGCATCTATAGAGACAGAAAGTAGATCAGTAGTTTCCTAAGGATGGGGAAGGGAGACTGGGGGAGGACAGCTAAAGTGGACGGGGTTTCTTTTTGGGGTGACAAAAATATCCTACAATCCACTGTAGTGGGGCTGCACAACTCTGTGAACACACTAAGCTGTATTGAGCTGTACACGTCAAATGGGTGGTATGTGAATTATGTCAATAAAGCTGTCCCACAAAGAAAAAAAGGCAACCCTAAAGGTTGAAAGCGAAAGGCAGCAGCACGCGAGGTTACTCAGCATGCGGACCAGGAGAACCTTTTCATAATGCACATATGGACAGAGGATTCGCATCCAGAACATGAAGAGAAATTCTATAGGACGGAGGAGACGGGAGGGGAGGGGAGGGGAGGGAGAGGGAAAGAGAAAGACAAAGCCCCCCGTAGCACAGGAGGCAAAGAAGAGGCATAGCAATGCCCTGACAAGAGCTGAAGGCTGAATTCAGGGCACACCCTGAGGCAGGCTGACCCACGGGGGATCGGGACACGCCAACTCCAACACCCAGGGGTGCCCGTGCACAGCTACTGGCGACACACCAAGAGCCGGAAGGGCCGGGCCTGGGGGCCCCCTCACACGCTGCGGGCCCACACGTCGGTGCAACACCGTGGAGGCAATCTGGTGCTGTCTAACCAAGGGGAGGGTGAGAATGTCCTCTGTGCGGGCAATCCCACCCGCAGGGTGAGGCGCCAGAGAAACCGGCACGAACACAGGCCCCAGAAACACAGAGATCCATCGGGGGGAACGCATAAGGAAACCGTGGCAAATTCCCACAACACGACAGCGTACAGAAAGTAAAATGACTGTGCTATGTCTACACGCGCCAACACGGACAGTCTCAAAACATACCACTGAAATGCAAAACCAAATTACAACGTGATGCACCCAGGATGGCAGCATTGAGGTGAAGTTTAAAATCACACGACGTGTTGCTACATGAGAGTCCATGTGCACAGGGAGAGACACGGGGTCGGGAAGGGGTGGAAGAAGGCCTGCGATGAACCTTGGGGGATGGGGTTCCTGAAAGACGCAAACGTTAACAGTCGCTAAATCTCGGAGGGCGATGCACAGACGCATCTGCGTTCTTCAACGTTCAGGACAGAATTGGTACAAACTCCCCATGTGTGTCTCAGGTTTAAGAACTGAGCAAGCAGGAACTGGATGAGCAAACCTGCGCACGTGGTCGCACCTCAGAGGCTCACACGCGGGGGCACCCACCTTGGCCACTCTGCCCATGTCCTCCATCGTGGCTCTCTCGTGCGGGAAGCGGGCGAAGGTCCTCTCGATCTCGGTGATGACGGCATCTACGTTCACCGTCTGCTGCGGACGGCCTCTGGGGAAGTAGAAGGCGGGGATGCTGTGGCTGGTGGCCGGCGGCAGGGGCTGCTCCTTCTTCGTCTGAACCTGAGCAAGGAAACAGGCGACACCTCAGTTAGAACTCGGGAACGTGAAACATCTTCTTTGCACTAACGTAACGGACGGATGTGGAACACCTCCAGAAATGAGCACACCGAGCCCATCTAACCCGAATTTGGACGGAACTCCAGACAATCCCGGCGGGCCAACTCCAGTCACGAGGATGCCCACACACGGGAGGGCACAACCCGCGAGTGAGCGTCACAGGACCTCTGATCTGCACTGCTGAGCCTCCTCCAACCCCGCCTCAGTGTGACCCGAGGGGACAGGACAGCTGACTGCCCAGGCTGCCCGAGAGGCCGGCGTGGGTCCTCGTAGGGAACCTGCCCCGTGGTCCTCTGGGAGGTCAGGGTCAGCCCAGCTGGGCTGTCGACAGGCAGTCGCTCAGGGCCAGGACAGGGGGTGTCCTCTCGCTTGGAGCCTGCCACCTGTAATCACTTGTTCTCACAGGCGCACGTCCTGGAGAACGAGATGCACGTCCACCCTCCAACCTGGGATGGCCGTCCCAGAAAGAATCTCGGCCCTGCAGTCTTATCCTCGCCAGACAGTGCCACAGCAGACAAGCCCTCCCGAAACCAAGCCGACAGCTTTAGCAGCATCTGACTTCAAGAAGTTCAGCCTCCTGATGCCCCTTCCAGGACAAAGCTGTGTCAGGACGGCCCCCTCGGTGAGGCAGTGAGCTGACCTGCTGTCAGGCTCTAGTTACAGGTCAGAAGACTGGACCTCGTGTACAGAATAGGGTTGCGTTGTAAAAGCCCCCGAAGTAGAAATAATTGTTCAGTGGAACCACGTAAGGAATGCCTGCAGAAAGCCGGCCGTGACCCGGGCACCGGCCCGGGTCTGGGGGTTCCCAGAGGGTGAGAGGCACCAAGACGCCTTTGTGGCCACGCTCAATGAATCTCAGTGTCCCCGTCACGGTAGGGCACTGTCTCCCAGTAGGACTCCACAGTGTGTCTCTATGCTGACCCAGGAGAGGCTTCTTGGGGCCAGAAGCAGCTGGCCTAAGCCCAGGCTCATCGATGGCCACCGAGATCCAGGCGTCCAGTCCCTCTCAACGGGCAGTGACGGGGAAGCACCGTCCAGCCTGCGGACGCATCTCCAGTCCACACTCTGCGCTCTGTATGGTTGGGGCCACACACTGATGCAGCAGGAACAGCACAGCCTCCTAGCGGGGAAGGACCGGAGCGAGAGGTGAAAACTCGACTCCTGAGGCCACGGGGGACTGACAGGGGCTGGGGGTCAGCAGACTCCAGAGAAGCGGTGTGAGGGGCACCCAACTCAGCAAGGTCTGGGGAACTCAGAGCACATGGGGCACTACGGGACCACACGGAACCCACAGAGCCTGACACACACACTGCAAGACACACACACTAAAGAACACGACAGGCAGAGGAAAACGGCTAGCGCCTAGACGCAGTGTGATTCACAGCCTGAGGGACGGTACCGCACAGCAGGCCCCGCAGAGCTGACTGAGGGGGTCTCGTCTATGCGCCACAGGGCACTCACACATCTCAGCCACCCTTCCCCACTGCTGAGTCGCTGAGCACGGCGCATGCACCCCTGCCTCACACCCACAGGGACCAGGAGCTGGACCCAGCAGGACACCGATAATACCACCAAGTTACCACCGGGATACGACACAGTCTATTGGGCTCTACCCCTCCCAGTGTTTCTGAAACCTGTGAGGTGGACTACATATCTCATCCTGCAGTGGGGGACCACTTCCCGACCCCGTCACAGCCTCTGGGACCAGCCTGTGTTCTCACAGGCCACAAGCAGGGACGGCCCCACACCCCCCTCGGTCGCGTCTCGGGACGGCCCCGCGCCCCCCTCGGTCGCGTCTCGGGACTGTCCTGTGTCCTCCTCCGTTACATCTCTGGACTGTCCTGTGTCTCCTGTTTTTCTGAGGTACCAGGAGGAGGAGACACTTGGTCAATGCTTGCTGTCCCAACACCACTGCAGTGACCCGCCGATGGTGGCCACATATCCAGAGGAGATGAATGCCGCCACGAGTCAGCTGCGCTGGGCAGGCAAGGCGGAGAGCCTGGAGACACAGGGCAACAAGCCAGGTGATCACAATGGATCAAATAAAATAGTCAGGGCCTCCACGTAGGGTCACCTCAGTCGTGAGAGGTGAGAGGCGAGGTGCAGAAGGCACGGTGATTGGAAGGGAGCGGCTGCAGAGGGCGGACCCTGAGGTCTAGGCACCAGTCGCGGCAGGCTGCGGTGAGTGAGGTGGATTTGGACTGGACGGCAGGAAGGAGGACGACGTTGTGGGCTGAGCCCCAGACCAGAGGAGAGGCTGTACGAGGACCTGGGGCCCACCCCTCATCCAGACTCGGCCTGTGTAGGTGCCCAAGGACACAGGTTGACCCCCCTCCCAGCCCTAGGATGTCCTGTTCCACGGGGATTTGGTTACAGCATCAGAATTGCTAAGTCCTGATGTGACAGCTCCACAAACCAGCACTGTGCCAAAATGACACCCATGATGGCCACGGAACAGCCCCGAGGGGAAGCCAGACGCCGAGAGCTGCCTCTTTAGGAAGGAGAGGACTCAACTCAGCAGACCTGCTGGGGATGCCCAGGATCTGCTCTGAGGAAAGTAACTTTTCCCCCAATTTCTGAAACAACTACCAAGAGCATGTTTTTAATTCCTCTGTGGCGCTTGATCAACTTTTCCCAGTGTTTTTCTTTTTCCCCTTTTTTTTTTGCTGAGGAAGATCGTCCCTGAGCTAACATCTGTGCCACTCTTCCTCCTTTCTGTATGTGGGTCGCTGCCACAGCACGGCCGCAGAGGAGTAGTGTAGGTCCACACCCAGGAACTGAACCCACAAGCCCGGGCCTCTACAGCAGAGTGTGCTGGACCTAACCACTAGGCCACGGGGTCGGCCCTCTTCCTCTCTTTCTGGCGAGGCAGAAGGACTTGCGAGCTCAGTGCCCTGGGCTGTTGGTTGTGGCAGCTGATCTTTCACATTCATGGAAAGACGGTGCTGGTGTTTACTGGGCCCCGACCGCATCCTCCCAGGCGCGACCTCCCTCAACTGCAGTGTCCAGGACAATCTGTGACAGAGGCGCCACCACCGCCCCCCTCCGAGGTGGGGAAACTGAGGCACGGGGGCGGGACGCACTCCAGGCACATGCGGGGTGGCTGCACGGTGGTGTGGCTGGTCCTGGGCTGGTCCGAGAGCAGCTCTTAACCACTTGCCTCCTCCCCTGCTCACGGCAGGACTACCACGGACACCCGTCTTGCTCGGTAACAGGAACTTCTGTTCTCTGCTGTTCAGACTAGGAGACCGTCCACACCAGCCCCCCCAGGGAAGGAAGAGAAGAGGCAGGACGTCACAGCTACTCCTCCACACAAAGCGGAGCTCCATTTCCTCAGGACGAGCTTTCTCACCTGTGTCACCGGCTCCCACCAGACCCGTCTCACGGTTAACATTCAGGCCGGTCCTGGAAACCTCGGACTTTGAGAAAATGGACATAATGTGACAAGGAATTTAAATGAAACGAAACACCCCTTTGCCAGAGCGAATGTTTCTGCCTCTCCTAGCACACGTTGATGCCACCCCGGGGCTGGTCCGAGCGTCCCTATCGGTGCCTTGCGGTCCCTCCCCCACCTGGATGACCACAGGCAAACTACGACTGCGACAGTATGAGGCTGACGCCACCACGGGAAGCCCTGAAAGCAGGGGCGGGCTCTCCAGGGGATGTCCTGGACGCACCGTGTCGGGGCCCCTGTGCTGCTCACGCCCGCTATCCGTCACCCTCCCCTTCTGTGGAGACGTATGGACATTTCCTGCTCAATGACTGCTCTGGAAACTCACTCTACACTCACGAATTCTACATTCATCTGCACACACCATGCCCGGCTAGCAGACCTCTGCATAAATCCGCCTGGATCTACCCAATGAGACACAGTCTGTGAAGTGTACGGTGAAAGGCCGAGCCCCGGGGCAGGGGCCTGGGTTGTAGCCCACTCTGCCTTGGGAAGTGACGAGTGGTCTTGTGGCTTGGTGACCTTGCAGTGAACAGGCCACCAGCACGGGCAGGGGGAGGGGAGGGAGGCCTGGCAAGGCCCCTCTGTGGAGCACCGGCACGAGCGAGCGCGTGGCTGCCGTCCTGGCGCGCTAGGACATACTCCCCAGCACCTCCTGAGAGGGGCTTCAGGCGGCCTGTTGTCCCCGGGGCTGGCGCCTGCACAGATCACAGTCCTAAAGGGGAGCTGTCCTGACAACAGGGTGGGCACCTGCTGTGCGTTATCTAAAGAGGAGTGAGGGCAAGAAGCCTTACAAATGCCCCAATCTGAACCGTGGGCACAGGGATGCCGGCCCCGCACGTCCTCAGCCCTGTGTGAGTGTGGAGCTCGTCCACGTGCGTCCCGGCGGGAGCTCTGGGGGTGACCTTCCCGCCAGCATCCACGCGAGTGCCTTTCCTCTCCTGGCCCCGTCGGCAGAGCGTGCTGTCAGACTGGGAGACTACGGTCTGGGGGCGGACAAAGACATCTAACGGTCCTCTCACTCTGCCCCTACCTGACTGTGACTGAGGCGGAGCATCTTCTCATGTGTGTAAAACACAATAATACTTTCTTTCCTGTGACTTCTCTGCCCAGAAGCTTTGCCGTTATTTCTGGTCTTTTTCTGACCAATTTCTGGGACAGCATGTATATTAGGCTTTGAGAGTTTAGTCCTCTGTCCCCAGTCACCATGTCTTTTTATTTGGTTTGTGATGTTTGTTACCATGTGGCAGTTTTTTTAAATTCTCGTGTCACCCTTACTCTCTCGTCTGTCTGAAAGACGGTCCACACCAATGCTGGGGAGCTATGGATAAACTAAATCTGGTCACATGCTCCTTGCTCGCAAACTTAGGACGACGGGCACCGCCGGGGACAGGGTCTGAACTCCGTTCATAGCTGATCGACCCTGCCACGGCTCTGCGGCGCTGGGAGAGGCCTCGGAGATGAAGAGAGGCCCGCGTAACAGACAAAGACACAGAGGGAGGGCCGGCTCCAAGGAGGACGCCAGGCTCTAGTCTCACAGGTCCAGCCACGTTTCAGGAGGAGGGAAGCTGACGGTGACAGCCCAGACCAAGGGCACACGAAGCCCAATGTCCCGTCAGGACACAGCGAGCATCTCAGAGAAGGAGACCCAGACACGTGGAGGAGAAGGGGACGTGAAGACCTGAGAGGCCACGACACCCTCATGAGGCCTTCACCACGTCATGTCTCACCACTGTCAACACTATAGCGAGGACCCCTAGACAGCAAAGAACAGGGCTCAGAGGGCAGGGTCCAAAAGAAAGAACTGAAATCCGTTCGCCAGACGCCTGAGAAAGCCACTGAGAGGGAGGGAGGGACGGAGGCAGGCAGGCCTGCAGTTCAGCTGGAGGCAAAGGTGTAACTGCCTGACCACGGGGCCACGGGGGCCACAGCCAACCACATCCCTGTCCACTCTGAACAGGGCTGATCATAGAAAGTGCTAGAAGCCATGCGTAAGGAGCTACCAGCAAGCTCACCAAATCTTCTGTGAATGGAGACCATCTTTTGTCTTCTCACGGTCCAAAGACTCAGAAGGCAACTACAGGAAGCAGTATCTGAACAGCACAGAACGTAACTACATCCTTGACAGTTTACCATTTGCTTCCAGAGCAGACGGGGTAGAGATTCCTGTGACACGTCACAGCACTGGCTGCTCGTCACCTGTCCCTCTTCAACTATCCTCCGCTGTCGGCTTGTCTGGTGGTCTCCACCAGGGAGTAGGAACAAGAAGGGAACGGAGCCCAACAGCCCAACGGGCCTCCCTGACGAAGCTGACAGGGAGGGGCCCCCTTAGTCGCGAGGCGAACACAGAGACGCACGACGCCCCTGCCTGTGTCCCCAGGCCCCAGAGCTGCCGCGGCAGGGGCCTCTCACTGCACCTGCTGGTCCGTCTCCTCCTGGGGTGGACGTGCTGCTCACCACTCTCCACAAAACCCTCACCTCGCGCGGCTGGCCAGGTCTTTCCCACCCATGAGCAGAGCAGAGCTCATGTCTTCCACTTATCCGGGCCCTGAGGTCTCACCTCGAAAGTGCACACGTGGCTTCATGAGACACATCCTTCTGACAGCCTCGTGGGGACAGACAAAGCTGGACACAAACCAGCTTTCTGCCTCCAGGAGCGTGAACCGCGGTGGAGAAATGATGCACATATAAGCAGCACACCAGAGAGATGCCCGCCTGTGATGAGAGCCAAAGGGACTGTGGGAATTTGGCAGAGGGAGGGAACGGGGGAGGGTGGAAAGGAGGCGGCTACAAACTTAGGGGCAAAGACACAACCACAGGAGGTTTTCCGAGCTCTAAACAATGCTCAGCGAGCACCCCCTTGGCCACACGGGCTGCCGCCCGCAGGAAGGCTTCCCTTGATGGGTGCCACACGTCCTGCCCACTAAGACAATGGTGTGGGAGAAGGGTCCCCTGGGTCAGGGAGAATGAGAACCACTGTGCCACAGCTCTCTGGGAGAAGGCAGGGGTGAGGGGGCTCCAGTGGGTGCCCGTCACTGCCCACCTCAGGGCCATTGCACCCACAGTCCCCAGACATGCCACAGGCCCCGCCTCCTCTCATCTAAGAACATGATCAGATCTCACATGCCAGAAGCTCGTCATTGACAGGCAACACAACACCCCCCAACCTGAGCCCACCCCCACCCTGCTGCCCCTTCACAGGAACTGTCACCCCAGGTCAGAAGGTCGTCCTCTCACACATCACACCCCCCCCACCCAGCTGCCCCTTCACAGGAATGGTCACCCCAGGTCACAAGGTCGTCCTTGACAGGCCACACAACACCACTCCTGCCAGAACCCGCTACACCGCCATCTGTCGCCTCCCCCACCCATCGCCACCTTCCCCTGCTGCCCCTTCACAGGCCTCGTCACCCGTGTCAAGCTCAGTAGGGCTTTTCTGTCGTCCCAACTGGAAGGAACAGCACCCCCACCCCAGTGCCTGGCACAGAGCAGGCCCCTAACAATATGCAAAGACGGACTGCACATCCCACAGAGCTTCAGCTGAAAGGAAATCACCCTTCCCTCGGTGTAGAAAGCTGCTACCTCAGAGGACTCTGGCAATGCGACACTGCACTTCCCTCTGTCCACAATGAGTCTTTCCTACCCTGGAACCTTCCATGTCTCCCATGCTCGTGGGGACCCGAGACTTGAGCCTCTCACCGCCAACTCGCCCCCTTAGGAAAGACGCCATGCTGGACGACACCGTTCTGGTGTTCGGTTTACAGGATCTATTCAGGGAAAGGCAAATTCTAACGTGTGCTCTCTCTGTGGCCACGTCATGACCCAGGTACCCAGACCAATCCCTCTTCAAAGAAACTAGAAATGCCTGAGAGAACACTTTACAAACATCTTGCAGAGTGCATCCATGGATGGGCAAGAGACTAAGGAATTCTCAGGCCACAATAGCCATGAAGTGGGAGCCCAGCGAGGCGGGGGCAGCCTGAGCACGTTTTGCCATCAGGGGCGTGGGCCAAAGAGGTGACGTGACTATCACTTCACATACTTGCAGAGCTCGGGGGACAGGAGGCACAATCCAGCGTCCTCAGAGGAGGCTGCCCCCTAAGGGGCATCCCAGAGGGCTGCACCTTCAGGGAGAAGGATGAACTAGAGATAAATTCCCACCCACCCCAGACCCCAGAAATGAAAGGAAAATTGTCGGCCCCCAACCTGGTGCTGTGTCAAGGAGCCGGCGGTGGGGGGACAACCTCCTGAGAAGTCACAGCCCAGCAGACTCTCACTCAAGTTTGCAAACCAAATTTACACCATCTGGATGGTCCCAAATCCTCAAGCCAAAAACGGCAAGTTGCCCCAGACTGGCAGTGCCTGGAAGCAGCAAGAGCTTCCTCATCTCAGACTCAAAGAACTCCCCAAGTTCCAAGCAAAATGAGCAGTTCCTGGTCAAAACTCACCAAACACACATGGAAATAAGGCACCAGGAGGGAGAGCCGGCAGAAAGGAGAGGACTGAACCCAGGAAGGCTCTGGACTCCGGCATCATGAGACTGTACAGCCACTATGCTTCATACAGCTCAAGAAATAAAAGAGGCTTGAAGACACAAGAGCGAGGAGATTCAAGACAGACCCAAATAAAACTTCTAGAAGAACAGAAAACACACTTGGCGACTGGGCTAAAGAGCAGATCAGCGCAGCTCAGGAGAGATTCGTGAACCGGGAGAGAGAAGAGAAGCAAGTGTTCAGAACGCAGCCCACGGAGCTGGAGACACGTCCAAAGACCTGAGGACCCAATGGACCCCAAGCCAGAATCCTAAAAGACCGCACTGGACAGCTGACGACGAGAGAGAACACCAGAGACAGTGGCAGATCTTCAAAAGCCACCACAGGAAAACGAAACGAAACAAAAAGGAGATTGTCTTCAAAGGAGCGAACAGTAAGCCCTGCAGTCAGCTTCTTGACAGAAACAACAGACACCAGAGCTGGAGGAGAACAGTGCCAACCCACACTCCGCCTCCTGTGAGGGTGTCTGTGACGAGACTAACACAGAGACAATTTCAGACCAGAAGGAAACAAAAAGCAGAAGTGAGTTTGCCATCAGCAGACACTCGTTCAAGGAAACGCTGAGGATTGTCCGTCTGGTAGAAGCAATGTGCTCGTGACAGGAGGTCTGAACTGCGAGGAAGTGGTGTCTGTGGGGGTAAATCTCAACACGCTGACCACAGAAATCAGTAATGAGAACGGCATTTTATTTCTCTCTACAAACCCTCTCAAGGCAACAACAATAGAGTAAAATGAAACGGGTCAGGGAACTGAGGTGTCTGAGGGTTTTGAGCTGGAGGCTGAAGATATTAACTTTGCACCTAGAAAAATTAAGTAATTGACATGTCTAGGATAAGCAGTCACCTAGTAGCAAGGGTATACTCCCAACTAGAAGAGGAAAAGAGAAAAGGGAGGCAAGAAAGGAGAGAATAAAGAGAAACACAAAGTAAGATAGTGCCAATAAATCCAGACGGATTAAGAGTCATAATAAATGTAAATGGACTAAATGCTCCAGTTAAAAGTCAAAGATCAGACTGGAAAAAGAGCAAAATATCTGTTTATAAGAGACACATATAAGACTTAAGGACGCAGAGTTGAAAATCTTTTTATAAGATGGAAAAGGAGAGACCAGGCCATATTGACGGCCATACAGTAGATGGAAGGTCTGGACACTACTAGAGAGACAGGGTGACCAGGTCATGCCAGAGGGCGATCCCGGGAAGCGACGACCATTCTGAGCTGGCCAGTGCCATCCCTCGGAGCCCCTGCACAGACAAGGCACACGCTGCTGGGGAAACGCAGAGATCCAGCCCCCAGGGAGGCCGGGCCCAGCCAACGGAGCTGACCGGACAACGAGAAACAAAACAGCCTGGTGCGGACACGGAAGATTTACAAGTTTAATCTCCAGGACAGAAATAGCCCACGGCCCCAGCACAGCTGCAGAACACACATTCTTTTCCAACACGCAGGGCACACTCGGGTGCCGGTCACCTCCCGGGCCACAGAACAGGCCTCAGCAGATTCTGAAGGAACCGTGGGGAGCGTGCCCTGACCTCCAGGAGATGAGGTGGACATCAAGGATGAACAAAAGTAGCAACATATACATGTGTGTGTGTGTGTGTGTGTGTGTGTGTGTGAGAGAGAGAGAGAGAGAGAGAGAGGGAGGGAGGGAGGCAGGGAGGGAGGGAGAGAAGAATTCTGAAGTAGGACTCAGGCCTCTTAAATAATGACACCAGACAAGGGGGCATTTGGTCCCCAAAGCCTTGTGCCTCAGATCCCACTCAACATGCCCCCGATGTGTGCCTCCTGCAGCGTGTCTCCCCCAGAGCGCTGATAAAGACGGCACCGGCCTCACAGAGAGCTATTTCTGTAGAGGGCACCGAGACACTCACTCCCTGACTCATCACAACTCCTGAGACCGCAGACATGCCCCTCGGCCTTCCAGAACACAGTGGTGGAAAACAGTCCACGTTCCACTAAAAACAAGCCTTGGTATAAAACAAATGCTGTCTCTTTTTGCATAGAAGTCGGTGCCCTGAGGGTGTAGGTAAATCCCACCAGAAATCAGTGGAGGCGTGTGTCTTTGGGGACACATCTGTAGCCTCAGACGGTCAGATCTCAGAGGGGTCAAAGGGCGTGTGCTGGGACGTTGGACGTGACCCTCCAACTCCAATCAGCCAGGACGGGCAGTAAAACCTGGGAGTCAGAGCACGGCGAGGGAACAAGAGCAGGCCAGGGAGAGGTACGCTGGGCTGGGGCAGCAAAGCGGATCAGCATCCTAGGTGGACCCAGCCTCAGACCAGATGCAGCAGCCAGGCCCGGGGACGATGCTCTGGGACGAGGCCCTGGGATGATGCTCTGGGACCAGGCCCTGGGACCGGGCTTCGGAGCTCGGCGGGGGGGCACGTGGATTCCAGGCGAGCTCAGGCCCACAAAGACGCTGCCCCTAGATGGGAGCCCCCTGCAGGCCGTGAGCTTTCTTCTCCACTCCCGTGGACCCCTCCATGCCAGCTGGCAGGAGGCTTGCCAAATAAACGTGCAAATGACATACTGCACGGACAGATGGTAGCCAAAGGTCAGAGTTTAAAACAGAGAAGCCAAAAATGAAGATGAGAAAGCCAGGCCCTACACAGGGGTTTGTGTAATTACAGGTCCTCTCTCCACCACACGAGGGGCACTGGCTTAGAGGGGAGGCCTCCAGGGGTGTCCGGGTCCACAGGAGTGAACAGGGCTGGATTGCAAACGCTGAGACAGACAAGGGAGCCAGGCTGAGCAGGCGGGGCCGACGGGCTACAACAAGGCCAGGGCTCCCTGGCACCGCCAGAGACGTCAGGTCGGCTCTGCAGCCTCAGCTATAGGATGGGCTCCCACGGGAGCGTGCATGTGTCTGGGTCTGGAGTGGCCTGCGAGAAGAGCTTGCGTCCACAGCCTCACAGAACTGGGGCCACTTCCGACTCCTGGGACCCCGGCAACGGCAACGTGATGTCTGGGACAGGCAGAGCCCGGAGGCCAGGCTGTCCCCACAGGGAGGGGAAGTGAGCTCAAAGTGCAGGCTGTCACCTGGGGGATGGCCACACTGGGGTCTGGAATGGCACTCTGTGGGGTCTGCGCCCACCTGAAGGACCCTGCAGGGAGGCTGGACGGGCATGGACGGGACCACAGCGAGGTGATAGAGTGGAGGAGCGTGGGGAGCAGAGGCATCAGTCACGCACGCCCTGAGCCTGTGTGTGGAGAGTGGGCAATTCCATTCCCCAGGGAACGAGACAGTCAGCACCCAGCTTGGGCTGGACAGCTGAGCAGCCGTCCCGGGCCAGAATGGCCCAGGACAAGGTCTAAGGGGCACTGCACTGGACCATCTAGGGCTCTCGGTGCTGCTCAGCGTGCGGAGGCCCGAGAGCCCACAGGCGGGGCGGGTGGGCAGACGCGGACTACGGAGCCGGAGAGCTCCGGCTCTGGATAACACAGCCACGCTCCAACCGTCCTCCGGCTCCACTCCAGCAGCGACATCCCGAGCCGGCAGTGTGCTGTCATGCCTGAAGCATCTCCCTCCATGCACCACCCTCTCCCTGCACACTCCACTATCTCCCTCACCCCCACCCTCTCCCACAGCCCCCCACCACCTCCCTCACTCCCCACCATGTCCCACAGCCCCCCACCCTCTCCCACAGCCCCCCACCATCTCCCTCACTCCCCACCATGTCCCACAGCCCCCACCCTCTCCCTCACTCCCCACCATGTCCCACAGCCCCCACCCTCTCCCTCACTCCCCACCATGTCCCACAGCCCCCCACCCTCTCCCACAGCCCCCCACCATCTCCCTCACTCCCCACCATGTCCCACAGCCCCCCACCATCTCCCTCACTCCCCACCATGTCCCACAGCCCCCACCCTCTCCCACAGCCCCCCACCACCTCCCTCACTCCCCACCATGTCCCACAGCCCCCCACCATCTCCCTCACTCCCCACCATGTCCCACAGCCCCCCACCCTCTCCCACAGCCCCCCACCATCTCCCTCACTCCCCACCATGTCCCACAGCCCCCCACCCTCTCCCACAGCCCCGCACCATCTCCCTCACTCCCCACCATGTCCCACAGCCCCCCACCCTCTCCCACAGCCCCGCACCATCTCCCTCACTCCCTACCATGTCCCACAGCCCCCACCCTCTCCCACAGTCCCCCACCATCTCCCTCACTCCCCACCATGTCCCACAGCCCCCCACCATCTCCCTCACTCCCCACCATGTCCCACAGCCCCCCACCATCTCCCTCACTCCCCACCATGTACCACAGCCCCCCACCCTCTCCCACAGCGCCCCACCATCTCCCTCACTCCCCACCATGTACCACAGCCCCCCACCATGTCCCACAGCCCCCCACCATCTCCCTCACTCCCCATGTCCCACAGCCCCCCACCCTCTCCCACAGCCCCCCACCATCTCCCTCACTCCCCACCATGTACCACAGCCCCCCACCATCTCCCACAGCCCCCCACCATCTCCCTCACTCCCCACCATGTCCCACAGCCCCCCACCCTCTCCCACAGCCCCCCACCATCTCCCTCACTCCCCACCATGTCCCACAGCCCCCCACCCTCTCCCACAGCCCCCCACCATCTCCCTCACTCCCCACCATGTCCCACAGCCCCCCACCATCTCCCATAGCCCTACACCATCTCCCTCCACCCCTACCCTCTCCCACAGCCCCCCACCATCTCCCTCACTCCCCACCATGTCCCACAGCTCCCCACCCTCTCCCACAGCCCTCCACCATCTCCCTCACTCCCTACCATGTCCCACAGCCCCCCACCCTCTCCCACAGCCCTCCACCCTCTCCCTCACTCCCTACCATGTCCCATAGCCCCCCACCCTCTCCCACAGCCCTCCACCATCTCCCTCACTCCCCACCATGTCCCACAGCCCCCCACCCTCTCCCACAAACCCCCACCATCTCCCTCACTCCCCACCATGTCTCACAGCCCCCCACCATCTCCCATAGCCCTACACCATCTCCCTCCACCCCCACCCTCTCCCACAGCCCCTACTCTACTGAGGACATGTGCTGACCCACCCAAGGCTATGTCCCGAAACCACACTCTAACATCCTGAGGTAACAGAAGCCAGGAAGCTTCTCCTGCTTCCCCAGCACTCCCCCAACAAAAAGACACTCCAGGGGGCCGGCCTGGTGGTGTAGCGGTTAACTTTGCGTGCTCTGCTTTGGTGGCCTGGGGTTCGCAGGTTCGGATCCCGTGCGCAGACCTACGCACCACTCATCAAGCCACGCTGTGGCAGTGTCCCACACACAAGGTGGAGGAGGATGGGCACATCTGTCAGCTCAGGGCTGACCTTCCACAGCAAAAAAAAGAGGAGGATTGGCATAGACGTTAGCTAATCTTCCTCACACACACACACAAAGAGGCTCTGATTCCTGCCCTGCACCTCAGGGAACACTCACATCACACGACATATGCTGTCACTGCTGAAAAACAACGTCGAAACACGTTTTCTGTAACGTGAAACAACTTCCTGTCAAAGGAATTCAGAGTTTGATTCCCAAAAAGTGATTTTAAGATAAACAGCCATCCTAAAACAAGGCAGACTTCCATGAACGGGCTCTGCCCGCAGCCGGGAGCCCTGGACATCAAGTCACAAGCATCCTGCTGGAAGCTGGAAAGACTTCCGAGTCTCGCAAACATCCCAGCCAACCATTCAGGGGAAACGTTAACTACCAGACACCCGCTCTCCTGTCGTCTAAAACAAGATCACTGGGCAGTTCATTCCACTCTCAAGGTCTCCAAATTAACATGATTTTAAACACACTTTCCTTAAAAACAAGACTTACAGCCATCACCTAGCTGCAGACAAGATTTCAGAAGTTGGAAAACAGTAGTCAGAAAGGCTGTGTAAAAGTTCAGATGTGATCCTAGAAAAAATTCCAATTAAACTATCACCAGAAAGCAGGTCTTTTTTTTCCCCCAAACAGCCCGGTTTGATTCAATGTCATTTTTTTTTTAGGCCACAACATGACATTAACTCCCGGCCCGAAGGGAAAATGCAAATGTTTAACCGCAAGATGCGTGGCGTTTGGGCGAGCAGCATGAGGAGAGGTCGTGCCCCCACGCCCCGAAGTCCTGTCCCCCGGCACCCCTGTCCTGTCCCCCGGCACCCCTGCCCCCACGCCCTGTGGTCCTGTCCCCCAGCACCCCTGCCCCCATGCCCTGCGGTCCTGTCCCCTGACACCCCTGCCCTCAGGCCCCACAGTCCTGTCCCCTGGCACCCCTGTCCCCTGGCACCCCTGTCCTGTCCCCCAGCACCCCACACCAGAGGGCAAGGCGAGGACGAGATACGGCCACGGAGAAAACTTCACGTTACAATCTGATTCCGGGTGGTCACGGGAAGCCTCACGCTTGTAAATTACGTGGTCGCCTTACACTAACTCATAAAACAACCCCAAGGTACAGACATCAAGGCAGGTTTTACTCTCGGAACGTTATGAGCAGCGAGAGGAAGTTGAAAAGCCCATTAGTTACTAAAAACACTGAACTGCGCACCGGAGCGGGTGTGGTACGGGAATGTCTCTAGAAGCCCTCTGAAAACGCAAAGCAAAGAGGGCCGTGCGTGCCAACACTGCCGCACCCTCACAGACGCACCAGTACCCACGGGGAAGGCTTCACCAGGCATCCAGTAGGTGAAGCCACTACCCGCAGCTGAAACCTGTCCAGACGGCCCCGGCCCACACCACTCCACTGTCCTGACTGCGCAGCGGGTGTGCGCTGCTGACCTCCAGGACAGGAGCTGGTGGTCTTTCTCAGGAGCTCTGCCCAGCAGACCTCACACGGGACACCGGGTTCTCTGTGTGGACCGATGCGGGCTGTCCCGGGAGGAACAGGCACGGCCGCTACAAGCAGCGCCCGGCCCCGACCTCATGCGGGCCCAGTGAGGGGCTGGTAAGGGGCCGAGACGAGGCGCACGGCAGACCTGGACCTGCTGGAAGGCCTTGAGCCTCTTCTTGAACCGCGAGGGCAGCACGAAGTCGCAGCCGCGGGCCAGCGAAGCCAGCTCCTGCCTCAGGTCGGGGTCCTGGCGCAGCGACAGCTCCCGGACCCGCATGTCCACGCGCGCGGACCGCCGCAGCCCGGGCGGGGCGCCGCGCTCTCGGGGCTGGGCCTGGCCGGGGCCGGCGGGCTCGGGACGGCAGCTGTGCCCGGCGGGACGGTCCGGGCGGCCGGGCTCAGCGCGCTCCATGCGTCGCCGGCCAGGCGCTCTGGGGGCCGGCCCCGGGCCGCGTGCATTCCACAGGCTGAGGAGGACACATGGCGGGAGGGTGGGGGAAGGCGGCCTCGAGCCACCCCTCCCGGCAGGCAGGCGGGCTGTGCAGGAGGGAGCAGACAGGCGCGCAGCTCCCGGAGCTGTTCCTGCCGAGCGGCTGCTGGGCGCGGGAGGCAGGGCGGGGGGCAGCTCTCTGCACAGAGACCCAGTCCACAGCTCAGCCCGGAAGGACAGGGCAGCAAGGACAGAGGATCTGCGGATGCCGCCTCCTGGTTCTCGGGAGGCAGGGAGGAGGCGCTCTCCGGAGAAGCAAAGCCTGCCCGAGACAGAGCGGAACCCGTTACAGAGCTCGCTGGCGGTGCGAGTTCCGTGCTGACACCCCCAGATGCAGACGAGGCGGCTGTTCCCTCCCCCAAAACACGCCAAAAACACAGGGGGTCTGCATGCACCGCCCCCTCTCCCTGTACTTTAAGGGTCCAGAAAACACACTTATACTGCAAAGGACACTTGAAAGTTTTCTTTCCAAAAATCGAGATGGGAGGTGTCTTCAGGATTCTATAGTTTTCATGCCCTTCTACGAGATTATGCAGAATGTAACAGCAATAAAGAATGTAAGGACAGTGTAGAATGTAACCACGCTGTAGAATGTAACAATAATGTAGCATGTCACGACAGTGTAGAGTGTAACCACAACAGAAGGTAACAATGTGGAATGTCACGTAAGGGCTGGTGATGTAAATGTAAATCGGGCAGAGGGAGCAGGTGGACGCAGAACCTGGAATGCGGATGCACTAACACCCCAGGGCGCCCCCTTCCGCCCACGAGCAAGGGAAGAGGTGCTATGGAAGCTGACTCCCAGGCCCGGCAGGTGCTACCAGCACAAAGCCTGGGGGCGGTCCCGCCTCCTGAACCCGAGACAGTTCTGGAAGAATCTCTCAGAAGTAACACAGACATTAACCAGCAGCAGAGCAGAGCCTCAGGACCCGGCCCACACCCACTGACACAGAACCAAAATGCTGGAGGATATGAAACGGGTGAGGACACAGTGAACTTAGGGGATCCCCCTCCTGCCCTCCAAGAAGCCCTTTAGACGGGACATGCACTGTGTGCGTATGGCTCTGCTCTGGACGGCAGGACACCAGGACTGCCGTGTGCCAGCACACAAACACCCGGGTCTCAAGTGAGGACTAGGTTCCGGCAACCAGCCGTCTAGAGAAATCTCTCGCAGGCCCTCCTCCCTCCCAAGCACAGGATGGCCCGATTTCCGTGAGGAAGCGCAGCCTGGCCGGGGCAGCGCCTCACTGGGGTCCCCGACGGCCTGCGCTCTGAGACCCCATCTGGGGCCTGCTCACCCCGCCGCCCCTCGGCCCCAGCCCCTGGGCAGGTGCCTGGCTGCGTCCTGGCCCACAAGGCAGGGTCTTCCCTACAGATCAGAACCGAGCAAGTGCGCTGGCTCCCCTCCCCGCTTTGTCTCCACTTTCTTCCCCCGCCCCAAGAGGAAGAGGGCGGGATTTCATTTGTCTCTGCCTCTCCCTGTCCTCGTCCCCCCTCCTTCCCTCCCTCACTCCCTCTCCTTTCTTCCACGGAGGTTGATGGAGCGTCCACTACAAGCCAGGCACAGCGGCCACACGCAGAGAAAACAGTCCAGCTCCCTGCGCTCCTGGAGAGCTCAGCCCAACACACAGTGGGGAGTTTGTGCTTGTGTAGAAAAGCAAACCCAGAAACACGGGAGTCCTGAAAACAAGCACCCGCAGACCCCGCGCAGCCCCACTGGCCTGAGGCCGCAGGCTCCAGACGCTGGCCCCTTCTGAAGCAGCCTCACACGGCAGGACGGGTGGAGCTGCGTCCCCCCACAAGACGGGTGGAGCTGCGTCCTCCCAGACGTCACAGGGCCCCAGGGACGCCTCCCGGCCCGCAGCTCTCCTGGTGGCCCCCCAGGTGGACACAGCCTGTCTTTCCCCACCCCAGGGGACGAAGGTGTCCAGGAGATGACCCTGGTGGTGGCGAGGCCCCTCCAAGGATAAAGAGGCTTCGTAGTCCACGTCCCCTCCCCCTCTCTCTCTAGAGACGTCATCTTTTCCTGAGCAGTGTTAGGTTTACAGACACGGAGCAGAAGGTACACAGCTCCCGGGTACCATCTCAACCACGCCCTGCGCACAGTTCCCCCAGCATTAACATCCTGCGTCAGTGTGGTTCATCTGTAACAACTGATGAGCCAGCGTGGACACACTGTTACTCACTGAGGCCCACAGTTTCCACGAGGGCTCATCCTGGTGTTGCACACTCTGTGGGTTTGGACAGGTGCGTAATGACGTGTATCCACCACCATGGTCTCGTACAGAGTCCTTCCACTGCCCTAAAATCCCCTGTGCTCCATCTCTTCCCCCACCCTTCCCCCGCCCGGCCCCACAACGCTCGTCCTCTCCCTGTACCCCAGCTCTTCCTCTCCAGCATGTCATCTGTGGGGTCACACAGCACAGAGCCTTTCCCTTCCCATCCCCTCTTCCGCACCCCCCATTCCTCTCAAACTCCTGTAGGGAGCGGCCCCTCTCATTTCTTCCTCTTTGCCTGTCTCCCATCTCTCCGCCCCGTTCCATCCTTCTTCCCCACTCGTCCAACGTCCTTGAGGACTCAGAAGTCTGCCGCTGACCCCCTCCCAGTTCCCCAAGCAGACAGACAGAGCAATGTATAAAACCACAAGGCGATAGTAAAACGAGGTGTCATGTGATCCACAGGGGTGCAAGGCCGCAGGGCAGGAATTCTGGGTGCTTTGAGACCCAGAGGCCACACGCAGGATGGCCATGCAGCACCACGCTCCCGGGACAGACCAGACTCAGGAGCAGACCTCTGCTATCAGGACGGGAGCCTCGCATCAGGTCAGCCCTGGGGCAGCGGGGGCCCAGGACACTTCCCAGACAGGCACGGTCCTGTCGCTGGGCGCTGGGCTTCTGCCCATGACAGGCCACACCTGCTCATGTATTCTTCTTCCCTCCTTCCCTACAAACCCTTGAGAAGAGAGGCCATTCGTGTAGCTTGAAAAAACGGCCAGGTCCTCCCCTGCCGGCCCCCCACGCCCTGCGACGTGACGTTGCAGCTGGTCCCACGAGGAGGCGGAGCATGTGTCCCCCACTCAGAGCTGGCCTTGGCATGTGACTGGCCTTGGCTGACCGGGCGGCCTTACGTCCCGGTGCTGGCACAGACTGGAGGGTGCTCGTGCATCAGCACCCCCTCACGGCTCTTGGAGAGCCCCTGCCATGACACACGGGGCTGGCGGGCTGGAGACAGAGCCCACGCTCAGCAGACGAGCTGTCCCGCTGACCACAGAGGCAGAACCGCCCAGCTGAGCTCGGCCCACACCGCCCACCACGGGTTTGTGAGCTCAGAGAAGGCGTTCAGTTCTAAATGAGGGTGGGCTGTCTACGTGGCACAGCTAACTGATACACTGCTGGGCAGTGAGTGACCAGAGCACGGGAGGCAGAGGGTGACCCAGAAGAAACCCACGGGACTGGCTGGTTCACGGCTGGTGGTGTGGCCAGGTTACGCAAAGTCTACCGTTCAGATTCAGTGTCCCTAGTGGTTGTTTGTTTTAAATTCTGTAGTTGATACGAGTACTCACGTGCCAAGGACAGTAGTGAGGGGTGTACAGAAAGTGAGACCTAACTGGTTCAATTAAAAAATGGCTACAAACCAGAAATTTTAATCCAAATAGAGAAAAGAAATCTTTTCCTCATTTGTCCACTTCTAAATAAACTTTGGGGAAAGACGAATAGTTCATCAAAGTCTCAAAGGCCATTTATGGGGGCGGAGAGGGAGAGAGGGAGGGAGGGAGAGGCAGAGAGATCCCCAGACCCCACCTTCTGACTAATTTTTATTTTTTTATATTTATTTATTTTTTATTTTTTGTGAGGAAGATCGGCCCTGAGCTAACATCTGCCAATCCTCCTCTTTTTGCTGAGGAAGACTGGCCCTGAGCTAACATCCGTGCCCATCTTCCTCTACTTTATATGAGACGCAGCCACAGCATAGCTTGGCAAGCAGTGCGTCGGTGCACGCCCGGGATCCCAACCGGCAAACCCCAGGCCACCACAGCGGAGCGCGCGCACTTAACCGCTTGCACCACTGGGCCAGCCCCCTGACTAATTTTTAAACAAGTCTTTCCCCAAGAGCCAGTGCAAACCCTCCCAACAGCCCAGGAGGTGGGTTAGACTGCCATTTACAAATGGGGAGACTGAGGCACGGAGGTGAAGTGCCCAGGTCACAAGGCTGGTAGGGATGGAACAGGCCTGAGACGGGCAGGCAGGAGAACGTAGGCCTGGGTTGACTGCTGAATTCAGGCCACTTCCCAGATGGAGAACATTTGTCCCCACGGCAGTGACGGTTCTGAAAGCCACACACCATGGGAGCTTTTAGGAACATAAGTCACTCAGCACGTGCAGAGACAACACATCCCCCATTTTTGTGACCTTGTTGAAGCAGCCCAGGCCCTTGCGTTTCAGACGCCTGTCAGGGCCAGTCTGAAGACACCCTCAAGAGAAGCGGACAGAGCCCACTGCCATGGGGCGAGGGGGCAGCTGCTCTCTGGGAAAACGCTTGTGAAAAACTACCATGAACCTGGACGTGCACAGCGCCCACCGGCTCCGTGCGGGGCCCTGGGGTGGGCAACGGGCCAAGGGCATCTCTGTGGCCTGGCGTCTCCTTCCTGGCTGTGACGCCCTGCGTCCAATGGGGACAAGACGACTCCCCTCCCCCGTGCTCATCCCATAATTCTCTCAGCACCGAGCCAAATGTTGGCCAGAAAAACAGAGGTGATTTATTTTCCACAATTTAGTGTAAATAACATAGAATAAGTATTCCCGAAAATGAGCTCCGAGAGCCGTCTGCAGAGCGCCGTATTTAGTCAGCTGCCGTGTGGGAGGAAAAGGCACCAACCCCGGGCTCTGGTCGCATCTCCTGTCTCCCAGGCTCCTAAAAAGGACAAGAAGGCGGCCGCGCACGCTCTCCAAGACAGGACGGAAATACGTGAGGAGCGGGGAAACGTCTGCATTCTCGTGCGCCTCTGAGCAATCTGTTATAACGCCCACAACGACTTCTCCTCTGACCGACAGTTATTTCAGAAGTCTGTTCTTAACGTTTCCAGACGTACCTTCCAGCCGTGATCTCTGAACTGCACTGTGATTACAGCATGTGGTGAGCAGGACGGGGAGTTTCTGATACTCGTTCAGACTTGCTCTGTGGTCTGGAATCTGACACCCAGGAGAGTATCTCTCAAAAATGAAGGTCAGACTTCTGCTTTCAGACCAAACGGAGGAATAGAGACCAGAATTACCACCCTGCCTACATTTTATAAAGCATTTTAAGAAAGAAATGATAGCAATCTTGCACACACTCTTGCAGAAAACAGAGAGAGGGGAAACAGTTTCCAACCCATTTCATGAGGCCAGTGTTACCACGACACCAAAGCCAAGGACATCACAGGAGAAGAGACTGGACGGATGTCCCCCTGACCACAGACACACAGATCGCACACAAAACATCAGTAGGCAGAACCCAGCAACACATAACAGGGATTATTAATTACGACAAAATGGGGTTTATCCAAAGAAGCGAGGTTGGTTTCACATCCAAAAATCAATTGACAAAACACCGTATTACTAATCACGAGGTTATAAAGAACGTGACAAGAGTTAACACCCATTCATGTTAATGACGGACTAGGAATATCAGGAGACTTCCTCAACCCGGTAAAGGGCATCTAGAAAACATCCGTAACTAACACCATCCTGGAGGAAGACTGGATGCTTTCCACCCAGGACGGGACGGGGTGGGGGTGTCCACTCTCGGCATGTCTGGGAACGATGCACTGGACAGCCCAGCCACAGCACTCAGGCAAGGAAGACATTACAGGCATACGGCCCGGGAGGGAAGAAGTGGGAGGGTGTTTATTCACAGACAACGTGAGCCCGTATGTGGAAAAGCCTCAGGCGTCTCTGACTACGAGAGCTAAGAATCGAGGTCAACAAGTTCACAGGAGACAGGACCAAAAGGAAAAATCACTACTGTTTCTATAAACAGGAAGACAATTCCATTCACAATAGCATAAAAAGAATAAAACCCTTCAGGAAGGCTATACACCAAACTAGCACACACTGCTGAGAAGAAGTCAAGAGCTCAGTAAACGAGAGACGCTCTTGCTTGTGGCCCGGAGGACCCCGCACTGCAGGACGGCAGTGCTCCCAGTGACCTGCAGGTCGAGACAACCGTCACCAAAACCTCAGCAGGCTTTTTACATAAAGACTGACAACAGCATCCTAAAAAGTCTACGGAATGCAAAGGACGTCCGCTTGAGGTATCCACCTAAGAGAAATGAAAACACAGGTGCACACACAGACTGACATGCGAACGTCCTTGGCAGGATTAATCATGACAGCTCACAACCGGAAGTAAGCCCAGACCCATCAACAGAGAGACATCCGGGGACCTCCATCTGTGGAGCCCTCCTGGGCGAGGAGAAGGAAAGAAAACGTTGCACTGAAAGTCGGTGAGCTTTACGGCATGTCACTTACACGTGGTGCGGCTGTTACAAACCTGCCTGCAGCTGCAGAAGACTTCTCTGGAAACACACTACATTCTAACAACACTGGCTGCTCGGGGAACATGGTGGAAGCCACGAGTCAGCACCAGAGAGTTTTGAACACACCCTTGAATGTCTTTTGAATCCTAAATGGGAAGGCAGTAGGATTCTGCCTATCCTCAAAAATAAACTCTATAATTGTTCCAACAGCCGGCATCACAACATTGTACCTGCCGAGGGGCTGCACTGCTGTGTCTCTGCACACTGCAGAGCTGGGACAGACCCCCCAACAGACGAGCTCACTGACCAGGCAGGCCCACTGCAAAGCGGGAGAGACGGCTAGCGGCCCAGGACGGCACCCTCACCAGCTTCACGGTTGCTGGAGAGCACCCAGGTATCCGGTCACACCCGAGCCTGGGCCCGGGGCGCAGGCCTCAGGGGGGCATCAGAGCTCTGCGGGCAGCAGGCCTGAGGAGGAGCCCCCGCAGTCAGCGGCCTCCCCCTGAAGGTCTAAGGAACAGAGGAGATGCTGACGTAAATAAAGCCGTCTGAAAGGATCAACTAATCTGCAACACTGATTTTATATTCTGTGCATTTAGGAAGGAGAACTGCCTTAAATGTGCGTGGAGGCACACACGCCAAGATGCTGACTGACCTGCCTCCGACCCGGACCCTCAAACATCACCTCCTCACGGAGCCCCATACCCTACCTTCTGACAGAGCCCCTAATGCCACCTCCGGAAGCAGCCAACGCGCACCCAACAACGCGCACCCTCATCTCTGGATGGAGCCCCCGCGCCCCACACCTCCCCACCCCCGTGACCCCACCTCCCGACATGGCCCCCGCGCCCCCACCTCCCGCAACTCTCACCTCCCAACAGGACCCCCGTGCCCCCTACCTCCCACACCCCTCACCTCCCGATGCGGCCCCCGTGCCCACCTCCCGACGCGGCCCCTGCCCCTTCATGTCCCGACATGGCCCCTGCGCCCCTCACCTCACGACATGGCCCCTGCGCCCTCACCTCCTGGCGCAGCCCCCTGTATGCTGCCTTCACTCCCCTCCGCCCAGGCTGGCCCAGGTGGTCCTGTGGTACCTGGCAGCTGCTCCGGCGTCCACCTGCCCAGGATCCCAAGTGCCTGCACCGCCCCCACCACTGCCTCCCTCCTGTGGAAGCTTCCTAGGGGGCTGCCCGCCCCTCTTCTCTCTGCTGCTCCACATCCTGCTCTCCTGTGTCCCTACTTCCTCCCTCCACTCGGCCTCACAAAGCTGGTTCACTCCTCCTTCCAGGAGCTTTAGGACGCAGCGACCTCACGCAGCTCAGCAGGAAAGGCCCAGCGCACCTCCTCCCAGAGCCTGCAGCGCGGCGGGGGAAACAGCCTGGAGAGCAGGCAGGTCCACGAGGCAGAGAGCAAGCACGCTGCAGTGACCAAGCTCACGTGACGGGGAGCTCGGAGTCTGTGAGGGCTGCCCCGAGGCCCACCATCTCCCCCAGTTCTTTATGTAGGGGTCAAAACTCTACCCCTGCCCGGTGAGGGCGAGAACGTCACTGCTCCCCTCCTCCCGCGGGGACACAGAGCAAGGCACTGTCGCCCTCCAGGCTCTGAAGCTGCCCTGAGACTTTTTTTTTTTTTTAATAATTTTATTTATTTCTTTTCCCCCAAAGTCCCAGTAGATAGTTGTATGTCGTAGCTGCACATCCTTCTAGTTGCTGTATGTGGGACGCGGCCTCAGCATGGCCGGAGAAGCAGTGCGTCAGTGCGCGCCCGGGATCCGAACCCGGGTCGCCAGCAGCGGAGCGCGCGCTTAACCGCTAAGCCACAGGGCTGGCCCTGCGGCAAGACTTTCATGCAGTTTCCACAAAAGTCTCCTCGCTTTTCACACTTGCCTAACTAAACGTGCATTTGTTTAAACAGCCCGTTTTAGAATAAAAATTCGTGTATGGCGCACAGACTGATGCTCCTTTGGAACGCATGTCTAGACTTCAAAGGCTTATCGTGGGGGTCCCTTTGTGTGAGAAAATGTTTTCCTGAACCCCAACCTAGCAGTGTAAATAGGACAGGTAGACCCGTGAACTCTGAAGATGACACTCTGAGTACGTGACCAGTACGTGTCCTGACACCGTTCCCTCTGAGACCAGCACAGCCTGGGAGTGTGAACGTGGAAGTCACACAAAGCACGCAGGAGCAGGCCCTTTGGGGGCGTCCTGTGCACTGTAGGTGTTGAGCACCATCCCTGGGATCCACCCTCCAGGTGCCAGTGGTACCCCACATCCCCTGTGTGAACCCGACACTGCCCATGTCTCCCGGGGGGCGAAGCTGCCCCAGCTGAGAACCGCTGCTGTAGAGTGACATGCTTGTTTCAACCTCCATGAGAAGGTCTGTCCTCACGGCTGGGCTCTGAGCCACAGGAACTGAGTTTCTATCTAATCCTTTAAAAACAGAAACCCAGACATCGGATCGGGTTATTTAAACCAGAAAATGATCATAAAGAGGAACAACGTGGACTTAGAAAGCACAGAAATCCTGCTGCACATGGTCTCTCACGAAACCCAGCACGATGGTTCAACTTCAGTTGTTGCTGAGTGCACGGGCAAGGCCACCAGCCTAACTCCTGCTTTCTGTGGCTGTCACCAGCAGCGAGCCAGCAAGAAAAGGTCCTTCAGACGCTCCTGTCCTGACGGCACATGGATACAACCGCGGTGCCCGATGGGAGGCCACCTCGGAGCGCTGCAGGAACGCACTGCCCAGGCCTCTCCGGCCGGCACTCCCTACAGCATCCCCTCTTCCGGGGGCAAAATGAAGAGTGTGCGTCAACAGGCAGGCCCGGGTCCCTGTGGCTCACGAGTCCTCTGCCACAGCCTCCCGCTCCTGAGAAGAGGGGTCCCCCTCGTGGGGTCCCCGCCAGCAGGAGACCCTGAGAACACGGTAGAGATGCAAATTCCACACCTAACACCCCAGACCCTGAACCTGAAAATCTGGAAAGGGGCTCAGCCAACTGTTTTCAAAGCCCTCCCATCCATCTGTCCTAATAGCCCTCATGTCCATCTGTCCATCCATACTAAAGGCCCTCCCGTCCACCTGTCCATCTGTCCTCAGGGCTCTCCTGTCCGTCTGTCCCAATAGCCCTCACGTCCATCTATCTATCTATACTCAAGGCCCTCCCATCCACCTGTCCATCCATCCTCAGGGTCCGTCCATCTGTCCATCTGTCCTCAGGGCTCTCCCACCCATCCATCTTCGGGGCCCTCCCGTCCGTCTGTCCTAACAGCCCTCATGCCCATTCTGTACACCCGTCCTCAGGGCCCTCCTGTCCATCCGTCCGAATAGCCCTTACATCCATCTGTCCATCCATACTCAAGGCCCTTCCGTCAGTCTGTCCTAACAGCCCTCATGCTCATCTGTCCACCCGTCCTCAGGGCCCTCCCGTCCATCTGTCCTAATAGCCCTCACACCTGTCTGTCCATCCATCCTCAGGGCTGTCCCATACATCTGTCTGTCCGTCTTCAGGGCCCTCCCATCCATCTGTCCTAACAGCCCTCACACCTGTCTGTCCATCCATCCTCAGGGCTGTCCCATCCATCTGTCCACCCATCCTCAGGGCACTCCCGTCCATCTGTCCTAATAGCCCTTACGTCCATCTGCCCATCTATACTCAAGGCCCTCCTGTCGGTCTGTCCTAACAGCCGTCACATCCGTCTGTCCATTCATCCTCACGGTCCTCCCATCCATCCTTCCAACTGTCCTCAGGGCCCTCCAGGGGATTCTGACGCTCGCCCAGGTGGAGAGCCGCTGGGCAGGCCCTGGGGTGGTCACGAGGATCTCATCACATGTCCCCAAGCACCTCACACGGTCACAACACACCACAGGACCCTACAGCTCTCTCTGCTGGGGACCTTTTCCAAAAATGCTCTTTTTCTAGGCACTGACAACAAACTAGCAAAAAGAGAAGTCAGGAATACAATCCCACTTACAATCACAACAAAATGTATACCATACCTAGGAATAAATTCAACCCAGGAGGTGAAAGACCTGTACAGTGAAAACTACAAGACATTGTTGAAAGAAATCAAAGAAGACATAAAGAAATGGAAAGATATTCCATGCTCATGAATGGGAAGAATAAACAGTTAAAATGTCCTTATTATCTAAGCAATCAACAGATTCAATGCAATCCCAATCAGAATCCCAATGACATTCTTCACGGAAATAGAACAAAGAATCCTAAAATTTATATGGTGCAACAAAAGACCCTGAATAGCCAAAGCAATCCTGAGAAAAAAGAACAAAGCTGGAGGCATCACAATCCTTGACTTCAAAATATACTACCAAGCAATAGTAATCAAAACAGCATGGTACTGGCACAAAAACAGACACACAGATCAAGGGAATAGAACTGAAAGCCCAGAAATAAAACCACACATCTATGGACAGCTAATCTTTGACAAAGTAGCTAAGAACATACAGTGGAGAAAGGAAAGTCTCCTCAATAAACGGTCTTGGGAACATGGGACAGCCACATGCAAAAGAATGAAAGTAGACCATTACCTTACACCACACACAAAAATTAACTCAAAATGGATTAAAGACTTGAATGCAAGGCCTGAAACCACAAAACTCCTAGAAGAAAATACAGGCAGCACACTCTTTGACACTGGTCTTAGCAGCATCTTTTGGAATACCAAGTCTACTCAAGCAAGAGAAACAAAAGAGAAAATAAACAAATGGGACTACATCAGACTGAAAAGCCTCTGCAAGGCAAAGGAAACCATCAACAAAACGAAAAAACAGCCCACCAACTGAGAGAAAAGATTGGCAAATCATATATCCGACAAGGGGTTAATTTCCAAAATACATAAAGAACTCATACAACTCAACAACAGAAAAACTAACAACCTGACCAAAAAATGGGTAGAGGAACAAATAGACATTTTTCTAAGGAAGATACACAGATGGCCAACAGGCACATGAAAAGATGGTGAACATCATTAATTATGAGGGATATGCAGATCAAACTACACATGAGATATCACTTCACACCCGTCAGAATGGCTATAATTAACAAGACAAAAAATAATTCTTGGCGAGGATGTGGGGAAAAGGGAACCCTCATACACTGCCGGTGGGAGTACAAACTGGTGCGGCCGCTATGGAAAACAGAATGGAAATTCCTGAAAAAACTAAAAATAGAAATACCATATGATCCAGCTATCCCACTATTGGGTATTTATCTAAAGAACATGAAATCAACAATACAAAAAGATTTATGCAGCCCTATGTTCATTGCAGCATTATTCACAATAGCCAAGACATGGAAGCAACCCAAGTGTCCATCCACTGATGAATGGATAAAGAAGATGTGGTATATATACACCATGGAATACTACTCGGCCATAAAAAAAGATGAAATCATCCCATGTGTGACAACATGGATGGACCTTGAGGGTATGATGTTAAGTGAAATAAGTCAGAGGGAGAAAGACAAACACCATGTGATTTCACTCATCTGTGTAACATAAACTAACACAGGGACAGAGAGAACAGATTGATGGTTACCAGAGGGGAAGGGGGTGGAGGGGTAGGTGAAAGGAGTAAAGGGGCACATATGTATGGTGATGGATGGAAACTAGACTACTGGGGGTAAGCAAGGTGCTGTCGATACAGAAACTGATACGTAATAATGTACACCTAAAATCACACGATGTTGTAAGCCAGTATTACCTCAATAAAATAATTTTTAAAGAAAAGTAATAGGGGCCAGCCCAGTGGTGTAGTGGTTAAGTTCACATGCTCTGCTTTGGTGGCCTGGGGTTCGCAGGTTCGGACCCTTGGCATGGACCTACGCACCGCTCATCAAGGCACGCTGTGGCGGCGTCCCATATAAAGTAGAGGAAGATGGGCACAGATGTTAGCCCAGGGCCAGTCTTCCTCAGCAAAAAGAGGAGGATCGGCAATGGATGTTAGCTCAAGGCTGATCTTCCTCGCCAAAAAAAAAAAAAAAGAAAAAAAGAAATTAAAAAAAAAAAGCTCCTCAAAGGTTATGAAAGCCCCTGCTACTCTGGCCCCAACCTGAGCCCTTCCCACAGTACTGCCTTGACTACTGATAAAACTGAAGCAAAAACCAGTAAAACGAACTTAAATCTTAGGCAACCATATCAGAAAGCGAGGGTGGCGGGGGGTGTCTACAGTTTTATCTAAACGAAACAGTCATTAAAATCCTTCAAACACAGAATTTGCTGAAAGACGGCGGAATCTGAGTAACCACCGACGGAGACCTCCACCTTCCGCACGCACACCACCGGGGGTCTCTGCTGGTGACCCTCCTCTGGGATGGGGAAAGCCTGGATTGAGACCCCCTCCTCTGCTCTGTTCAGATGGCCCCCTCACCCATCACGGGGGTGCCTAGAGGGATCACGGACCCCATCTCTGGGCCATGGCGACAAGACCAGCCTGTGGGATATGTCAAGGTTAGGGAGCCCACAGGTCTCTCCAGCCATGCCTTCACCTCCCCTGTAGACCAGGACCAACCACGTGAACCAGAGAAACCAGGACTCGTAAGCCAGAGACAGATCAGAACTAACCCAGGGCTGAGGCAGGCCTCCTGAACTAACCCAGAGCTCGGTCAGGCCTCCCGAACTGAGGATAGACCAGAACTAACCCAGAACTTAGTCAGGACTCCAGAACCAGGGACGGACCAGAACTAACCCAGAGCTCAGTCAGGACTCCCGAACTAACCCAGAGCTCGGTCAGGCCTCCCAAACCAGGGACGGACCAGAACTAACCCAGAGCTCAGTCAGGACTCCTGAACCGAGGATGGACCAGAACTAACCCAGGGCTGAGTCAGGCCTCCTGAACTAACCCAGAGCTCGGTCAGGCCTCCCAAACCAGGGACGGACCAGAACTAACCCAGAGCTGGGTCAGGACTCCCGAACCAGGGACGGACCAGAACTAACCCAGAGCTGGGTCAGGACTCCTGAACCAGGAACGGACCAGAACTAACCCAGAGCTCGGTCAGGACTACCGAACCAGGACTCTTGAATCAGAGATAGACCAAAACTAACCCAGAACTAAGTCAGGACTCCCGAACCAGAACTCCTGAACCAGGGCTCCCAAATCAGGGATCCAGGACCAGGGCTTCTGAACCAGGCAGGACTCTGGAACCAGGGATAGACCAGAAGCATCCCAGAGTAAGTCAGGAGTCCTGAACAAGGGCTCCTAAATCAGAGCTCCAGGACCAGGGTTCTGGAACCAGGACAGCTGAGAACTAAGCCAGAGCTAAGTCAGGACTCCCGGACCAGGACTTCCTGAAGGACGCACATGCTCTTTTGAGCTGGAAACAAGTGAAAGTACTTGTGGGGACGAGATACAGCAGAGAGGACCTGGCTTCTCCACACTCCGCTGATCCCCACGGTCCTGGGGGCTGCACGGGGCAGGGAGGAGACACCGGCTGGGTCTGCTCCCAGGTGGGACCTGAGGGCTGGGTCCAGGACCCTGCCCCCTCCCGCCACCTCAGCAGGTGTGGCCTCACATGACTCTTACCCACTTCCTATTTGTTCTTAAAAAAACCAATTCAGGACTTTCTCCTAGCATTTTATGTATGAACACTACTCTGAAATTAATGATGCATTTCTTGGAGCAAAATACTTACATGGAAGTGTACAAGAGAATGTGGCAGAAACTGTATTTGTCAAGAAGCCTCCTAAATATTTCCGGAATGCCAGATTTCACAGCCAAAACGTTGTTTACTGATGCTTACAATCAACGAAAGCGTCCTGACGCCTATACGCATTAGCACAGCTCTTAACAAAGTCCTCAAAGGATAATAAGTCGCTCCTGTCTCAAACGTGCGAACTGAAAATGCTCTGAAACTCTGGAGACTAACAGAAATTTAAGAATTCTTATTAGTTTTGTCACCTGATGTAGCTGCCCCATACTGACTCCCATCACAGAGCTATAGCTACATGTTCATTCTACTTAATGACTAAAGATTGAGGTTAAATTATTAGTAAATTAATTAAAATTAATTTTTATATACATATATTCTGTGTGTGTGTGAGAAAGATCGGCCCTGTGCTAATAACTGCCAATCCTCCTCTTTTTGCTGAGGAAGACTGGCCCTGGGCTAATGTCTGTGCCCGTCTTCCTCCACTTTATATGGGACGCCACCACAGCACGGCCTGACAAGTGGTGCATCGGTCCATGCCCGGGATCCGAACGTGCGAACCGCAGACCACCGAAGCAGAGAGCACGCACTTAACCACTACACCACTGGTCCGGCCCCAGAAATTAATTTATATTTTAATAAGCTAGTATTAAATAAAAATATATTTGCATTACAAAAAGACTTACATTTCTTCAAAAAAGCCCCCAAAATCCCACACTGCACGTTTAAGTATGTATGAAATTGCTTTCCCATCAGATGTCTCTGAAGCATGAATTCATCTAAAGGAGAAGGTTGCTGGGGCTTACACAACTGGAGGGGAATCGGGCTCCCTCCCTGCCAGGGTTCTGAACCAGTCACTGGGCGTGTTAAGACCCGAGTTAAGAAACTGCATTTCATTAGAGCATCCTTTTTCATTCTCCTTTAAACATGAAAGTCGCATCCCACCAGCTCAAGGGAACCCAGGGCTGAGTCCTGGGATGTGGTCAAAGAGAAGGAAATGTGCAGGGTCAATCGAGGCGCCCCTGGCCTGAACCTTGACCTTCTCCTCCCGAGTCGTCCCTGGGTTATTAGGCATGTGAAGAAACAGCTCATCCACATTAAGCTCTCCTTTCCCTTCGCAAGGACTTACTCTAAAAGCACGCTAAGGTTTCTGCCGGTAGTAGCATCCTGGTTGGCACCATCGGCACAGACACACTGGGTGTGCACTCTCTGCCCCCGAGCACCATTGTCCCTCCATAAGGATGGGAAGGGGACCTTCCTAGTGCCCCTTTACATAGGATGTTTGCCAAACACAGAATGCCACGTCCCCACTGTGACATCCTGGGGCGGGTAACACCACACAGCAACCCCAGCCCGAATCACGCGTCGTTCTGGGACGCACCGTGCACTATCTCCACGGGGAGCGTGCCTCCTCTTACTATTACCTGGGGAACTAGACGGGCCGACGGTGACAAGGAACGGCCAGGCGCCTCACGCTCAGTCTTGGACGCGTCTGTGCACTTGAGGAAAGGTCTATTACCTATGAAAACCTCGTCCCGGGGCCCCTGGGCATCGCCCCGCCCCTGCCAGGGTCTGTGGTTGGGAATCAGGTTTTGTTAACGCTGCCTCGCACGCCGCATTTAGGGGGAGTACAGGAATGAGCTCTTCCCATTTTGTCCCGATAGACAGATAGGTCCCTTTGGGTTATTCAGCTAAAGCAGTCCACAAATTCTGAATACGTTCAGACATGTTTCAGGGTAACTTCAGGTCCCAGAGGAGATCAAGCGCTGCTTATCGAAACCTCTGGGGACGTTTAAGGGAAAATCATTCTGGTCTCGCTCCAAACTGGTTCCTCGTGCTGATTTACTCTGTCTGGTGTGGTGCACAGCAAAGCAGAGGGATCTTTAAATTCGCCCTGCCTCCGTCAGCAATTCCCGCCGCCTCTCTGTCATCCTCAAGCTTCTGCTCCCTGCACCCCCGGCCAGGCCAGGGGCCAAGCCTCTTCACTCCTGTCTTAGGCTGCTCTATCTCAGTGGCTCCATGCACTGAATCCGTCACCCTTCAGAAGCCTGAGCAGCCAGCCGTGGAACCAAGCGCAGACTCCTCAGCCCCGAATTCTGTACCCCTCCCATTCCGGCCATCACGGCACGGTCCGGGCTTGGCAGCCTGCCTTCCGCTGTCAGACTGCTCTGGTCTGAGCAGGACTCAACATCTGATCTTCACACTCTGAACTACCTTCCTGGAATATCCTCCCTTTGCCCCCTGCCCCCCCCCCCCAATTCAGTGCACTCCCCAAACCCCACAAGTCACTCCCTCTCTCCAAGCAGAAACGACCTCTCCCTGCTTTGAACACTTAGGGAACTTAATTCTCACTTGTTTGCAGCTTATCACTGTGCAGAAGTATATTCCTTTCACGTGCATCCAAGTTGCCATCTTTGCACAGCGCTGACCTGTATATTCTTCCAGTCCTGGATGATTCACACAAAGTCACGGTGTCACGGAATTCAAGAATTTACCTTAGAGGAGTGTGGGGCTCTGTCCCTGAGACATATTTAACGACACAGAGGGCAGCTCGCTAAGTAAGACGTGGGCACTGCCAATATGAATGCCTCCTGGGGCAGGGAGAGAACTGCCACCACTGGAGGAAGCTCTCTCAGCCCAGCCCTCCTCACAGATCCCGTGGCCTCAGTAAAATGAGGACTCAGACAAGACAAGGGAAAGCGCACGGAAGCGGGGGGTGCTGGGGGCCACGCGCTGCCGCAGGCCCACACCAGCGTCTTTCTGGGCACGTGTGGGGGGTCTCACCCAGGTGGTCTGTGAAGCTGCCTCTGGTCTACTTCCCATTCTCCTTGGGGACTTACTTCCCTGAAAATGTGCTACATCCCTTGGAGCGTGTCAGAAAACCACCAATAACTTAGAGCAAAACGTGTTCTCTTTGGCTGGACATCTGGCTCTCACCGTCCCCTTAGTGGCTGGTCCATTTTGGTTGGAAAACTGTTGCACTGACAGATAGTGAAGTCTCACTTCACGACGTGCTTAGTGCTGCTGATGGGACACTGGTTCCAACTGGAAAACTTTAAATGTTATCAACAAGTTCCACTATTTCAGGCTTTAGAACAAATTCTATGATTCTCCTACATTCACTATGAACCAACCACCTGGAGGCCACGTTTCCTTACTTTACGCGGACACAGTATTCCACGTCAGAAAGCACCTTTTCTGTAACACACCGCTGTCCAGCTGTAATTATCGGAGACAAATGAGGGATAAAACGAGACCAATCTGGGGCAAAACCGCTCGGTTCAAGCCGAGTAGGGGAAATCGCTAAGCGGGTAACTAACACCGACCTAGAAAATTTGAAACAAACTCCAAATTGCCACCGACGGGGGACCGGGCCAACGACAGCATTTTGCAGAATCTGGGGCACCAGACTGTCTGTGAACGCGCCGTCACGGCTGCCGTCCGTCCTCTGCGCGCCCCACGCCGCACGCGGCCCGAGTCACCGTCGCAGGTGCGAGCGGAAGGAAGGGGCACTCACCACTCTCGGGCTAGCGGACCTGCGGGCCCCGCGAGCGTGCGGCGCGACCCTGGGGCCCGAGGCGGCGCCCAGCGGCAGCGCGGCGGACGCGGGGGCCGGGGCTGCCCACGGGGGCCCGGGCTGGCCGGCGTCCCCGGCGCCCCGCTCGGCGCCCGCGGGCGTCTGGATGCTCTGCAGGCAGCCCCGGAGCATGCTCTGCGTGCTGGACTCGCTCAGCCAGCACAGGAACAGCTCGTCCACCTTCATCTTCAGCACCGGCTGCAGCACCTTGCCGGGCGGCATCTCCGAGGCTCGCCCTCCTCCCCGCGGGCTCTCCTGCGGCACGCGCGCCCGACGCCGGCGGCCAAGTCCGGCCCGGAGGGACCTCGGCGGTGCAGACCACGGCCGCGGAGGGGAACGAGCCCGGGGGCGGGGCGCGGGCCCGGGATCCGGGGAGGACACGGGGCGCGGGCCCGGGGTCACGGGAGGGGGCGGGGCGCGGGCCCGGGGTCACGGGAGGGGGCGGGGCGCGGTCACGGGAGGGGGCGGGGCGCGGGCATGGGGTCAGGGGAAGGGGTGCAGGTCTGGGACTTGAGGTCCAGGTTGGAGGCGGCGGCCCGGCCCGGTGGGGTTCAGGTCCGGGGAGAAGACGGCGGCCCGTTGGAGATACAGGTCTGGGATCTGGGGTCCGGGCTGGAGGCGGCGGCCCGGCCGGTGGGGTTCGGGTTCGGGTCCGGAGAGGAGGCGGCGGCCCGGCGGAGTTGCAGGTCTGGGATCTGGGGTCCGGGGAGGAGGCGGCGGCCCGGCCGGCGGGGTTCGGGTTCGGGTTCGGGTCCGGGGAGGAGGCGGCGGCCCGGCCGGCGGGGTTCGGGTTCGGGTTCGGGTCCGGGGAGGAGGCGGCGGCCCGGCCGGCGGGGTTCGGGTTCGGGTTCGGGTCCGGGTCCGGGGAGGAGGCGGCGGCCCGGCCGGCGGGCTCAGGAAGCCGGCGCCCTCCCTGAAGCGCTGCGCGGACACTCGGGCCGGACGGCGGACAGGCCGGCGCCGCTCAGGACAGCTTCAAAACGGGCGCGCCCGCCGCGCTCCCAAGGAAGGTCGCGTACGTCGCGCGTCACCGCGACGCGTGGCGTCATCACGCACGCCTCCTTGCCTTGAGAGGCGGCGGGCTGCTGTGGCCTCGCCGGGGGGTGGGGGGGCCTTTGTGGAGACGGGGGGTGTTCAGGAGCTGGGGTCCGGACAGGGGCGGGAGAGGGCGCCTGCCCCACTCGAAGACATTCCGCTTTTAGGCTTTTTAGGGGTGCAGCCCACCCCACACCGGCGAGGCGACTCTATGGCCGCAGAGGTGCGAGCATGCGCGGTGCGTGCTCGCCGAGGTAGGAGGCGGCTGGCTGGTGGGTCGAGCATGCGCAGTGCGTGTCCGCGGTAGCGGCGTCCGGGAGACCAGTCGGTGGAGCATGCGCGGTGCTTGTCTGGCGAGAGCGAGCCGGAGGCCCGGCGGTGTGGAAGGGGCACGGCAAGGGGACATGCGCAGTGCCTGCCCACCGGGAGCGGGCGGGCATGTGCAGTGTGTGCCCGCCGAGCGCGGGAGCGAGCATGCCCTACGGAAGTCGGGAGCGCGCGCTAAGCCGGGGAAGCAGTTTTTAGTTAAAAAACAGGCGACTTCGGACCTCAAGGGCCCCGCAGACATTAATTTTGTTTATCAACCAATAATGATGGCTTGGGAGTGTGCAACTACTTTAACCGCTGGCCTTTTAGGATGACAATGAACTGCATTTGTAATTGCAAAAATAATAAATCTACTTTGGTGGAGGTGAAATTACTTAAAGGAGCTTTGACCCCATGGCTAGCTTGTTTCAGTGTATACTTTTAATAGGATGGATAAATCGTCCACACTGCACACATGCACGTCTTGCCTTGACATCTTGACCTTTTTTTTTTGGTAACATTTTCTTAATATAATTTTATAAAAAAAATTTTCGGTTGTGTTTGCTCCCGTTTGGGGGTAATTTCGAGGTCTTATGAGGGAAGGTTCTCCTACTTGCCTGCAGTATAAATATAGCTGGACTCACTACATAACTTTTTTTATTTTATGTTTTAGACTTTCAGTTACTAGGTAACTTGCTTAAACTATGGTTTTATTTTGTGCATGCAGTGATTTCAAGCTGAGTTTGTGTTTCGTGACTGGAGATAAAAATCCGTGTATACTCAGTGGTGAGAGCACCGTCAGGCAGGAATTCTGCAAAATTATTTCCATTAATTGGGAAGCAAATGCTTGTGTGTGCGGTGCTGTTCTTGCTGGAGAGCAGTAAATATTCATACAGATCTCGGTTTATCACATACAGACGTCTTGTCAAAGAACAAATGGGCTTTTCAGTCGGGGTCTTTGAATGAGCAGCCAGGCACAGCTCCATTCATCCGTGTGGTTTTAGTGGGGAAAGGGGTTTTTTGATCGCCTGCACAAGACAGCTTTATACGCCCATGCACAGCGGGGAGGCCAAAGGTAGATGTTGTGCGGTTGCCAACGGGACGGAAATAAACTGCAGGACGGACACAGAACACACCTTCAGTCTGTGCCGGCCGGGCGCTGGGAACACAAAGCGTTGCTGTGAGGCTGGCGGGGCCTGGGACGTGCATGGCACGCCCCCAGACAGGAGCAGGAGTCTGCTGATTGCAGGAACGGGAGCTCTGCCGGTGCCGTCCATCTTCCAGGGGTGGCTGGAGGGCCTCAGGGTGGAAGGGCGGGGTGGGGAGGGTGTAAGTGAAGAAGATTCTGCAGGACTGTGCACGAGGTGAGGGCCGGGGAAAGGGAAGGTGAGCGGGCTTCCCCGGGTGTTATCCAGGAAGGGTAGGAGAGGAGGGCGCAGGATGGTTGGGGACGGAGGGCTGCTCCCTCTTGAGTCCACCTGAGCCAAGGTGCCTTCTGTGGCTGCAGCCCACGAGGCCCCTGAAAGCTGGTCACACACCTGCAGCTGCTGGGAAATGTGTATGTCACCCCATCCCATTGCTGAATCAGTCTGCCTTTTGCCAGAGCCCCGGGGGGCTGTCTGCACACTCAGACTTAAGAAGTGAGAACACCCCAGAGAACGTGTCCTAGGAGGTCGGACCTCACTGGTCCCGGGCTGACCCTAAGTTCCAAAGATACACTGGCTCGTGCAGCTAGAGATCAGGGAGCGATTAAGTTTCTATCCAGCGCATGTGTTCAACCTAAGTGGGTTTCGTTCTTCTTTCTTTAATCTGTGTTTCTCTCATGAAAACGGACTCCAGAATAGCCACAAATAGTGCACGTGTTTGATTTCAAGTCATTTCCTCTCCGCGTAGCAGACTTAAGAGGAGTTCAATAAAGGATCGTGTCCAGGTTCTTTTCGGATTGGCCTTTCTCGATGCTATTTATGAATTCCGCCTTTCTGACCTCTCCCTCCCTCATTTTTATTAGCTTCTCTTTATTGCTGATGGATTTCCTTTACAACATTTGGTTTCATTTGTTGCTCATTGAGACTTGCTTTCGCACAATTTTGAAGTGGGGGAATTTGCTCTTTTCCCCTGCCGAACCTTGGACATCTCATAATGTGAGATGGGCGTGTGGAGCCGACCGGCCGTCGAGTTCCGTTATTGAAGGTTGCATACTTCATTACTGTCGCTGAAACGTTTCCTTGTGAACCACAGTCACCCCGCACCCCCTTCCTTCCGGGACTCAGGCAACCCAGGAGCCAGCGCCACTGTTCTCCCCTCGATGAAAAGCAGAGTGGTTTTCCGCGATGGGTTTCCAGAGACGGCACGGTGGATCAAATGGCCTTTGAAGGTTTTTCAGCAAAGACAGTTTTATGGTCATTCCTCATGTGTCAGGGTTTAACTGCAACCCGGACAGAAATGGGGGGAAAACCCATTAAAAGTTTTCCATCTAAGCTGTAGTGTCTTAGGTAAAATGCCATACAGACCTAGCAATCAAGAACAATAGTTTTATTTGTTAGCTCCCATTTTGATAAGCTTTAGAAGAGTAATAGTGTTGGACAAAGGAGAAATATGAAACTGATTTATAGCAGTTTTAAGCAAACTAAAAAAGTCTAAATGATGAAAAAAAATGATTGAGGAGTGCTCATATTTTCCCTTTTACAGAAGTTGTGTCTGTGCATGGTTTTTTACTATTTACGATTAACGTTTTCAGACGTCACTTATTTTCTTGGTTCAGTATCCCAGTTTTAGTCACTGGCTTGTGGGGGCTCGGGAGCTTGGAGGTCGTGGGGCTGTGTGGCCCCCCGTCCTCTAAATTCTGCACCTTTTTCGGTTCTGGGTCTGCTTTTTGTTGCTTTTGTCCAGCTATGGTCTGAATGCTTGTGAGGAGCTGTAACTTCTTTCTCTATCCATCTCTCTTCATTTATTTACAATTTGTTTATTACGCTGCAATGCAGCATAATTAAACTGGTGAGTATTGGATCTTCTGAGTATGTGTTACAAGCCGGGGGACGTAGATGAATAACAGACAGTTCATGATCTCAAAGATATCGTGGTCTAATGGCATGGGAGGGGGGAAGTATATAATTAGATAATTCAATGTGCAATTATACAGTACAACATGGAAATGTTATGATTGAACAACAAATATGGGAAGAAGTGACTGGCTGAGGGAGGGAACAGCCTCGCAGAAGCGATGCTATTGAAGCAGAGCTGTTAAGGATGGTTAATTCTGGAAAGCAGAATGCATGGAAGAGACACCCAGGGAAGGAAGCTGGGAAGATCTCTGAGTTTGTCAGGCAAAGACATGTAGACTTTCTTGTGTACAATAAACTAAATCAGGAGGCTGCAAAAATAGAGATCCGTGTTACATTGGGGTGAGACATTTGATAAAATTTGTTTCCAATAAATTGGGAGGCGGGAAATGTGCCTCGTACAGCTGTAGCTTTCGGAAAAGGTCAGAAAACCCAGCCACAGGCTGGTCGTTACGAACGGCATTTGATAACTTGCTCCATGAAAAGGGTGAGTTCGGAAAAGATGGGCCAGTTTGCAAGCAGAATTTAGAGAGAATACGGACAGCTCAGAAATTGCATGGTTGGAAAATGAATGGCAGGGTTTTTCATCCCATCAGAAGTGTGTCCATTACGACACAACCGTGGGGGAAAGACCCAATGCAGTTTTAATCTGCTCTGTGAAGATGTGCCAAAGAATTAAGATGGGCAAATGGGCTCCTGGAAGGAGCCCAGAGTCCCTCAGTTTACAGAGAAGCCCAGATCAGCCAACTCCCAGCCATGGTGTAGATACACAAGGGAGAATAAATGATTGTTTTTAACTGCTGCGTTTGGGGGTGGTTGTTATGCACTGCTAGCTGACTGATGCATAAAAAAGAGTTGTTGAAGGTTTTCAAGGCGTGGGTGGAAATGATCAGATGTGTTGGAGGCATTTAACTCTGGTGTGAAGAAGAAGATCAGTCACAGGCATGAGACCCTAGACAGCAGTTAGGAGGCTGTTGGGATTTTAGAGGGTGTGTTAGGTGTCTGGGGCTGCTGTAAGCAATTGCCAGAAACTCAGGGTCTTAAAACAATGCACACGTGTCCTCTTGCAGCTGTGGGTGTCAGAAGTCCAGAGCCGGTCTCCCTGGGCTAAAGTCAGGGTGTGGGCACGGCTGGTTCCTTCTCGGGGCTCAAGCAGAGGACCCCTTCACTTGCCCTTTCCAGCCTCTAGAGGCCGTCTGCGTTCCTTGGCTCGTGGCCCCTTCCTCCATCTTCAAAGCTCGTCGCTCTAGCCTCTGCATCCATCACCACGTGGCCGTCTCTTCTGTCCTCAAATCTCCCTCTGCCTCCCTCGTATAAGGAGCCTTGAGATGATGTGGGGGCTTCCCCAGATAATCCAGGATCATCTGTCATCTCGACACCCTGGATTTGGTGACATCTGTAAAGTCTCTTTTACCGTTGGTGTTGGTTTGCCATAACAAAGGACCTCAGACTGGGGGGCTCAAACAACAGACATTTATTTGTCCCAGTCCCGGAGGCTGGAATCCAAGATCCAGGTGCGGGCATGGCTGGTTCCTCCTGAGGCCTCTCTCCTTGGTGTGTAGATGCCGTCTTCTCCCCGTGTCCTCACGTGGTCGTCCCTCGGTGCGTGTCTGTGTCCTCATCTCCTCTTCTCATTAGGACACCAGTCCTATTGCATCAGGACCTACCCCAGTGACCTCATTTTACCTTAGTTATGTCTTTAAAGGTCCATCTCCAAATACAGCCACACTCTGAGGTCCTGGGGGTCAGGGCTTCAACATAAGAATTGGGGGGGGACCCAATTTAGCCCATGACAACCCAGCACCTGTGAATATGGCCTTATTTGAAAACAGGGTCTTTGCAGATGTGATTGAGTGAAGGATGGAGATGAGGTCGTCCTGGAGGAGGGTGGCCCTAAATCCAATGACAGTGTCCTCATCAGAGACAGAAGAGGAGACACAGACACAGAGGAGAAGCCACGTGGAGACGGAGGCAGAGATGGAGGGAGGCGGCCACCAGCCCAGGGACGCCTGGAGCCCCAGAAGCTGGAAGAGGCAGGAAGGACCCTCCCCTGGAGCCTGTGGAGGGAGCGCGGCCCTGCGACCCCTTCATCTCAGACGTCTGGTCTCCAGGACTGGGGGAGGAGGAATTCCTGTGGTTTCAAGCCCCTGTTTGTGGTCATTTGTCACTGCAGCCCCAGGATGCTAGCACCCTGCATATTTGTTAAAATGCGGAGGTTCTGGTGGGATAGGTCCAGGAACGTGTGCTTTGATCCAGCCTGGCAGAGGCGGCCCTCCAAGGATGCTCTGAGAAACTCGAATGAGTCCATTTTGTGTATTTTCAACATGCAGGACGAGTCAAAGGAGATTAATCCTTCTCCCAAAGACAGCTGAGGACGCCTGGAGCCTGGGCTCATGAGAGACCACTGGGCTTTTTTAGAAGTAGCCGTGGCCGTGCACCCCGCCAGTTTCTACTTTTGCACTGATTGGAGCATATTTGAAACGTATTTCTGTGGCCTCGAGAGTGAATATTTGAGCTGGGGCGGGAGTGGAGGAAAAGGCTGGCCACATTCCGTCCGAGCTGCTGCCACATCTAAGACGCTAATAATTGCAGTGGGACCAGCGATGGGGTCCCGTGTGCCTCCTCCAGGCACCCCAAATGACAGGATTGCAGATGTGTGCTCTGTCTGTCCCGGGGTCTGCGAGGGGGACTCGTGGCTCCCTGGAGGGAGAGCCCAGTCTGGCCTGTGCTCACGGCGTCCCGTGAGCACATTACCTCCTCTGATAACAACACGACTTCATCCTCATCCGTCGGAAGAAAACCTCCAGCCTTGACAAACACCGCTTTGTCCCATGCGCTCGCTGCTGCCACTTGTTCCGAGAAATAAAAGGTAAGTTGAAAAATGCCCCTTTTCCCGTTTTCATCTGTAATTGAATTCTCTCCTGACCCCCCCAGCTCCCACGGCGGTGTTTCGGGTTTTGATGATCAGGAAAAGAATTTTGTATTTGGGTAATAAAATTTTCTTACTTGCCTTCAGCAACCTTCAACTCAATTTCCTGTCCCCAGAGACGGTGTCTGTTAGAGAATAGAATCGAATTCCTTATTCATAGGGAAAAAGTTCCAATTTAATCTGAATATTCAGCGCTCCGCGCCAGTCAGGGTGATGGATGGCGTATGGAAATGCTCCTGGTTCAGGAATCAACTGGCAGCCTGCACTCCGGTATTGAATGAAATAATGAAGTCTGTTCAATATTCTCATAAGGTGCAGAAATGCACATTACGCTGCGGAGACCTCGCGTTCTCTTATTACCTCACCAATTGCAAAAGGGAAAAAAGGTGCTTGCAAATTAAGAATTAATGCACATGAGCGCATGTAAAATGCAACAGCTGCACGGGGCAGAGACGGCCGCATGCCACCGGTTCCATGAAAAAATGGGCATCACGGAGACAGGCGGGTCTCCATCCTTGTAAGGACTGAGGAGAGGCTGCTGGGTCTCACTCGTTTCCTAAAAGGATTTGGGAAAGGGGAAGATTAATCCCTTCGAGGTGACAGAGAATTAGAAGCACCTCGTTATAGAAAAATCCTGCTGCAGGGTGGAAATCCTCAACAACCTGGAAGCTTAGCTTCTGGCCGAACTCGACAGAAGTCAGAGGTGTGTGCAAGACCGGGCGTTGGGCGTGAAAATGTATCGGGGACGAGGATTGGCAGCTGAAACGGAAAGATTTGGAGCTGAGAGGGAGCAGCCCGGGATTCCAGGCTGCTGTACTCGGCAGTTTAATTATTCTGAGAGACATTAGGGAGAATTTGGAAAAGCACATACAGGGGCATTTCCATCTGTGGATCCCCTGTAACGCAATCTGCTTTGGTGTCGTTAGTGATCAGAATAACTGTCGTCTATGTTTCTGATGAAATGTGCCCACTAAGAGCGTGTGGGGAATGTGTTTTCCCAGTGCAGTCTTTTATGTACGCGGTGAGTGCTGGGTGTTCAAGTTTGTTTCTTTTTTCTCACCAAACGGGAGACATTTGAGAGGGAAAATAAGAGGGGACAGGCTGCCTTCGGGAGGGAAGCGTGGCTTTCTGGGTGGTACTATGGAAAGGAAGACTCTGGTTTTCTCTCAAAGCTCCATTGAGGAACATGAGGTTTCCACAACGTCCCAGATACAAAAGCGGTCAGCCCCGTACTTGTATGGACCGGAGGGGAGAGCAGACCCTTAGATGCTCAGACATGGGGCTGGACCATCGGGGTGCAGGTGACCTAGATGTCAGGGTGACCTCTGTGACCTCTCCACACCTTGTCTGTTCTCAGATGGGACCTCACAGTGACCCGGATGTGGTGTGGTCCTGGGTGACTTCTGTGACCTAACCATTCCTGGTCTGATCACAGACGTAACCTCACAGTTACCTGGACGTGGACTTGGTCCTGGGTGACCTCTGTGATCCCACCACCCCTCAACTGCTCTCAGAAGTGGCTTCACAGTGACCTGGACATGAGTGTGGTCCTGGGTGACCTCTGTGAGTCCACCACCCCTGATCTGATCACAGACGTGACCTCACAGTGACCTGGACATGGACTTGGTCCCGGGTGACCTCTGTGACCTCTCAGTGACCTGGACATGGGTGTGGTCCTGGGTGACCTCTGTGACCTCTCAGTGACCTGGACATGGGTGTGGTCCTGGGTGACCTCTGTGACCTCTCAGTGACCTGGACATGGGTGTGGTCCTGGGTGACCTCTGTGACCCCACCACGCCTTGGCTGCTGTCAGACATGAGCTCACAGTGACCTGGAGGTGGCCGTGGCCCTGGGTGACCTCTGACCTCACAGTGACCTGGACGTGGACCCTTGTGAACCCCCGGCTGCATGCACTTTTTTCTTTCAGTTCAGTCTGCTGGCCCTTCCTCACCTGGGCACAGGTGGGAATCCAGGTGGCCGAGCCCCCGCCCGTCACGCTTCACCCTGGGCTGCTTCCAGGTGAAGGACGCCAGGAGGGGGCTGTGCGCACCTGGGGTGGGTGGCTTTGTGGGGGGCCCTGACAGTCCTCCCAGCCTCACTCTTGGGGGTGTCAGGTTGTCTCCCCAATGGGCCAGCCTCACAGTGCCGGGTGTTCCCCTCCCGCGGTTTCCCTGGCTACTGAAACCCCTTCCTGCTGTCTACGACCCAGAACTGCTGTTTCTGCACACAACCGTTGGACATTTGTATATTTTATACTTTATTTGTTTATTCAGGTAAAATTCACATAACAGAAACTTAACCATTTTAAAGGGGACAATTCAGTGACATTTAGCACATCCACAATGTTGTGAAGCCACTACCTCTGTGTACATCTGGAACATTCTCATCACCCCAAAAGACCTCGTACCCATGAGTCTGTCACTCCCCATTCCCTCTCCCAGCCCCTGGCAACCACTACTCCACTTTCTGTCTCTGCGGATTTGCCTGTTCTGGACACTTTGTATAAATGGGATCACGCACTCTGTGGCCTTCTGTGTCTGGCTTCTCCCACTGAGCATCGTGTTTTCAAGGTCCGTGCATGTTATAGCCTGTGTCAGTGCTTGTCTCCTCTTCATGGCTGCATAATATTCCACTGTGTGGATGGACCACATTCCATTGATCCATTCGTCCATCGATGGTCACTTGGGTCATTTCTGCTTTGCGCCTTTTGTGAATCGTGCTGCTATGAAACCCTTCATGTTTTACAGGAGGAGCTCATCCCCCTGTGTCACTGCCTTCTACCTGGTGCCCAGGGCCCTGACTCACCTGCTCTGAGACTCAGTTTCCTCCTTGGCAACATTGCCTCTGTCGTAGCCCTCACCCAGTGGATTCTGATGAGCATAGATGGAGATGAGGTCGTCCTGGATGAGGGTGGCCCTAAATCCAGTGACAGTGTCCTCATCAGAGACAGAAGAGGAGACACAGACACAGAGGAGAAGCCACGTGGAGACGGAGGCAGAGATGGAGGGAGGCAGCCACCAGCCCAGGGACGCCTGGAGCCCCAGAAGCTGGAAGAGGCAGGAAGGACCCTCCCCTGGAGGCTCCAGAGGGAGCGCGGCCCTGCGACCCCTTCATCTCAGACGTCTGGCCTCCAGGCCTGGGGGGTTAAATCTGTGATGGTTTAAGCCCGTGACGTGTGGTCCTTTGTTGTGGCCGCCCCAGGAGGCTTCCACGGCACCAGCCCCAGTGTGGCCACGGGGCCTGCAGACCCACAAGCCGTCACTCCCCATCCCCAACACCCTCCTATCCTCCTTAGAAGGTAAAAGATGCTCCTCTGTAACCCCTGGGAGTCATTTGGTAAAGGCTTTAAGTCATGGTTGTAAGGAATGGGGGAAAATATCTCTTTTATTTGATTACTTTGCACCAAATCGAAAAACGCAATGGAAGCACGTAAGCAAACCTACCCACTTTGAGAACGATAAGATCTGAGCCATCGATTCAGATGTGAGCACAGTGACAAGCCCAAATGCTCTGGACGCCTTTCTCCTGAGGAGTCCAGGTTGGGTGGGTCACGCTGCGCCGGCAGAGGGGCTGTAGGAATGCCCCTACCCCGGGTAGCAAAATCCTCCTCCTGTTCTGGGGCAGCGTCTCCCTCTGTTTTACTTTAATGAACACGTGGTATCTCTTTGGTGTTGCCTTAGCTCCTCTTCAGAAGCAACATTGTAATACGTTCCCAGAGCTGCTGGATGTTTATGCTCAGAGGTTCCAAACGCCTCACTCTGCAAAACTCTCTTACGAAAACAGCCCCCCAAAGCAAGCACAGACCTTCATCACCGTGAGACCCAAAATAATGAAAGATCGAAAGCAATTGAAATGACCAAGAATGGAAGATGGTGGTAAGTCACGGTATATTTACTCAAGATATCCGGCAGCGTTGCACATGGTAAGAATGAGGATTATGAGGAGTGAAGACCTTGGAAAATGTGCCTGTTACGTAAAGCAAAAAAAAAAAAATTGCATAGTCTATAAAAATACCCTCTGAAAAAGACTGAGAAGGAATACACAAAATGAAACTCTCTTTTGTTCAAGTGATAGAGATAATAAGTGATTTAAATAACATTATCTTCCAAATTTCGCATAGTGATGCTCTCCTGCGTTAAAAATAAATCCATGTCAAAATTATTTTGGAAAATGTTAGACTATAAATAACATTGGGAAATAAAAGGAAAGAAGCCAGTCTCTCTGTCCTCAGGAATGAGTGGCCCTAGAAAATAGTTTACAATTTTTTTCTTTAAAGAAAAAGGATGTTTTCTAGATAATTCTTTAGTTAACTAAACCCTTAGACATAGGACTTCTGCTGTGGCATACATCTCCCCCTGAACTTAAATGAGGTGGAAACTCCTAGGGTCTCGGATGCGATGTTTTCTCTGTCAGTCAGCACAATTTTAAGCACGTTGTCACTCAATGCAATAGAAGGTGCTTTTTCGTTAAGTCCTACATTTGATGCGGAGCGTAGAATGCACGTTTTTCTTAATGAACGGGGCTGTATTCCTGATAGCCAACATTAGTGATTTCCGTCACTGTGTTATAGAAAACTTATTTTTTTTTCTGGTTGTAAAAGTAATAGCTATTCAATGGACAAAATTTGGGAAATATTGACAAAGTATGAAGAAAACAGAAATGAAAGTCATGATCCCACCCAGAGAGAATACAGTGAATGCAAGTGTTTCTCATAGGTGTGAGTGATGGCAGTGACTAAGGACCTGTCACTGCTCACGGGGTGAAGGCAGAAAGGGGGCTCCCCTTTTCGTGGGGAGAAGGGACGATGAGCAGTTGTGTGGTGACCTGAGTCCCGCAGAGACCTCCGTGTCGTGTTTGAGAGGGTCTGGTGGCTCCTCTCAGCTGGGTGGTCCAGAGATACAAAGCACTAAGAGTCAGCCCCCAAAATGTGGGGAAGGTTCCCAGGCAGAGAAAACAGCCGGAGTGAGGGGCCCAGGCAGGAAGGAGCTACGTGTGTCTGGGCAGAACCAAGGCCCACGGGAGGTGAGGTAAGATGAGGCTGTTGGTTGGGCCGGGGCTGGTCAGCAGGGCCTGGTAGTAATGGGACAAGAAGCCACTGGGATGTCCTACACAATGGGGGACACCATCTGGTTTGTACTCTTAAGAGGGGACGAGAAACATCCTGGCAGTTCCTCAAAGGTGAAACATGGAGGTGCCTATGACCCAGCAATTCTGCTCCTGGGCGTGTGCCCAAGAGAAATGAAAACCCATGTCCACACAAAACCTTGAACACGCATGTGCTCAGCAGCACTATTCACAGTAGCCAAAAAGTGGAAGCAACCCAAGTGTCCATCAATGGATGATGAATAGATGTAGAAAATGTGGTCCATCCACACAAGGGAATATTACTCAGCCATGAACAGGAGTGGAGCACTGACATAGCTGCAACGTCGATGGACCTTGAGGACATGATGCTTGGTGAGACAAGCCAGACACAAAAGACCACATCGTGTGTGATTCCATTTATGTGAAATGTCCAGAACAGGCAAATCCATAGAGACAGAGAGCAGATGTGTGGTTTCTTGGGGTCGGGGAAACAGAGGTGTGATTGCTAAAGAGTGTGGGGGTTCTTTTTGGGGTGATGAAACGTTCTGAAATCGACTCCGGTGGTGGTTGCACAACGCTGTGAACACACTAACAACCACCGGATTGTGCACTTTAATGAATAGGTGAATTGTGGTCTGTGAATTACGTCTCAGTAAAAGCTGTTAAAGAAAGGACCCTAAAAAAGGGAGGAGATGAGAGATGCTGCTCAGAGAAGGAGGGACAGGAGACAGGCAAGAGGGCAGCTGAGGGGTCCCGAGAAGGTGACAGGGCCTGGAACACGGTGGTGGCAGGCAGAGGGGAGCAGGGGACGGGGTGTGCTGGGGTCAGAGGGAAGGTCACAGGGTCAGGAAAGCAGGTGAAACAGGAATCCCGGCTCCCCCCAAACTTGGGGTTTGAGCCGTGGTGTGGGCTTCCGTGAATATCGCCTGAACAAATGTTTGCAAGTTACTCAGGCTCATGGATGGTGAGCAGGACTAAATTTAAATACTTGAGTCATTGGTGGGGTCACTCAGCTGTGTGTGTGTGTAAATCTCTCAACGTCTTTACCCGGGCAGGAAGCAATTAGTGGAAGGTAAGTGGATGTAGTGCATTGAGCTGTCTCCCGAAAGATACGTCCGTGTCCTCATCCCTAGACCCCAGGAAAGGGACCTCATTTGGAAATAGAGTCTTTACAGACGAGATTAAGTGAAGGATGGAGATGAGGTCGTCCTGGAGGAGGGTGGCCCTAAATCCAGTGACAGTGTCCTCATCAGAGACAGAAGAGGAGACACAGACACAGAGGAGAAGCCACGTGGAGACGGAGGCAGAGATGGAGGGAGGCGGCCACCAGCCCAGGGACGCCTGGAGCCCCAGAAGCTGGAAGAGGCAGGAAGGACCCTCCCCTGGAGCCTCTGGAGGGAGCACGGCCCTGCGACCCCTTCCTCTCAGACGTCTGGCCTCCAGGACGGGGGAGGAGGAATTCCTGGGGTTTAAGCCCCTGGTTTGGGGCCGTCTGGAAACTCACACAGTGGGGAGTGAGCCTGACCGCTCTGCGTGAGCATAAGTCCAGGATGACGTTCTTAAACAGCATGGTTCGGTGTCTTGGGAGAAACTGGTCAGAGGAGGCCGCCGGAGCGCCGGAGCCCCGGTCCTTTCCTCGCCGCCATCCCCAGGTTCCAGAGCACGCCCCGACTCGGCCGGCCCCAGCCGTCTGCTGTGTCCTCCTCAGAAGCCGTGTGGAAAGAATGTCCTTGCGGGGGACAGCTGAACTGGAGTCTCCTTCTGGCCGCACATAACTCGGGTTATTTTAAGGGCCCTCGTTCATGCCCCAGAGGTTACGTCCCAGCAGATTTTAGGAAATCGCAGCCATGCGTGGCATGCGGGCTGCATTACTGTCTGGCTCCAAAATCTGAACTATGTAATTAATTCCTAATCCTCAGTGTCCCAACCCCGTCAGGAGCTTCCCCGGCAGAAACGCACCGATTTATGAGACTTTCCCCGGGTCTCGGGGGACACGGTGCTTTTCTGGGTACGGGGGACGTCGTGCCCGGCTTTGTCTGTATTGCGTCTACACCATCGCAGATGGGACAGGGTGGAGTTAGGTGAGGGAGCAGGGGACGAGGCCCACCTCCCGCCAGCCTGTCCCGGTGACAAGCTCTCAAAGGGTTGGGGGCGTTTCTAGCCGTTCCATACAGCAAACGCTTCCGGCAGGAGCAGAACTTTGCCACCACCTCACGTTCCGCTCTTGTTACTGGTCCGAACGGCTCACGACGCCTCTCGCCTCTGCAGTTTCTGACCTTTTCTGTCGAATCGCTGTCTTCTGACGGCCGGGGAGGGTGGGGGAGTCAGAACTGGGTGATGTGAGAGAAGTGGGTTATTAACTTCCGATTCCTTTCTCACCCACTTTAGACCCAAACCTGATAGCACCGCCCAGACCAATTTGAGTTCTTTCTTGGAAAATGCACTGAGGTGGTCAACACTCGAATCCTGGAGAAGTAACCCAAATATTGAGGTTGATTTTCCTTCCAGACATGGGGATGAAAGGGATATACATGCTAGATAGATGGATGGATAGATGGATGGATAGATAGATAGATGATAGACAATTGATGGATGAATAGATGATAGATGATAAAGATATACAGATGACAGATACATAGTAGATAGATAGATGCTAGATAGATAGATGATAGATAAATGATAGATAATAGATGATACATAGATAGGTGATAGATGATAGATTAGATAGATGATAAATGAGATGGATAGATAGAAGACAGGTAGATAGGCAATAGATAAATGGAGGATAGATCTATAGGTAGAAATTAGGTCCATGTGTTTTTTAAGATAAATACACGTATGTCACTTGTTTATAGAGTGGATATGTGCACAGAGAAAGATCTGGAAGAACATATGAGAGGCTATAACAGGTTTTCATTAGCGTGGAAATAAAGACTTTCTGAGATACATATATGTGTAGATATAAAAACAATATGTATTATAATACATAATATGTGTATCATATAATTATATAATACATAATTGTATATTACATACAGAGGTTACATATGTATACTTGTCATATAATACATATACGTATCGTATAACAATTTATGCTTCATATATCACATTGTATATTATGTAATTAGTATAATATAATAATACTATATACCATATTATATACACATGCAGATGTTATCATACAAGAGTATGCTATATTGTACGTAACTTGATTTCTTTTTTTGCATCATTTTTATAATCTCACGGATTATCAAGCTGGCGTCAAAGTTTCTCATACGGAATACGGATTTCGACCCCAAAATCCGATTTATCGCCCCACGGAGCGAATTCTCCGGAGCCTCCCCAGGTGGCTGTGGGTTCTGGAGGGGACAGGCGGTGTCCGTCCCACGGGGGTCGGGGCTGTGTCCGGCCCATCAGACATTTCCTGAGCCTGGAGGTTTGGGGATTTAGGAACATCCCTGCCCGAGTGGCCTTGCCCCCGAAGGGCAGAGTCCCCAGCTGCACTTCTCGTCACCCTCACGCTAGACAGTAGATAGATATATGGATACATAGATGCTAGATAGATAGATAGATAGACAGATGATGGACAGATAGGTTTAGAGGGAAAGAGAAAGATAGGAACCCATCCTTCAGACACAGAGGCGTTCATCTGCTCGTGCTCCCAGCAGGTTTTCCCCACAAGCATCTGGCGATCCCGTCTTTGTGCCCTGAGTTTACACGGAGGACGGTGCGTCCCTTCCCGTGGTGGCGGATACAAGCACCTCTGTCTGGATAGTTACGGTGCATCGTGATAAACGCCAAAATCGAGGCATTTACAAACCAAACGGCCCTGCGGCTCAGGGCTCCTCGTCTGGCGGGGGCTATGAGTGTGATCATGCACGATGATGGTGCAACTAATTGTGCAAGCAAAGCCTGAAGATGTTGGAGGCTGAGAGCCAAGAGGATGCTGAGCTGTGTCTTAGGCTGTTGAGTAAAAGACTGTGGTGGAGACAGATAAATGACCACAAAGTGGTAGAGAGGCAGCTATTTATTTTCAAAAAGGGAGAACTTCTCCGTGAATCCTCAGGGCCGACCAGCTAACATCAGGGCACGGCCGGAGCCGGGATCTGACATTAAGGGCGGGAGGCCGCGGGACTGGGGTGCCTCCTCCGCGTCCGGCCGCCACCTGTGCAGACTGAGAGGGTCGCCGAGAGGTGGCCAGGCCCCGGGCTCCTGGGCGCCTGATGCATCCGAGTGGGAGAGTTTATTTCTGGCTGCAGCGCAAGTGGACTGGATTTCAGCGCTCTAAAAACATCCCCTGCAAAGCCTGCAGATGGCATCTGTCGGGCATTCCTGGGCGCCCGTCACCCGATACTGGGCGTGCTGAGTGGCTCTATTTTTGGAGGGCAGCTGGAGGAAGGATGGAACCGTGCGGTTTTGCTGTTACGGGTGGGAAGACTGAGGGGTTCCTACCCCCCCTTGTTAACCTTTTTTCTCAGCCTTCCTCCGCTCGCCTTGCGGGAGAGTGCACGATTGCAGGGTTTGGGAGGTGGGAGGGAATTACAGCCCGACTTGGCTTTCTGCAGAAGCAACTCTTCTTGTGACTGAAGATGACATTTTTCCTGCCTGGTTGCAAAGGGCCCGTTATGTCTTCCCGCTGCCCCGTGAGGTGGCTGGTTCCCCCACTTTTCCTGGGGTGCCAGCTCACTTTGGGGGTGTCCCCTTGTGAGCATTCGGTCAATCTTGTGGGGCTTGACCCAGTGTTCAGTTAAATCTCTCCTTCCCACCCGGCGAGCTTATCGCTCTGCGGGATCTCGTGGTGCAGATTCACCTCCTGAGTTAATAACACAGCGTCGCTTCTGATGCCCAAGAATTCACAAACGACGCGCCCTCTCTGGGTCTCGGTTCTGGTCCTGGCCCTCCCCGCAGCACGGCTGTGGTGGTGTCAGAATTTCATGGATTTCCCGCAGGACCTTATTTCCGCGACTGGACCCCAGGAAAAGCTAGTTCTGGCAAAAGCAGGTCAACAGCTTCTCTGGCAAGACAGGGCAGCGTGGAACATCTTTCTTCTGTTTTTCCTTTTCCTGCAGAAGTGTATTTTGTGTGTGTGTGTGTGTGTGTGTGTGTGTGTGTGTGAGGAAGATCACCTCTGAGCTAACCTCCATGCCAATCCTCCTCTTTTTGCTGAGGAAGACTGGCCCTGGGCTAACATCCATGCCCGTCTTCCTCTACTTTATATGGGACGCCTCCACAGCATGGCCTGACAAGCGGTGCACTAGTGCGCGCCCGGGATCCGAACCCGGGCCTCCAGAAGCTGAGCGTGTGCACTTAACCGCTCTGCCACGGGGCCAGCCCCGAAATGTATTTTTTTCAAACGTGAAATCCCAAGGATTCTGGTCCTTCATGCATCCTCCATCCTTGCTTCTTGAATCAGCCCCCCCGGAAGCTGGGTTCTCAGACAGGCTGGCTTGTTTAACTGAAGCACGCACAAACGTGACTCCTCGTCTTAAAGGAATGAAATGACCCCGTGGCGAATTGTGGTCTCAGAGCATCTGGACGGTCCTGTGGGCCTCGTGCTCTGGACTGAGTCCTGGGGATGAAGACGCCGATGGAACGTGCCTGCGTGGAGCTCACGGCTTGTGGGAGACAGAGGAGAAGGTGAGCGGGGTGCTGGGGGTCTGTTAGTGATGTGGGAAGGTGGACGGGGAGGAGCGGGTGGGACGAGGGCTTCCCAGGTGGGAGCGACAGCGTGTGCAGAGGGAAGGAGGGAGCACACAGCGCGTGCAGAGGGAAGGAGGAGCAGGAAACAGCAGACGTGTGCAGCTGGCACCCGCCACGGGCTGAACTGCGTCCCCCCGACATCCGTATGTTGCAGCCCTGACCCCCAGGACCTCAGAATGGGACTGAATTTGGAGATGGGTCTTTACAGACATAACCCCGGTAAAATGAGGTCATTCTCGTGGGCCCTGATCCGATAGGACTGGGGTCCCTCTCCAAAGGGAAGATTTGGACACAGACACACAGAGGAGAAGGTCGTGCGAAGACCGGAGGCAGAGATTGCAAATGGTTTGACCCTTTCGGGTCTTGCATTTAAGATTTCTTGGGTGGAACGAGAACGGTGTTCCCTCTGGGGCTGGTTGTTCCCCTCCACAGAGGCAAGACCTTCCTGACGATTCTGTCCCGGGCCTGTGAGTTAGGGGGTTTTCTAGTATGGCCCATGGAGCATGCACGGTTCCCAGCCTGAGTGACCCCCAGCCCGTTCCTCGTAACCCCTCTGGTGCATCTCCCCCCCAGTCTTGCTCGGTCCTCACCATCATGCGTCATCGACACCCAGCTGGAGGCTCACGGACCCTCTGCAGGTCTCTCTCTGGACGCCTGTCTCCTCTCTGGAACCCAAGGATCTCACCCCTTCTTCTCCCTGACTCTCGGCTCTGGCTCCTTGACTCGGGGGTCCGCCTGGGACCCCTCCCTGTGCCTTGGGTGACTGTGTGTGTGCGTGTGTTGCTGAGGCTGGCGAGAACGTGACACAGACAGAGTGAATTCACAGCCCACCCCGTCTTCTCTACCTGCACACTGAGAAGGGGGCGTGAACGGGGAGTGCCCGCCGAGGGCTGGGTGGCAGATGGGCAGCACGCTTTTCTGTGCCTGGTGGGCACCTGACACTCGAATGGATGATGCATTCCTGCAGGTGGGCATCATCCTTCCTATGTCACAGTGGAGGCAGCTGGGGGGCAGAGAGGTCGTGGTGTGTGCAGTGAAGCTGAGATCGAAACCCGGCCCCGTGATGGGCGGGCAGATGGATGCTCCCCTGTTACACCTTCCAAGCTCCCACTCACCCCACACCCAACAGCAGCCACCTGCACGGCTGGTGGAGGGAGGAGGGCCACACAGGGTGATTGTCACCATATATCCAGGCCCATCTGATGCTTGAGCGGTTTCCCAACGCTGGCCGCACTCTAGGGGACAGGAGCCTTCGGCCACATTGAAAAATGCACGTTGAGCATCCTCCACTTGGAGAATCAGGCCTGCAGGCCTCTCCCGTTTGGAGAGCCTGGCCTGCAGGCTCCCAGCTCAGCCATCGAATCCCTGTTATTAAAGCTCTTAGTTATTCTCGTACAGGTGAGAAATGGAAATTGTCCTACATCACAGCCCTGCGATTTCACACCAGAAATGATGCGTTTTGGATAGGGCAGGCTTCCGACGCCGGGCACCTGTGTTTCCCCGTGCCCTTTCTCCCTCTTCCTCTGGGGACAGTAAAGGGTGATGAAATTAGGAGATAAACTTGGGCCGTTCCGGTCCTTAAAGTTGCGTCGGGGGAAGGAATGTGGAAACGCGGGAGGGTCGTGCAGAACGCCGACTGTTCTCAGAATAAAAGGGACCTGAGATCCACTGCAGCTGTTTCATTACAGCTCAAAATGATGTGGACTTATTTAATAAATAGAAGAATTTTTTAATCAAGTCATGAGACAGGATGTATAAACTTTATTATTGATTACACGTTCGTAAAACCTCTCTCAATAAAGCCAACTTGCTTCCCTCTCTCAGGTTTCTATGAGGTAATTTAATCTGTCTTGTACTTTATACCGTTTTTTTTCTTTTTTATGACTTCATATTACAGTACATCTTTGTAGCCACAAATTGAATGGCATAATTGTTTTTTTTTCTTCCCGAGACAAAAATGTGCTTTTGGTTCGAGGAAGTAATAATTCTCGACAAAACTTAACCATTTTAATGGGGGGAAAAAAAAACCAAACCCACAATGCTTCACCGACATTTATGTCCCTCTTTTGATCTAAAACTGGGCAGTGTTTGTGAAATCTGTTTTTCAAAGTAACAAAAAAGTGCTTGGTTGAAAATAGTCTGTTGCAACAGTTGCTTTCTTACATATTTTAAATGAAACATTGTTCATTTCCTTCAGGAAATTTTAATTTCATTCTCAGTCACAAGTTGCCTTTTTTATCTTTGAGGCAGTGGTAAAGTCAGTTCGGGGGCATCTACATTTATTTTGCAGGCGCCACAAACGGGGTGGCAGGCTGGTCAGATCGCTCTGCTTTCCGGCTGGTCCCTGATGCGTCCTGCGTCTGTTGAGACTTCTCGAAGTTTCTTGGCGTCAACTGCTTGCAGACTTGTCTTTCTGTTCCCGCGTCGGTCTTGGGAGAAAGGCTTGTGTTACTGTCACTCCACGTAAAGGCGTGAGCATGGAGAACAGGCTTAGGCAAGGTCTTGGGGTCTGGGCCGGGGGTCTGGTTTGTCCCCATCCTCCTTCTCTGTCCCAGGTCACCTCGTCCCCTCTCTGGGCGCTCGGCTGGCCGGTGCTGAGCTGACCGTCGTAGCCGAGGCTCAGACGGACACGGAGGTGGTCCTTCCATCCACCGCTATTGTGACGCCTCTGAGAGCCCCTCGCCTCGGACCCCATTCTGACAAGGAAGGGGTCCTGCAATCTCACTGACCGAGGACAGAGTGACCTTCATCAAGGTCGCTGCCTGTGCCGTCTCCTTTGTCTATTCTGTGTCTGCTATTTCAGGGGCTGATGGATGCTCCCCGGGTCGGTCCCCAGGGACCCCAGGGACCCCAAATCTCCTCGTCCTACTGGGTCTCCATGGCGTCCCTCTCGTCCCTTGGTCCAGGGCCGACTCCACTGCCCTCCCCTCCTCCCTCTTTCCCTGGTTTCTGACGATGGTGGACGCCCAACGCCTGTTGCACCCCAAGTTTGTGCACCCGTCGGCCGTGAGATGAGAGCTGGCGGAGAGCGCCGGCCGGCCAGCTTTATTTTTTCAAATCGAGGTGAAGTTCACGTAAACTTAAGTTTGACGTTAACTGTGGGTGATTCGTAGATGCCTTTACCAGATTGACGACGCTCCTTTCTCTTTCTTGTTTCTTGCGTTTTCATCATGAAAGTGTTGGATTATTTTTTCAAATGCTTTTCCTGCATCGATTGTGATGATCGTGTGACTTTAGACCTTTATGCTGTTTGTGTGGCGTGTAACATGGGTCGATTTTGTAAAAAAGAGGTTTATGGAGATGCGATTCACGTAACACAATTTGCCCTTTTAAAGCGTCCGGTTCAGCGGCGTTTTAACGTATTCACAGAGTTGGGCAGCTGTCATCGCAGTCAACCTCAGAACATTTTCATCACCGCAGGAAGGAACCCCGCATCCCTTTGCTGCCGCCCTCAAAACCCTGCTGCACCATCCCAGCCCCAGGCAACTAGTGTTCTGGCTTCTATCTTTGTGGACTTGCCTGTTCTGGACATTTCATATAAATGGGAGCACACGCTATGTGGCGTTTTGTGTCTGGTTCTCTCACCGAGCATCATGTGTTCGAGGTCCATCCAGGTTGCACCCTGTGTCAGTGCTTCACTGCTGTTCATGGCTGAGTAACATTCCTCTGTGTGGATGGACCACATTCTGTTCATCTGTTCTTCCATCACTGGACACTTGGGCTGTTTCCACCTTTTGATGACTGTGGTGAGTGCTGCTATGGACACACGTGTACCAGTATTTGTTTGAACCCCTGGTTTCAATTATTTTGGTACCAGCCAGCGTCTAGGCAGGGCTCCGAGTGGGGGTCTCCAGACTGTTGAGGAGAAGGTACCTGATGATGATGGTGGAGGTGACATTGGAGGGGACAATAGCAGTGATGGTGGCCAAGGCGGAGGTGATGAGGATGGTGATGGCAGAATTATCCTGAGATTCTGAGGAGGACGAGGGCTCCACACAGCATGGGGGGACCACCGATTAGCTCGCTCATTGAAAACAAAGGCATCTTCCCCTTGATTCCAGAAGATTCTAGAAGATACCAGAAGGATCTTTGCTCAGGATAGAAAAACAAGAGAGAGGAGATAAGAGCTGAAATGTCTGTGGTTTTATTTAGCCCTTTTGGCTTGTTTGGAGGAAATTGGCTTGTTCCCACTGGTTGAAAAGATTGTGAAAAGGGTATCTTCAGAAGAAGCCGTCACCCTGAGGAGCTCTCAGAGGCGCGTGATGGCTGCCTCGGTTTCTCAGAAAGGCTTCAACCCGCCGGCCTGGATGGGCAATGTGTATGCACTCCAGTCCCAGAACTCTACAGTTGGCAAATCTTGAAAACAAGCCATCAGAGGGTAGATTCCTAATGCTCGGCACCAGTGACCCGTCCCGAAGCCGGGACGGAGAGATTTTTCTCTCTTCCCTCCCCATAAACTGTGTCTTCCCGCTCCAGTTAACCGAGATTTTTCATCCATGCTGTAGCGTGTGTCAGAATTTCCTTCCTTTTTCAGGCTGAGTAATATTCCACTGTGTGGATGGACCACATTTTGTTTATCCATTCATCCATCAGTGGACACTTGGGTTGCAAGCACCCTTTGGCTACTGTGAATAATAATGCTAAGAACACGGGTGTGCAAACCTCTCTTTGAGATCCTGCTTTCAATTTTTTTGGGTCTACACCTAGATGGGGAATTACTGGATCATATGGCCACTATATTTTAAGTTTCTGAGGAAGCTTCATACTGTTTTCCACAGCGGCTGCACCATTTTACATTCCCACCCACAGTGCACGATAAACTTTACCTTTTAAAAGTTCAGTTAAATGTTGTTGGACTGCAAGCCTATTTCTTGCACAGATAACTACATTTGTGTTTATGGCACTTGGTGTTTTAACTCATAAATTATCACGTTTGATTTTTCCTGGCAGCTTCGGGGCTGTGGGGTGTGCTGGGCGTGGAAACCTGCCACCCAAGCTCACGCCTCCGTTGGGAATAAACGCGTGACAGGGACCGCACGGCTGAGGTGGGGGTGGGCGCCCCCTGGTGGGCCAGCGGGGAATGACGACTGCGGCCGAGTCGGTCCAGCCTCTGGGACCAGCCAGCATCTTCTGGGCCTCGGCCTGAACGCCTCCTCGGAAGCCGAGCCCCGTCCTGCGGCTTTCTGAGACAAAGCCTCGCCACGACCCGCACAGAAATGCGCTCATGCCCGCGCTGGTCTCTGCACGCCCTGGCTCTGCCAGCCCTGCCCGCCCATCGGTTTGTTCCAGGACCGTGGCCTGGACGTGGCCCCGACTCAGGTGCGTCTGCTCCGCCGTCACAGAGCCGTTCTTCACCCGGGAGAGGCGAGGGCCGGGGCGGGGGTGAGCAGCTGCTGGCCGGGGACAGCTGGCCTGTCCTCCTGGCGGGCGGGGTGGACGCGCGGCCTCCTTGCTGTCCTCAGGGCGGGCGGCTCTGTTTACCCGAGTCCGTGAGCGTCGCTGTGCCCGCCCAGGGTGACATTTCCTGCTCATCCTCCCAGCGGCAGCCCCTCTGTCCTGCGAGGGTGACTCGGACGTCCTGCCTCTCCCAGGAAAGCTGCCCACTTTGGACCCGCTGGAGGAGAGGGATGCCCGGGTGGACGGGTTGAGGGACCCTCAGTGAGGGGGTCTGGGGAAAGCTTTGAGTGTGGGACAGGGTGGCGGGGATAACGAGCCAGCTGTCCCAGGCTGTGGGCTGTCGGGGCCAGACATCCATCCATCACCCATCTGTCTATCCATCTGTCTATCTGCTCTCCATCTATCATCTATCCATCTATCTATCTAAGTATCTATCAATCATCTATCTGTCTATCTATATCTATCATCTATCTATCATCTATCAATCTATGTGTCTATCTACCTATCTATCAATCATCTATCTGTCTGTCTGTCTGGCTATCTATCTATCAATCCATCTATCTATCATCCATCTATCTATCTATCAGTCATCTATCTGTCTGTTTATCTATCTATCTGTCTATCTATCTATCTGTCCATCCATCCATCCACGTGGAGAAAAGGAAAGCAGGACGCATGGATATCACGATGGCGGTGTGTGTGTGTGCATGTGTCCGTGTGTGTGTGTGCGTGCATGTGTGTTGGGGCACGTGGTCAGGGGGTGTGTGACCAGAGCTCTGCAGGATGTGAGAGGTGCCGTGTGGACATCTGGAGGAAAAGTTTGTGGCGCCGGGACCAGCCCTACAGGGCGTGTGAGGAAAGGTGTCAGGTGATGGGGCCGAGGTGCACAGGTCCAGCGGGGGTGGGGACAGGTCGTGGGGTCTTGCAGGGCTGCTGCAGACTTGGGCTGTTTCTCTGAGTGACGTGGGGGCCATGGGAAATATTTCTTTTTGTATTTTCAGCCTATTTATTTTTATTGAGGGGAAGGTGACATAACATAAAATTTGTCCTTTTAAAGTGAACAGTTCTGTGGCATTTAGCACCTTCACAATATCGTGCAACCATCGCCACTATCTAGCTCCAGAACATTCTCATTGTCCCCAAAGAAAACTGTGTACCCATTATCAGTCACTTTCCAGTGCCCCCAAAACTACTTCCCACAGGCAACCACAAATCCACTTTCTGTCTGTGGATTCGCCTGTTCTGGACATTTCATATAAATGGAACCACACACTATGTGGCCTCCTGTGTCTGGTTCTCTCACTGAGCATCATGTGTTCAAGGTCCATCCGTGTTGCAGCTGTGTCAGTGCTTCTCTCCTGTTCATGGCTGAGTAATATTCCACTGTGTAGATGGACCCCATTTATTTATCCATTCATCCATCAATGGGCACTTGAGTTGCTTCCACCGTTTGGCTCCCGTAACCTGGGAGGATTTTGACCGTGGATTTGAGAGTGGATCTGCCTCTGGCTCCAGCTGAGAACAGACTGTCATGGGGAGGCAGGACCAGAGAGCGGGGCCACGGCCCAGAGCAGAGACCACGGTGGCTCACACCCGGGTGATGGTGGTGGGGGCGAGACGCAGCTGGACGCGGGGTGTGTTTTGGAGACAGAACCCCCAGACTTTCCTGGCGGGCTGGATGTGGGTGTGAGGAAAAAGGTGACCCCATCCTGGCGACCGGGGCGCACGGGGTGGCCTTTTCCCCTTTGAGAGGGAGCCAGGAATTCGCTCATTCCCGTCGAGTCTTAGATGCCTCGATCATGAGACGTGAACTAGGGGCGGTTGCGGCGGAAGGAAGTGGACGTGTGCTCTTACAGACACACAGATTTGGGATCTCCAGGCGTCCCGGGATTAAGATCGAAATAAAAATGGAAGCGCAGCAGCCGGGGACAGCTGTGGCTGTCTGCTTCTGTCCCAGGCCGGCCCCGCGGCCCCCGCCCGAAATTCCAAAGCTGTGCCTTTCATGAGGCTCCAAGGGGCTGGCCCGGCGGGGAGAACTTTCTGGAAGCTGGTGGCTATGAATAGGGGTGGAGGAGGGACGGAGACGGCTCACCTGGTGAAGGCATTTCCCTCACACGTTCCCGAGGGCCCAGAGAGCAGCCTGCACAGAGGGACGAGGAGGTCAAGATGACCAGTGGGCTCGCCAGTGTCCAGTGGGTCACCTGTCTTAGAAAGCCACACGGAGCCGGCCCAGCGAGGGAGGCACGGGGTCACAGCCCCACCCACGCCACGCCACGCCCAGGCCGCTGGGCACGATGACCCGGGACCTGCCACCACCCTCGGGCCAGCGTTGACCTCAGCCTCCGGGAATGTGCCACCCTCTGCATCCGAGAGGAGCTGGATCCGCCCACGGGGGACGGTCAGCAGCCTCCCCTCAGACCTCCCGTCCTGGCCTCTGCCCGGCTCCCTCGGAGCATCCGGCTGCCCCCAAGCTGGGGCGTGGGGTCGAGGGGGGGACGCCCCGGGGACGGGTCTTTTTAGGGTCCCTCTAAAGAGGATCTGGGCATCTGAGACCTCAGGTCCGTCCCCCACCTCGCCTCCCAGCTGTCGCAGCCGATTGCCGTGTTTGTGTCGTCGCCGGGAGACGCCGGGCTATAAATAGGAGGGGTCAGCCAGGGCCAGAGCTGGGGCGGCCGCCAGGGACTGGCTGTTGTAAACATGACATGGCTGGTTACAGAGGAAATGAGCGCTTAGTAAACCACGTAGGGGCTTTGTGACGCATCCCACGCCAGCCACCCCGCAGACCCCCAGGGCGGTGAGACGCCACCCCAGAGGATGTCGGCTCTCAACGTTCAAGCACATGGACCAGTGGCTGGTGGACGGGGAAGGAGAGAGTCTGGGACACACGGCTGCGTGTTGAGAAGAAGTGGTTTAGGAGACAGGGACGACCCCGAGGGTCAGGTTCTGTTCTTGGGAACGGCCCATGCCGATCCTGTGCCAGCCTCCACCCCTGTGCCCCCCGGGACCCTGAGCTCCATCCCGGGCGTGGGTCAGCCGTCACCATCGTCTGATGCCGCAGGACCATGGGCTCCCGGCTCGGGGAACGGTGCCAGGTTATTCGGGGAGGAAGAAAGCAGAACCAGGGCGCAGGGCTGTTGGCACCACAGAGCGGCATTGAGACCCCATGTCAGGAATTCATTTGTGCTGCCTGATTTCCAGGGAGATCTCAACCAGCCCAGAATTGATGGCTTTTCCTGCAAAGGGAGACGGTGCCCGAGGCCTCAGGGGCACAGAGGCCACTGGGCTTGGTCAGGATTAAACGGGGGTGAATGTTTCCTGGGGCTTTCAAAACAAATGACCACCAGCGGGGGGCTTAGAAGAACAGGATTCACCCTCCCCCCGTCCTGGAGACCAGACGTCTGAGATGAAGGGGTCGCAGGGCCGTGCTCCCTCCAGAGGCTCCAGGGGAGGGTCCTTCCTGCCTCTTCCAGCTTCTGGGGCTCCAGGCGTCCCTGGGCTGGTGGCCGCCTCCCTCCATCTCTGCCTCCGTCTCCACGTGGCTTCTCCTCTGTGTCTGTGTCTCCTCTTCTGTCTCTGATGAGGACACTGTCACTGGATTTAGGGCCACCCTCCTCCAGGACGGCCTCCTCTCCATCCTTCACTCAATCACGTCTGCAAAGACCCTGTTTCCTAATAAAGTCCCGTTCCCAGGTCACAGGGATCAGGACGTGGACACTTGGAGGCCATCATTGAGCCGTCACATCCACCTTCTGGTTCCTGGTGCCTCCCGGCTCTCTCTCATAGGAATTCCGAGAGAATTCAGCTCTGTCTTCTCCGTTACACCATCTTCTTCAGTTTTGTTAACGTGAAATGGAAATCTAAGGACTCACTCCACCTGCCCTGAGGGTCCAAGGCCGGCTGGCAGCTCCCGGAACTGAGTGCCGTCTTCCATTTTCTCCTCCGGAAACGCTGGTGCCGTCTTGGGAAAAGAGATGATGAGGTTCCATGCCAATGGCTCCCCTTTCAATGTCGGACAACATGAAAGTCGTGCAGTGAACTCTGAGCGTGGCAGCCAGCCCCCAGGTCTGCTGTGTTTATAAAGCCCGTAGCGTTCTGCACACGAGCTGCGAATCTTTGTTCTTCTCCCAACGCTTCTCCTGTGATTCTCCCCTGTGCCAATAAAGGCTTGCAGCTCCCTGCGCCCATGAGGCATTGGAACGTGGGATTAGTTTATGAGGTCATGTCTGAGCGAGCAGCGTGGCGCTCCGGACGGCTGCCTGGCTCCCGGGACGAGAGCTGGCTGCAGAAGGACGTGAGCGTGGGCTGGAGGTGCTGACCGGCTAGGGAGCTTCCATTGCTGACGACAGGTGAGGTGGGACTGAGGACTCCGCGCCTTGAGCCAGGCATTGGGCAGGTCAGCGTAGGGCTGGCAGTTCCTGGGGGTGAGGGGTGCGTTGAGTGAATGCAAGATTGCCACGTGGGAGGAGGAAATTCATCGCCACCATGAAGGAGACGTGGCGGATGGACGGGGGCCACCAGGATGGACTTCCTCTGTCCCAGCTTGGCCACAGGTGAGGTCCACGGTGTTCTCTCTGCTTCAGGATGTGAACCACAAGGATTCAGGCAAATAGGGCCCTTTCCTCCTGTGGGCTCTGAGAACTGCCGCTTGAGATTGAGATTTTGCCCATCACCTTTGTGACGGTGGACGAGTCTCTCCTCTGATCCAAGAGTTGGTGTTAAAATGAGTTCTCCCCAAGAATTCTATGGTGCGACTTCAAGAAAGTGAAGGAAGCAGAACAGAAAAGGGTGTCATTCGCAGACAGAGTGGAGTCGGGTTGGGGCCCACGCACGGTCAGCTCTCCCACCCCGCTCGAAGCTCACAGGGCAGGACGGGCCGCTTCCCAGTTCCGGTGTTGCATGCTCTGCATTTTCCATGCCGAAGGGTCCAATTCCTCACCTTCCTCTGGTGGTGCTGAGAGTAGAGGTAGGAAGGGTGGAGTGTTCAATCATCTGAGGTGGTGAGAGTCTCTTTCCTAAATAGGGTCAGGGCTTGTGGGGGCCACTCGCCTGCCCAGTGGACACTGAGCGTGGGGTTTAACTGTACACGTAAATGGATGTGTTATCAATATGAAGTGCTATCCAGCAAGGAAAGGGCATTGTCTAGGATTCCAGGTAAAAAGTTGAAATGCCGTCGGCCCACGTGGCTACTGATGGGCTGCGACACCATATTCTTTTAGTACACACAACACGACCACCACACCACCTCACTACACCCACCATCACCACCACATCATCACAGTACACCCAGCAGCACCACCACATCAGCTCAGTACACCCCACCTCACCACCACATCAGCTGAGTACACCTCACCTCACCACCACATCAGCTCAGCACACCCAGCATCACTACCACATCATCTCAGTACACCCAACATCACCACCACATCAGCTCAGCACACCCAGCATCACCACCACATCATCTCAGTACACCCAGCATCACCACCACATCAGCTCAGTACACCCCACCTCACCACCACATCATTTCAGTACACCCAACATCACCACCACATCATCTCAGTACACCCCACCTCACCACCACATCAGCTGAGTACACCCAACATCACCACCACATCAGCTGAGTACACCTCACCTCACCACCACATCAGCTCAGCACACCCAGCATCACCACCACATCATCTCAGCACACCCAGCATCACCACCACATCATCTCAGCACACCCAACATCACCACCATATCAACTGACTACACCGAACATCAGCACCACATCATCTCAGCACACCCAGCATCACCACCACATCATCTCAGCACACCCAGCATCACCACCACATCATCTCAGCACACCCAGCATCACCACCACATCATCTCAGCACACCCAACATCACCACCATATCAACTGACTACACCGAACATCAGCACCACATCATCTCAGCACACCCAGCATCACCACCACATCATCTCAGCACACCCAGCATCACCACCACATCATCTCAGCACACCCAGCATCACCACCACATCATCTCAGCACACCCAACATCACCACCATATCAACTGACTACACCGAACATCAGCACCACATCATCTCAGCACACCCAGCATCACCACCACATCATCTCAGCACACCCAGCATCACCACCACATCATCTCAGCACACCCAGCATCACCACCACATCATCTCAGCACACCCAACATCACCACCATATCAACTGACTACACCGAACATCAGCACCACATCATCTCAGCACACCCAGCATCACCACCACATCAGCTCAGCACACCCAGCATCACCACCACATCATCTCAGTACACCCAGCATCACCACCACATCATCTCAGTACACCCCACCTCACCACCACATCATTTCAGTACACCCAACATCACCACCACATCATCTCAGTACACCCCACCTCACCACCACATCAGCTGAGTACACCCAACATCACCACCACATCAGCTGAGTACACCTCACCTCACCACCACATCAGCTCAGCACACCCAGCATCACCACCACATCATCTCAGTACACCCAACATCACCACCACATCAGCTCAGCACACCCAGCATCAGCACCACATCATCTCAGCACACCCAGCATCAGCACCACATCATCTCAGCACACCCAGCATCAGCACCACATCATCTCAGCACACCCAACATCACCACCACATCAGCTCAGCACACCCAGCATCACCACCACATCATCTCAGCACACCCAACATCACCACCATATCAACTGACTACACCGAACATCAGCACCACATCATCTCAGCACACCCAGCATCACCACCACATCATCTCAGCACACCCAGCATCACCACCACATCATCTCAGCACACCCAGCATCACCACCACATCATCTCAGCACACCCAACATCACCACCATATCAACTGACTACACCGAACATCAGCACCACATCATCTCAGCACACCCAGCATCACCACCACATCATCTCAGCACACCCAGCATCACCACCACATCATCTCAGTACACCCACCTCACCACCACTTCATCTCAGTACACCCCACCTCACCACCACATCATCTCAGCACACCCAGCATCACCACCACATCATCTCAGTACACCCAACATCACCACCACATCATCTCAGTACACCCAGCATCAGCACCACATCATCTCAGCACACCCAGCATCACCTCCACATCATCTCAGCACACCCAGCATCACCACCACATCATCTCAGCACACCCAGCATCACCACCACATCATCTCAGCACACCCAGCATCAGCACCACATCATCTCAGCACACCCAGCATCACCACCACATCATCTCAGCACACCCAGCATCACCACCACATCATCTCAGCACACCCAGCATCAGCACCACATCATCTCAGCACACCCAGCATCAGCACCACATCATCTCAGCACACCCAGCATCAGCACCACATCATCTCAGCACACCCAGCATCAGCACCACATCATCTCAGCACACCCAACATCACCACCATATCAACTGACTACACCGAACATCAGCACCATGTTTTTTTAGTATCCTTTAATGTAAAATGGGGCTACACTTTTATTCAGGGGTTGTAAACGTTGGGAATTAACCAAATGGCATAATCTGCAATCCTGACTGTTGGGAAAATCCATCTGCCTCTGATCCTTTTCACCGTGATCCATGTGTTACCTTTAATGAAGAACCGTTATTTCTATTCTAGAAGGCTCTGGTCAAGGGCCCCTGGGCTGATCCTGCCTCCTGTGTCCCCAAGTGCCTGTGGGATCTTTCAGTCACCGCCGTGCCTCCATAATCCAGCTACCACGGTCTTTGACAAAAGATCAGTAATTAACAAACGGCAAGGCAAAGAGAAATTTATTCTGTAATAACTCTGCAGGTCAGAGGTCTGAGATGACGGTGTGGCAGGGCCGCGCTCCCTCCGGAGTCTCCAGGGGAGGGTCCCTCCCACCTCTTCCAGCTCCTGGTGGTGGCCGGAGGCCCTGGCATCCCTTGGCTGGTAGCTGGACCACTCCATTCACACGATGTCTCCCCCCGCATCTTCCCACGGCCTCCCCTGTGCTCGTGTGTGTTTGCGTCCAAATATTTCCTCTTTTTATAAGGACACCAGTCCTATAGGGTTAGAGTCCACCCCAATGACCTCATCTTAATCACCTCTATTTCCAAATAAAGTCCATGCTGAGGTCCTGGGGTTAGGACTTCAATGTACCTTATTTGGGGGACACAGTTCAACCCATAACAACTCTTTTTTTCCTACAAAACATGACAATGGATTCAAGAGCTCTGGGCGTTCTCGCTGACGTTTGCGTGGTTTGGAGTTTGGATTTATAGATTCCACGGGTCTCTGCCTTCGTTCCAGGGTGGTGTGGAATACACTTCATTTTACCTTTTCAGAGAATTGCCTCGAGTTCACTGATTTTTTTGTTTGGACCGGAGATTTTTTATTGCACAGTTTTGGAAATGCAAAAAGATAGTCACCATAAAAAATTGCTTTCCATTGAGAGTTAACTTTCTCGGAGCGGTTGTCGTTGGTTTGGGGTTCCCACGGCTTCTTAAACGTTGCATTAGCTGATGCCACAGAATTAACCAGAGCTGGCAAAGAAACATCCAGAGTTACCCATTTACACATCATTCAAAGGTAAAATGATTTTTTTCCCCTACAGTTCCATTTTCTGTTCCCCCCCGTTTCAAGAAGCAAAAGTACGTGATTCTTTTTTACATACACACTGTCTTAATTGTGTACAACCTTCTGGAACATTCTGCCAGTTTTGTGGTTTTATTAATTTTTTTGCATGTACTACAGGTAAAAATAAAATCGCCACCCAATGGTACTTATTTCTGTATAAATTGCCCAGTAATTAAAGGGAAGGGCTTTTTAAAAGCATTTAATTGAAAGAAATGAAATTTCCCTTATTAAATTTAAAAAATCCAAATGTTAGAAAACATTCTGCCCGCTCTGTTTGCTGGAGCTCGGCAGCTGGATACAGAATATTGTCAGAAATAAAACCCGAAGCCCTCAGAGTCTATCTTTGACCCCAGGAGCGTCAGATCTTTCATTAAGATTCACACGGATGAAGGAAGTCGAAGATTTTCCCTAATTAGTTTGCAGTTCAGAATGTGACCACCCCAGGTAGCGTGAACTCACGCAGATCTCAGACCCAACACCTCGTTGTTCCGTTACCCAAAGCATTTGGCTGAAAGTAATTGTAGAAATGAGTTAACGTAGATAAGATGTGCCCGGTCCGTACGTGGGGCTGGTTAACTCACGCTGGCTGTTTATCCTGTTTGTTCATTGTGGTAACATAGACACAACATAAAATTTACTATTTTAACACTTTTTGAGTGCACGGTTCAGTGGCATTAAGTACATTCACATTGTCGTGCAGCCATGCCCACCATCCATCTCCAGAACTTTCCATCTTCCCAAACTGAAACTCTGTCCCCATTAAACACTAACTCCTCATCCCCTGGACCCCACCATCTACTTTCTGTCTCTATGAAGTTGTGACTCTAGGGACCTGCTATAAGTGGAATCATATAGGATTTGTGCTTTTGTGACTGGATTATTTCACTGAGCGTCATGTCCTCAAGGTTCATCGCACATTGTAGCATGAGTCAGAATTTCCTTCTTTTTCCTGGCTGAGTAATATTCCACTGTCTGGATGGACCACATTCTGTTCATCCATCCATCCATCCACTTGGTTCTTTTTACCTCTTAGCCCGTGTGAACAACCCTTCTATGAACATGGGTGTAGAAATATCCCTTTGAGTCCCTGCTTTTGATGGTTTTGGGTAGAATTCCAGAAAAGCTTTGCTGGGTGATATGCTAATTCAACATTTAATTTTTTGAGGAACCTCCCTCCTGTTTTCCACGCAGCTGCACGGTTTTACATTCCCAGCCCCAGCGCATCTCTCCACGTCCTCGCCAACGCTAGGTTTCTGTTTTCTGATAATAGCCGTCTTAGGGGTGTGACGTGGTGTCTCCCTGTGGGTGCCATACGGGAACGCTCAGAGGAAGAACAGCCGAGTCCACCCGAAAATGCTGAGGTTGGGACGTGAATTTCTGGACCACGTGCGTTGGTGGGAACGTCTGATTCTACCCTTGTTCTCTTGTCTTCCGACCGTCCTTATCTTAAACGCTCTCCTTTGTCTCACCAACTGCTCCCTCCCGCGACGACGGCCGTCTCCCCAAACAGCAACGCTGATCCCAGTGGCCCCCTGGCTGGTTTTGAGAAGAAAGCTGTGAAAACACCAGGACCGAATTTGAACCCACGTCCTCCGGCGTCTGAGCATCTCTGGGTGGTCAGGGAGGCAGACGCGGGAGGAAAAGACAAGAAGAGCTCGGAACGCCCGGCTCGCAGACGGCCGAGGGCTCCCCGTGGCCACCGTGGCTGTGGGGCCTCCGGGGACGCCCTGCGCCCACGCGGGGCCTGGACACAAGGCTGGACCCACGCCTCACCTGCTCTGAAGAAAACCGAGCCACGTTCCAGCAGCCGGCTTCCGCGGTCCTTCTTCAGTGGCCTCAGGGCCAGGCCCCCGGCGAGGCCTCCTGCTGGGCACACATGGCCGGGCAGCCCTGCTCCCGCGCCGCAGGGCCGGGTGTGAGGACACAGCCGGCTTCCCGGGGTCGGGCCGCCTCGTCCGCCAGCATCTGCAGGCGCTAATCCCCTCGACGCCTCCCGGGCCACGTCCACACGCAGGACGCCCGGGCTTCCCGGGAGAAGGCATGTCCGTGGCCGCTGGGCAGGGCCGGCCGGGCAGACGGAAGGCGAGGGGGGCTCACCTGTCACTCACCTGTGCGGGCGCGGAGCTGGGTGCCTGGGTTCTGACTGCGGCTCCGGGCGTGCGGGGTCGGCCGTGTGTGAAGGGGAATAATGGGGTTACTGTGTAGGGAGCGGGTGCAGGACACGGGCCTCCTTTTTGTGGGGTCTACCTCTGCCCACCTGTGCCCCCCAAAATCAAGGTCCTGGGGGGCTGAGGGGTGGAGACAGGTCGTGACACCGCTGCCCTCGCAAGAAAGACAGGAAGAAACCTCTCGGATTTTAAACATAACAGGGTGCTCTCCTCTGATGGCAGACGCCATGCAGCAGCCTCCTTGTAGAACATTCCGGAAAAAAATAAAGGAAAAAGAAAATGGAGACAATCTTGAAAAACCTAAAGGTGAAAATCACCGCAGGACCACATCCGCAAAGACCCTGTTTCCAAATGAGGTCCCTTTTGCAGGCTCTAGGGGTCAGGACTTCAGCACATCCTTTTGGGGGACACGACTCAGCCCATTAATGTTCCTTTCTTGCTTCATTTTGTGTTTTTGGGAACCACCAGTGGGGTTAAACTTTCCCCCACGTTGTAGTGGCTGGTATTTCTGGGGAACGTCCGTGCGGGTCTCTCTCTTTTCCTGCCTTGTCCCGAGGGTCCGCCCAGCAGGATCGGGGAGACGCAGGCCCCTCCGGCTGCACCGAACCCCGGTCAGGCTGTGGGTCCCGAGCCGGTGCCCTGAGGGGGGGCACGTTCGCTCTGCAAACTCCCTTTGCAAACTGACGCTGGAAACTCCTGCGTCTCCGTCCCTCCTCTCCCAGTCCTTGGGGCCCCGGGGACATTCTCGTTCCTGCCGGGAACCCCGATAAACCTGTTGGGGTGAAAGCGTTAACGGCCGGCCCTCGGTTAACGTGTTCACCACCCAGACAAGACGTCTGTTTTCACAGCTGCCCTAAATTCCTGCCCCGAAGAAGAAAGTGCAGCCTTTCGGGCACCTGTGGCCGGGCTGGGGGGACGCGGCGGGCAGGGGGTGGCATTCCCAGTGTACCCAGAGCCACACCATGTAGGTGGTTGCTACGGCTTACGTGCACGAGGCTGGCCCTGGAGGCTGCAGAGCTGGCGAAAGATTTATCATGTGTGTGGCCTCGGGGACAGGGAAGGAAAACACAGTCTGGAAGTTGTTCTAGGTCTTTTCTCTTCTCCACGCCCTCCTGGTGGCCCTGCTGAGTGTGGTTCAGTAAATGCTTGTTGAGCATTCATGATGGAGGAGATGGACAGGCAGTGAGTAGACAAACAAAATAATGTATAACTGGACAGAGAGTAGGCAAACAAAATAATACGTAACTGGACAGAGAGGGAGTAGGCAAAGAAAATAATACATAACTGGACAGAGAGTGAATAGACAAACAAAATAATATATAACTGTGGCTCTCGGGAAGTCCCTTGAGGGAAACGGACTTGCAGGGTGTGGGAAGGGAGGAACAAGGATGTGAGCCTGGGCTGGTGGTGGAGGCGCCCAGGAAGAGGCGACCACATTTATACCAACACCTAAAGCACCAGGAGGAGCCAGCCGTGTGCAGGGAAAGGCAATCTAGACAGAGACATCAGCCTGTGCAAAGACTCTGAGCACATTCTGAGAACCGAAGGCCGTCGGGGTCAGCCAAGGGCCACGGGAGGATTCCACGGTGCGCGGTTAGAGGCCATTAGAGACCAGACCATGGGGGCCTCGCAGGCGTGGTGAGGGGTCAGAGTTCATTAGAAGGACGAAGGGAAGGAGATGACATCGGTGCCCAGCTGTGTCCCATCCCTGTGACCCACTCAGGGCATGTGGACCCGGATTCTGGCCTCCTGAGTCTGAGCAGGGTTCTTTCTGGGCCGTGGAGCCCCCCTGAGCGGTAGGTGGGGAGGACGTAGAATGAACCCCCATCCTCAGAGGTAGCTTTCAGTCAACGCAGCTGTCCCTCCTCGCCCTGGCAATCCATTCCATCTCCACGGATTTGCCTGTTATGGACGTTTCACATAAGTGGGATCACACACTGTGTGGCCTTTTGTGTCTGGTCCTGTCACTGAGCATCGAGTGTTCAAGGTCCATCCACACCGTAGCTGTGTCAGGGCTTTGGTCCTGTTCATGGGTGTGTAATATTCCACTATATGGATGGACCACATTCTGTTTATCAACTCATCCATCAAAGTCAGCCATACGGACAAGGTGGAAGAATACCGTAAGGACTCACACACCCACCTGTATGTGCTCATACGTGTAAGCGGACGTGCACGGGTGTGCTGCGGCTGTCAGGACAAAGGACCGCAAACTTGGGGCTTAAACCACAGGAATTCACCCTCCCCCGTCCTGGAGACCAGACGTCTGAGATGAAGGGGTCGCAGGGCCGCGCTCCCTCCAGAGGCTCCAGGGGAGGGTCCTTCCTGCCTCTTCCAGCTTCGGGGGCTCCAGGCGTCCCTGGGCTGGTGGCCGCCTCCCTCCATCTCTGCCTCTGTCTCCACGTGGCTTCTCCTCTGTGTCTGTGTCTCCTCTTCTGTCTCTGATGAGGACACTGTCACTGGATTTAGGGCCACCCTCCTCCAGGACGCCCTCATCTCCATCCTTCACTCAATCACGTCTGCAAAGACCCTGTTTCCACATGAGGTCCTGTTCTGAGGTTCAGGGGTCAGGACGTGGACATGTTTTTTTTTAGGGGGACACAATTCAACCCATAACACGTATACTCACTCACTCTTCTCTCTGCCTTCCTTGCTTCCCCCATCCATCCATCTATCCATCTGTCTATCATCTATCTATCATCTTTCATCTATCTATCTATCTATCTACCTATTATGTATCTATGTCTCTACCTATCATCTGTCCATCATCTACACACATACACACACATTATATGTAAATATGTACGTGTCTCTGCACATATGCATCTGAATATATATGTGTTTGTGTATATTAATATATCTTTGAACCATTTGAAAATAGTTTCAATGGCCCAGAATGTTCCACCGTGCATCTCCTGAAAGTATGACCCCACCACATCTGAGAAAACTAACAATTCCCTAGACACAGAGCATCCAGTCTGTAGCCCAGTTTCCACGACCGCCCCCAAAATGTGTGGCCCGGGGTTTTCTCCCCGAGACAGGCTCACGCGTGTCCTGGACCACGTTCCCTGTGGGAGGAAGCGGGGTCGCCTCTGGCTCCGTGCATCTCAGGCCCATCAGAACCCGGGATCCTGAGACCGGGCAGCTGGCGGTCGCCCGTCCCCGTGCGGCCACACGGTGGCGGTGCGCCCCACAGAAACGCGGCCACCTCCGGGCGCCTGCAGAGTTCTGAAACTGATTTCCTTTACAATCGGTTTCTCTCCTTTTTCGCCCCGCTGCCCGGCGGGCACCTTCCCGAGTTTTACGAGGCCGGTGTTGGTGTAGTTTTGGAAATTCACTGCAGATCAGCCTCCCACATCCCGCTCCTGCCCCGGTTCCTAACTGGGTCCAGGTCAGGAATTGACCGACTAATTCAGAACCGCTGTCGAGAGCCCGCGGGCGTCTCTCACAAAACCGTCGCTTGGGCTGCGTGTCTGGGGTCTCCCCCACGACACAAGGGGGTCTGGAATGGACGGTCACCTCGCAGATCCGATTAAAACCCGCGGGGAGACGCTCGGCCACGGTTTGGGGTTCAGGATTCCCCGGGCGCCCCTGCCGATGATGCCAACGCAGAAAACTTCAGGCTCCCAGGTGCCAAGAACTCTCCAAGCAAATGTCTCTGTGCTTCCAGACTCGGGAGGGGCGGCCGTCCCCGTCTCCGTGTCCCCTCGGATGAATCCGGCCGGCTGAGCGCCACGTGCACAGCCCGTTTTGCACGGATCCACTGGCGTCCCCCGTCAGAGACTTTCTGGCTCAGCGTCGCCGTGCAAATACCATTGTGTGCAAACTTTGCCCACAAAGTGCGTTGTCAGCTTTTTGGTGTTTCCTGAGAAACATAAAACAATTTTGTTTTTGCAGAATATTTTTTGCGTCTCCTGCTGCATCTGGACGGTGACCTCAGCGTGAAGTTTGGGGCTTGACAGGTGGGCTTTCGAGGGAGGCGGCCGGTCGCGGCGAGAACAGCAGGAGAGGGGACCTGCGTCCCGGCTGTCGGCAGACCCTACAAACCTGTGAACAGGGGGTGTCAACAGCATCATCCTCGCCCGGGTTAGTCTTGGCTGCACTTAAAAAATCGTGTTGTCAAACAAGCAGCTGTCAACACCACTCGGAGAGACGACGTCACCGCGTCACTTTTACTTGGAATGAATATTCAGACCCCCGGAGAAAGGAAAACAGACAAGAACCGGCTCAGATTAATAGGTCGACTTTTAAAAATAAGATGCCTTGAACAACTCAAGTGTCCACGGATGGATGAATGGTCAACAGAAAGTGGTCCATCCACAAAGTGGAATATTACTCAGCCATGAAAAGGAAGGAAATTCTGACACATGCTACGATGTGGATGAATTTTGAGGACATTATGTTGAATGAAGTTAGCCAGACACAAAATGGCAAATACTCCATGACTCCACTCATATGAGGTCCCCGGAGGAGTCAGATTCATGGACAGAAAGTAGCAGGTGGTGCCAGGGGCCGAGGGAGGGGACAGGGAGTTAGTGTTTAATGGGGACAGAGTTTCAGTTTGGGAACATGGAAAGTTCTGGAGACGGGTGGTGGGGATGGTGGCACAGCAGTGTGAATGGACTTGATGCCACTGAAGTGTGCACTTAAAAATAGCGAAGATGGTAAAATTTGATGTTAAGCATGTTTTACTGCAATTTACAAAAACCCTATTAAACATTAAGATGCGTCATTTGCTGCCGGTCCCGGGCATCCCTCACCAGAGGCACCCAGGTAGCCGTCACCTCAACTGCCGGGTCACTTGTCCCCTCCCTGTCGTGGCGACAGCCGTGGAGTCCAGATCCAGCCCGGAGCAGCACACCGGTGTGGGCGATGCCGGTTCATCCCCGAGTCGTCTTGGACCCGGTCAGCAGGAGCGGCTCTCTGGGTCCGTCCGGGCAGGTGAGTGACGGGGGCCGGAGCGGGGTGTGCGGGGCAGGCGGGTGGGTGCTTTTCCCATCACGGCCTCCTTCACGTTCCTTCAGTCTTGGGGTGTTCGTGCTCCAGCTGCCCGAGTGTGCAAGGCTGCCAAAGTCCAGTCCAGCATTCCTTCTCTTATATTTTTAATTTCATTCAAGATTTCTTTAGTTTTTTCTTTTTAATTGTGATAAAATATTCATAACAGAAAATGTGTATTTTTAACTGTTTTTAGTGCACACTTCAGTGGCATCAAATACGTTCACGTTGTTGGGCAACCATCCCCACCATGCGTCTCCAGAACTGTTCCCATCTTGCAAAACTGAATCTTTGTCCCCATTGAACACTAACTCCTCATCCCCCTCCCAGCCCCTGGCAGCACTGTCTACTCTCTGTCTCTATGAATCTGACCCCTCTGGGGCCCTCTTATGAGTGGGGTCACACAGTATTTGTCCCTTCTCTCACCCAGCACAACATCCTCAAGGTTCATCCACATTGTAGCGTGTATTAGAATGTCATTCTTTTTCATGGCTGTGTAATATTTCATTGTATGTATAGACCACATGCTGTTCTCCATCCGTCCATCAATGGACACTGAGTTGTTTCCACCTCTTGGTGACTGTGAATAATGCTGTTGTGAACATGTATATACAAGATTTTATGTGCACATATGCTCAACTCTTTCAGGTCTATACCCAGAAGTGGACTTGCTGGATCATATTCTGGATTGTATTCTTCCGCATTTTAATCCAGCGCAAAATATTCCCGTTTTTGCCGGGGTGTAGCCAACACGGTGGACGGGGCCCGTCACAGAGCCGCACGGCCTGGCTCCTGGTTAAGAGCAGGCCCCCTCCCTCCCTCCAGCTCTTATAAAATGTCCCCCATTTTCCTGTCTTTTTCATTTTAAATTTCAGCTACTGTGAAGAATAAGGATTAAAAAGGGAAGGAGAGACCACTGCTTCTTGGTGTCCTCTGTGTTTCCAAACCAGCTCCGAGATCGGACCCATAGGAGCTGCTGCTCCGCGGGGTGGGAGGGAGGTGCCGCCGCCGGGACTGCCACCTCGGCCACCATCACTGTCCTCGTCACCTCCGCCCGGGCCACGGCAGCCTCCTCGGGGTCGATTCCTGGTTGTTGTCTGCACCGTGCCCCCCCCCCAGGTCTCACCTGTCCGCTCAGGTGTGCCTCCTGCCCGGGTGTGGACGGTGGTCCCCTCTCTCTGACCAGCAGGTGCTCCTCGAGGAGGCCGGCTGGTCTCGCTCCACAGCCCCCTCCACGCCCTGGCGCCCCACTTCCGTCCCCGAGAGTCACCCTCCTTCTGGCCCACATTCCCGGCGTTCCTCCAGTGTCTTCACCCGGACGTCTCCAGGGCCCCTGGACGTCAGTGTGGCCCAACGCCGAGCTCGTGGTTTCTCCGCACGGCCCCGGTCCTCTCCCGGGTCCTGGCCTCCCAGGCACCAGAACTAAGATGTCACCCTGACATCAGTGCTCTGTCGCCGCCCAGGGGCCATCCACCCCCAGGGCTCGGGGACTTTGTCCCGCAGGTCTCGAGGTTGTCACCTCTTCCTTGCACCCGCATCTCCACCAGCCCTGTCCAAGCCACCGTCCTCTCTTTCCTGGCCTCCACCCTAGTCGCCCCATAGCCCCGTTGACCCACTACAGCGGACGCCATCTCTGCCGCCCAGTGTTTATCTGGAAAGCAGCCATCCACTTTCTGTCCCTGTGAATTTGCCTATTCTGAATGTCTCACAGAAACAGAATCATCCAGTATTTGTCCTTTAGTGTCTGGCTTCTCTCACAGAGCATCATGTGTTCCGGAGTCATCCATGTTGGAGCGTGTATCGATGCTTCACTCCTTTTCCTGGCTGCATAATATTCTACTGCATGGATGGAGCTCATTTTGCTCATCCATTTGCAGTCTGATTTACTCCTACTGCAAACAGTTCTCCCTTAAGCAGCTGGATCTTTATCCTTGTACACGGGCATCTTTTTTTTGTGCTTTGGGCCCCGGAGAAGACCACAGACCAGCGGAACGGAACAGAGAGCTCAGATGGAAGTGGGGATCCAGGGGGCCGCTTGGCACACGGCTAGGGGGTGACGTGGTTCAGCGTGCGGAGGAGGCTGCTAGCTGCCCCGGTGAATCCTTTCTCCCTCCTCCCTGGCGACGTTCCTGGACACGAATGTCCAGCCTGGGGCCACATTTCCCAGGCCCTCTGTAGCCTGGCGGGGCCGACGGTCTACACCCCAGCCAACGGAATTGACCAGAAACCAGCTTACGAGGCAGCCTGACCCTGTTCTTGCCTCTTTACTGTTCCAGCCGGAACAGAGACAGCAGAGGCCCTGCAAGGCTGGTCAGACTGCCTTCCCGAATGACCACCCGGCTGCCCACTGACCTGGGAGGTGACCTCCGGCCGTGGTGTTTGTTAAGCCACCGAAGTCTGGGGCCTCTTTGTCAAAACGGCCGAGCCCACCGTAACCAACGTGAGGGGGAGGGGATGGGTGCGTTTCAGAGATGGCGCTGGCGAGGCCGGTCCCCGCATCCGGGAGGCCAGACACGTCCTCCCTGGAGCCGTTTCCCGTCCTGACGCTTGATCGCTCCGAGGACCGAGCGTTGACTTTTGCAGACGGAGAAGACAAGCAAATGCGGGGACCCACTTTGCGCTTTCTGGCGGCGGTTTCGAGGTTTCCAGGCAACGCTCCTCGGGAGTCGGTCTGTGAAGGCTGGTTTTGGTCCGTCAGCTCCTCGCGCGTCTGAAGGAAGGCGGTTTGACCTGGAAGATGATGGAGGCAGAGCCGCCCCAGGTTGTGGTCTCTCCTCCTCTGACCTTCCCGCCACCGGGCTCATCAAAGGGGAAACGTCTCTGGCTCAGGACCCGACTGTTCCTTCTGATCAGAGGTCGGTTTTGATCCCGTCGTCTCCCGGAAGAAGCCAGACTCCGCCGTCCGGGGCCACCTCTGGGGTTTGCGTGTCTCGGTCCATCAGACATCGAGTTTCTCCTCCTTCCTCTCTTCCGATCGTCCTGTTTTCTCTCGGTCTGGACAGAACAGCGGGTTCTCAGGTGTTTTACGGAAAGAAAGGGGCAGACGGCGAGGGCACAGGGCATGCTGGTCATCTTTGATGAAGGGTCCGGTGGGAGGTTTGGACCGTGTGACACACTTTCTCGGGACCAGAGTCTCCGTCCGCGGGGCAGGAGGGCGTCCGTCCACGGGGTGCGAGGTGGGCTCAGGCTGACGGTGTGTCTGTCGCCTTGTGTGACGAGGGGAATGTCAAGACGCAGGGAGAGCGTTTCTGCCAAAGCGTGGAATCGCAGAGACGTGGAGACTCGTGTGGGGCGGACGTGTTTCTCCCAGCGGTGTCCAGTCTCGGAGGGACGTAGTCACTGGGTCACCTGGAAGTCTCGCTGGACCCCTGAGGGGAGAGCTCAGTCCCTGTTGTAGGAGCCGCGGTCACCAACCCTCAGGCACTGGACGCTTGACTGGAATTGGGAGGATGTTTGGTGATGGCAGTGGTGACAACAGGTACTATCCGTACAGCACTTTACAGTTTATAAACTGTAAAGTGTGTCAAGTGCTCTCAGCAGTCTTGTGATAGTCTTAGGATATAACATATTATATTCTTAGGGCTGATGTGGCCTTCAATTAGCTGCTCATGACTTTTTTTTCTTGAGGTGCAATTTATGTTACATAAAATTAACATTTTAAAGTGAAGAGTTCAGCAGCATTGAGCACATTCACAATGTTGTGCCACCATAACCTCTATCTAGTCCCAGAACATTCTCATTACCCCCAAAGGAGACCTCATACCCTTAAGCATTCACTCCTCAGCTCTGTCCCACAGCACCTACCAACCACTAATCCACTTTCTCTCTGTGGATTTGCCTGTTCTGGACGTTTCATATAAACAGAATCACACACTATGTGGCCTTTTGTGTCTGCTTCTGTCACTGAGCATCACGTGTTCAAGGTCCATCCATATTGTAGCTCTGCTAGAGCTTCACCCCTTTTCACGGATGTATAATATTCCACTGTATGGACAGGCCGTATTCCATTTGTCCATTGATGGATACTTGGGCTGTCTTCACCTTTTGACTGTTGTGAACAGTGCTGCTGTGAACATGTGTTTGAATCCCTGTTTTCACCTCTGTTGGGCACACACCTAGGGGTGGAATTGCTGGGTCATGTGGTCATTCTGTGCTCACCTCTGTTGGGCACACACCTAGGGGTGGAATTGCTGGGTCATGTGGTCATTGTGTGCTTAGCTGTTTGCCTCACAGTTTTCAGTAGAGGATGTAGACATACTATACATTGTTCATATCACGGAATGTTCCCTCGAGTGCCTGCACAGAGGTCTCGGAGCTCATCGGACCCACAGAACGCCTCCCTCTACCCTCTGTCACGGGCCCGTCCGCTGTCAAAATGGCCCACGTGAGCCCCACAATTACAGATTCATTTGTCTCAATGCACAGTGGGCTGGTTAAAGACGTCTTATGTGCTGCATGCATTTCTCTCTTTGCTTTTTATTCCTTAACATGAGTTTTGTGGAAATCTAGATTTGCCTGTGGGGAACGAGGCAAAAATGGCAGACGTGGGGCCATACTCCAGCAAAATGGGGGAGAAGAAAGAGATTTGCGTTGGGTCCAGGATGGGACATGGGACGTGCTCCGTGGACCATCTCCCTGTCTGCTTCACGAGTATTTATTTATCAGTGTGTTTCGCTATGTCAATAACAAACCCATTCCACATTAACGTAAGTGACACGCTTTTTAGCGAATAATAGCCATGTTTCTCCAAATGAAAAATTTAGCAAGAAGACTGGCATCATTTTTCCCTTTTTGCAAGTGTCTTTAAAGTCTTTTTGCGTCAGAGAAGGAAGGTGGATTCTCACGTCTGCTCCTGCGTTCCGTGGTTTTGGTGGAGGCACTGAAGACAATTTGGCCTCGTACAGACACGGGGTTGGAAACGGCAGGGGTGTTTTAGCAGGTTTTTCACATGATGTAGGACGCTGTTCTTGATGCAGTCGCAAGACTGGACGAGTGGTGGTTGTTTAAAATTCGGCGGTAATGTGGGCTCTGAAATGCCATCCCTGAACTTTTCATGCTCTGTTATGAAAATCTGTTGGTCTGTCTTGTAGGGCAAGAGACTGGCCGGGGAGCCCAGAGCCCATGTGGGGGGGTGACTGGTGTCCCCCCAAACTCACATCCACCGGGAACCAGGAATGGGACCTTATTAGGAAACAGGGTCTGTGCAGATGTAATTGAGTGAAGGATGGAGATGAGGGCGTCCTGGAGGAGGGTGGCCCTAAATCCAATGACAGTGTCCTCATCAGAGACAGAAGAGGAGACACAGACACAGAGGAGAAGCCACGTGGAGATGGAGGCAGAGACGGGAGGGAGGCGGCCACCAGCCCAGGGACGCCTGGAGCCCCAGAAGCTGGAAGAGGCAGGAAGGACCCTCCCCTGGAGCCTCCAGAGGGAGCAGGGCCCTGAGACCCCTTCATCTCAACCAGCTCCAGGTCCTTCTCGGCCATCAGGTGCTCCCAGGATGGACAACCTTAATTATCCCCAGACGAGACTTGCTTGCAGGGAAACAACCATCATTTTCCCGCCACCTTATGCCCTCAGCATGTCTGACCCGCACGAATCGGCTGGGCTGGGCCTCGCCCACCGGGGCCCGTCCTGGATGGAGTCTGGAGACGTCTGTGTAAAGCTGATCCCGCTCCCCTGCAGACGGCTCTTTCCCAGAGCCTCTCGATTCACAGACGTGGACCCCGTGGGGCTTCCCGCCTGGGCGCCTCTGAGCGGCACCCCCGGATGCATGTGCAAATGAGTGTTACCTGCCGCGTGGTCCGCCGGCCCTTTGATGTACCGGCTGACACACGGAGATGGTGAGGAAGAAAATAACTTTAAAAATATTAAGAAAGCTTAATTGAAGTTAACATAAAAGGAGATGCACGGTGTTAATTGGTCTGTCTCTGGCATAATTCGGGCCCTGGAGACCCTGTCCCTTACCCCCTGCCAGAGTGTCAGGACTCACATCTTTAATTCAACAAGCTTTGTATTAATTACCTCTGGATAAGGTACGCTTGGCTTGGGAGCCCTTGATTATGGAATTACCGTGCATCGCCTGCCTTAAGATAAATAAATTAGGCCTGAGCTAGGGGGAGAAAGCTCTCCATCCGACTGAGAACGGGGAGGGCATTTGCTTATCAAATATCGGATGAAAGAGGGGTTTTTCTTGGACATTCTTAGTGGGGGGGAAGTGTTTCCAGTCCCCCCACCCACCCGCCTATGATGCTGTGTGGAGCTCTTTGCTGGTTCACCTGGTACCTGCATCCTGCAAAGGATGCTCTGGGGACACACGCCCTTGGGGGGTGGAGGGCCCGCACGGTCCACCCAGCAGCTGTCTGGTCTGCCAGGGCCCATCGAGGGCTCGAAATCAGGCTGCGGGTGGGATGAGGTCTGGGAAATGGGCACGGACAGGTGGGTTGGGGACTGGGTCTGGTGAGCCCCAGGTGAGGGGCAGCATTCATGGGGCGGATGGAGTCAGAACCACAGGGAGGAGAGCAAACGCAGAGGAGGTGAGTCAGAAATTAAAAACTGCCTTCCATGGGAGGGATGGACGGCTCAGGAAACTGCAAGTGGCTGCCGCCAGCTGGACCCAATCCAGGTGCATTCGAGCTTCCTGGGGCTCCTGGACCAGGTGACCCCAATCTGGGCGGCTTAAACCACAGGAATTCATCCTCCCCCAGTCCTGGAGACCACACGTCTGAGATGAGGGGGTCACAGGGCCGTGCTCCCTCTGGAGGCTCCAGGGGAGGGTCCTTCCTGCCTCTTCCAGCTTCTGGGGCTCCAGGCGTCCCTGGGCTGGTGGCCGCCTCCCTCCATCTCTGCCTCTGTCTCCACGTGGCTTCTCCTCTGTGTCTGTGTCTCCTCTTCTGTCTCTGATGAGGACACTGTCACTGGATTTAGAGAGCTGTGTTCCCACTGGATAAACCCCATTAGGATGAACCAATGCTTCTCCCCCTGGTGGATCCCCTTCCCACGGTCTCTGCTTCTCCACGGCCCTGAAGTTGGCATCTGAGGTTTTCTGTGCAGGGTTTTGGTGAAATGTGACGTCTCGGCATTAAACGAAGTCTTGACATTTTGATACAGATTTTGCCTGTTTATTCAAAAAGACATTTTCTGCATGAACCGTGTGAAAGCAAAAATACAAAGGCAGAGTCAATGCAGAACTTTGAGCACACATGTGTTTCTACCAAAGTCGACATCGAAACAACGTTGCCGGTCACCGTGAACCAGTGTTTTAGGTTTGAATTGCAAGAGTGTGTTGCTTTGCTGGGATTCAGTTTATAAATTTGTTTTGGTTGTTACTTAGTTTACTTACTATATGTACTTTGTGTTACTTAGTATAAGAACGCTACACGTAAGGCATAAGTGGTTATCTTTGTGGTTAAGTAACGTTGCAGTAAAAATAATTTGCTCCCTCCGGAAGGGGGGGTTGATGGAAATGTCTTTCTTTCAATGGGTTTATCAGTTAACCAATTTGAGAAACAGTTGATTGTGTTGAAAATTTCGCCAAGGAAAGGTATATGAAGGATGCCACAGTCACAGCGGCTGGGGCTACCGTCTTGTTGATCTGAATCCTCAGCCTGGGCACCCACCACCTGCCCCTTCGCCTCATTTGTTGGTCCTGCTTAGCATCCTACACCCAGGTGATGGGTATAAGATTGTTTCTTCAGGTCTGGAAATTCTCTGATGGCCTAGGGCTCCTAGGCAGAGTGTGTGTTGGGTCTGGATGACCTGGACCCAACTTTGCGTGTTGGGTCCGCCATCTTGGTTTGGAATTGGCTTGGACCAAATGCGCCTTATATGGGAATCCAGCCTCTGTTTTCCTTTCCTCTGCCCATAGAGGTAGTCTGACCGCTTTATATGGAGTGTACCTAAAATACATCATGCACCGTTTACTCCTTTTATTTTGCTCGATGAGCATGGAGGGCTCCAAAACGCTCAGGGGTGTGGGTTCTGACATGGGCAGTCCAGTAAACACAGCACACATCTGGACGTGGACAGATGGACAGATGGACCGGACATGGGTAGTGAAGACATGTCCCGGGGCATCGTGGGGACCACCTTCTCGGGAGCTGGAATCTCCCCAGTTGGGGGGACTGGCCTCTGAGCTCAGGGGAGGGGGGTGGGGGGAATGTGAATTTCAAGGCTTTTATGGTTGGGCTGGAATTTGATTTGAGAATTTGCTGTGGTTTTACCAATGTGTGAGAACCCTAGGCATGGGGCATATATAATTATGTTTTACGTCTGTGCTCGTTTAGGTGACAGATAGTCAAATAATTTGCCGGTGGTAGTTTGGGATTATAATAGTATCCTGGGGCCCCGTAACAAAGCACCACAGACGAAGCGGCTTAGACAACAGACATTTATGTCTCACAGTCCTGGAGGCTGGAGTCTGAGATCCAGGTGTCACAGGGCTGGTTCCTCCTGAGCCCCCTCTCCTTGGCGTGTAGACGCTGTCTCCTCCCCGTGTCCTCACGTGGTCGTCCCTCTGTGCGTGTCTGTGTCCTCATCTCCTCTTCTCATAAGGACCCCAGTCCTGTTGGGTCAGGACCCACCCTCACGACCTCATTTTACCTTCGTCACCTCTTTAAAGACCCATCTCCAAATACAGCCCCATCCTGAGGTCCTGGGGCTCAGGGCTCCAATATGTGGATTTGGGGGACACAGTTCAGCCCACAGCGGGGCCATGCGGTCCTCACAGCTTGTCTGAGGACTCGAGGACTAAAATGACAGTGGCTGCCCCTTGGGGACACCAGAAAGGGAAACACAGCCTCTACTTCAGTCCAAGGTGACTGCACCCTCGTCCGGCTGGGCAGAGGGAGCTGGAGATCCCACTCTGGCTGGCCAGGCAGTGGCCTCGGCGAGTGTGGGGCTGGCAGAGACGCGAGCAGGTGCCACTGCTGGCATTTATCTTGGTTGTGATGAGCAGAGGGAGGATGCTCAGGGCGTCTCGGGCAGACGGGGTGGCAGGTCATGTGTGGGGGCTGCCGAGGGCCCCCTAGGCTGGACTCCTCCAGGGAAAAGGGCAGACTGGACACCTGGACGTGCAGACCGGTGTGATCAGAAGGGCGGGGACCAGGTGTCCCCAGGATTCCTGCTTCCCGCCTGAGCCAGGGTGGGACCGCAGTCCTGTCCATCGGGTGGTGGTCTGGGGTCTGGAAGGGGTGACGGCTCCTGCCCAGTGTCTCTGGGCCGCGGGTGGCCACTGGCTCGGGGCCCATTAGCATATGTTCCCAGCGCGGCTCTGGTAATTACTGCTCATTAGTATTCTCCGGCGCGGGCCTGTCTGGTCTGGGCTGCGGGTGCATCAGCGAGGCTGCGGCTGTTTGATGCGGGGAGACGGGGAGGTCAGCGAGCAGGTGCTAATTAGGCCGGGACGTCAGGAGCGATCGCCGGCGCTGGGCAGCTAGCTTCCTGTGCACGAGGCCGGCTCCTCTGAAGCAGAGAAGGACATGCCAGGGACTGGCACCCTGCGGCCTGTCAGCGTGCCTGTGCTCCTGTCTGCAGCACGAGCGGGCTGTGGCTGATGACGAGGGAACCCGGGAGTTGTTTTCATAGGGTGGGATAAGACACGCAGACACAAAAATGATTGTCGTGGAGGAAGAAGTGTTTATTATGCTCAAGTTCCCCAGGCCACTCGGGGGAGCATCCGGGGAGCTGAGCTGCCGGAGCGAGAGGCTGTGCGGGCAGGGAGCGTATTGTGGTTCTGGGGAAGGAAGGGGCAGGTGAGACGAGAAAAGTCAGGGAAGAAGTTTAGGACGGGCCAGCGTGAGTGTTTCTGCAGGATCTGGGGAGCCGCGCTGCCCCCGGTGTGTGGCGCCTGCTCTGCGGTGAGTAGGGCAGAGGGATCCATGGCCCCACAGAGGAGGTGGTGGGTGTGGGCTCTGGACCAAGGGGTTGGTTTGCATATCAAAGGCGCTGTCTAGGAATTAGCTCACAGCCCCTCCCGGTCAGCGAGGCCCCAAGAAGCCAGAGCATCCAGAATCCGGAAAATTAGAAAGCAGCTCGCACCCCCCCACGCGTGGCCAGTCATCGGCATGAGGCACAAGCAACTACCTTTACGTTTGTGCTCCTGTGTTACAGTCGGCATCATCGGCCAGCCCGAGGGGCTTATGAAGACCCCTCTCTTTAAATGGGTTTGTCCACAAGTCAGGTTGCAGAAATGGTCGATCACGTTAGCAATGGCTGGAGAAGAGTGAGGAAGGAGGTGCCTCTCCAAGTCAGCTCTCGGAGGGAAAAGGAGGCTTCTGATGGGGCTTCTGGGGAGCAGGGGGTGAAGATGAGGGGAGGGAGGGAAGGAAGGAAGAGGGAAGGAGGAAGGAAGGAAGGAAGGAAGGAATGAGAAAGGAGGCAGGAAGGAAGGAAGGAGGGAGAAGAAAAAGAGCGAGTTTGACTTAAGATGAGCTGAGGCCTCCCGGACGCCCAGGTCTTTTGAGAACCGGCAGAACCGCCCTACATGGGAAATTGTGTCTCCCAGCTAGGAGTCTGTTCAGGAGGATATCGACAGAGAAGGAACGTTCCGGAACATCCTGACTGTTGGAAATGTTCTATTTCTTTTTTTTTGGTGCGAGGAAGATCAGCCCTGTGCTAACATCTGCCAGTTGTCCTCTTTTTTTGCTGAGGAAGACTGGCCCTGGGCTAACATCCATGCCCATCTTCTTCCACTTTATATGGGACGCCGCCACAGCGTGGCTTGACAAGCAGTGTGTCAGTGCGCGCCTGGGATCCGAACCGGTGACCTCTGGGCCGCCGCAGCAAAGTGCGCACTTAACCGCTTGCGCCACCGGGCTGGCCCTGGAAGTGTTCTATTTCTCGACCTGAGCAGGTGTCGCAAGGACATGGCGTCTGTAAAAAACCGTTGAGTTGTGCCCTGTGATTCCTGTGCCTAGGAAAATGTGAGTTTTATGTCCATAGAAATCCATAATCTCGTGCATCAATACAGTCATGTGTTGGTTAATGATGGGGATAGAGTCTGGGAAATGTGTCGTTAGGCGATTTCATCGTTGTGCAAACATCATAGAGTGACTTACACAAAGCTAGATGGTACAGCCTCCTACGCACCCAAGCGGTATGGTTCTCATGTTATGGGACCACCATCATGTATTCAGTCAGTTGTCAACCAAAACATTATGATGCAGCGCATGACTAAATATGTGTATACTTGTCACAATTTATCAGGGAATATACATTGTATCATATTGTTACACTGTGTAATAGGTGCAATATGATACACTGTGTGCATTGGTCTCACACCTGTTACATTGTTGCAGGAGACAGCAGACCCAGAGGATGGTGGGCACACGACCCGTCGCCATGTTGGTGGACGAGGGAGGAAGGGAGCCGAGGTCTATGGCACCACCGGGACCCTCAAGTGCTTCTCCAAACCCCGCTTCCCCTGGTCACAGCTTCATCCAGCCTCCGTGGACCTGCTGAGGGGAGAATAGGTCTGGGTCGCCCCAGCGGGCACCCTATGTCCTCACCGCTGTGCCGGGAGCCGCCCTTCCTTCCGTGGGGGCGCCCGGGGTCCCAGCGTGGAGACGCGCACAGCCCGAACCCTGGAAACCGGGGGTCTCTAACTGCACAGCCACCAACACCCACACCCTCCCTGACGAGGAAGCACTTTCGATACCGCTCTGAAGGTTGCATTTTTCCAAAAGCCCACGTCCTAAGAGACGAGACTGGAGGGTGGCAAAGGCTTACTGATGTCCGTTTTTTCTCAGCACAGGTGGATCTTTACACCTGGCGTCCGGTCCATGTGGTGCCACCGGCCCCTTGGAGGGCTCCCCGGTTCCCGGACAGCGGGGTGGAATCCAGCTCTCAGAGCCGCTCAACTTTATAGAAGAAATTTGCAGCCAGCCTCTTCAGTGTTCTGTCATTTTTTCTTAAGGAAAAAGGAAGAGAAAAGCAAGCACGTTCCTCCCGTCTCCCCGGGTCTGACACGGCTTCCCTTCAGAAGATCCCCGACTACAAGCGGGTACATGACGCCCGCCGTGCTCCCTGGCGAGCGCCCTCTGCGTTTCCTTCATGACAGGGCTCCGTAGGTGCGGTGACAGCTTTCAGACGGGGGCCCGGGCGAGAGGGCTCTGGAGGAGGCGGGCGACGCGCGCAGATCCACGGCGGGCGGGCGTCCCGGGAGCCGCCGGCCGCCTTTGTAGAGTCCCGCGGCGAGGCGGCCCCCACGCTGCGCGGGCCGCACTCGCTGACAGGCAGCCCACACTTCACCCTAATCACGAATAAAAGCCGGCTCCCTGTGGGTTACAGATCTCTGTTTTGACATTGACCTTAATACATAATTTAACCACAAAGCCTGAGCCATGTGCAACAAGATAAGAAAAGACCACGGCACAGGCAAATAAAGCGATGTTCAATCAGAAATCATATTTGTTCCTGATGGCAGAGACGTGGGCGCGGAGAGGGGAGACGGGGAGCAGCGGGGAGGGGAGCGGGGCAGGGGAAGGGCGCGACCCGTGTTGGAGGCTGTCAGATGTACGTGCGTCCCGGGTCTGGATGCCAAGCAACAGTCAGTTACCATTAGGGGCCCAAGACGGGCTGGATTGCAGAAGGGTGGGTCGCACTGGTGTGCACGGCTTGTTTGCACCGAGAAAGAGGCTGGGGCCCGAGGAGCGTGGAAAACCAATATTGACAGGCACGGGGGAGCAGGTGCACCTGGGTCTTGGGAACCGCCCGGGAGGAAGGGAGCGGGTGTTCTGGGGGCAAAGGCGGAGGTGCCTGGGCAGGTGCATCCCTGCAGAGCCCAGGGCAGCGCCGGCCGGCACCGCTGGGTCCGTTCTCCGGACTGTTCCAGTTGGAACACTGAGTCCTGTGGGAACGCCGTGCTCTGTGTGGGGCTGGTGTTTTTACAGAGATCCACGGAAATTCGGGACCTGGAAGCAGGGTCCTGTGGGAGGCTCCTGTGCGTGATGGGGAAGCCAGATCTTGATGCTCGGGACCCTTGGGGACATCCGGCTGGGTCTTTGGGAGGGGCGTCAGAAACCAAGAGTTGAGCCAAATGCAAGAGATGTTTATGCTCCCAGAGCAAAGCCTGGGACTCGAAGGGTCAGGATGGGGGAAGAGGTGGCACTCGGTGGGGTGGGGGCGTCCGGCCGCCTGCAGGCCGGGCCACGAGAGGACTGGGGCGTCTCGACCGTCCGCACTAAGTATTGTGGGGCTTGAAGAACTCTGTACGGGCACCGGGTCAGAGCCAAGAGCCCATTTCTTTTGTTATGAGGTTCCCCATCTTGTACGCGGAGAGACAAAGGAGGGTAAGGAGAGCACGTGTGGGTGGAAACGCACGCCCGCAGACACACATCTCACACACAGCCACCTCGACACACAGACACACTCACACACGCGTATGAGTGCTTACGCGCACACGCCTGTCCCCCGCGTCCCCGAGACGGAGCTGAGGCTGCAGGCCAGGCAGCCAGCCGATGTCCCTGCTGGCCCAGGACTCGCCCTCCTGCCACGAAACCCCGTCCTCTTGGGAGGGAAAGAGATAAGCCAGCCGCTCGCGGGGCAGCCATTTACCCTTCCTTTGCCCGGCGTGGGCACAGAGCAGCTCAAACCACTGAGCTCCGTCCAGCGCCAGCCACGGACCGGCTGTGACCGCAGAGGAGCCGTGCTCATCCACGGTCCGGGCGCGTCAGCCACTGTCTCCGAGGGTTTGACGGCGCTACCTGTGAACGGGGGATTCGTGAATCCACACAGGCCCCGGGAACACTGGTGGTTGACGTGCATTTGTGCACGCCCCTGTGATGAGTACACACCACACATATGCCTCAGACAACAAACGATTATTCCTGCAATGAAGAGATAAACGCTCCAGGCCCTTTTCCCTTTGGTCTCCCCGTGCCGGTTCAGAATTTTAATTCTGGCATTTTCTTTTTTTCCGTATAAAACGTCCTGACGCTGTTAGATTTCCAGGCTTGACATCGCCAATGAGCGTGGAATTTTTGTGATATCTTGTTGTTGTTCTGTGTCTTGCTTTAGAATGGCCCAGGAGGCACAACCGACTAATTAATTTTTTATGATGAAAATAAAAAATATATAAAGTAAAAATCTGAAAAGAGAAGAAATCGTAACACAAATGCTTTTGTGCATTCTGGGGATTTTTTTCCCCTCATCTTATTTTTTTTTTTTTAATACTTGATTATTCCTGACAACTTAGAGAGAGTTAGTAACTTTTGCAAAGTCGCACAACTGGGTTCCAACCCAGGCCTCCCTGGCCCCAATGAGTGTGAGCAGCTCTGGAGAGGGAGCCACAGGGCGTGCACACACCTCCAGGCCACACACCTCTGGCCAAACTAATACATAAGGGTGGAATTCACATCTTTTCTAGTTTTGTTATCGATCTGTCTGTCCATCCATTTGTCCGTCCGTCCACCCATCCATCCATCCATCCATCCATCCATCCATCCATCCATCTGTCCATCCATTCATCCATCTATCTTCACCTATGTTTCTATCCATCTATCATCTATCTATCTATCTGTCTATCTATTATCTATCTATCTATCATCTCTATTTATCTATCATCTCTATCTATCTATCTATCTATCTATCTATCTATTATCTATCTATCTATCTATTATCTATCTATCTATCTATCTATCTATCTATCTATCTATCTATCTACCTATCTATCTATGTATCATCTTTTCTTACATTTTAGGGCTATTTTTATTTTCATGATTTGTCTGTATGTCTATTTTGCCCATTTTCTATAGGATTTTTGGTCTTTTTCCCTCCTTTACAAAAAGTTATTATAGTAGAGATATCAGCCATCCATCTGTTATACATGCTGCAAATATTTGTTCTCAGTTTGTCTTTTGATTTTGATTCTGCTGATGATTTTTTTCCATCAACTAGACCAAAAATATCTTTACGTTGTCAAGTTTGTCACTCCTTCCTTTTATTGCATCTAGATTTTGACTTATCATCGGAAAGGCTTTCCCTACACACAGATTGTGTGGGGATTCAACCAGTTTTTCTTCCATCTCCTATATAATTTCGTTAAAAAAAAGTATGTCTCTGATCAATGTATTTGCGTATGGTATTGGGGATGGAGCTACTTTTCTCATTTTCCATTGGTTGGAAATGTCCATCTTTCCATGGTTGGGATACCAGATTTCCGTGTGTAGTTGGGTGTATTTTCTGGACCTTGTGTTCTAGTCTGTGGTCTGTTTGTCGATTCAGGCACCAACAGCACACTGTCTTAACCACAGAGATTTTGTCCTCTCCTCAACTACCTGCTGGGACAACTCCTTCTTCCATATCGTCTTTCTTGGGGTTCTCCTAGTCTTGCTAAGAACTTCACCCTCAACTTGCCTAACTCCAGAAATAGCGAGCTTGTTGCTGCTTTTATTGGGGTCACATTCAATTTATCTATTAACTTAGGGACAACTAACACTCATAATGTTGGGATGTGCTAAAGAGCAAAGGATGGGGCTGGCCCCGTGGCTTAGCAGTTAAGTGCGTGCGCTCCGCTGCTGGCGGCCAGGGTTCGGATCCTGGGCTCGCACCGACGCACCGCTTCTCCGGCCATGCTGAGGCCGTGTCCCACATACAGCAACTAGAAGGATATGCAACAGTGATGTACAACTATCTACTGGGGCTTTGGGGGAAAAAATAAATAAATAAAATTAAAAAAAAAAGAACAAAGAATGTCTTTCCATGTGTTCAATTTTACTTTTGTTTATTTAAGGAGTGTTTTGTTTCATTCCTTATTGGTTTTGAATCTTTCTCGTTGAGTTTAATCCCAAGTATTTTATCTTTTTCCTTGCTGTTGTAAATGGCATTTTCTTTTCCATTAGAAGTTCTAACTGTTCTAACTGTAGTGTAGATGATAGCTGAGCATAGCTTTGTATATTTGTGTAAATATAGATTATCCATTTTTGCATGTTAATTTTATATTCCACTACCTGGCTGAATGCTTTTCTTGTTTGAGTTAATCTTACTGTGACTTCTCTAGGATTTCCCAGATATGCTATGATATCATTTGAAAATAAATATAATTTTACTCTTTGTTTTCCAATTCTTATAAATCTAGTTATTCTCTTCTGTGTAAGTGCATTAACTAATTTCTCCAGTATGAGGTTAAATAGTAATGGGGTAGTGGGCTTCCTTGCATGGTCTCTAATCCTAGTGGGAATGTTTCTAATGTTTCTCCATTATGTAGGATGCTGGCTTTGGCATGTGTATATATTTTATGATGTTAAGAAGTATCCAGAGGCCGGCCCAGTGGCTTAGCAGTTAAGTGTGCGTGCTCCGCTACTGGTGGCCCGGGTTCGGATCCCGGGCGTGCACCGATGCACTGCTTCTCCAGCCATGCTGAGGCCACATCCCACATACAGCAACTGGAAGGATGTGCAACTATGACATACAACTATCTACTGGGGTTTTGGGGAAGAAAAAAAAAAGGAGGAAGATTGGCAATAGATGTTAGCTCAGAGCCGGTCTTCCTCAGCAAAAAGAGGAGCATTAGCATGGATGTTAGCTCAGGGCTGATCTCCCTCACAAAAAAAAAAAAAAAAGAAGTATCCATCTGCTCCTAGTCTTTTGAATGTTTTTAGGAATTTTGCCGAGGGATTTTCCAGTATCTATAGAGTTGCTCATATGATTTCCTTCTTAGACCTACTTTCATGTGAATTATATTCCCCAGTATTGAACCATCGTTGCATTCCTGGTATAAGCCTATCTGGGCCATAGTGTATTATTTTCTTAGTGTGGTGTTGGGGTGAGTTTGCCAATATTTTATTTAGGAATTTTTAAATTAATATTCATGAGTGTTGGGGAGGTAATATACTTTTATTTGTGTTTCATCAAGTTTAGGCATAATTGTTACACTTGCTTCATAAAAAGACTGGGATGTTTGCTTCCTTTTTATTGTTCTGTCACAATTTATGGGGCATTGGGAGTTCTTTTTCAATGTAGGCTTAGTAGAATTTCTCTGTGAAACCATCCAATCCTGCTGCTTTTGGTGAGGTAATTACTTGATAATTTTCTCTATTTCATTAGCAGAAATTGGTACTTTCACACTTTTTATTTCTTTTGGGGTCAATTTTGAAAATTATATTTTCCTAGGAAACTATGCCTTTCAACTAAATGTTCAAATTTATTTGCACAGACACATGTCAATTGTTTAGCTGGTCTATAGTCTTACTTTTTGTCCATCTGGCCTGTCTTGTGCCAAGAGTGGTGTGTTAAAGTCACTTATTATTAATCTGTTTCCATTTATTTTGGCATATCCTGTTCTGATGATATATAAGTGGCCCCTGAGTTATTTGGCACAAAGATATTCATGACTGGTATATCTTGATTGTGACGTGTGACTTTCAGCACTCAGAAGTGTCCTTCTTTGTCAAATTTAATGCTTTTTGGACCTAAATTCTATTTTTTCTTCTATCAGGATCTTAACCTCTGCTGTGCTATTATTTCCATTTGCCTGACATTTATTGGCCTTTTCCTCCATTTTTACCTTTTTGAAATCTCTGTGTTTCAGGTGTGTCCGTCATGGATAGCCTACAGCTGGGCATTGCTTTATAAGCTAATTTGAGAATCTTTTCCTTTTAATAGGCAAATTAAGCCCACTCACTTTTTAAGAGGCAAATTAAGTCCACTCACATTTATTCAGATGACTGATATGTTTGGTCTCAACTCTGTTACATTATTTTATGTCATAACTAGTGTTTGCATTATGTTATATTTACTGTTTATTTCTATATTTGATGAATTTTCCTTGTAGCTAACAAGTTTCCTTTAACAGTTAGGAAGGTTTGTGTTTTTGTTCTAGGGGTTTGCATTGTCAACTTAAAAAGCAAATTTGCCTCTTATTCTGTCTCAAAATGACTTTACTTGGGAGTAGCCAAAAGAATTGCAATTCAGGATGTGCATGCTATGCTGGACCATAGGGAAACCCAGAGAACTAAGGAGGCGGGCTGGCTTTATAGAGTAAGGGGGAGAGGGAGCGGCTGTTCCACAGGGAAGTCCATTGGGGGAGAATGACAGATCAGGGCGGTACCAGCTTCTCATTGGCTGACATGTGGCATTTTTGATTGGCTGAGCTGCAGTGTTTCTCATTGGCTGAGCTGTGGAGGCTTCTCTTTGGCTCCGCTGCAGAGGCTTCTCATTGGCTGAGCTGCAGAGGCTTCTCATTGGCTGAGCTGTAGTGTTTCTCATTGGCTGAGCTGTCATGTTTCTCATTGGCTGAGCTGCAGTGTTTCTGATTGGCTGAGCAGCAGTGTTTCTGATTGGCTGAGCTGTGGAGGCTTCTCATTGGCTGAGCTGCAGAGGCTTCTCATTGGTTGAGCTGTGGAGGCTTCTAATTGGCTGAGCTGTGGCATTTCTGATTGGCTGGGCTGTTGCCGGGTGGAGAGAGAGATCTTCCTTCAGCAGTCCATTAGTTTTACTTGCTGTTGGAGATGCCAGCACCCTCTCCTCCCTTTTGGTGTGATTGAAGACGTGTGATGGGTGTACTCCCCCTGCAGGCCCTTCCCATCCACCTTAGCTGAGGTTTCTCTTATTAGTTTCCACAGTATTGAACCCAGTCCAGTCTCCTCTACTCCCTGACCTCTTTGCCGTCTTAACCCCTTACTCTCTTGTTGGTCAGTTTTAAGTGGCATCTGTACCAGTTTCCTCTTGTTGCTGCAAAATATTACCACCAACTGTGGCTTAAAAACCATGCAAATTTATTATCTTACACTTATGGAGGTTAGCGGGCTAAAATGTGTTGCCAGGGATGCATTCCTTCTGGAGGCTCCAGGGGAGAATCGGTCTGGTTTTTTGCCTTTTCCAGCTTGGAGAGCTGGAAACATTGCTTGGCTCATGGCCTCTTCCTCCATCTTCAAAGCCGGAAACTCAGCCTCCTCTCTCCTCTCTGACCTCCTGACTCCCTCTTATAAGGACGCTTGTTGTTACATGGGACCACTTGCGTAATCTAGGATAATCCTCGTATCTCAAGATCCTTAAATTAATCACTCCTGCAAAGTCCTTTTGCCAAATAAGATGGCATATTCACAAGTTCTGGGTTAAGACATGGACATCTTTGGGGACATTATGCTGTCTACCACATGGGGATTAGGACGTGGACATCTTGGGGCCATTATTCTGCCTACCACGTGGGGATTAGGACATGGATGTCTTTGGGGACGTTATTCTATCTACCACACAGGGATCAGGACGTGGACATCTTGGGGCCATTATTCTGTCTACCAGACTGGAATTAGGATGAACATCTTTGGGGGGACATCACTCTACTGACCACAATATCCTTTACTCCTACTTGTTACCCAAATGGGAGTCAATCATTTTATTCTTCTTTCCTTCTTTTTTTCACATTCTTCCCCCATTTTTAAAAGTTTCATTCTTTATGCTTTGTCAGAACTTGTCACTTTTGCATACTTCTCTTGTACCACATCTCCATCCTTCTTTTTGACTTGGTTCTACTGTTAAATCTATCACACGAATTTGAAGTTCGTGGTCTTCTGCACCTCCTAGTAGTGCTGAAGGTCTGGGTCACCCGTGGTTTGTTTGTGCTCTTGGTTGATCTTGTGGATTTTGGGGAGGAAGCTGTAGAGATTCTAATTAAGGTGGCACCATTCTCCTGCAGTCAGAGCTCTCTGTTGATTTAGCTCCACGTTTTCATCTGAGAAGGACAATCACAGTGGGGTTGCTCCATCTAGAGCGAACGAGTGAGCTGAAATATAGTGGAGAGGTTTTCTGTACCCAGCGAGCTCCACAGCTATGATGGAGAAGTTGAAATGTTCACCCAATTAACTCACAATCGGCCATTAGCTCTGAGCAAGGGAAGAGATTTGTATGTGTGTGTGTGTACTTTCCCACCACAGAATGTCATTCTCTTCTTTTCATCTTATTGCTCAGAGGCAACAACAGGAGAATATGAGAATGTGAGTTGTACATGTCACAGAGAAGGGGTCCATATTTATCTTTTGTTTGAGGACAAACATTTGAGCCCACCAGAACCACCAGAAGTTCCTCTCAGTTGAACCCACCAGAACTACCAGGAGTTTCCTTATTCACCTGGTTGCTGGAGTGCTTGTAGCATAGATTGGACTTTCTCTCAGCCAGGGTGGGGAGAGAGTCTCTGTCCCGTATTCATTCATTCATTGGAGTCAACTTTGAATGGATGTTGGTTCCTCTCCCCACATCCCTCAAGCCACGTCCAGAAGTAACTTTATATTAAATCTACAGATAAGATGATATGTCATCCATTTTCCCAGCAGAAATGCAGAAGGTATTGAGACAAGCATGTTCTGCCAAGTCTTTGACCTGCTCCTTGAGATGGGATATGGCTTGACCTGTTGGTCACCAAGGGTCCATGTGGAGGAGTTACTCAGGCAACTGAAGATGTGGTCCTAGAGCTGTTGGAGAGGCTCACCCAGGAGTCAGAGTGTTGATGAAGGTGTGTCCACATGGATGGATATAGTGGGAGCGAAGACGGAGGAGGAAGCCAGCCACGTGAGAGTCAGGGTCTCGGCCAAGAACAAAGAAGACCTACAAGACTACAACTGACTTTAGAGAAGGAATTAATGGGAAGAATGTTGGGCAGTTTACACGCTCAGTGGGAAGCCTGAAGAACTAGTCTCAGAGAATGGAACAGACCGCAAGGGAGGGGCGTGGCAAGAGTTTGCCAGGCCACCATGGACTCTGGCGCCATGGTTGCTGCCATGAAGAATTTCTCCTCTAACCTGATTTGCATCATTCTCTCAAGATTCCAAGAGCTGGGCAGAGAGTCCCCTTTCCTGGACAGTCTGAATGCTGGGACACTGGGAGGGAGAATGTCGCCCCCCAAGAATGCTGAAGAGGGAGGTGGGGCTGGCTCCCACCAAGACTTGCCAAGTGGGAATGACCCCAAGATAAGGGTCCACAGTCTGGCCAGACAACTTTGCAAAATGCAACACAGTCATCTACGGGGAATGGGGAATTGAGTTCGGAAAGAAAGCAGAAGACCGTTCCATTTGGAGGGTGCATTGCTGGAGCCTCAGGAAGGATTTCAACCATGGTCAACAGGACCAGCCCGTGGGAGAGGAATATGGGCTTTGTAACAACCGTGAGGTGGGGTCATTGTGGACACAAATCAGCCAAAGAGAGGACCAACTACTGGCCGAGGGTGGATAAAGCACGGAGGGAGAAAGCATCGGCAGTTGACACGTAGGGGGCTTGTGTTGAAAAATGGTGCTATAGATCGCTCATTGGCTGCGTTTATTCTTTGCTGAATATAAACTAGAATCTCATAGACCTAGTGGCACTTGTCTTCAAGGGAGTAATAAACCGTAGCTAATATCATTACGGGAGAAAGCCCATACAAGAGCGTATTCCCACCTTCCAGGACTCAACAATACCTTCCAACTGTAGGTGCAATGTTTGTGCAACTTTGCACACCAAAAAACTCCCCCTCAAAACCCACAAAGCAAAACTTTTGTTTTGACCAAATGCAGGGAAGCTTGGAATTCTCCCAGGCTGGCCCTTTTCCGAGTTATGAGCAGAAAAAGTTTGGACACTTTTCAGAAAAGTCAGAAACATTAATTTTTCAGACCCTTCTGAGTCAAACGTGGCTCGTCCAATTTGCTTCAAACTTCCCAGCCTGAGAGGCAGCTGGAGAACTTTCCGGACGAAGGAGGTGGTTTGTCAGAGTCAGAAGGAGGTCAGAAGAGGGCGGTCCGTGCCGAGGAGGCGAGAGCCCGGGACCGGGATCCTGGCAGGTGTGTGTAATTAGCGGGCGCCCTCTTGCCAACACGGGGTGACAGGTGCGCAGCGTGGTGACCGTGTGGACACAGGGCGTCCAAGGAGAGGCCAGCCCCGTGGATGCGCTCGACTCAGGAGAGGGAGGAGGGAATGAGTTAGGAAGGAAATATGGGCTTACTCCATCTTTTCCAAAGCACTTCTGGGTTATGCTACAAAATCTCATCTCCAGGAAGAACGGGGGATCTGGGATGATGGGGGCAAATTAGCAATTTTTAGAATTTAATTTGTGACCAGGGAGGTCCGGCACCTGGTGAAATATTAATGCCTGAAGAGAGCTCGTCATCTGCTGGATTGTCTCTCTGCCCCTTTGAGATCTGGCCAGATGCAAGCCATCCCCCTTGATATATTGATTTCCAGCAGCATTGATATTGTGGGGGGGGGACCCCCACTTTCTGCTCAGAAGAGCCTTTTGTTTTGCCTGTTGCTGAGATAACTGGCTCTTATCTCTTGCTCTGGGGTTTATTCGGGGTCAGAATCCTTTGGCGATTTGGTGCAGTTGGTTGAAAATGTCGTGTGTCCACAGGCAGGCACAGACTTCCATTTCTGCGGACAGCAGATGCCTGGGGCTGACCCATCGCGGAGCAGAGGCGAGGGGCCGGGGACCGCATGGCAGGCTTCCTCCTGGCTGTTGAAGTCACTATTGAGTTTCTTTTGTTTTTTTAAAAATTTTTTTATAAAACATGCAATCAACTATTTTAAAGTGAACAAGTCAGGGGCATTTAGCACATCCACAATGTTGTGCAAGCATCCCCTCTGTCTAGTTCCAGAACATTCTCATCACCCCAAAAGGAGACTCCAAACCCATTAATCAGTATCTCCGCATTCTTCCTCTCCCCAGCCCCTGACAATCACTAATCCACTTTCTGTCTATGGATTTACTTATTCTGGACGTTTCATATAAATGGAATCACACACTGTGTGGCCTTCTGTGTCTGGTTCTCTCACTGAGCATCATGTCCTCAAGGTCCATCCATGTTGTAGCCGTGTCAGTGCTTCACTCCTGTTCATGGCTGAGTAATATTCCACTGCATGGATGGACCCCATGGTGTGAATCCATTCATCCATCATTCACCCATCGCTGGGCGTTTGGGTTGTTTCCACCTTTCGGCTGTTGTGAATCATGCTGCTATGGACACGCACGTGCAAGTTTCTGTGTGGACAATATTTACATTTTTTATTTTTAATCACTGCAAACCCCTTGTCAGGACTTGGTAGACTTGAGGGAAATTCTGCTAAGGTTGTGGGAATTGTGACCTCAAATGGTCCCAAATTGTGTTGGCTGGTCTTGAGTGACGGGAGGTTTGGTCCAAGCCAACTGAGTCACTGGCACCTCCTCCCGGATCAGCCACAAAGGGTCTGTTCTTCTTCCTCTGTGTTGAGATACGGCCGTGCTTTGGCTCCTTGCCCCGGGAAGAGGTGGTGACAACCGGTAAATGCAGACTTTATTTTAGCAGAACCACTTTGATTTGCACGAACTGAAAAGGAGTCTATAGTATCCACTCTGGGACCCCAGAGCAGAGGGGTCTTCAGCCTCCTTACATAGGAGAGCAGCTCTGTCAACATCGCACGGGGGCCTGCTCACTTTTCCTTTAAGACAGAGCCAGGCATCTCATCTGCATTTGTTCTTGGAGGATTAAAATTTAACCAGATGCCACTTTTTTATTTTCTGGGGCTGCTGTAACAGAGGACGACAAACTGGGAGCTCAGAACAGTGGGAATTCATCCTCCGCAGTCTTGGAGACCAGGAGTCTGAGATGAAGGGGTCGCAGGGCCGCGCTCCCTCCGGAGACTCCAGGGGAGGGTCCTTCCTGCCTCTTCCAGCTTCTGGGGCTCCAGGCGTCCCTGGGCTGGTGGCCGCCTCCCTCCATCTCTGCCTCCATCTCCACGTGGCTTCTCCTCTGTGTCTGTGTCTCCTCTTCTGTCTCTGATGAGGACACTGTCATTGGATTTAGGGCCACCCTCCTCCAGGACACCCTCCTCTCCATCCTTCACTCAATCACGTCTGCAAAGAACTCTTGTTTCAAAACAAGGTCACATTCCCAAGTTCCGAGTGGACACACATTTTTTGGGGGGCGGGGGCGACTATGCAACCATTTAAAGGGAGACTCTGGTGTCCAGTCCTGTCTGGGCTCTGCAGAAAAGCCGATAACTGTCCGTAAAGTGGAGAAAGGCCCGGCCATTGTGCTCAGGATTTCGCAATCCGCATTCCTTTTCAGGATGGCAGGATTCACATTCCTGGGTTAGCAGCGAGAGCTTTTGAAGAGGCCGTGTGGCTTCCGGAACATGAGATGGTTCCCAGGAAACATGTGGATGAGCTCAGCATAAACAAATGAAAACCAGATGAGACAACATTTCGATTAAAAGGCCGGGGTTCAGAAATGGAAGGGGCGGCTTGGCAGCCTGCACTGGGGTTCTGGCGAGGAGGCCGGGGGCTCTGGGGCCGTCCCACTGCCGGGCTGGGGGTCAGGAGGGGGCTGTTTGAAGCTACTGGGGGCCGGGGGGTGAGGAGACCTGCCGTCACCGCCGTCCTATTGCACGTGGGACTGTGGGCTTCGTCCGCGTCTGAGGGGGCTCACGTGTGGGATAATTGGAAAAATGCAAAATCTTCGTTGCATTCTTAACGGCAGGCTTTGGAAGGAAATTTAGGATTTTTGTTTTGACGGCAGTTTTTCTGCCTTCTCCCTCCCTCTCTGTCTGTCTCTCTCCCCTCCCCTCCCTCTCTCCTTTATTTTCACCCGCATCCCTCCCCGTCTTCCTTTGCTCACTTGGACGGGCTTTTTCCCCCAGCTTTTGGAGGTACAATTGACGAGTTAAAATTGTGCATATTTAGATGTACATGTGATGATTTGATAAATGCGGCCATTGTGAAATGATCACCACAATCGAGCTGTTAACACACCCGTCACCTCCCACGATTACCGTTTGGGGATGGGATGAGAACGTTTCAGATCCACTCTCCTAGCAAATTTCAAGTGTACGGCGTAGTATTGTTAACTAGAGTCTCTATTAGATCCCCGGAATTAGTCCTCTTCTAACTGGAATTTGTAACTTCGACCAGGATGTCCCCATCTCCCCACCTCCTCGCCCCTGGCAGCACCCTCTCTATTCTCTGCTTCTCTGAGTCTCACTATTTCAGATTCCATATATATGTGAGATCATGCAGTATTTGTCTTTCTGTGTCTGGTTTATCTCTCTGAGCCTAATGTCCTCCAGGTCCATCCATGTCGTCACAAACGGCAGAGTTCCCTTCTTTTTCTTGGCTGTATAATATTCCATCTCTTACAAACCTCCCCTCCCTTCCCTGAGCTTCCGGTTACCCTGCTGTGTCCGTTAAAGTGCTCCACACTGTGGGTTTCGTAGGTGTGGGTTCATCTTACCCCCTGGTTGTTGAAATAACTTGTCTCTTGGACTCCACACCATGGGGGCCACACCTCCGTCTGGAGGGGACGGCAGCTGTGCTTCAGTGTGGGGCCCCCTATTTGTCGTGGGTCACCTTCCCCCTCCTGGGAGGCGGGTCCAGCATCCCCAGACACGCGGCTCCCAGAGGCTGGTGCACACACGGGTAGCAACATCAGACCACCTGGCTGGTCTGTTATATCCGCCACCTCTGGTCCCCTCTCCCAGCCCGGGACCCCAGCATCTGTGCTTTTGGTGTGTTCCCGGGTGACTCTGCTGCTGGCTGGGTTTGGCTCATGCCCCCTCCCCCTGCACCTGAGTCCATCCGTTGCCAACCTGTGTTCACCTTCGGCTCAGCTGGGCTCTGCTCTCCAGGTGGATGGAGCCTCTGGGAGGCGGGTTCTGAATCAGGTGCGCATCTCCTCACCCCAGGGCCTGGGTGGGCCTGGCCTTCTCTCTCGGGGCCCCAGTTTCCACGGGGGTGAGGACCCGACCTGCTTTCCCGCACACACACCTGTTCCATCCTTCGTCCCTCTGTGCTCGTCTGATGCTGGGCACACAGGGCCATTAACTAGAGGTCTCGGCGATGTGCAGAGCGTCCTGCATCAACCGGGCTGATGCTTCTGCCACGGAGCCCTACGCCAGAGGAGAATGGTGATTTTTACACTTGGGTTCTCCTGGAGTTCCCCCTCCATGGCATGGCCTGCCCTGAGCTGGCTGGTCTGCCTCTCACCTTCACATCCATCCTGTCTGGGCCTTGGAAGTGGATGCGATCAAGTCTCCATGTGGGAGGTGACTCCTCCTGGACCCACTTTCCAGATCTCCCTCATTCCCACTGTGCCCTCCGTGCCCAGGGCCCCTATTCTGCAGACCCTGGTGGCTCCAGCCCTGAACATCGGATCCCCCCCAGGACCTGCTGCCTTGGCACATGGGTGGAATTCTGGGCTGGCTTGTTTTGGGAGCCCTGACCATGGAGATGTGATGGGGCATCCTCATGTCAGGGTGATGGTGTCTGAGTCTTTGCTCTGATGGGAAATGGGAGTCCCTGGGCAGAGGGCCCCCGACACCAATGCTGGTGGGAGACAGTGCCTTACATGGTGTAGTGGGCTGAAGAGTGTCCCCCCAAATTAATGTCCACTCAGAATGGGACCTTACTTGGAAGCGGGGTCCTTGCAGATGTGATTAAGGTAAAGATGGAGATGATGTCGTCCTGCATGAGGGTGTCCCTAAATCCAATGACAGTGTCCTCATCAGAGACAGAAGAGGAGACACAGACACAGAGGAGAAGCCACGTGGAGATGGAGGCAGAGATGGAGGGAGGCGGCCACCAGCCCAGGGACGCCTGGAGCCCCAGAAGCTGGAAGAGGCAGGAAGGACCCTCCCCTGGAGCCTCGGGAGGGAGCGCAGCCCTGTGACCCCTTCGTCTCAGACGTCTGGTCTCCAGGACTGGGGGAGGGTGGATTCCTGTAGTTCAAGCCCCCTGGTTTGTGGTCCTTTGTTGAGGCTGCCCCAGGACCCTCATACAGGGGGGAGTGAGTGTGAAGGAGAAGCTCAGTCTGTTGTTCTGGCTCATATTGGGGGGTCAACAGTAAAGTTCCTGGAGGGGCCCCTATCGAGAAACCCCAGGGAAGCGGTTGGTCAGTCAGGATGGCTTCAATGGGGGAAGATGACAGGCCCAGCACACACACCCATGTAGGTGTCAGAGGTTGTGGGATACCCTGCCGAGCCCAGGGGTCTTATTGGGGGCTCTGTATGGTGCACCCAGGGGGACTCCAAGGAGACAGGGCCAGTGAGACTTGTAGCCCAGGACAGGGTCAGAAAGCTGCTGTCTGAACTGGGTGTCACCTGGAATGACTGGATAACTTGACCTCCCTGAGCTAAACTGTGATCTACGGGCACAAGCGTTCCTTGGAATCTGGATGAGAACTCTGTGCTTCTCTGCCCTCAGGTGACAACACTGAGAAGGACATTTCTCTTCATGCTTTGAAGGACGTGTAGGAAATCATTTCAACCATGCTTCTTCCTATAGTCTTACTAGGACTTAAGTCAGTTAAATCAAAGGAGAATGTTAGATCATTGATTCACTTGCTCATTCAAAAAAATGTTGATTGGGTATTTACTGTGTCCCAGCCATAGGGTGCTGGGGACTCAGGCGCTCATGTGGATATTGTGGCTCCTGCTGTTTTGGAAGAGAGGGGATATGACACTCACCAGTCATGCTAAGTTCCATGCTAAGTTCTGGGGGGCTCTGTGGGAGTTCCCTCTCCGTCCATCCATCTATCCATCTATCCATCATCTGTGTATCCATCCATCCAATTCATCTTTCCATCCATCCATCATCCATCTGTCCATCCACCCATCATCCATCCATCTATCCACTCATAATCCATCCACCATTCACCCACCCAATCCATCCATCCACCCACTCATTCATCCACCCATTCATCCATCCATCCATCCATCCATCCATCCATCCATCCATCATCCATCCATCTATCCACTCATCATCTATCCATCTATTCATCCATCCATCCATCCACCCATCCACCCATTCACCCACCCATCCACTCATCATCTATTCATCCATCCACCCATCTACTCATCCACTATTCACTCAACCATTCATATATCCACTCACTCATCAATCCATCCATCCATCCACCCATCTATCCATTGTCCATTCTTCCATCCGTCAATTCATCCATCCACTCATTTATCCATCCATCCGCCCGTCTACTAATCCACCATTCACCCATCCATTCATCCATCCACTCACTCATCTATTCCTCCATCCATCCACCACCCATCCATCCGTCTACCCATCCATTCATCCATCAACCCACCCATCCACCATCTGTCTATTCATCATCCATCCATCCATCCCTCCACCCACCCGTCATCCATCCATCTATTCATCCATCATCCATCTACCCACCAATCCTTCCATCCATTCATTGATCCACCCATCCATCCAACATCTATTGAGTCACTAAATCAATGAGCCACAGTCCGTGCCTTCAAGGCATTCAGAGTTTCATCTTTAGGCCCTACATAAAGGTACCTCTGTTTGAGATTCTTGCAGAATAGTTCTTGTCTTCCTGAAAGGATACATTTTGGTATTCGCTGTCTGTTCTGCTGCTTTATGAGAATAACTTCTGTCATGATGGTGGCGCGATTAGCTCCAGGCTGAATGGCTGTCACTAATGGACACTAAAAGCCTCGCCTCTTAATAACCCCCCACCAAAAAGAGGAGAAAGGCATCATGGCCTTGCTTGAAAGTCTCTTATTTCATATACCTTTCCATTAAGGCACCATCTTCTTTCCCAACTTACCCCTCCTTCTCTTGAACGCCCATCTTGATTAGTGACATCGTCATTGTCACCATCCCTCCAACTGCCAGGATTTTGGGATTCCCCCTGGATTTGTTTGTCTGCTTTGTCCCTCCCTTCAGCACTCACCAAGTCTTGCTGACCTTCCTCCTTTGTCTCCTCTTGGCTCTGTCCACCCCCCTCCACTTTCTCCTCCATGCCCTCCATTCAGAGACTCATCTCAGCTCTGCTGGATTTCCATGATGGCTTCCTAGCTGGGCTCCTTGCCTCTGGTTTCTAGTCCCTCCTGGATTAGTGTCTTGGGGCTGCTGTAACAAAGTGGTGGTTTAAATATCAGAAATTTATTTTCTCACAGTTCTGGAGGCCAGAATTCTGAGATCAAGGTGTCATTGGGATTGGTTCCTATTGAGGGAGAGTCTGTTCTAGGCTTCTCCCAGCTTCTGGTGGTTTTCTGGAAATCCTTGGTGGTGTTCCTTGGCTTGTAGACACATGCCTCCTATCTCTGCCTCCATCTTCACGTGGCGTTCTCCCTGTGTGCGTGTCCACCTCTTTTTCCAAATTTCCCTTTCTTATCAGAACACCCGCCATATTGGATTAGGGGCCCACTCTGCTCCAGTAGGACCTCATCTTAACTGATTACATCTGTGATGACCCTATTTCCAAATAAACATTCTGAAGTCCTGGGGATCAGGGCTTCAACGTATGATTTTTTGGGGGTGGGGGGACGTAATTCAGTCCATAACCCCTCCAATCCACCAAAGGTCAATACAAATTTCCAGTCACAAGTGCTCTATGCATTGGTGATGGCAGCAGTAAAAATTACACCAATATTGTGTCACACAGATATTTACTTCACACTAATGACAACGCTGCTCAGATGAAAGGGAATTTCTGGTAACCCACCCATTGCCTGGAAAACTTAGCCACTTTCAGGGAATTGAACTTCAAAGTCGAAACAGGGCGTCATAAAAACGACCAGAGTTTAGAAGTATGCTTTACGGAATCACCCAAGGCGTGGAGCTACGAAGGATCAAAGGCTTGGCGTGGGAGTGTTTTCTGGCTCACGCGGTGCCCAGCCCAGCTCACTGTGAGGTTAATTGTGGTCAAAGGTGACTTCCCGCGAGCGAGTGGGCTGTGAGCGTCTCTAATGGGTGCCCGCTACTGTCCGAGGGCATCTCAAAACTCCAGAGAAGGGTTTTGCATTCTGGAAATTAACAGCCCTTTTTTATTTAGCAGAACAACGTGCTCTGAGTGGGCTTTGTGTTGGGAGAGGTAAGAGAGAGGGGAGTTGGAAGAGGGCGAGGGTTAACGACCTGGTTCCAATCCTGGTGAGGTGGACCAAGGGAACACAGCTAACTTCTCCGTACCTCAACTTCCTCATCGATCAATGGGCACGATACCTGAGGTACCTGTGTCGTGGGGTTTCGGTGAGGGTTGATCAAGGTAATGTTCTTGCAATTGAGTCCAGTGTACGCATGTGTAGGAGTGTCCTGGGGCTGCTGTGACAAATTACCTCAAACTGGATGGCTTAAAACTACACACATTTATTCCCTTCTAGTTCTGGAGGCCAGAAATCTGACATGAGTCTTACAGAGCTGCAATCAAGGTGTCAGTAGGGCCGCATTCCTTCTGGAGGTTCTAGGGGAGAAAATTTGCTTCCTTGGCTTTTTTAGCTTCTAGTGGCCGCCATATGCCTCGGCTGGTGGGTCCTTCCTCCATCTTCAATTCTTATCACTCCAGTCTCTGATTCTGTTGTCACATGTTTTCCCCTCTGTGTCAAATCTCCCTCTGCCTCATTCTTATAAGTACACTTATGACCGTATTTAGGGCCCACCCGGGTAATCCAGGATCCTTAATCACATCTGCAAAGAACTTTCACCACATAAGGTAACACATTCATAAATTCTGGGGATTAGGACGTGGATGTCTTTGGGGACGTTATTCTGTCTACCACAAAGGGATTAGGACTTGGACGTCTTTGGTGACATTGTTCTGTCTACCACAGGGGGATTAGGATGTGGACATCTTTGGGGACATTATTCTGTCTACATGGGGATTAGGATGTGAACATCTTTGGGGACATTATTCCATCTACCACACGGGGATTAGGACGTGGACATCTTTGGGGACATTATTCTGTCTACCACACGGGGATCAGGACATGGACATCTTTGGGGACATTATTCTGTCTACCACACGGGGATTAGGATGTGGACATCTTTGGGGACATTATTCTGTCTACCACATGGGGATTAGGATGTGGACATCTTTGGGGACATTATTCTGTCTACCACATGGGGATTAGGATGTGGACATCTTTGGGGACATTATTCTGTCTACCACATGGGGATTAGGATGTGGACATCTTTGGGGACATTATTCTGTCTACCACATGGGATTAGGACATGGATGTCTTTGGGGACATTATTCAGTGGACCACAGCACTAATCAGGTTTGTGATATTCTTGACATTGTGTTTAGTCTCAGGTTCCTTCGACTCCAAATTGCACCTGAGGGCATCACCAACAATGCCTTAGGAGTCTGAGAAAACAAATAGGATGTATTACAAGGTCAAACTTCTGGCCGTGCACCTCTCAGTGGTTCTCCGTGGTGTGCTGTCACAAAATAGAAAATAGAGACTAATAGAAGATAGAACTTTGAAACAAGTGGCTCTTTAGTCCAATGTGCCACCATTCGGTTAATCCACAGACGGTATCTGAGTCCTGCCACATGTCCACACTGTGGGGTGTAGGAAACCTCCAAGTACCACTGTGTCCATCAACCTGATGACGGTCTGGGGGGAGAGTGGTTTAAGGGTGAGTAACCAACGCTGAGTCACGTGGCTCTGACGCCAAGTTCTGTGGGTTTCTAGACCCCAGAGCATGCTCTGGTTTGCCTTAACCTACCTTTGGACCAGCAAGGACCATCTCAAAATCTACACGTCACCACCTGTAAGACGAGGCACCGCTTTTCACACATTGATGACCAAGTGACAGTAAATTATGTTTGTGGACGGGCTTTTAAGTACCGTAAAAGACCACGGACGTTAATGTGATGATAGCGAATTTCATTTACGGTCGACGTTTCAAATAAGCCTCTCTTGATAATAAACACTGAGAGTGTTTACCACACGCCTGCCGTTGTTTTGACACATCGATTCTCACATTAAGCCTGTAATTGTCACATCTTATGTGGAGTGAAGGGAACGTGCCAAGCTGCGAGTAAGACCTGTGACATGTTTAAGAGTTGACATTTGCATAAAGACTGTTAACAAAATTGACGCTGCTAATGGGAGAATGCACCACGGCAAGTGTGTGCTGTTCTCCAGGCTCTTTGGGATTCACGGAATGTTTCATCTGTGGTGTGGTGGGGCGTCTGGTCCCACAGTGACGCCGAGCGTCCATGGATTTGTCGGATTTGACGGGATGATGTGTATGGCGTCTTTTGGAGACAATCTGGTCCCACAGTGACACCGAGCGTCCATGGATTTGTCGGGTTTGACGGGTAAGTGCCCACCCTCCTTGGCCAAGTGACCCACATGGATTCTTGGCTGCCTCCATTGAGGCACTGCTGGCATCTTTCTCGGGCATCTTTTGTTCTATTTTAACAGCACATTTGGATCACGTCCTGAGAGAAACAGATGACAGAAGATTAGAAATAGCTAATAGATAACTTTGTAAGTACGTCGAAGAAGAGATAACTGGGTGCCACACAGGAGAACATGGCGCCATCTTTGTTCCGGCTGGTGGGGGAGCTCCTCAAAGGGATGAGGTCTTACCCAGGACCTAAAGGGCGAGAAGAAGGAGGCTGGCCCCACCCACCGGTTATTCTGAAGTTTATCATCCCACGTGGGTCCTCGGGGTCTTGGGAAATTGTTTTAGATGCTCCTCCAGGAGAAGACATCATACGGTCCACTCAGGCGCCCGTTCCATCCATTCCTCTGAAACGCTTTGGCAGAATTAGTGGAATAGCGGCTCTGAGAGCGAGTTCTCCTTGGCATCCGCCCTCCAGGGCCTCCCCGTTCTCCTTGGTGCAACTAGAACTCACTCCGTCCTTCCATGTGCAGGCGCTCGGGGCTCGAATCACGCCGGTGAACGCAAGGCTGTCTTGGCAAGAATGTAAAGTTTCGACTGGCCCTTCGAGTCCCTTTGGGCGTCCGTTCCGTCATCATCACGTTCTGAACTTACTGCAACCCTCAGAGGGAGATGCCGTGCTCAGCGCTGTGTTCCAGCCCCCGGGGCACAGATGGTGATTTGGGAGCCAGGATCTGAGCCGGGTCTGTGGTCCAATTGTGTCTGAGCTTAGCACACAATGATGCCGCCTCTCCACACTCGCCTCCTTCCTGGAGAGTCCTTTGTTATCTGGTGTTTGGTAACTGGGAAGTTCTTCTTGGTGGCTGACCCGAGTCTCTCACGCTTTGGCTTAAGTTTGTATGTGTTAATTCTGCTCTGGTTTATTCTTCTGGCCGGGAGGCACTGCCATCTGTCAGCCTCTGCTCTTGCCCCGCGTTCGTCCTCCCTGCGGCCTCCACTCACCTCCTGTTTCCTCTGAGCCCAGGCATCCACGAGGGCATTTCTCCGGGACTTCTGCTGCAGGTCAGAAGGGGGAGGCAGCGGGATTCCCACCTGGCGTCCCCCGACCTGGGTCAGGCTCCTTGATGCGGCACGCCCAGTTTTGGTGCAAAGACTCCCCCCCCCCCAAAAAAGACTCTTTTTGTGTTGAAGAATTTAGTCCAGGGGTTCAGCCAGCAGGGGACTCTGTGGGTATAGATATAAATTTAGATAAATTCTGCATCCGCAGCAGAGTGGGAGCCAAATGTTCTCGGAGAGAAGAGCCGGCCCTTCCAGGTTCTCAGAACGTTGGAGATGGGAAGTCCTTCCCGATTCTCCAGAACGGCTGTTCTCAACCGGGGGCGACTCTACCCCCCAGGGGACACTTGGAAAAGTCTGGGGACATTTCTGGTTGTCGCGGCTGGAGGGAAGGATGCTCCTGGCATCTGGGGGGTGGAGACCAGGGATGCTGCTCAGCGTCCTGCAGGGCACAGGACGCCCCACATCAGAGAGTGGTCCAGCCCCACATGTCAGTAGTGCGAGGTGAAGAAACCATACTTGAGATGAATCTAGATCATTTTACAGATTTTGAAACCAGGCTTCCGGAAGGCGAGGCAGCTGCAAAGACCCCATTTCTAAATAAGGTCCCATTCTCAGGTTCCAGGTGGATGTGGATTTGGGGGCACCCTCTTCGCCCTGCTCCAATTATCTATAATAATTAAGTAACAGAAACAACAGCAGTGGTGTGGGCGCCACTGTGAAACCAGGCTGGGGCAACACGCTGATGGAATAAACTCAAAGTCACGTGGTTCTGCGTGTCCGTCTTCCAGAAGCCTGCACGGGCTCCCCGCTCGTCAACGCACCGTCAGGAGCGTCTCAGCTCCTGGGTCCCGGATCACACGTGGTCCTTTTCATTAGATGGATGGTGCGTGGCTGGAGACCCGTCATGCCAGCTGCAGAACACTCTTGCAGATGGGCACGGGGTGATGATTTCCAGAAGGTACCGTGTCTCCGCATTGGTGACAGAACCGGGAGGGGTGACACCAGCCTCGACGGCCGCGTTCAGTCATCACGGTGCATTTTTGGTGATGTTGCTACCCTGTGTTGTCACGAGACAAACGGGAAGATTTGTGAGGTTGATTTGGGAATGGAGAGTCAAGAGTTTCATGTTGCACGGCTGTCTCTGGTCTTTTCCACACCAGGGACCTTCACTCCACTTTTTTTTTTTTTTAGCTTTACAGCAAAATCCACAAAGGAAATGAGCATAATGCTTGGTGGTCCCTTAGTAACAGGCATCAAAATTCACACAGTGGGGGCACAGGGTGGGTGTGGTGCCTCATTTGATTTAGAAAAAGAATAAGGCGATTTTAGCTGATAAGGTTATGAAGACCCTGCATTATTGTAACTCGGGATGCAGAATCCATTGCATGTGCGGCTCTGTTTTTTTGGAAATCTGTGCTACTGGGGCGTCTGTGGGTGGTGCCAGCGATGCTCCTACGCTGTGGCTTTAGGAAAGACATGCAACAAACAAAACAAAATGAAAACCCGGGACGATGGTTGTTTCATGACCGAGAGGTTAGAAATACCCAGATCTGCATTTGCTTTATTTCAGAAATCCTCTGTTTTGCTGAAAAACCTGGCCGGCGTGGGCTGTCTGCTTCTTGCCCAGGGAGCTTCGAGTCGCTCCCCGAAACAGTGATTATTTTCCAGACGTTCCTGCCGGCTTTGCCCCGGTCCCGGAACCCGGCACGGAGACCTCTCCCTGCCGGTCACTGATGGAGTTTATTTTCGCCTCGCCTGACTGGCCCTCGGGACGCCCCCGGTGCCTTCTCCCGGGTGCCCTCTGGACGCTGGGTGACGACCGCTCACAATGTTTAATTACAGTTCCCCGCATCAGGGTGCCACCCTAAACACAGATGACAGGCTAAACAAGCAGGAATTAGCTAATTTAATTTCAGCCTGGAGACCCGCTGATCCAGCTGCAGTGCGGTCGAAGGCACGTGCCCCTTATTACGCCCGTGTGTGCGGTGGGGGGGTCTGCCTCCACCCTGAGGAGCGGAGCAGGCAGAGGAGGTGCCCACGGCACGCAGGAAATCATTTGTCCCGGGCTCTGGAGACGGCTCGTCCACTTTATTGAGCTGTGCTGATGAGGAAGTATTGGCAAGGGTTGTATTTCTATGATTTAATTCCTCCATCTGTATCTGTATCCGCATCCACCCATGCAGCAAGCTATTATCTATCACTTATCTATCTATCTATCTATCTATCTATCTATCTATCTATCTATCTATCTATCTAATCATCTGTCTGTCTGTCATCTATCTATATCTTTCTATCTATCATCCATCTATCATCTGACCACCAATGCATTTATCTATCTATAATCTATGTATCATCTATCTATCAATCTATATCTATGTATCATCTATCTATCTACCTACCTATCAGTCAATCATCTATCTATCTATCTATGATCTATCTGTCTATCTACCTACCTACATATCTACCTATCTATGATCTATCTATCTATCCATCATCTATCTATCCATCATCTATCTATCCACCACCAGTTACGGGTGACGTAGGATGGTTTAATTGCTATAATGCAGTGGTTCCTTAACCAGCTTGAAGAGTGCAGTTGTTAACCAGCTTCCCTCCCTGAAGCCTTCTCACGGCTCGATGGGGGTGCGTCTTCGGGGTCCCTCTGTGCTGGGGCGCTGGGGACGGGGTGGGCCTTGCCTGGAGCCAGGGAGCTGCATCTGGGGTAGAAATGCCCGGTTCCTCCCAGAGACTCTGAGATGCCTTCAGGGGATGCTGCCGACAGCCCGGAGAAGGGGCTTGTTGGGAAGACGGGGGCACAGCGTCCCCAGGGGGCCGAGCAGGAATCCGGCAGGAAGCAGGGCCCGAGAGGATGCTCCCGGCTCAGCCAGCCTCCGGTGGAGACGCCTGGCCAGCCCGGGTGGACAGAGGCGGGCCGGGGGCACCCATTACCGTGTCCTCGCCCACACCCGGGGAGGGACGTGGGAGCTGGTTTCCCTGCTCCTCGGAGGAGGAGGGGAATTGCACGTCCGAGCACAACGGGAGACGGCGGCCTGAAGTGTGCTAAGGAGGCTGGACACGGGGCTGGTGCGCCCTTGGAGAGGCCGGCCACATCTCTGTGCATGGAGAGCCGGTCGGTCCCTCTAACTGTGGGATGAACTCGCGTTACAGACTTATTTGGGATTCAAGGCTCAGCTAAATATGCCCCTCAAAAACTTTTCCTCTTTTTTTTGATACTCGACTTTCGCTATCAGGGTATTCAGAAGCCGGGGCCGCGGCCACGCGGGGAAGGTTCTGTTGCCGTGTCAATTACACGGGGCTGCGTCTCTCTGCTCATTATTATTCTTGCATGTCTGTAATTTACATCTAAATGTACCGACTAATTTTGATCCGATCATGTCAAGGATGATCGGTCCTGTGTGGGAGGAGATGACAGCCCCACCAGCAGAAATTGCCAGAGTGAGCACCCCTCAGGGCAATGATTTAATGCCCGAGTCAGCCAGGCTGTCAGCGGCACAGGTGGAATTATGACACATTACGCCAGCGATGGGCCCGCACGTCCACGGCCTGGGGGGCGGTGACTCAGCCCGCGCGGCCCCCGCCCCACGGCGGCTCCCTCTTCTCCCCCCGAAATGCATCCCATCTCTCGCGTCCCCTGAGAGGCGCTGATCCGGGTGCAGGAAGCCCTTCCCGAGAAGAAGCCAGGATGAGATAACGGCCCTCCACGGGTCCTGCTGAGCCGCCCCCCGACTTAGACACGCCATTGACAATCTATTCCCCACAAACTTTGTGTGAGGTGTCCGCAGAAAGGGCGGCTGCTTCCCTCCCGTGGGGGTCAGTGTGTGTGTGTGTGAGTCCAGGGGAGTCTACGTGGCTGACCTTGTGCACGTGTGTGTGTGTGTTGGTATATGAGTGTGTGTGTGTGTCTCTGTGTGAGTGTGTGTCTGTGTGTATGTGTGTATATGCATGCTGTGCCTGTGTGTCTGCATAGATGAGTGTGTGTCTCTGTGTGTGTGTCTGTGTGCATGTGTGTATATGCATGCTGTGCCTGTGTGTGCCTATGAGTGTGTGCATGTGTCTGTGTGCATGTGTGTATATGCATGCTGTGCCTGTGTGTGTGCATAGACGAGTGTGTGTCTCTGTGTGTGTGTCTGTGTGCATGTGTGTATATGCATGCTGTGACTGTGTGTGCATATATGAGTGTGTGCATGTGTCTGTGTGCATGTGTGTATATGCATGCTGTGCCTGTGTGTGCATATGAGTGTGTGCATGTGTCTGTGTGCATGTGTGTATATGCATGCTGTGCCTGCGTGTGTGCATAGATGAGTGTGTGCATGTGCCTGTGTGTCAGCGTGTGCCTGTCATGTGTGTCTGGGTCTGCGTGCATGTGTGTATGTGTATGCTTGTGCTTGTGTGTGCATATGAATGTGTGAGCCTATAGTATGCGTCTGTGTGTGTGCACGCATCTCTGTGTGTACGTGTGTGATCCGTGGATGTGTTTGCCTGTGTGTATGACTGTGTGTGTGTGTCTGTGTGTGTGTGTGTGTCTGCTGCCCTTTCTGGGGCCCCTCCTCACCTGCAGGAAACTCTAGACCCCTCTGCACACAGACAAGCCCCCTCGCCGGGCTCCCCGCCCCTGCACCCTCTCCCCTCTCTCCCCTCTCCGCTGGAGGGGATTTTCCTGTCGAGAGTGAGCCACGCTCGTGTGGCAGGAGTGTTTATTTTTGTACCTTCTCCTCCTCTTTCTCTGGGGGAGGAGGCGAAGATTTACGAGGAGTGACATGCGGGTGGTTTATTGCAGTGGATGCCGCCCTGTCACTGTGGACGCCGGGCCCAGCCCCACACACCTGGGCGGAGACCCGGCCGCCCCACGTCACCCCGAGAACGTGCCCACGGATTAGCCACCACGAGGGGCCAGGTGGCGTCCGCCCTCGGCCGGGCGATCGTAAAAGCAAAACCCGCTCCAAGTTGCCCACTGCTTCTCATCCTCCGGCCTCACATGGAGTTTTCAGTCGTCCTCCGTGGTACCTACAGTTTTATTTTTGCAGAGTTGCATCTCAGGCAATTTCCTTAGGAAACATCCTGCCCTCCGTTTACGCTGCTTCAGAGGGAGGCTCGGGTGGTCATTAGAAATAAGCACAGAGATGATAGTAAATCTATATATTTTCAGTGGGCGGGGAGTGTGGAGACGCTGGCCGGTGGCGTGAGAAACGGTGGACGTTGGAATTCAGAATTACAAGCAGCATCTGTTGTATCTGAGGACATGAGCCCCGTCTCTCTGTCCCGGGGACCCGAAAGCCGAGAAGGGCACATCTTCCCGGCCAGCCCAGCGGAAACTCCATGTTCCTGCAGAATCTTAGGACGAGGCCGACAGCTTCCCAGCACAGGGAAGATGTCGTGGGGGCGGAGCAGACGGGGAAAGTGAAATTTCGACGCTGTTCCGGGCCATCGTCGTCCTGCAAGACGGGTCACGTAGGATCACGGAGCCGGAGGGACGCCTGAGATTCCGTGGGGCAGTTTCCCTTGCAACGCGGGGCATCCTTCCACCGCGTTCCCGATTTTGAGGACGAGGTTGACAAGTGACTATTGAACGGTGACGAGGCCCGACGTTACTTGAGTGCTTTTTCTGCTTCTGACTGTTTACAGAACCATCACGGAAGCAGTGACTGGAATATTAAAATGGCATGGTCGCGAGATTTCTAAGGTATTGGCTCAATATCGGAATATTTCGGTGCAACCTGAGGACTTAGCTGGTCCCTCGAAGGGTGCTGTCCAGAATCGGGGGGGATGTTTCTTGTTCTTTCTGCCCAGTTTTGCATAGATTTTGGGCAAGGTAAGCCTCGGGAGGAGGAGACACTGTCAGAGTCCGGCCCCTGCGTAGGAAGGGCGTCTTGCAGCCTGTGAAGCCAGCCCTGGGGAGGGGGCCCTACAGATTCTGCATTCACGGGCGTCCCGCCGTCCAGACACTGAGGCCCGGAATTCCTGCTCCAGCCCGCACACCGCCTCCCCAGGCCGTGCTTCCCTGAGCAGACTGTACCTCTTCTGTGGCTCCTGGCTTCTCCATCTGCAGAGCCGGGGGCCTGGATGACAGATCTCTGAGATTAGCTCCTGCACCGGGATTGTGGGATTGAATTTGGACAGTTACGTTACAGAGTCAAGGGGTGGGGGGCCGCGAAAATGCAAAACTGCTGTGGAAATGATAACGATGGGCCAACACAGCATGTGAACCACGAACCCCCTTCCTCTAAGGGGCCATTTCCACCAAGATTGAATCTGCCATCCTCTGTCTTTCCTACGACACCCAAGGTCCACCATTCATGGCTCAGGGCTCAGGAACACTCTCAGATGGCCACTAACCCCACTACAAACCATGGCAGCAACTCTGAGAACCTCCTGTGTCCTATGGCAGGGGTGGGCAAATTACAGCCCGCCACCTGCTTTGGTACGGCTCACCCATGAGATAACAATGGTTTTAAACAGCTCTATTGAGGTATAATTCCCACACCATACCACTTACCCATTTATAGTGTGCAATTCAATGCATTAGGGAAGATTCGCAGCTCTGTGAATTTTCCTCCTCTTCCACACCCAGCCCTCACCAACCAGTAATCTGCTTGCTGTCTTTGTTGAACTGCCTGTTCTGGACATTTGCTATACATGCCATCGTGCAGTATTGGCTACACATCTTTAAATGGCTGAAAATGAATCAAAAGAAGCATATTTTACAACACAGGAAAATTGCATGAAATTCGAATTTCGGTGTAAATTTTATTGGAGCACAGCCACGCCTTCCGTGGATGTATGGTCTCTGGCTGTTCCTGCACTATGACCACAGATCTGAGTCACTGTGACAGAGACCGTGTGGTCTTGAGACTCTGGACTGTGTCCCCCCAAATTCGTATGTTGGAGCCCTGACCCCCAGAGGGATGGTATTTGGGGTAAGGAGGTCATTAAGGTTAAAGGGGGTCATCAAGTGGAGCCCTCATCCGATAGGATTACGGCCCTTGGGAGAAGAGACGCCGGAGCGCTCTCCCCTCCCCACTGAGATACTGTATCTATTCAAGACGCTGACCGCGTTCTCCCAAGATACACTGTTTCATTTCTCAGGGGGGCGGGATCCAGCGAAGCGCAGGGCAGAGAGATGTGGCCGCCTGGCGTCCGTGTTTTCGAGCCTGGCCGCGGAGGAGGATGGGGCTGGGGGAGAAGACGCGGTTCTGGGGATCAGAGCTGGGCTGTGCTTCCTGCAGACGGTTCCCAGGCTACATCTGGGCTCGAGGCGGGTGTGTGAGCCCCGATAAACAGGGACCTGCCCGCTGCCCTGTGGCTGGGCTCCGGGAAGGCGGCCGGACCCCCGAGTGAAACTGCCGTGGGGGCTTCTGGAGACCCACACTGGACCCGGGGTTCTGAGGCTTGCACTGGATCCTGGAGAGGGCAGGAGGTGACTGCCCTGGTGGGGAATCCAAGTGGTCACACGGCTGGACACAGAATGGCCACATCTGCCACGGGGGCGGCAGGACGGCCGCCTACATCCTGGCTGACCCCTGAAGGGAAGGGGGCTGAGGTGAGGAATGCCCACCTTGGAGCCACCACTGTGCTGGCCAGACAGTCGGACTGGGCCAGAGGAGCTGGTTGAAGAGGGGTGTTGGTGAGCGGCTGCAGGGGTGGCCGAGGGTGTTGTCCTCAGCTTCGGCCACTCCTCACCATCTCCAGAGCCCCACTGTTGGTTCATTCTGGGGCCTCAAGGGAATCACCCCAGGCTGCCCATAGGGGCAGGGGGATTCCACGGCGACCCTGGAAATCGTGGGACCACCGTTTGCAAAAGGAATAGACTGCTGTGACAGGGCCCTGACGACATGGATGGGGGCTCCCCGTGTACCCCTCTGTGTGAGGGTCCTGGGTGGCCATACAAATGACCACACACTGGGGGCTTAAACCACAGGAATTCACCCTCCCTCAGTCCTGGAGACTGGACATCTGAGATGAAGGGGTCGCAGGGCCGCGCTCCCTCCGGAGGCTCCAGGGGAGGGTCCTTCCTGCCTCTTCCAGCTTCTGGGACTCCAGGCGTCCCTGGGCTGGTGGCCGCCTCCCTCCATCTCTGCCTCTGTCTCCACGTGGCTTCTCCTCTGTGTCTGTCTCCTCTTCTGTCTCTGATGAGGACACTGTCACTGGATTTAGGACCGCCCTCCTCCAGGACGCCCTCCTCTCCATCCTTCACTCAATCACATCTGCAAAGACCCTGTGCCCTAATAAGACCCCATTCCTGGTTCTGGGGGTCAAGACGTGAACGTATCTTCTTGGGGGACACATCCACCCATGGCATCCTCCGTCTCAGAAAACGTTGTTCCTCCAGCTCCAGACCCCAGACCTGGGGAAGCAGCAGCGACGGCGTTGTCTCCACGGGGACCTGGGGTCACTGCCTAGCCCGGCCCCACCGCGGCCCTGAGGGACTCTTCTCGCTCAGAACGGCAGCAGCAACCACAGTGGCCGTCACAGTAAGGACGGGAGAACAGCTCGTGTCCGCACACCCGTTCCACGTCCTACTTACACAGACCCGGGGCCCCGCGCCGTGTCTTGGCTGTGCACCGCGTGCCGTGTATAAAGACGCCCCTTCACGCTCGCCGACAGTGCTGTCGTGTTTAATGAAATGCAGCTGCTCCCAAACCACAGATGTTATGAAATACGACAAGCTACGCATCGCAGGCGGTGTCTGCGACCCTGTCTGTTTATCCGTCTTCCGAGGGGTCCCCTCCTCGCCCTCCATGGACCACGATGTGGGAGCCGGCGACACAGGCTCCCTGTGGCTTGTTGTTTTTTCCCCCCGTCAGTCTTAATTAGGACGATGGGACTCCCCGGGAGGGTCTCCTGGCTGGTTCTCCCTGCCTGAAACAGGACTTTTCATCTGTGGTGTGAGTCAGGACTTTGAAATCCTCTTGCGGGGGTGGATTGGAGCTTTGGAACCTCCTGTGGCCAGAACAAGGTCGAATTCTCCCGGAGGATGGGTCAAGACGTGCGTGAGAGGGGAGGGTGTTTTCCGGGGTCTGATCACAATAAGGAGTTTTTGGGGCCACGTAGATGTGGGGCCACTGGTGGGGGCGGCTTTCGTCAAGTGGTCCGGGGATCAGATGAGAACGAACATCGCGGCTCTCTTGGAACTGCCCTGCATCATTCCAGAAGAGCGTCGTGGAAAATAAAAGACAACACTTCTTTCCCCAGGAGAGACTCCAGGTGAGTCTGGTCCTAAGAAAAAGCTCGCTCTCAAGTCCCAGATTCTTAAAAGCAAATTAGTCAGGGAGCGCTTATTCCCACCGCAGAAAGATGAAACGCAAGACCCTTTGAGGTATAAGCATATTTGGCAGAATCTTTCTCCTTAAAAATTTACATTCCCATTATTTTAAAAACAATTTGCCCTGACCCATATGCAGAAGATAGAATATAAAATGATGGCAGCAATAATAATAATAAACATAGGTGAGGAAATTGGGGCGAAGGGAAAACCAGGGCAAAGAGGATGACAGGAAGCCAGGGGTGAAGGTTGTAGATGCAAGAGCTCTCCACACGGGCCATCACAGTACACCTAGTGTGTGCACACTGTGGGGATGACACAGGTCCACACTGAGCTCTTCACACGGGTCATCACAGTACACCCAGTGTGTGCACACTGAGGGGATGACACAGGTCCACACTGAGCTCTCCACACGGCTCATCACAGTACACTGAGTGTGTGCACACTGTGGGGATGACACAGGTCCACACTGAGCTCTCCACACGGCTCATCACAGTACACTGAGTGTGTGCACACTGTGGGGATGACACAGGTCCACACTGAGCTCTCCACACGGGTCATCACAGTACACCTAGTGTGTGCACACTGTGGGGATGACACAGGTCCACACTGAGCTCTCCACACGGGCCATCACAGTACACCTAGTGTGTGCACACTGTGGGGATGACACAGGTCCACACTGAGCTCTCCACATGGGTCATCACAGTACACTGAGTGTGTGCACACTGTGGGGATGACCACAGGTCCACACTGAGCTCTCCACACGGGCAATCACAGTACACCTAGTGTGTGCACACTGTGGGGATGACACAGGTCCACACTGAGCTCTCCACACGGGCCATCACAGTACACTGAGTGTGTGCACACTGTGGGGATGACACAGGTCCACACTGAGCTCTCCACACGGGTCATCACAGTACACTGAGTGTGTGCACACTGTGGGGATGACACAGGTCCACACTGAGCTCTCCACACGGGCAATCACAGTACACCTAGTGTGTGCACACTGAGGGGATGACCACAGGTCCACACTGAGCTCTCCACACGGCTCATCACAGTACACTGAGTGTGTGCACACTGTGGGGATGACACAGGTCCACACTGAGCTCTCCACACGGGCAATCACAGTACACCTAGTGTGTGCACACTGTGGGGATGACACAGGTCCACACTGAGCTCTCCACACGGCTCATCACAGTACACTGAGTGTGTGCACACTATGGGGATGACACAGGTCCACACTGAGCTCTCCACATGGGCAATCACAGTACACCTAGTGTGGGCACACTGAGGGGATGACCACAGGTCCACACTGAGCTCTCCACACGGGCCATCACAGTACACCTAGTGTGTGCACACTGTGGGGATGACACAGGTCCACACTGAGCTCTCCACATGGGCAATCACAGTACACCTAGTGTGGGCACACTGAGGGGATGACCACAGGTCCACACTGAGCTCTCCACACGGGCCATCACAGTACACCTAGTGTGTGCACACTGAGGGGATGACACAGGTCCACACTGAGCTCTCCACATGGGTCATCACAGTACACTGAGTGTGTGCACACTGTGGGGATGACACAGGTCCACACTGAGCTCTCCACACGGGCCATCACAGTACACCTAGTGTGTGCACACTGTGGGGATGACACAGGTCCACACTGAGCTCTCCACACGGGCCATCACAGTACACTGAGTGTGTGCACACTGTGGGGATGACACAGGTCCACACTGAGCTCTCCACACGGGCCATCACAGTACACCTAGTGTGTGCACACTGAGGGGATGACCACAGGTCCACACTGAGCTCTCCACACGGGCCATCACAGTACACCTAGTGTGTGCACACTGAGGGGATGACCACAGGTCCACACTGAGCTCTCCACACGGGCCATCACAGTACACCTAGTGTGTGCACACTGTGGGGATGACACAGGTCCACACTGAGCTCTCCACACGGCTCATCACAGTACACTGAGTGTGTGCACACTGTGGGGATGACACAGGTCCACACTGAGCTCTCCACACGGGCAATCACAGTACACCTAGTGTGTGCACACTGTGGGGATGACACAGGTCCACACTGAGCTCTCCACACGGCTCATCACAGTACACTGAGTGTGTGCACACTATGGGGATGACACAGGTCCACACTGAGCTCTCCACATGGGCAATCACAGTACACCTAGTGTGGGCACACTGAGGGGATGACCACAGGTCCACACTGAGCTCTCCACACGGGCCATCACAGTACACCTAGTGTGTGCACACTGTGGGGATGACACAGGTCCACACTGAGCTCTCCACATGGGCAATCACAGTACACCTAGTGTGGGCACACTGAGGGGATGACCACAGGTCCACACTGAGCTCTCCACACGGGCCATCACAGTACACCTAGTGTGTGCACACTGAGGGGATGACACAGGTCCACACTGAGCTCTCCACATGGGTCATCACAGTACACTGAGTGTGTGCACACTGTGGGGATGACACAGGTCCACACTGAGCTCTCCACACGGGCCATCACAGTACACCTAGTGTGTGCACACTGTGGGGATGACACAGGTCCACACTGAGCTCTCCACACGGGCCATCATAGTACACTGAGTGTGTGCACACTGTGGGGATGACACAGGTCCACACTGAGCTCTCCACACGGGCCATCACAGTACACCTAGTGTGTGCACACTGAGGGGATGACCACAGGTCCACACTGAGCTCTCCACACGGGCCATCACAGTACACCTAGTGTGTGCACACTGAGGGGATGACCACAGGTCCACACTGAGCTCTCCACACGGGCCATCACAGTACACCTAGTGTGTGCACACTGTGGGGATGACACAGGTCCACACTGAGCTCTCCACACGGGCCATCACAGTACACCTAGTGTGTGCACACTGTGGGGATGACACAGGTCCACACTGAGCTCTCCACACGGGCCATCACAGTACACCTAGTGTGTGCACACTGTGGGGATGACACAGGTCCACACGGAGCTCTCCACACGGCTCATCACAGTACACTGAGTGTGTGCACACTGTGGGGATGACACAGGTCCACACTGAGCTCTCCACACGGGCAATCACAGTACACTGAGTGTGTGCACACTGTGGGGATGACACAGGTCCACACTGAGCTCTCCACACGGGCAATCACAGTACACCTAGTGTGTGCACACTGTGGGGATGACACAGGTCCACACTGAGCTCTCCACACGGGCCATCACAGTACACTGAGTGTGTGCACACTGTGGGGATGACACAGGTCCACACTGAGCTCTCCACACGGGTCATCACAGTACACTGAGTGTGTGCACACTGTGGGGATGACACAGGTCCACACTGAGCTCTCCACACGGGCAATCACAGTACACCTAGTGTGTGCACACTGAGGGGATGACCACAGGTCCACACTGAGCTCTCCACAAGGGCCATCACAGTACACCTAGTGTGTGCACACTGAGGGGATGACACAGGTCCACACTGAGCTCTCCACATGGGTCATCACAGTACACTGAGTGTGTGCACACTGTGGGGATGAACACAGGTCCACACTGAGCTCTCCACACGGGTCATCACAGTACACTGAGTGTGTGCACACTGTGGGGATGACACAGGTCCACACTGAGCTCTCCACACGGGCAATCACAGTACACCTAGTGTGTGCACACTGAGGGGATGACCACAGGTCCACACTGAGCTCTCCACACGGGCCATCACAGTACACCTAGTGTGTGCACACTGTGGGGATGACACAGGTCCACACTGAGCTCTCCACACGGGCAATCACAGTACACTGAGTGTGTGCAACTGTGGGGATGACACAGGTCCACACTGAGCTCTCCACACGGGCAATCACAGTACACCTAGTGTGTGCACACTGTGGGGATGACACAGGTCCACACTGAGCTCTCCACATGGGCAATCACAGTACACTGAGTGTGTGCAACTGTGGGGATGACACAGGTCCACACTGAGCTCTCCACACAGGCAATCACAGTACACTGAGTGTGTCAAACTGTGGGGATGACCACAGGTCCACACTACGCTCTCCACACGGGCAATCACAGTACACTGAGTGTGTGCAACTGTGGGGATGACCACAGGTCCACACTGAGCTCTCCACACGGGTCATCACAGTACACTGAGTGTGTGCACACTGTGGGGATGACCACAGGTCCACACTGAGCTCTCCACACGGGTCATCACAGTACACCTAGTGTGTGCACACTGTGGGGATGACCACAGGTCCACACTGAGATAGAATGATATCCGCAAAGATGTCCACGCCCTAATCCCAATGTGTACACAGAATAATGTCCCCAAAGTTGTCCACGTCCTAATCCCTATGTTTACACAGAATATTGTCCCCAAAGACGTCCACGTCTTGATCCCCATGTGCTACATGGAATAGTGTCCCCCAAGATGTCCACATTCTAATCCCCATGTGGTAAACTTTGGGTGAACTTCCTGCCCTGCCACTCTGTGCACCAAGGCTGACCTACCCAGGAGAGTGTCCTAATGTGGACACAGGGTAATGAAGGTGGCTTTCATGATTGCTGTGCTGGAAGTGATAAAGCCAGCCAGTGAGGGGCAGCAGGAAGGCAGAGCCCGAGCTACAAGCTAGAGCGGGTCCCAGGAGAGGATCCTACTGTTATAAGTGAGTGTGCATGAGTTGGTTTGGGTGCATGTATGTGTTTAGGTGACTGTGTACCTTTGTCTATGAGTGTACATGTGTGTGTCAGAAGCTGTCTGCATGTGTGTGGTTGGGTACATGAATGTGGGTGCAGTGTGAGTGTGTGCACATACGTGTTTGTGTATGCATGAGTATATGAGTGTGTGAATGTGTTTGTGCACATGTGTGCACAGAGGTGAACATGTGCATGTAGGTGTTTGGATACCTTAGTGTGTGCATGCCATGTGTGTCCATGTGTGCTTGATTGTGTGTTGTGTGCACTAATGTGTGTATGTGTGGTTGTGTTATAAGTGTGTATTGTGTGCACAAGTAAATGTACATGTGTGTTTATGTTACTATCGTATGCATGATTATGCACATGTGTGTTTTTCATTGTGTGCAGAAGTGTGCACATACATATTTGTGTGTGCATAAATGTGTTGCATACACACGTGTGCGTGAGTATGTGCTGTATGCACACATGTGTTTGTGTTGGTGTTTTGTGCACGGATACTTGCACATGTGTGTGCATACATCTGTTGCATGCATATGTGTTTGTGTGTGCCTGTGTAGCGTGTGTATATATGCTTTTGTGCGTTCATGCATTCAATGTGCACAAGTAAACGTACATGTGTGTCTGTGTTAGTGGGTCGTGTGCATGGGTGTGTAGATATGTGTTTGTGCATGCATGTGTGTTGTGTGCACGAGTGTGTGTACCTGTGCTTTCTTCCCGGGGAGGGAAGAGGGTGGCCCGGGTGCTCACCTTCCCGGGACGGGGAGAGGCGGACTGCTGCTCTCCCTCATCTTCACCCAGGTGAGTAAGCCGTGCAGAATTGATTTTGGATCTGAACACCCGCCCAGCGGCAGTGTCTCCTTGAATTCGCCTCCCTGTGTCTCTCTGGTTTATCCAGTGTTGCTCCCCTCCCGGCCCCACATGCTGCTTAAACGTGACCAGGGTCCTGTTGTTACACAGCATTCCTGAAACAAGCCCGGTTTGAACACGCATCTATTTTTACGATGAGCCAGGTCTTCATTTTGCCCTGCCTCCCCTCTCTGCCTGCAAAGATAAAGTCCCTGGAGACGCGCGTGCTCAGAGCCGCACAGGCCTCGCCGTGTGCAGAGCACAGGGGGCGTCTGGGGGAAAACCCAAGCCAGCAAATCCAGAAGAGCACGGTTTATGCTGCTAATAACCCCCTGGAACGTCCGATATGCCCACCTCCGCTATAGCATTCATTCCACTTGAACCGCATAACGTGCATTTAGAAGGTGATGGAGGAAAAAATGTTTGTTTTTAAAAGTCATGCCTGCAGAGAGAGATGGTGCTCAGGGCAATGCCTCATCCTCAGGTTGCAGCATTGGCCTCCCCTCTGGTCTCCCTGCTCCATGGGCGCCCCCTGCAGGCTGCTCTCACCCCATCGGAAGGAATCAGCTCAAACCTGAGTTGAGTTGTGTTGTCCGTGGGCAAAGCTGTCTGGCTTCCTCGCCTGGAGCACGTCCAGTCTTAGGATAACTACATCACCCTGTGGGATCTGCCATCCAGCTGCCTCTCAGAACCTCGCCTCCTGCCCCTTAGATGCCCCTCGCTGTCCAGGCTCTGGCCACACACTTTCCACCCCAGGACCTTTGCACCGGTGGTTCTGGCTGCTTTGAGAACACTTCCTGTATCCACCCACATGGCTCAGCCCCCTAACTCTCTCAAGTCTGTGTTCCAAACACCCCAATCAGAAAGGCCCTCTGACACCCTCTTTTAAACCACAAGCCGCCCACCCTCATCCCCTCTCCTTCCACTTCAGCAAACTTTCTTTTTCCTTTAGCATCTCTGCGTGACTCTGAAATCTCCATTCGTTCATCCCTTTTGTGTCTGCTCTGCTGCTAGAAGGTGAACTCTGAGTGTGAAGGACTTGTATGTAGCATCCAAAGTACGTTTGTTGAATGAATGAGTGACTCTCTTCCCCCCTCCCTCTCCACAGATGGGCATCCTCCTGCATTGCACTTAGAACCCTTCTTGGTGGCTGCCGTCACCTGCTCCAGAACCTTCCGTAGCTCCTTGTGGCTCCAGGGCAAAGTCACACTGCACTTCCCGCATTCGAGGCTTGGTTCTGACCCTCGGAATCCCCACATTTGGGTCTCAGGATCGCCTGTGTCATGCCCAATCTGCCATTGCCCAGCCCACTCATGGAAGGAGCCGGAATCCTGTTTTGCTTAGTGACCTTCCCCCTTCAAAAGAAAAGGATTTCACTGGTCTGGTCGTCTTTCTGATTCTCCCTTTCTGTTGCACTCTTCGCCCTGGGCCTTGACTTTATTATTATTCACTCAGCATCTGCCAGCCCCTTTGCACACCGGAGGGCAGGATGACCTCATGGATCTGGGGGAAACGGGGAACGGCCCTTCCGAGTTACAGAAAGGCTGGAGCGGCACAATTACACACAGCGTTGATGTAAAATGATTTAATATGTGTAATTCAGATGCAAGAAAGTGTTGTTCTGTCCTTGGGGGATTTGGAGCAAAAATGTTTACAGAGCTGAGTTTTAATGTGAATCAGGATTTCTAAAGAGTTGGAAAGTTAAAATGCTTAGATATGGGCGTTAGGGGGACAGGGTGGCTTGACCAATGGACATTTATCTCTCCCCATCCTGGAGGCTGGACTCTGAGATCTAGGTGTCACAGGGCTGGTTCCTCCTGAGGCCTCTCTCTTTGGCGTGTAGACGCCATCTTCTCCCCGTGTCCTCACGTGATCGTCCCTCTGTGCGTGTCTGTGTCCTCATCTCCTCTTCTCATAAGGGCACCAGTCCTATTGGATCAGGACCCACCCTCAGGACCTCAGTTTACCTTCATCACCTCTTTAGAGACCCATCTCCACATACAGCCCCATCCTGAGGTCGTGGGGGTCAGGACTCCAACATGTGGATTTTGGGGGGATACTATATCGAATTTCCTTTTTGCATTCTTCACACACAATTTGCTTTATGCCAGTTAAGGCAGGGCACACCCACCCCTGGGGGTCCCTAACCTCCGGTGGTTCCCGGAAAGGGGAGCTGTGTTTGGGGAAGGGACATTGGCCTGGCACTCAGCACCCCCGTGCTCCGGGCATCCGTCCGTCTGGGGGGTGGTGTGGCCCCTTCTGCATCTCGGAAGTTGCAAAGACTTTTCAGGGCGAGCCCTTTCCCGGGCGACGGCTTCCATTTCGCCTCCACCAGAATGAGCTAAAATCCCGCCGGCGTGATTTACGGCCTCGGCCACGGCCGCGCTCCAGGCGCGTAATTCCTCCCGAAAAGACCACAGGCCAGCGGAACAGGAAGCCAATTAGGGGCCCGGAGATGATCTATGGGCGTCTTAACCAGCAGTTTACTTAATATCGCCGTTACACGGGACTCTCGGCGTGAATCACGGCGTTCTGCTCAGTCTATAAGGCCCTCTAATTGCTGCGTCAATGAGCCCCGTGTTCCGGCCCAGAGTCCCTCTCGGAGCGGCAGAGAGAGAGCCGTTCCAGGGCCCGGCGGCCCGGCTGCCAAGACCTGTCAGATGCGATCACGTAGCTGTTCGCATTTCGCACAGGCTCATCGGAGAGCGTGCGATGGACAGAAACGCCGGCGACGTCGCCTGTGTGTGCCAGAGAGAGAACGTGTGTGTGTGAGCGTGCGGCCGGGAAAAGACGAGCCATCCCACCCCAAATCCTAAGCCGAACAGCCGTGTCCTCAATTGCATGATTTGTTAATAATACGTATTATTATCACAGAGAACAGGTATTCGTTTCAATAGACAAAATTTACGTTGTTATTTGAACCTACGAATAAAATTAGATGGCGAGGGGGCTTTTGGGGAGCGAGCTGCTGAAATCTTGCAGGATTTGCAAAGTGAACGGTGCCGGGGGGCCTGGGACCTGCGGGTGGACACGTGGTGGGCACAGGCAGCCCCTCGAGTTCCCTTTGGGAGCCGGGCGGTGGCTTTCTTTTCCACATTTCCTGTTACTGGAAGAGGATCCTGGGGTCTTGGTCCCCCGGGCCTGGGGGGAAACTCAGGGCATGAGAAAACAATGGGGTGGAGGCCGTGGGAAGGCGGCCGTGTCTGCAAAGCCCGAGGGGATGCCCTGGAGCCTGGCGGCCTCCTCCATGGGTGGTCCGGGACCCCTCTGCCAGAAATGCAGGACGGGGATGTTGTCTGGGACCTCATATTTTCTGCTCTCTGTGAAGCCTGGCGGAAAGAACCGGCACCCCTCCTCCGCCCCAGCCTCGGGGATGCGAGTTTAGTGAAATGAAGGCATGTGTGGGGAGAGCTGCAGGGAGCAGCCGGGCCTCGCTGTCTGCTGAGAAGCTTCTGAGGAGCCTCTGGCTTCGCCCGCCGCCCCCTCTTGCTGGGGGTGAGGAGGGGGTCTCTCCAGAGACCTGCTCCCCGCTCCTCCTTTCTGCCCTGTTGGACACAGGCCTCCATGGGCTGCCGTAGACTCTGGCCCTGGCCCTGAGTTTCCCCAAGGAGTGACATATAGAATTTCCATGAGACCCAGCAATCCTGCCCCTAGTAGGGTATATGTATGTTCATAGGGAAAAGAATTTGAAAACAGAAACTCCAAGAAAATCTTGTACACCCATGCTCACAGCAGCATTATTCCCAAAGCCAAAAGGTGGAAGCAACCCAAGTGTCCACTGATGGATGAATGCATGAACAGAATACGGTCCATCCACACAGTGGAATATTATGCAGCCATGAACAGGAGTGAAGCCCTGGCACAGCTACAATGCGGATGGACCTTGAACACATGATGCTCAGTGAGAGAACCAGACACAAAGGCCACATAGCGTGTGCTCCCCTTTATACAAAATGTCCAGAACACGCAAATCCAGGGACAGAAAGTGGATTAGTGGCTGCCAGGGGCTGGGGAGGGGGATGGAGAGTGACTGGTTAATGGGTACGGGGTCTGCTTTTGGGGGGATGTGAATGTGGTGGAACCAGACGTGAGTGGTGGTTGCACAACATGGTGAATGTGCCACATGCCTCTGAACTGGACACTTTGGTTGAAATGCTGAATTTTATGCTGTGAAACTGACGATCAATTTCCATTAAAAAGGAAGGGGTCCTGGGTCCCCCGGGCTCCCAGTCTCCTCTCAGCTCGAAGGAAGCCCTCCCCGACGTGTCACGGGAGAACCTTGCACAAGCGTGGCTCCTCAGGACTAGGAGTGACTTGTTCCTTCGTCAGTTTACACGTTGTCCGTGGGAGGGCGACTTCGAGGCTCGCTCACGTGGCTACGTTCCGTGGCCCACCTGACGGAGCAGAAGCCACGCTGGGCGATCTTAAGTAGCATCTCTCGTCAGGTGCTCGGAAGGGGTGCTGAGCATCTGCCTGCAATCTTGGGGACGGCGCCGCCGGGTAAACCGAGGCTGAGGCATCACGTGGCAGCTTCCGTGAAACACGTGGACTCTTTCCAGGATGGAGTTTAGCCAGAAAGAGTCCTGCGATTGTGATTAATTCTGGAATTTTACTTGGTCCACACCCAGGAGAGGGAAATGAAAGAGGCCTTTTCTGTGTCGGGGGCAGCGGTGGGATATAATTAACAGCTTTAATTTCTGCACACGTGTTTCGAAAGGTCGGCCACTAGCTTTCCAGCTGTGGGCGGGGGAAACGGCACCCATTGCACATGGCAACCGTCAAATACCCAGGAGCCCACGGCCGTACTTAATTCTTGGTACACTGGTTGGCCGGTCCAAACGCCAGCCTCCAGAGGGTGGGGACGGTGGTGGTCATTTTTGAACTCCGTCCCGGAGGATACCCTATACATATGTGTTGTCTAATGTACGAGCAAGCTCGTTAAATTGGCACCCGTTGTCACTACGTTCTTGGTTATTCTTGACGTGTTCGGTGAACTGTATCTAAAGGATAGATTTTCTTAAGAGAAAACAAATAGAGCCAAATTCAGGCACAATTCCTTTCCACACCCACCACCCGGCGCTTCCGGAGAGTTCTGAGCGTCTGTGAGATTTTAAGGACAAGAGAGGAACTGGAGAAAAACCAGCATTCATGACAGAAGGAAGACCCCTAAGAGGCTGAGCTAATAAATTTTTTGCTGCTGTTGAGGATGCTGGACACGCGAGGTGACGAGCACATTTATCTCTGGGTTTCAGCCCTCGATGGCGGGTTCGTTGCAAAGAACACAGTTTCTGCGACACGGTGAATTGTGTCAGAAATTCCTTTTCCAGAAAACGGGTGTGACTTTGGGGAAAGCAACTGTCCTTGATTTGCAGCAGCCCGCGCTGGCACGGTTAAGCGGGCATGTCCCGGGATCACGGTGTGCTAAAGGAATATAATGAGCAACCCATCTCGCACCCTTATTTCTCGAAACCAGTGCCTGCGACGGAACCAGCCTGCCCCTCAGCCGGGAACGTCAGGTTTAGATTCATGTTGCATAGATTTACAATTTTTAAACCACGGCAGCTGTTTTTCTGAGCTCCCCGCGTCCCTGGCAGACACCTGTTGCATTTCGGGTTAATAGATGGATAGATAATTGGATGGCAGGTCTCCTGACTTCTCGAACCATGATTTCATCGGGGTATCGGCAGTGAATTGAAAAAGACAAACAAAAAACCCCCCAAACCAAGCAGCCTTGCAACGGTAAAATCTGTCTCCTTTCTATTTTTATTATTATTTTTTCTTACTTTGCGTAACATGAAAATCATCAAGGCTCGGACTCATAGGCTGCGTTCCCTGCCTCTGTGGTCATTTCTGAGAAGGATCTGGCAGTTTTGTGTAAATTGTCTTAAATGCACTTTGGCCGAATCTGTCCATTACTGATGATTAGAAAGATGGGGTGTTGAGGGTTTTTATCCCCAAGCACGGAGAAAAAATCCATTGGGAGGATTGTGTCCTATTTTCTGACCCAAACTGGGGTGATTTTGAGAGCAGAAAAGGAAATATCGGGACCCAGCTCTGAGCCTGGGCGCAGGGACAGCCAGTCGCCCAGTTGGTCAGATCTCTGCTTTGGTCGTGGCCCATTTCCCACCCTGTGGAGGGTGGAGGGACCGGTGTCACCTGGTTCTGTGATTTTGGGCGTGTCTGGAAATTTCCGTATGAGCTGTTTGGGTAGTTTGGTCTTTACCAATGGGGAAAAAAGCAGGAAAAAAAACCCAAAGAGGTCTTTGCTTCCATTGCAGCTACAATGCTGGCTGAGCATCCTTTGCTGTGGGAGCTCATCTGGATTATTGCGGATAATTCTCATCTCCAACATGGCCCCCAGGTCTCGGAGGCACCAGCTCTCATTTTCAGGATGAAGCCAATAAGGTGATTTGGAAGCATAAACCCCAGAAAAATTGGATTTTTCTGACGTCTGACACTAATTCTAACCTCCTCTGTGAGATCTTCCTAGATCCTCTCAGAAAGGAGTCCTCCCTTGTCTGAACCCCAGGAGTTTGGTCTGTCCAGAGAGTGGAATATTATTCAGCGATGAAGAGGAAGGAAGGAGAATTCCTGGTATGTGTCAGCACTTCTGCCTTCCTCCAGCTGCTTTGTGCGACCAGGACCAGCCACTAGAAGGACAGGGGGTACTGACAGTGGTCAGCACACTAGATGGACGGTGGGTCCTGACAGAGGTCAGCACACTAGATGGACGGTGGGTCCCGACAGAGGTCAGCACACTAGATGGACGGTGGGCCCCGACAGAGGCCAGGACACTAGATGGACGGTGGGCCCCGACAGGGGCCAGCACACTAGATGGACGGTGGGCCCCGACAGGGGCCAGGACACTAGATGGACGGTGGGCCCCGACAGGGGCCAGGACACTAGATGGACGGTGGGCCCCGACAGGGGCCAGGACACTAGATGGACGGTGGGCCCCGACAGGGGCCAGGACACTAGATGGACGGTGGGCCCCGACAGGGGCCAGGACTCTAGATGGACGGTGGGCCCCGACAGGGGCCAGGACACTAGATGGACGGTGGGCCCCGACAGGGGCCAGGACACTAGATGGACGGTGGGCCCCGACAGGGGCCAGGACACTAGATGGACGGTGGGTCCCGACAGGGGCCAGGACACTAGATGGACGGTGGGTCCCGACAGGGGCCAGGACACTAGATGGACGGTGGGTCCCGACAGGGGCCAGGACACTAGATGGACGGTGGGTCCCGACAGGGGCCAGGACACTAGATGGACGGTGGGTCCTGACAGTTCAGCACACTAGATGGATGTTGGGCCCTGACAGAGGTCAGTACTCTAATTGGACGTTGGGCCCTGACAGAGGTCAGCACACTAGATGGACGGTGGGTCCTGACAGAGGTCAGCACACTAGATGGATGGTGGGTCCTGACAGAGGTCAGCACACTAGATGGACGGTGGGCCCTGACAGAGGTCAGCACACTAGATGGACGGTGGGCCCTGACAGAGGTCAGCACACTAGATGGACGGTGGGCCCTGACAGAGGTCAGCACACTAGATGGACGGTGGGCCTTGACTGAGGTCAGCACACTAGATGGATGGTGGGTCCCGACAGAGGTCAGCACACTAGATGGACGGTGGGTCCCGACAGAGGCCAGGACACTAGATGGACGGTGGGTCCCGACAGAGGTCAGGACACTAGATGGACGGTGGGTCCCGACAGAGGTCAGCACACTAGATGGACGGTGGGTCCCGACAGAGGTCAGCACACTAGATGGACGGTGGGTCCCGACAGAGGTCAGCACTCTAGGTGGACCGTGGATTCTCCATTTTCCACTGTCCTTCTTCGGCCAACCAGTTTTCTTAAGAAATTTCTCTAAACTTAAACAATTTTCATAGCAATAAGTAAGTTGTTAGCTTCTTTGTTCCATTAGAGGAGAAATAAAGCATTAAATGCACAAGTTAAATATTACAGTAAAAATAGCAGAATTAAATTCAATCTTAAACTTCCATGTTGTCTGTAGGCACCAAGGGCCGTGAAGGGGCCTCGGGACCCACAAGTGCCAGGACGGCGGGTGGAGGTGCTGGGGTGCTAGTGGGATCTGCTCCCAATCAGCCTCAGGCACAGATTACTTGGGGTCATTCCTCTGTCAGGATGTGGGGTGGACACTTGGCCTCTATGGGGAAGGAAATGGGCCTCGTCTTCAAGGTCCGTGTTCTAGAGGAAAGATGGAGTCATCCTTCCGGAGAGCTGTGAGCGGTCACCCCTTGGTCGTGCTCAAGGTCTCAGTCGGACGGGGCGCGTCGAGCTACAAGGAACTGTTGTCCACTGCCGTGTAACAAATACCACAAATTTGGGGGCTGAAAATGACACACAATTGTTACCACCCGGTTGTCCTGGGTCAGATGTCGGGATTCTCTGCTCCGAGCCTTCAGAGGACAAAATCAAGCTCTGGACGGAGGTGACGTCCTACCTGCAGTCTTTTGGGAAGATTGTGCTTCGAGACTCACTCGGGTTGTTGACTGACTCCAGTTCCTTGGGGCTGCAGGAGTGTCCCCAGCCCAGAGCCGGTCTTTGTCCCTGAGGACCGCCCACGTTCCGTGTCGTCCTTTCCATGTGGCCCCTCCAGGAAAGGCGGTCGAGTCCCTGTCATGGCGGGAATCTCTCTGACTTCTCCTTGCATGGCGTCTCTCTCACACCAGTGGAGAGACTACCTGTGTCTAAGGGCTCATGGGTTGGGTTGGGTTGGGTTGGGGCCACCCCGATGACCCGGGATCTTCTCCCCGTCTCCAGGTCCCTCATGTAATCTCATCTTCAAAGCCCCTTTTGTCACTGAAGGTGACATATTCACAGGTTTTGGGAATTAGAGTGTGGACATCTTTGGGGGGACCATTCTGCCTCTCTGAGATGGTGGCATTTCCACCTCATGGTGGGCAGAACTGGGTTCTGTAGGTGGGGAGGGGGTGCTGGTTCTCTGTTGTCCATGAGTGTGTTCAGCACAGGCTGAACTTGGAGATATTCTGTCCATCGGGCTCCGTAAACCGTGCACACCCACCTTTGGGGGCGTCTTTGCCACCCCCATGACTGACTGCCCCTGGATTGTGCAGTGGAGAACCTGAGCAGCTGTGCACAGCGGCCCTTGCGTGGGCATCCTCTTGAAATTTAGCTTTGGGACAGACACCCCTTGGTAAGTGCGCTTAACACGAAGCTTCTTACGTTCTCGACTAAGCATAAAATAATGACAGCATAAAGTTTTCTCAATCGATATTTTTGAGACATTGATGGCAAATGTTAAAATCCCCAAAGACTTTCATTTTATTTATAGCATGCTGGCATCTACACTTTCATTTTTTTGTTAAGCAGAGACCCAAGGTTTGGGCGATTGGCCAATATCTTAGCTGTTCCTGGTGTGATGTCGGTTCTTGGACACGACTGAATGGAATGTGGAAATGCATCTCTAGATGTTGGAACCTCCAACGACCCAAACGGGGAGGCATCCTCTCGACAAAGGGAAAGAACGCGCTTTCCCAGACGGTGGCCAGGCGGATGCTGAAGGCGTGTTCAACCTCAACAGAACTCCTGCGGGCCACGAGCATTCCCTTTGTCACTGGCCTTGGGTCTGAGGCCACGTCTCCCCATCGGCCATACAAATGGCGTGTCTGAGAGATTTCAAGGAAGTTCCAACTAACTCCACGTTCCTGTTAGGTTAAAAGGGAAAAAAATGACAGTAAATGGGACAACCTAGAAATTTGTAACCTAAGAGCATCCGAGTCATGTCCAAGGTGGGGCCCAGCACCACGTGGTTCTTGAGCTCACGGGGGCTCCAGGGTGTCTGAGCTGGAACCCACCTCGGTGTTGGCGTCCATCTTTGGGATCCCACCACCCGCCTTGGTCGCCCTAGACGAGGTTCCTATGAGATTCCCCCTTCATCTCTGAGTGTCTATTACCTCCCCCCCAAATCTACGTCCCACCATTAACACCAGTTGCATGGTTCAGAGTCAACAACGCCTTTAAAACAGGCGAATCATTTTGTCCAAAGCAAAATTAATAACGTAAAGCTATATTCAATTACCCTTTTTTAAAATGAAGCCACGCCACGCCTTTGACAGCTAAATAAATGGATTTTATTAAGCCGATGATTACGGGCCATGATTATTTAGCATTCTTCTTTTATTATGTCGTCGGGGTCTGCGGGGAGTTGGGAGTTCATCTTCTTCATTTCCAACATTGATTCCTGCATTAGAGCTACAGTGAATAATTAATATACTTCCCATGATGGATGGCTCGCGTGGCCGGGATATTAGGTTATCAATCACGACCCACTTGTTCTAATGTAATTGTATTGAAAACGTGTCAGAAGCTGTTTATCCCGGGATGACGAGGGGTGGGCGGGGCTCCGGCAGGTCCGTGTCCACTGCCCGGAGAGATGGACCAGCTGCATCGTCCGAGGCGTCCCCTTTCCAGCCAGAGAATCGTACCAGTTTCTTCCCCTTTTACGAGCCACTTAGGGACTCTTGGAGCCTACCGTGTGAAATGTAATTGTCTTCCAAGGGTGCATTATAAGGGGACTTTTTCTTTTCTGCTGAAGGGGATGGAGGCTTCTCCAGAGACCAGGAAGGTCTCCGAGGAGGCGTGTGCGGGAGTGCCCAGCCCCGGGTTAGCCTCTCTGAAGAGCTCGCCTGTGGTGTCGTCGGCAGAATTACACATATGCCACCTGCCTCTCTCCTTCTTCCTTGAACGCGCTTTTAAATGATAGAGCAAAGCCAACAGCTGGTTCTCGGTGCTGGTCCTTCCCCCCTGCACCCGGGGTCTGTGGGTTTACGCACGCGTTTAAATTCATGCCGGTCGTTTTATGCCTTTCTCGTGGGCCTGGATCTGCCATGTTAATGCAGGTCTTCAGTACGACTCAGCACAGCAGAGAATCAGCTCTGCACATCGGAGGGAGCACGGACAGGCACCAGTGTAGAAGTTTGGGGGGTGACGTTCTGGCTTCTCTGCCAGCTCTTGTTTTCGTTGGCCCCTCTCTGGAGATAAAGGTGAGTTTGGGGATCCCCTTATCACATTGGAGAGACAGAGGGGGAGAGACGGAAAGAGAGGGGGAGAGAGATGGAGAGAGAGAGATGGAGAGAGACATGGAGAGAGAGACATGGAGAGAGAGATGGAGAGAGAGATATGGAGAGAGAGATGGAGAGAGAGATGGAGAGAGAGATGGAGAGAGACATGGAGAGAGAGACATGGAGAGAGAGATGGAGAGAGATATGGAGAGAGAGATGGAGAGAGATATGGAGAGAGAGATGGAGAGAGAGATATGGAGAGAGATATGGAGAGAGAGATGGAGAGAGAGATATGGAGAGAGATATGGAGAGAGAGATATGGAGAGAGACATGGAGAGAGAGATGGAGAGAGAGATATGGAGAGAGAGATGGAGAGAGAGATGGAGAGAGAGATGGAGAGAGAGATGGAGAGAGACATGGAGAGAGAGACATGGAGAGAGAGATGGAGAGAGAGATGGAGAGAGAGATGGAGAGAGATATGGAGAGAGAGATGGAGAGAGAGATATGGAGAGAGATATGGAGAGAGAGATGGAGAGAGAGATATGGAGAGAGAGATGGAGAGAGACATGGAGAGAGACATGGAGAGAGAGACATGGAAAGAGAGATGGAGAGAGAGAGATGGAGAGAGACATGGAGAGAGAGACATGGAGAGAGAGATATGGAGAGAGAGATGGAGAGAGACATGGAGAGAGAGACATGGAGAGAGAGATATGGAGAGAGACATGGAGAGAGAGACATGGAGAGAGAGATGGAGAGAGACATGGAGAGAGAGATGGAGAGAGAGAGATGGAGAGAGATGGAGAGAGAGACATGGAGAGAGAGATATGGAGAGAGAGATGGAGAGAGACATGGAGAGAGAGACATGGAGAGAGAGATGGAGAGAGATATGGAGAGAGAGACGGAGAGAGAGATATGGAGAGAGATATGGAGAGAGAGAGAGATGGAGAGAGATGAAGAGAGAGACATGGAGAGAGAGATCGAGAGAGAGATGGAGAGAGAGATGGAGAGAGAGATGGAGAGAGAGAGATGGAGAGAGATGGAGAGAGAGATAGGGAGAGAGATATGGAGAGAGAGAGAGATGGAGAGAGATGGAGAGAGAGACATGGAGAGAGAGACATGGAGAGAGAGATGGAGAGAGACATGGAGAGAGAGACATGGAGAGAGAGACATGGAGAGAGAGATGGAGAGAGATATGGAGAGAGAGACGGAGAGAGAGAGATGGAGAGAGACGGAGAGAGAGACGGAGAGAGAGATGGAGAGAGAACTCTCAGGTGTCTCTTCTTATAAGGACACCAATCCCTTCACAGGGGCCCCACCCTCGTGATCTCATCTAACCCTAATCCCCTCCCAAAGGCCCCACCTCCTAATCCCATCCAATTGGGGGTCAGGGCTTCGACATAGGAGTTTTGGGGGGACACACGTTCAGTCCACAGCGGTGACGTGGGGATTGGATGTTGACGGAAGCATAGGACACAGGTGGGGGTGTGGCTTGCAGATGCAGGTGTGGGGAGGCCAGGTGTGCCAGGGAGGGGCCAGGAGGCAGATTGACAGGGGAAGTGGTGGGAGACAAGGTGGTCGTGGGACCTGCATTAGCACCCTGGGGTGGCCATAAGTAATGGCCACAGGCTGGGTGGCTTAAAACAAAGGGAATTTGTTCTCTCAGGGTTGTGCAGACCAGAAGTTGAGATCGAGGTGCGGGCAGGGTTGGGTCCTTCTGGAGGCTCCGAGGGAGAATCTGTCCCAGGCCTCTCTCTCCAGTCTTACCGGCCTGCCTGCTTGGTTTGTCTACCAGAACAGCCACCCACCCTGAGATGGCTCCCCTGGCCGCTGTCCACTCCAAGCTGGGCTGGACACCCCGTCCTGAGCATCTCCCAATTGTCCTTGCTGCGGGGCCGTCTGAGTCGTCGACATTGAACAACTTGGCTTCCCCGTGAGGCGGCAAGCTCACCTTCAGCTGGGACCACGGCTGCTCACACTGTGGACGCTCGTTGGAGACCTCCTCTGACCCCTCTCTGTCGGCTGACAGCTGCCCTGTGGCTGAAGCAGCCTCCAGGCAGCAGAGCCTTCTGCCTATTTTCAGAGCAACATCAATGTTCTGGGCAAAACAGTTCCTCTGCAGAGCAAGCAACCTCTCTGTTCTCTAAAGTATAAGATAATCCGTTATACGTGTCAAAGCCTTTCCAAATTGCACGGCGTTGCTGTGTACATTATTGCATTTTATGCTCACAATTTTATAGAGGAGGAAACTGAGGCCTGGGCAGTTTTAGGACTTGCCTCTGGTGAGTGTAGGGACCAGGGCCATCCCTGATAATGGGCGCGGTGTGGGGGGTGTGACGATGCCCAGTTTGTGGACAGGGAGGCGTGAGGTTGACTGTAGTCCACGTGGATCATGACCTCGCTTGCAGGTAGAGAAGTGGGGTCCAGTCCCCCATTGTAGTGTGGTTATTAGGACCCACTGGGGACCCTGGATGGCAGCCTGAAGCCATGTGGGCATGTGGGGGCCCTCATGTGCTGCCCCAGGTCCCCCAGGAATGACCAGAGAAGCAAAGCTCAGACTTGGCAGAATGAGGCACCAATGGACCTAATGGGCAGCTTGACGGGACCATGAGGACCCGGGTGGAAGCTTCGGTGTCTCCTGAAGGGCAGGGCAGGGAAGGAAGGGCCAACACGCCTCTGCTCTGGGCCATCACCTGGACATGTAAATCAGGGCAGGTGTGTAGACGATGGCTCCACGCTGGGGTTCAGTACACCCCCTGGACATGGGGCAGATGCCAAGGCCAACACAGCTCAAAAAGTGGATGGCATCGCGTGGACCCGTCCCTCCACCCGCTCACCATGCTGACCAGCACCAACTCTGCAGTCCATCCTCGGGGATTTCACTGTGCCCATCCTTTAGAAGTGATCACTAAGGTCTCTACATTCATATGGAACACTTGGATGATGCCAAAAGGCACAGGAAGTCAACGAAAAAATTGCCAATAAACTCACCACTCGGTCATGACCACTGCTGACATTTTTGTAGATGTCCTTCCTCTGTGTGTTCAAATACATGTGCAGTCATGACTGTTTTGGACAAATTGGAGTCAAACTCTACATACTGTTTGTATATATATATATATAAAATTTACATATATATAATTTTATGTAGATTTATATTTTACATATTTTATATATAATTCATTTTTATATATTTATATAATTTTATACATGATATATAAATATAATTAATTAAAACATAATTAGAAAATTATAATTCAAATTATTATAATAATTATAAATATAATTTATATATAATTTTCTATATATAGAATTTCTCTGTAAATCAAAAACTCTTCTAAATAGTCTATTTTGTGTGATATTAGCATAGCCTCTCCTGCCTCTTTTGGTTACTGTTTGCATGAATTCCTTTCATTTTCAATCTATCTGTGTCTTCCTATCTCAAATGAGTCTGTTGTGGATGGCAGGAAGTTGGATCATGCGTTTTCATCTGTTCTGTCAATCTCTGTCTCTTGACTGGAGAATTTAGTCCATTTACGTTTAATGTAATAACCAATAAGGAGGGACTTCCTTCTCTCATTTTGCTACACGTTTCCCATATGCCTTTTATAGCTTTTTGTCACTCATTTTCTGCATTCCTGTCTTCATCTGTATTTAGTTGATTTTTTGTGGTGAAATTTTTAAATGATTCCTGTCTCGTTTCCATTTGTGTAAATTCTACAGCTTCTCGTTGTGTTTTAATTGGGAACCACATTTGCTCTTCATGCTCAAGTATGGCCAACTTTCCGTCAGTGAGTGGGGACTTCCTTGAGATCTATAGCCTGAAACCCATGTGGGGTGGATCAATATAAATATCTCCTTTCTTGGGGTGAGGAGTTCTGATTTAAGATGCATGTATGGGACTCCTCAGCAGAGTTGGACCCCAAATCTGCTCTGCCCTTTCCAGAAAGAGGAAGCCTTCAATGACAGTGCCCTGAGTACTTCCTGGTAGTGGTGACATCTCCACCCATGTGGCTTGAGGGAAGGCGTTCACCTCTTTGTGGGTCCATCTTTGTCTTAGTTATCTACACAGTGCGACAAACCACCACACACTTAGTGGCTTAAAACAGCACACATTTATCATCTCACAGTGACTGAGGGGCAGGACTCCAGGCACAGCTTGGCTCAAGGTTCCATGCTGTACCCAAGGTGTTAGCTGGAGCACGCTCTCGTCTGGAGGCTCAGCTGGGAAGGGCCCATGCTCAGTCAGGTCGTCGGCAGAATTCTGCTCCTGTGGCTGCACGACTGAGGTCCTCACTTCTTGCTGTTGGCTGTTGGCTGTCCTCATGGCCTGGAGGCTGCCTGCAATTCCCTGCCGTGTAGACCTGTCCCTTGACAATTCAACATGGTGGCTTGGCTCTTCAAGTCCAGCAGGAGAACATCTTGCTTTGCTCTGCTCACATGAAGCCTTGGATACAAAAATGGAATCACAGGGTGACATCCATCATCTTTGCTGTATTGTATCTGGTAGAAGGGAGTCACGGTTTCCACCCACTCCAGGGAGAGGATTATACAGAAGACGTGACTCAAGGGGGGGGTCACCTCCGGGTGTGTCTGCCACAATCTGTAAATGGAATTGCATCATTAACGGGAAAAATGTTGACTGAGCATGTATCCCATGCCAGGCACTGCGTGAGGTCTGGAACACATCAGCGAATCCCGGTACATTCTAGAACTGCAGTGTCCAATATGGCAGCCACTAGGTACATGTGGCCTTCGAGCCCTTGAAATGTGCCTGGTGTGAGCTAAGCTGTGCTGTCTGAGTAACATGCCCCACATTCCAGAGACATGGCATTTAAAAATGAAGAAATGTCCTGTAATTTTTGTCAATTCCATGTTGAAATGATAACATGTTGGACATATTGGGCAAAATAGAATATATTGTTGGAGTCAACATTTCCTATTTCTTTCTGCTTTTCTATGCAGCTATGAGAACATTTAAAATTGTATACACGGCTGTCGTTATAGTTCTACCAGACTGCGCTGCTACAGAAGGAGAAGGAAGAAAATACAATGGGTGAGTAAGCAGCCTGGTTGGTTAGAGTGACGACGAGTGTGTGGAAGAAAGAGGGATGCTCAGCAGGAGAGGGTGGGGGTGGGAGCCACGTCCTGGAGCAGGTGCAGGGGATGGGTCTGCGTGAGAAGGGGGCCGGCTTTTATGGATCGGGTGAAGTCCATCTTCAGGGTAGATTGTGCAGCAGGTGTGGCTGCCAGGTCCAAGGGGGTTCTCCTGGGTGGGCTCCATTCTCTTGGGGATGCAGGAAGCCCTATCAGGGAGTGTTCCCTGGGGCATCTGATGATGACTCCAGGCATCCCCTGTCCTTAAGAATCTGCTGAATTCACAATAGCCAAAAGATGGAAAAAGTCCAAATGTCCATTTTTGGATGAACAGATAAACAGAATGTGGTCCATCCACACAGTGGAATATTACTCAGCCATGAACAGGAGTGCAGCACTGACATACCCTACAATGTGGATGGACCTTGAAAACATGATGCTCGGTGAGAGAAGCCAGACACAAAAGACCACATTGTGTGTGATTCTATTTATACAAAATATCTAGAACAGGCAAATCCAGAGAGACAGAAAGTGGATTAGTCGCTGACAGGGGCTGGGGGAGGGGGATGGAGAGCGACTGCTGATGGTTTCTTTAAAATGGCTAATGTGAAATTAACATAAACAAACATAATCATTTTAAAGTGCACAACTCAATGGCATTTAGCACATTCACGATGTTGTGCAACCACCACCTCTATCCAGTTCTGGAACATTCCCATCATCCCAAAAGGAGACCCTGCGCCCATAAACAGTCACTCCTCATTCCCCTCCCCCAGCTTCTGGCAAACACTGATCCACTTTCTGGAGGAAACAACCCAAAATGTCCATCAACCGACAAATGGATAAACAGAATGTGGTCCATCCATACAGTGGAATATTACTCAACCATGAACAGGAGTGAAGCACTGACATACCCTACAATGTGGATGAACCTTGAGAACACGACGCTCAGTGGGAGAAGCCAGGCACAAAAGGGCACCTATTGTATTATAAGACTCCATTTATATGAAATGCCCCAAATACAGGAATCTATAGAGATAGAAAGAAGCAGAGGAGATGGAAATGTTCCACAACTGACGACGATGGTGATTTCACAACTGCGCACATAAGCTGCAGACCGCCGGATTGTACACTTTAAGTGGGTGAATTGTGTGGTGTGTGAATTGTACCTCAGTAAAGCTGTTTCCAAGAACACACAGGAATCTGCTGAGAGCTGGGGGAGAAGGTGCCAGTCCCCTCCTGATCTCTTGAGTCGGCTTCCAGAGGGACCCGAGGGCTCTTGTGCCCCCAGGACTTCTCAACGTCGCTGCTCCCACGAGGTGGGAATGGGCTCCTGTCAGTCACAGGGGCCAGTACCCCACCCCCTGCTCCTGAATTCATCCCCTATAGAAGACCCCGGATATGTCACCCATCCACCAGCCCCGAGCTGGAAGAAGTGATTCACAAGACAAAGTGGAAACACCCCCTTCCTCCAGCCTGGGGTTCCTCCACGGCATCTGAGTTTAGAACAGCATCCTCGGCCCCTATTCTCAGCCACACACGGGGTGATCTGGTCCAGCTCCCACAGCACAGCAGTGTGCTGACCAACGGGCCCCCACACGTCCCCAGGGAACCCTACCGTCAGCTCATGTCGGACGTTTCCCCTTCTTGAAGGCTCCTGGGACCCTGTAACACACCCAGAATGTGTCACCGGAAACTTACTTGGAAATAGGGTCTTTGCAGACGTGATTAAGTGAAGGACGGAGATGAGCTCATCCTGGAGGAGGGTGGCCCTAAATCCAATGACAGTGTCCTCATCAGAGACAGAAGAGGAGACACAGACACAGAGGAGAAGCCGCGTGGAGACAGAGGCAGAGATGGAGGGAGGCGGCCACCAGCCCAGGGACGCCTGGAGCCCCAGAAGCTGGAAGAGGCAGGAAGGACCCTCCCCTGGAGCCTCTGGAGGGAGCGCGGCCCTGCGACCCCTTCATCTCAGACGTCTGGTCTCCAAAGACCTGAGTGGCTTCTCCTGGTTCTGGAGCGTATGTGCTCCAGCTGAGCTCGGGGACCAGGGCTCCTTCTCATATGCTCCCACCCTCTGCCAGTCTGCATTGAAGCCCCGGTGGGGACCACCCAGACCTCCCCGAGCACACAGGCTTCCTTCCACACCACCCAGTTCATGTCGATCCTCGTTCTCCGTGACCCTGAGCTGCACCCATCGGTCGTCCCTGGTTTCCGCTGCAATGGGCCCTTCCAGGCGTCAAAGTTCAGAGGCCTTTCCTGGCAGCTGACGCAAATCCCTTCTCCACCTGGGGGACGTGTGGGCCGCCTCCTGGAGAAAGTCCACCTGCCGAGGAAGAGAAGGACACACAGGGGACCCTGACTTGACTCCAGGCATATGTGATTCATCGGCCTTTTTTGTTTCACGTGTATTAAAATACCTTCGTTAGGGGTGCACCTCAGATGACCGATCCTATTAGGATGGCTCGTCCAAAGAGCAGTTGAAAGATTAGGAAATCCTGGATACAAGAGAGCACACACGTGTGTGTGCACACAGGTGGGTGCACACACACGCACGCACGTGTGAGAGCGTGTTGGTCACACCGGAACATGCTCTCAGCCCCGTCACCCGTGGCAACCATCTCCTCATTAGACGTGTAATCCATCACTCAAGTAATAGCAATTTAGGGCCGCGGTTTAAGGCCGGTCGGTTTAATCATTAGCAGCAGCATAATTCACGAGGGATGCTGGGTATGCATGATTGAGCAGGCGACCCCTGACCTCCCGGAGTCAGGAGCCTGCCTTCCAGGCAGAATCGAGAGGGACAAAAAGCCAGACCCACTCACGAGCAATTATGATGCTTAACAGCCCGACTGTCATTTTCGTAAGAAAAGGAGGCAGGACAAAAAAAAAAAAAAGAGAGAGAAAGAAAAGCCAGTGGGTCCTGGATAATGAAGGATTAGCATTCCCTCCAGACCGGCTTTAGGAGAAAGGCTGCGGAATCCCAGCCCACTCGCTGAGACCCCAACACTGAAAGGTTTCTGTTGGCTCGGCGGCGGCCGCCCCGGCGAAGCCTCGCTGGTGACTTCCGGGGCAGCCCCGGAGGAGGAGGCAACAGACAGGAGACACTAGAAAAGGAGCCCTCGGAAGCCGGGGTGCCCCAGACTCGAGGCCAGGAGGCGCCCCCGCCCCTCCCGCCCGCCTCGGCTGTCCAGCCGTCCAGCCGGCCCGGATTGACCCGTGATTGTCGCAGGTGAGCAGAATTAGTCAGGAAAGTCTGCTTGAGTGCCAGACAGGTGGACGGCCTCCCCCGAGGCGCTCCTTCATTTGGAGGCGGGAGGAGAAAGCCCGGGTCTGGATTTCCGTGCCCCCCCCCCCCCCGGAACGCACCGGGAGGCAGTTAAACGCTGGTTTGATTCGCCCATCATTATAGGTGGAGCGCGGGATCGTGTTTTATTTCCACCTGCCGGACAGCCCCCCAGAGTCCCCCTCGACTCGGGGACGGCGCTGCCTGCTTCCCGGTAATGCAAGTCTCCTCTGACTGCTTATTTAAAATCAACCTGGACCCCCAAAAAGAAATTTGCGGATTAATCTCAAGGCGTCCTGATCGCTTTTGGGGTTGCAGATGGAGGTCGGGGGTGGGTTATTTTGGTGAAAAGAGAGAGAAAGGAGCAATTGTTTTCGGCGAGGTTTCTTAACTTTGTGGGGCTCTCGGGGAGGGTGTGACAGAGACCTGGTGGGAGGAGGATCTGGGGACGCCAGGGAGAGATGGACACAGGCCACGTCCCTGCCTGCCTTTGGGGTCTGTGCCACAGTCCCCTTTGGGGATGGGTCTCACGCAAGTGGGGGCTCGGTCACAATTATTTTTAATTTTGATGTGATGAAGACAAACCCTGGAGGGAAGAAGCTTGGAGCCCCATGGTCACTCTGTTCATCTCTGGCCGGTCTGGCTGCCCCACGAGGCCCTACACAAGACCCTTGAGACAGCCCGCGCAGCCCCCGCTCTCTCTGCTCAGACACTGGCCGGGGTGTCGTCCACAGTCACCCCAGGACCTCTGCACGTGCCCCTCCTGGGTCTGCAATGCTCCCTCCGTCTAGGCAGGTCTTGCTGAAGGTCAGCTCTGCACAGAGCGTCCAGTGGGCGGTATGGGTAGGCGTGTGGTCTGGGACCCGGCAGGGTGGACAGAGCCCGTGAGGTTGGAGGGAGGGGCTGCGGCTCTGGGAAGTGCTGAAGACCCCCCAGAACTGGTGCCATGCTCCTCATAGACCTCTGGGCGGCTCCTTGCCCCAGGGCTCCGATGTGGTCGAACCTCTGAAAGACGATGGCCAGTGGCGGAAGCGGGACCCCAAAGCCCATGTGTTGTGGGATTCCATTTGTAGGAGACGTCCAGAACAGGGAAGTCCACAGACGGAGAGGACGTTGGTGGTTGTTGGGGGCTGGGGAGTGAGTGCTCATAGGGATGGGGTCTCATGTAGGAGGTAGAATGTTCTGGAATTAGATAGAGGAGCTGGATGCACAGCATTGGGAATGTTCTAAAAGTCCTGAATTGTGCATCTTAAGCTGTGGGGATGTCCAGGGGGCTCCAGGGTCAGAGGACAGGGGTCAGGACGTCCAGGGGCTCCAGGGTCAGAGAACAGGGGTCAGGATGTCCAGGGGGCTCCAGGGTCAGAGAACAGGGGTCAGGACGTCCAGGGGGCTCCAGGGTAAGGAGGACAGGGGTCAGGACGTCCAGGGGCTCCAGGGTCAGGAGGACAGGGGTCAGGACGTCCAGGGGCTCCAGGGTCAGGAGGACAGGGGTCAGGACGTCGAAGGGGCTCCAGGGTCAGGAGGACAGGGGTCAGGACGTCCAGGGGCTCCAGGGTCAGAGGACAGGGGTCAGGACTTCCAGGGGCTCCAGGGTCAGAGAACAGGGGTCAGGATGTCCAGGGGCTCCAGGGTCAGGAGGACAGGGGTCAGGACGTCCAGGGGGCTCCAGGGTCAGAGAACAGGGGTCAGGACGTCCAGGGGCTCCAGGGTCAGGAGGACCGGGGTCAGGACGTCCAGGGGGCTCCAGGGTCAGAGGACAGGGGTCAGGACGTCCAGGGGGCTCCAGGGTCAGAGGACAGGGGTCAGGACGTCCAGGGGGCTCCAGGGTCAGAGGACAGGGGTCAGGACGTCCAGGGGGCTCCAGGGTCAGAGAACAGGGGTCAGGATGTCCAGGGGCTCCAGGGTCAGGAGGACAGGGGTCAGGACGTCGAAGGGGCTCCAGGGTCAGGAGGACAGGGGTCAGGACGTCCAGGGGCTCCAGGGTCAGAGGACAGGGGTCAGGACGTCCAGGGGCTCCAGGGTCAGGAGGACAGGGGTCAGGACGTCCAGGGGCTCCAGGGTCAGGAGGACAGGGGTCAGGACGTCGAAGGGGCTCCAGGGTCAGGAGGACAGGGGTCAGGACGTCCAGGGGCTCCAGGGTCAGAGGACAGGGGTCAGGACGTCCAGGGGCTCCAGGGTCAGGAGGACAGGGGTCAGGACGTCCAGGGGCTCCAGGGTAAGGAGGACAGGGGTCAGGACGTCCAGGGGCTCCAGGGTGAGGAGGACAGGGGTAAGGATATCCGGGGGCACCAGGGTCATGATGTGGGGTCACGTGGCTGCTCAGATCACCCACTCGGTGCCCCCTGCTTGCTCCAGAGGCCCCTCCTCCGTGGATGTCCACCCCTCCTCTGCCCTGCTCACCACCCCTCTCCCTCCCGACCCCTCAGAATAACCAGTCCTCCGGTGTCTAGCGGGGGCCGCATCTGCGCTCCTGCACGTGAGATTAATCGTCTTTTTTAAAAAAATCTCTTTTTTTCTTTTATTGCAATATAAACACTTGCCGTGAGGTCCATCCTCTTCACAGATATTTAAGGGCACAGCAGTGTTGTCATCTACAGGTAACACATGTGCAGATCTCCAGAATGTGTTCATCTCGTATAACCTAAACTTTACATCTGTAGACTAGCATCTCCCCGTCCCCCTCCACCAGCCCGGGCACCCACCATCCTACTTTCTGTGGATTTGACTTCTCCAGGGAACTCTGATGAGTGGAATCCTACAGGATTTGTCTTTCTGTGTCTGGCTCATCTCACTCAGCATAATGTCGTCCAGGCTCATCCATGTTGTCGCAAATGGTGGCATTTCCTTCCTTTTTGAAGGCTGTGTAATATTCCACTGTATGCATAGACCACCTTTTCTTCATCCATTCATGCATCAGATAAGTTTGATTTTCCCACCTTTGCAGTGTCCTCGCCAGGACCCCTCTGACCTGCTTTCGCATATAGTTGTGCAACTGTTCTTTATTTTAAGGCTGTAAATTAAAGACTGCCTTAGAGGGAGCATTAAAGTCTGGTGGTTTTGAAGAGCCAGGTGGAGAGTGAGAGCTGAGAGCATTGCACTCCTGTCCCTCCGTCTCGGGACGGTCCTCCGGTTCAGCTCCTCATCTGAGTTTCCCCGCTCCCCACTTTTCCATTTCGGTTTTAAGTGACGTTTGTGTCTTTGATTTCTGGTCAAACCTCTCTTCTTTATCCTGTTTCTAATTATTTTCGTGCTGCTTTTTCATCTTGCTGTTTCTTTTCTCTGCTGAAATTTCATCTCTTCCTGAGTGGGACCTGCCAGGGGGCGGGATGCACCTTCCCTGCCTGGCCTCCCCTGGAGGAAGAAGGGGGCCGGGCAGACGTGGGGATGGGGGACGCGCCCCCAGACTCATTTTTCAATTAGATGAAGTTGCGAGGCACTTTCTGATCACAGGGCCCCGTAATGTCCACCCAGCAGCCGTTCGTTGTGACGGACGGCCCGTTTCCTGGGTATCAGTGGCCGAGAGCTGTCATTCATTAAGTTCCTGGGGTTTTGCGAAACAATAGATTCCTGCCCTCTTAGGAGAAGGATGGTGAACTGTTTTAAAAAAGAGACTCTTTATGGACGTATAAAATTCAGAGAGAAGTTGCACCGATGCCCGGCGCACGGCTCCGCGAATCTTCACCACCTGTGTGCACCGTGCAAACCCAGCTGGATTCGGAGTCGAGCCCCACCAGCACCAGAGGCCACCCCGCCGTCCCCTCCGTCCCCCTTTCCTCCAGAAATGACAGTCACTCGGTCTTTCAACAGCTGACTCGAGTTTGGCCTGTTTCCTGCGAAGGGAGACGCTCTACTCGGTGTCTGGCTTCCTTCTCCGACCGTCGTGGTTGGAGACGCGCCCGTGGTGTTGTTTAAGGTGTGGTGTGTGTGTCCTCACGCCGAGTAGACTCCATGCTGTTGAGGACGTCGTAATCTATCTATTCGTTCTGTCACTGGTGGACGTGTGGGTGTGGGGGCTGTGAGTCGTGTGGGAACCGACATCCGCTGTCATGTTTATTGGTGAATATATATATATGTTCTACTCTATATATTCTATTCTATATATTCTATACAATATATCTATTATACATATTCTACCATATATATTCTATTCTATATATTCTATGGAATATATATATTTTACTTTATATATTCTATAGAATATATATATTTTCTATTACATATATTCTATTATACTTATTCTGTAGAATATATATATTCTACTCTATATATTCTATAGAATATATATTCCACCATATATTCATTCTATATACTCTATAGAATATATCTATTATATATATTCTATAGATAATATAGTCTACTATATATACTATATACTCTATGGAATATATCTTTTCTGCTATGTAGTCTATTCTATATGTTCTATAGAGTATACCTATTGTATATATTCTACTATATATATTCTATTCTATATAGTCTATCTTATATATTCTATTATACATATTCTATATGTTCTATATTATGTATATATTCTGCTATATATTCTATTCTATATGTTCTATAGAATATATGTATTGTATATATTCTACTATATATATTCTATTCTATATAGTCTATCTTATATATTCTATTATACATATTCTATATGTTCTATATTATGTATATATTCTGCTATATATTCTATTCTATATGTTCTATATTCTATATTCTATTATCTATATTCTATATGTTCTACTTTAGATATCTATTCTGCTATGTAGTCTATTCTATATGTTCTATAGAATATACCTATTGTATATATTCTACTATATATATTCTATTCTATATAGTCTATCTTATATATTCTATTATCTATATTCTATATGTTCTACATTATGTATATATTCTGCTATATAGTCTATTCTATATGTTCTATAGAATATATGTATTGTATATATTCTACTATATATATTCTATTCTATATAGTCTATCTTATATATTCTATTATCTATATTCTATATTATGTATATATTCTGCTATGTATTCTATTCTATATATTCTATTCTATATATTATATATGTTCTACGTTGTATATATATTCTGCCATGTATTCTATTCTATTTATTCTACACACACACACATGCACACACTATTGTTTTGGGACTATACTTGGGAGTGCAATTATTGGGTTATGCATGATGCACGTGTTTACTTCTTTTTTAAATTGTGGTAAAATTCACATAACATAAAATTCACCATTTTACAATTCAGGGGCATTTAGCACATTCACAAGGTTGTGCAACCACCACCTCTGTCTAGTTCCACGACATTTTCATCCCCCAAAAGGAGGCCCTGTTGCCATTAAGAGTCCCTCCCCAGCCCCTGACAACCACTCATCCACTTTCTGTCTGCGGATTTGCCTGTTCTGGACACTTTGTATAAATGGAATCACACAGTATGTGGCCTTTTGTGTCTGGCTTCTCCCACTGAGCATCGTGTTTTCGAGTTTTATCCACATTGTTGCCTGTGTCAGTGCTTCATCCATTTTCATGGCTGTATAATATTCCAGAGTGCTGCATATGTTCCCTTTTAATAGACAATGCCAAAGAGTTTTGCAAAGTGGTAGTGTTGATTCACAGCCCCCAGCATCATATGAGGATCTCATCGACCCTCGGCATCGTCATTCTGTTATCACAAACGGGTGTTGGAGATGGTCGAATGCTTTTTCTGCGTCTGTGGATAGGATCTCATGACTTCCCCTCTTTCACCTGTTGCTGTGAAATTAATTAATGTGGTCAATTCATCGATTTTCGCATGTACTGTCATTCTTTTAAGTCAACTTTCCATCGAGGTACAAAATACATATGGGAGAATAAGACTCTGGTCCTGTGAATTTTCACAAATTGGGCACCGTCTCCTTGCTGTGTCGAGTTTTATTTCTGACTAATTTCTGACACTTTTTCATATGTCTACTGGACTTCTGCGTGTCCCCTTCTGGGGAGGGCCTGTCTGGTCTTTCCGTCTCTTTCTCACTCGTCTCTCTATTTCCTGGTGATTTGTAGGAGTCGTTCATAAATTCTGCATCTGAGTATTTTGCAAACATCTTCTCCTGAGTGCTAGCTTCACCCTCTTCGTGTGCATTTTGATGAACAAAGTTCTCAATTTTAAAGACTCCCATTTATTAATAAAAGGCCCAGAATTTGAAAGCTGAAGGGTGTGGCTGAGTTGAACCGAGGTGGGGAACTCATAGAGAGGATCGTGCGGGGCCAGGCTGACAGGCGGCCGCTAAGAGGTGGAGACACAGGAGGAGCCTCACCCCTTTCTGCAGCTCCGCGGAGACGACCCGCTCCATGCGTGTTCTCCAGACACGCCGGCGCTGACGTCTCGCGTCTTTGTGACGCGGGGAGGTGGGTCTGCGTTTGCAGCCAGGCCCAGCTGGAGCCCTCAGTCACCCTCCTGGATCAGCTCTTCCTGAGGATCACATTTCAGCGATGCCCCCAGGTCCTGCAGCAAACATTCCTGAGTTGGGAGCCCGGCCAGAGGCTTGCTGGCCATTTAAAAGATTTACATACTTTTGAAAAGGGCCGAGACAGGAATTCTGAAGAAAAGGGAAGAGGGGGGATGTCTGTCTTATGTGTAACGGGGAGAATTACGCTTCTATTTTTGGGGTGCATTTCCCTTACAGAAGCCCGGGGGGGATGCATCTGGGCTCAGCCTGTCGACACTGGTTCCTTTGGTCTGGGGTGTTTCAGAAGCTCCCCAGGCGATGGGCAGCCAGGGTCCCCAGGACTCGGCGACTCGGCGGAGCGGGTGGTTGGTCACACAGGTCTGGTGGGGGGAGCTGGCAGGGTGCTGGTCGGATGGTCTGGCCAGAGGCCTCGATGGAATCCCACACAATACACTTGGGAACTCAGGGAAAAGTGTCCTAAGGCTTGGAAGCCGTCCAAAAGTATCCCGGATGTCCTGTCCGTGGAGTGCCAGCTCGCGGGCCCTGCAGAAGCTCCGGTCCTGTAAGGGGTGCTCCCTCTTTGTCTTTCTGGACCCGCTGATTTGCAGCTCTGTGGGGGTGCAATGGACCTGCAGACAACTGATTGCAATGCAAACGACTCTTGTAGCTGGAGATGCAGACGCTTTTGTGCAGGAGGGAAACGGTTGCTGTCTGCTTTGCAGAACGGATAACCCCCATCTTACTATTTATGGCCCATAGGATATTTGTCATTGTGCGTGTTTAACAGTTGTGCATCTATTAGCAAGTTCATTTCAGCATTCGTGACTCTGTGTATGTGAATTGTGTGTGTGTATATATGTGTGTGTGCATTGTGTGTGTATATGTGTGTGTATGTGTGTGTGTATATATGTGTGTATGTGTGTGTGCATTGTGTGTGTATATGTGTGTGTATGTGCATTGTGTCTGTATGTATGGGTATATGTGCGTTGTGTGTGTATATATGTGTGTATGTGTGTGTGCATTGTGTGGGTATATGTGTGTATATGTGCATTGTGTCTGTATATATGTGTGTATGTGCAGTGTGTGTATATATGTGTGTATTGTGTGTGTGTGTATGTGCGTTGTGTGTTTATGTGTGTATGTGCATTGTGTGTGTGTATATATGTGTGTATGTGTGTGTGCATTGTGTGTATATATGTGTGTTTGTGTGTATATGCATGTGTATGTGCACTGTGTGTATATACGTATGTGTGCATATGTGTGTGTGTGTGTGCGCATTGTGTCTGTATATATGTGTGTATGTGCATTGTATGTGTATGTGCATTGTATGTGTATGTGCATTGTGTGTGTATGTGCGTTGTGTCTGTATATATGTGTGTTTGTGCATTGTGTGTGTGTATGTGTGTGTGCATTGTGTGCATATATGTGTGTGCATGTGCATTGTGTGTGTATATGTGTGTACATGTGTGTATGTGTGTTTGTATGTGTATGTGCATTGTGTGTGTATATATGTGTGTATGTGTGTGTATATATGTGTGTGTGTGCATTGTGTGTATATATGTGTGTGCATGTGCATTGTGTGTGTATATGTGTGTACATGTGTGTATGTGTGTTTGTATGTGTATGTGCATTATGTGTGTGTATATATGTGTGTATGTGTGTGTATATATGTGTGTGTGTGCATTGTGTGCATATATGTGTGTGCATGTGCATTGTGTGTGTATATGTGTGTACATGTGTGTATGTGTGTTTGTATGTGTATGTGCATTATGTGTGTGTATATATGTGTGTATGTGTGTGTATATATGTGTGTATGTGTGTGTGCATTGTGTGTATATGTGTGTGTATGTGCATTGTGTGTGTATGTGCATTGTGTGTGTATATGTGTGTACATGTGTGTATTGTGTGTATACGTGTGTATGTGTGTTTGTATGTGTATGTGCATTATGTGTGTGTATATATATGTGTGTGTTTGTATATGTGTGTATGTGTGTGTGTGCACTGTGTGTGCATATATATATGTGTGTGTGCATGTGTTTTGCATTGTGTGTGTGCTTGTGTATCTAAACGTTAAATTTCTGCTTCACATCATCCTGGTTCTCCCATCCATCAAAGAGCTAAGTTACCCCTTTGAGGTGGGTTTAGTTTAATTTCTCGTGATGGCCATTTTTGGGGGGACATTACCTTTGGACCGGGATGTGATGACCCATCGTCCAGGACAGAGGAAGCCCCAGGGGCCGATGGAACAGTTGGGGGCTGCACAGCCGTGCGGGACGGCCCTCAGGAGACGGGCGAGGCGGGCTCTGCACACCCGGGACTGGTGTGCGTGGAGGTGAGCGCTGACCCCGGGGCGGGGGAGACGGCCGGGAGAGAGGGCACCGAGGAGCGGGATTCGGAGAAGGAGGGTCTGCCAGGAGCCCGGGATGCTCTCCAACGGACGTCAGAGATCCCACCTGAATTCCACAGACCTGAGGGCTTCCTTGTCCTGTGTTGCTGTTTTTGTTGGCAGTAACTCCATCACCTTATTCCAGAGACGCGGGAACAGGGCTCAGAGAGGGAGACCTTGTCTCTCCAGGACGCCCAGCCAGAAGGTGGCCCTAATCTAATGGGACCACCGTCGTCTGTGCAGTGCTGCGTGGACCAAAGTGTCATTGTGTGGCCACAATGTGAGTGTCCTTTGAGTGCCCACACTCTCATTTTGGTGTCTAGTGATGGAGACAGCAAGTACAAGAGTAATTCACGGAAGAGTGGGGCCCGCAGCAAAGGCTGGGGGTGGATGGCGGGTGTAGACCACAGAGGATAAATTAAGTGGATTATTGGGAAGGGAGGTGGTTTTGCAAGTAGCCTCAACCCTTGTAGGGTGTTGACGGAAACGCCCATGTGTCCTCTGATTTCTTTTTCTCGTCTTATAGCACAGGACAGGACTGTTACTCCTCGTTAGCTGGTTTGTTTTCTTTTTAGATCCTGGGAGCAGAGACCTGATTTAATCAGTGGTCTGTGCAAGGTCCCTCTCGCATCTCGGATTCCACTTGGACCCCCAGAGTTGGTATAAAGATTTCTTTTCAGTCCAAACATTTGAGCGACAGAAGATGCAGGAAGAAGGCTTACTTGAAGTTTTTCATGAGATTAAAGCAGAGCGTCCCTAAAATACGGCTGCTATTAACCCCCCTTCAGAAAGTTGACTGAAATTTAGCTGCCGTGGGGACAGACTATCCACTTCCGTCAGCATCAAAAAGCCCAATGGAATCTTCCACACTTTCCCATTCCCATTGAAGCCCTAAAGCCCCCTCCCTTTTGCTAAGTTTGGCATATAAACCTTTTTAACTGTGCTGTTGGGTGAGCCACGCGTCACTGAGAAATCCCGCTTGTAAACGTAATAAACCTTGTCTGTTCTCCTGTTAATCTGTCTATGGTCATTTAATTTGCAGGCCCCCAACACAGGACCCAAGTTGGAAGAGGAGAAGTCTTCCTCCCCATAATCCCCATCCGCACTGCCCATCCCTTCATCTTCCACCATCAACAGCTTCTCTATGGGGCGTGATAAATGTCTTTAAAGATGCACGTGTGTCTGCGTAATCGGAAGTGTTGTGTGTGTGTGGTTTTATAAATTTGCACACGTTGCTTTGTGCCCACCCTCTCCTGTTGTCAGTCAATGCTACATTTCCATATTGGTCCCTGTTGGCCTGTGTCATGAGGTTCATCGTAACTGCTGCCATAATGGGTATCCATCCTGGTTTACAACACACTCCCCCCAGCACGGGCTCCTACACTGTCTACGGTTCCCCATTGACAACGCCCAGGTGACCATCCTCATAATTGACGGGGTCATTGCTTATTCTCTCCGAATCCTGCCAATTTGCTTCCCCTGCTGGCTGTATCCATTTGCACGACTTATATCTCCCCCTCTTATCTCACACTCACTTTCCCTCACTGGGTTTTCTTGTTGGATGGGAAGAAAAGTGCGTATGTTCTAGAAACAACTCTTTGTGGTTTGAGACTTTTCCATCATGGCCTCTCAGACTTGGAGCTCTCTGCTAGCGTGGATCACGGCGTCGTCTGTTGAACACCATTCCTTCATTTCCACGCAGCGAAACTCGTCCATTTTTACCATCTGGCTTGTGTTTGGGGGTCTTACTAAGGTTCCTTCCTGCCCCTCGGGTCACAGAGCGTCCTCTTGTATTTTCTTACATGGGTTTCTATTTTTATTGTCATAATAAGCTCTTCAAATCCTCGAGGAGACGCCTTCTCAAAGGGGCAGCTATCCCCTCCCGGGGGCAGAAACTGCTTCTTGGGGGTTGATGAAAACATCTTACTCTTTTGAGGTGTAAAATCCCGCCGTACAGACAATGCGTAAATAGGTATAGGGTGTATGTGTGATGTTAAAATTTTACGGGGGCGATTAGGGAGGAAGGTGGCGAGGTCTCCCTAGGAGGTGGTAGGAAGCACAGGTTGAGAAACAGCGACCTCGGATGCCGCTGGGGTGGGGTGCGCGGTAGGGGTGCGCGCCCAGGACCAGCTGCGTGTTAACACAGCCCGTGTGACAGCGTGGGAACGTGGTCCATAGGGTCTGGGTCAGGGGGACAGAGTAGAAGGTCGGCTCGCCCGCCCCTGGACCAATGACCGTCTGTGTGAAGAGCCTTCGGGAGCTCCTTTTGTCAGTGCTTTGCAATCCTTGAGTAGGGAGAGCTGTCTTTCCAAGCAGGATAAGGCTCACGGGGAACCCAGGGGCCGGTCATCTTTTGGGGACCCCGTTCCTGTGGCGTTTGGAAGAGGGGCGGGTGGAGACGCACGACCGGGTGTCAGTGTCCTCGGGACTCGGAGCCGGGAGAGGGAGGAAGAGTCTGACGGGCGGGCCGCAGCGGGAGGTTAGAAGGAAGCTCACGGGGGCTCTGGACTTGGCCCGAGCTCCGCCCCGAGGACGGTCTGGTGGGAAGGGAGGGAAATCTGCTCTGAACGGGGCGTCTGGCCAACCCGGGTGGCGGAGGGCGTCCCCGTGGAGACGCTGTGGACGCGGGTGGGACCCTGTCACCCCGCAGAGGCCGGGCTCTGACAGTGAACTGACTGCACGTGGGAACGTCCTGACATCCTTGCAGAAGGGGGTGTGCGAGGTCCGGCCACCGCGGTCTGGGTTTGGGAAATTTGAGGGGCTATGGAGAAGTGGTCTGAGATGGATGCCTCTGGTCGGTCCGTTTCGCCTGGTTTTTATTAGTATTATGGACCCCGGAGGCGCAGAGCAGGAAATAGGTAACTCGTCCTGGGTTTCGAGACAAAGGTGGGTCATTGCAGAGCGTTAGTTCTGCAGGGACGTCGTGAGGAAGCTGCGTCGTAGCTTGAAAGTTAGTGGATCCATCTATCTATCGTCTATCTATTATTTCTCTATCTCCCTATCTATCTATCTATCTATCTATCTATCTATATCTATATGTCTATCTATATGTCTATCTATCTATCATCTATCTATGTATCTATCTATCATCTTTCATTCCAGCTATCATCTATCTGTCTATCATCTATCTATCTATCTATCTATCTATCTATCTATCTATCTATCTATCTATCATCTATCTATCAATCTATCATCTATCAATCAATCATCTATGTATCTATCTACCATCTATGTATCTATGTATCTATCATCTATCTGTCTATCATCTATCTATCTATCTATCATCTATGTATCTATCAATCTATCATCTATCAATCATCTATCTGTCTATCAATCTATCATCAATCAATCAATCTATCATCTATGTATCTATATATCTCTCTATCATCTATCTATACATCTATAGATCTATCTTCTGTCAATCAATCTATCATCTATCTATCATCTATCTATATCTCTATCAATCTGTCATCTATCAATCTATCTATATGTCTATCAATCTATCATCTATCTATCTATGTATCTATCTATCATCTATCTACCTATCATCTGTCTATCTATCGTTTTTTTCCGGAAGGAACTGAGAGAACTGTTTGCACACATCGGCGTGTCTTCATTCCTCCCATTGCTTGTGCTAATGGATGGACAGAGGCAGAGGGAGGGCCAGTGGTCGTCATGGTGGGGACTTTGTGCCGATCGCCAGGCGACCCCGGCTACTCCCCCGGGGAGACAGGAGGTACTGTGACTATTTCCTTTTCACTCTGGAAAATGTCCGCATTACTCAGATTTCCCCAGAGAGACACCACCAATGGAGGTGTGTGTGCGCGTGCGTGTACGTATGTATACGCAGAGAGAGACCGACATCAATTATAAAGAATCGGCTCAGCCATTATGGACGCCGACGAGTCCCAACATCCGCGTCAGCGAGCAGGGCACCCGGGGAAGCCAGTGGTGTAGGTTCCAGTCCGAGTCACAAGGCCTGAGACCCCAGAGAACTGACGGTGTCGGTTCCACTCTGAAGGCCAGCAGACTTGAGACCCAGGGGGAGCCGGTATTTCAGTTCACGTCCCACAGCAGGAAACACCTGGGGTCCCAGCTCAAGGGCTGTGGGAGGAAATTCCCGGTTATTCAGCGTTCACACCATCAACTGATGAGACGAGGCCCACCCACACTGGGGAGGGCCATCTGCTTCACTCAGTCTGTTGATTCAAATGATAATCTCACCCAGAAACAGCCTCAGACACACCGAGAATAATGTTTAACCAGATACGTGGGTCCCCGTTCATTGTTGACACATAGGATGAACCCACACGGTATCAAAGACACAAGCTGAGCAAGTGAGGGGTGGGTTTTGTTGAGGCTCTTGAAGGAGGCAGGGGACCCCACCTCTGACGATCGGGTGTCTCGGCGGGGTGGTCCTACCCTAGACTTTCACGGGGAGGAGTGGACAGTTTACATGTGGGGTGACTGTTGTTGGGGCGACTGTTTCGTGATCGGGGAGGTCTCTAATCTGAGCAGAAGTTTGTCTGGCGAGTTTCAGGGGGACACACGGTTCTAATCTCAGCTGATCAATCACGGGACAAAGGTCAGGGGCCTGAGGGTCCATGTCAGGCCTCATGCAGAGGGCTTAATGGATTCAGGGGCTGATCTAGGAAAAAGGTTCAATCACAAGAGGCAGGAACATGCAACAAGCTTTACTGAGTGACACTTGGACAGGTTACAGGAGGAGGGGGGGAGGGCAAGGGGGCCCCCGGGGAGGGGATCAGAGAGGGGCTACCTGTCTCGGTGATGTCACTCAGCAGGTGGACTGTTCGGGTCAGCTTGGGGCCTTATAACCTCAAGGCCCTATCATATCAATGAATAACAACTGTCATGTGAGTTTTCCAGGGGTCTGCAAATTAGGCAGGGTCTAAATGTCCAAAATTCTGCTTATTTGGCCTATTTTCTAAGCAATTGGATGTATAAAGATTCGATTTTGGTGCAGCAGTCTTTTGAGCTAACAGATCTCAGCATGCAGCAAGGAAATAATCAGTAAAGGGCTGGTGCACAGAGGCCATCTTTGGCTCATCTATGTAACATCCACTCAGTGAGTTCAGGCAAAAGGAGAAGAGTCAGTGTGAGAGCTGGAGTACAGACTATGTACTGCCCTCAGCTGAGGGAATATTGTGCATTTGGTCCCAGTACGTTGGTGACAGTCTCCACTTCATGGGCTGTGCCAGGCCGTGTCCCCGAGATGGTCAATGTTGACGACTTACCTGCTCGGCACAAGTCCAACCCCACAGGTCAAGGAAACTTCCATCTCCAGGGTCACTGCCTGGGGGGTAAATGTGTCAGAGTGGAATTGCCTGTGGTCAGGCTGGTCGCACTCTTATTTGTTTTTTAATTGAGATGAAATTCATAGAAACGTAAACTTAACTGTTGTTGATCAACTCTGTGGCATTTAACACACTCTCAGTGCTGTGCGACCGTCACCTCTATCCAATTCCAGAACATTTCATCACCTGATTTTTAAATTTTAGATATATTTTAAAATATTGTTAATATTTAATAAATATTAAGGAAGTTCAAATATTAACATTATTTTATTTTAAATTTAATTTTAAATCCCTACCCGTTAGGCAGTCAATTCAAATTCCCTTCTCTTCTCAGAACCCGGCAGCCACTAATTTGATCTACTTATTCTGGACGTTTCGTGTAAATGGAATCACACACGATGTGGGCTTTTGTGTCTGGTTCTCTGAGAATCGTGTGTTCAAGGTCCATGCACCTCGTAGCTGTCAGGGCTTCACTGCTGTTCATGGCTGAGTAATATTCCACTGTGTGGGTGGACCCCATTCTGTCTGTCCCTTCATCCATCGATGGACAATTGGGTTTTTCTGCCCTTTGGTGCATTTGCTGAGGGGACAGAATCTGCTCCCCAAACTGCGTCACTTTGGCATAAGGATTGTTTTGAGCTGGAGGCAATCGAGACACAACAGGTGCAGAAACACACCTTCCAGCCGCGTCCCTGATCTGACTAAAAGCAGAAACTTCTGCAAAATGAGGACAGCCCTGCGCCCCTCTCCCGGGGAAGTTTTATGACCATGAAGAGGACAGACAGTTGGTGTGGAGACGGACCTGCACCAACACACCCACTCCTTAGACCCCCCGTGTGTTTTTCTTCCTACAATTTGCCATCCTCTGGAGCCTGACACTCTTTTCCTTTGTCTCGTCACGTCTTCACACGTCTATGTTTCTTTGTTAAGATGCCGTACTAGCCCAAGTTCTACCCGTCGCTTCCAGCTGCTCAGCAACTGAGCTCCCCGTGTGTGTGTGTGTGCGCGCGTGCGTGCGTGCATGACGCACACGTTAATAAATTTTGTTTTTCTCTCATTAGTCTGTCTAATTTGCAGGCCCCCGCCAATGAACCTAAATGGGTAGAGGGCAAAGTTTTTTACTCCCCTCCGTTGCTTTGCTCGGTTGGTGTTTTCTGCTCCTCAAATCCTCGTGTTTGGGAATCTTCCCGATGGTTAGGGAGTTTTATAACGTGAAGGGGCCCGAGTCCTGGAGGCCTGAGCTGTCCCTCTAGCTGGTCCCAAGTTAGGGTGGGCAGCCCCAGGCGCGTCCGGGGGGTGGAGGTGGAGACCTTTGCATGTGGGGTTCACGTCTATGTTTTGGAGGCTCCGTAGACCATGCTGAACATCCCATTTCTGCCTGTCCTCGCCATCTGGACCAATGCAATAAGTAACTAAGTGCAAAGGCAAAAAAAAAAAAAAAAAGCAAAGAAAAGGGATCTTAATTGAAACCAGTTGCTTCAGAGGCTGCGTTGGGCAAGTCTCCTAACCAGGAAGATGTCATCGGGATAGAGGGTCAAGTGGCAGCCGTCGCTGGACTCTGAAATCATCGATACGACGATTAGGCGTGCTCGTCCAGAGGGGCCGGGTCAAACCTCGGGCGCAGTGTTTGCTGCTCATGATGGTGTATTTGGCTCCCACTGCTAGTTGACTGACTAATCGACTGACGAGGCTCAGACCGGTGGCCTCTGGAGAAAGCCATGCTGCGTTTCTTAACATACGAGGTGTGCGCAGGAACTAGAGGGGAAAAAGGGTTTTTAATGATAATACCTGAAAACTGTTTTTCTCAGGGACCATACATCATTGTCAAGCGAGAAGATTAAACTTATTGTTTCTTTTTGAACCGGGAACTCAAGGTGAGTGGAAATGTCTTGAAATGCAAAACAGCCCGGCAGACAAAGTAGGATGGAGATGAAGGCAGACAAGGCAAGCTTTCTTCCTTTTTCTTTTCAGATGATTCGGGGTAAAACTTTTCTGAAACAACAGCGCTCGAGTAACATCGGGCTTAGAGACGTGTGTTGACGTTATGCATTTTATTTCAAGGCTGGAAAGGAAAGCTATTTTGCTCCTAACTCGGACCATTAGTTATATGGTGGGGGCGGGGTGCAGAATAAATGCTATCATTTATTTAGAATAAAATAAAACACAGTAAGCCGTGCCTCCCACAGCGTGTGCTCACAGGCTCACGGAGGGCACGCCGCGGGAACGGGAGGGCGGACTTCTGGGCAAAAATGCAGGCAGCAAATTCAGACGATCGTGCAGCCGTGTCCCAACGTGCAGACGGAGGCCAAACTCCCGGGTTTTCCTTTTTTAACCGGACCGTTTAGTGTGTCGCTGTCACGTAAGCTGCACGTTTGTTTTCCTTTTCTGTAAAATGTATTCTGATAGCAGTCAAGTTGCATTACACTCATTAGGCGTGTGTGAGTTTACGTGTATATACGTCCACATGCGTGTGGACACATACATATATGCAGACATTATATGTGGATGTTATATACAGACGTTATATATAGATATTGTATGCAGATTATATGGAGGTCTTAAGTGCATGTGTGTGTAATGTATATCTACACACATACATATGTGCACATTGTATATAGACATTGTATATAGATATTATATACAGATTATAGAGAGGTTTTATGTGCATGTGTGTATAAGTGTATATACACACACACGTATACATATACATATATAGACATTGTTTATTATTATACATTTCATATAGACATTGTTTATTACACATTATATATTTTATATATATATATTTAATATACATATTTTATATAGTTTATTATGTATTATATATAGATATTATATATAGATATCGTATATAGACGTTGCATGTAGATATTATGTATAGACATTGTATATAGACGTTGTATATAGGTATTATGTATAGACATTATATATAGATATTGTAGTGGACATTTTATGTAGACATTATATATAGATACATATGGACATTGTATATAGACGTTGTATACAGACATTATATGTAGACACTGCATATAGATATTGTATGTAGACATTGTTACGTAGACATTGTGTACAGATACTATATGTAGACGTTATATATAGACGTTGTATATAGATACTATATATAAACATTGTTTATACACACATGCAGACGTTGCATATAGACATGATATGTAGATGTTGTATATAGATATCATATAGAGATATTATATATATTATATGTAGACATTGCAGATATTATATACAGACATATATAGACATGTATGCAGACATCACATGTAGATATTATACGTAGACATTGTAGATAAACATATGTAGATGTTTTATGTGCATGAGTGTATAAGTGTGCATGTACACACACACAAGGACTTCATGGGTAGATATTGCATGTAGATGTTTTGTGTGTGTGTGCATGTGTGTGCACTCTCATTAGCTTAAAGACACACACACTAAAAACCGTGGGGCGTTTTCTATCCACGTGTAAATCTGGGCTCGTCCTTCTGGAGACATAGGAGGAAGGTTCACAGATGTGTTTACCTGGGCCCATGAGGCCTTTGTCGCCTGTGACCTGCACCCCCTGTGGGGGACGACCCCGACCCCGGCCCTCTAGGGCTTCCCTTCCTTGTGAGGGGCATGCGATCTTCAGAGTTCTTGTGGGAGCCTGGGCCCACGGGATCACACTCGACGGGCCCTGGCTGTTTCGTCTGGGTGCCCATCCGTGTAAGGAGAATGTCCTTCTTCCCGTGAGCGTGCAATATTCATGAGTCTCCCGGTCTGCAGCCGCCCTTGGTCCCCGGTCCCCCGGGAGGTCTGTGCGCGGCATCTTCCCGTCCGTGTCTGGGTGACCTTTTCTTCAAAGTTGCAGATTGACAGATGAGACTGATGAAGGTCTGGAGAGAAGAGAACTGGACGTGGGTGTTCATCCCGATGCTGGGGGAGGGCAGAGAATCTTTTCTCCTCGTAACAGCCACACTCCATCATTACGGGGACAGAAACAGTGCAAAACAGAAAATAAATGTGGCGTGTAGTTTCAGGGACCATATAAGTTGTCCTCTAAGCCGGGGCACTCGGGGGGCACAGGGGCGCTGTTACTGGTTTTGAGGGGCAGACGTGGAGCGGGCAATGGGATGGGTCTCCTCTCGGACGCTCCCTCCAGCTGGAGACGCACAAAAATTCTGTATCTGCTTCCAGCCTTTTTCCCTCTGCTGGTGCGTTTTGGGGGAGAAATGGTGAGTTTGGCTCAGAAGTTATATAAATGGCTTATAGCTTATTAGCAGAGACAACTCGCACTCTATAAAGAGTATGTCTTCACATCCTTCACTGTTTGTCAAAAACAAGATTCTTGATAGCTGCTCGGTATTTCCACACACAGACGCAGCCGCGTCGAGTCCACCGGGCTCTTCTTTGGTGGAATTTGAGTTGTTTCACGCTGGTCCTGGCAGGTAAAACGTCTACTTTCAGATAGACACCACCTTGAGGACAAATTACTGGATCAAACGCACGACCTTGTAAAAGGCCCGATTCATAGCGTCTCACGGCTTTCCGGGAAGGTGGTACTAATTTATTCTTATACCAACACGCTATGAAGTTATGCGGCCAGGATTGAGTTTTATTTTAAAAGGAAAAAAAATGCGCTCTGCAAATTTAACAGTTTTAAAATGGTGTCCATTGTGTTCACTCACAGTCTTTGATTTTCAGCGGTGAACGTTTTTTTTTTTTTTTTTTCCTGTGTATTGGCCATGCATATTTCTCTCCTGTAAATTGGTTAGGGTGGTAGGTTATTTTTCTAACGTGTTTGGAGGTGGGGTGGCAGTGTTTAGGACCATGAGCTTTGGAATCAGACAGACCTAAGTTTTGAATCTTAAACCACAGTGTACTAGTCTATGACTCTGGCCAGTTTCATTAATCTCTTTAATTCTCGGTTTCCCAATCTGTAGCAAATCACCTAGGGTTTTTATGATATTTAAACTCCAGGTCATATGTAAAGTGTGCAGCACAAGATTTTAGTGCACAGAAAGCATTCAATAAATAGTCATTCTTATTGATTTGTCAGAGCTTTTTATATCTTAAGGACACAGGCCCTTTATCATTAATATATCTTACAAATACTTGCCAGCTTCTTTCATGCTATTTAATATGGTTTGTAATTTTTACACATAAAGAGTTTTAAAGGTGCATGTAGCCAAATAGATCAATTTTTCCCGTATGATTTCTTCTATAGTTTTTATTCCTGGAAAGTCCTTCTCAAGAGAGACGTTTTATATTCATCTACATTTTTAGATTTTATGATTTAATTTTTATATTTAACACTTTAATTCATCTGGAATTAATTGTGGCTTTTGATTCAGGATGAGGTCCTGATTCATTTCTTTTGCAAATAATTAACAAATTTTCCTAACACTATTTGTTGAGTAATCCTTTCTTTGTTGGTTTTTTTTTTTTTTTTTTTTGTGAGGAGATCAGCCCTGAGCTAACATCCGCCCATCCTCCTCTTTTTTTGCTGAGGAAGACGGCCCTGGGCTAACATCGGTGCCCATCTTCCTCCACTTTATATGGGACGCCGCCACAGCATGGCTTACCAAGCAGTGCGTCGGTGCGCACCCGGGATCCGAACCAGCGAACCCCGGGCCGCCGCAGCGGAGTGCGCGCACTTAACCGCTTGCGCCACCCGGCCGGCCCCTCTTTGTTGGTTTTTAATAATTTATTTATCATATGTGTTCATAAATACTTGGGCCTCTTTTGAAAGGCCTGTCTGGTTTTCTCCCATCTGTTAATTCTTATTCTAATTCCACACTGCCTTCATTATCTTAGCTTTAAAATAAAATGTCTTTTACTCTTTGAATGGATAAGTCTTTCATCATTGATCTGACATTATAAAAAAAAAAAAAAAGATTTCTTCGCATTCTTACAAATTTATTTTCCAGATGAGCTTCAGATTTATTTTGCCAAAGTTAAAAAAAAAAACTATTTGGATTTAATGGGAACCACATTAAATTTAAACATTAATTATTAAAGAATTGATGTCTTTATGCTATTTCGACTTCCTTTGCAGGAACAGAGAATGTGCATTCACTCATGTTCTCCTTTTCCCGCTCCCTCAATAAGATTTGTGTTTTCCTTCGTATGGACTTCAGACTTACCTGGCGAGGATACTCATAAACATTTTATATTTCTGTTGCGATGTGCCTGGAGTCACATATTGATATTTTCTAACTAGTCAACGTCACTGTACTGAAAGCTATGGAACTTTGCATATTTATTTTGTATCCAACTCTCTTGTCAGATCTGCTTTCGTTTCTCAACATGTTTACGAATCGTTGTCTTGGGGTTTTATTGGTGGTCTGTCACGATCACTTGGAAATGACGTGCTTGACTGGGGGCGGGGAGGGGCTTTCTGCCCGGCTCTGAGGGGACCAGGAACACAGCAGTTTCCTCCTGAAAGACAGGTCGTTGGCCCTTTTGCTGCAGGTTTTCAAGGGCAGAAAGCTCTGGCTTCTCCTGGGAGGGAGACCCCAAATATTGCAGAGACTCTGTAATCCTATAAAATTCAGTGATAAAGAAATATACTGCTATGGTCTGAAGGTCTGTGATCCGCCTGAAATTCACATGCTGAATTATAACCCCCGATAGGGTGGTCTGAGGAGGTGGGGTCTCTGGGGGGTGATGAGGTCGTGAGGGTGGGGCCCCCGTGATGCAATCAGTGTCCTTACAAAAGAGACCCCAGCATCCCTGCTCTTTTCTGCTTTATGTGTTTATACATTGTATCTAACGATAAAGAGACAAAAATCCATTTGAAACACTTGTGTCAATTTTTTACTGACACAAAATTGACAACATTCTATTAGTTTCAGGTGTGCAGCACAGTGATTCGATACATGGACCTCAGGATGGGGCTGTATGTGGAGGTGGGTCTTTAAAGAGGTGATGAAGGTAACATGAGGTCGTGAGGGTGGGTCCTGGTCCAATAGGACTGGGGTCCTTATGAGAAGAGGAGATGAGGACACAGACACACACAGAGGGACGACCACGTGAGGACACGGGGAGAAGACGGCGTCTACACGCCAAAGAGAGAGGCCTCAGGGGGAACCAGCCCTGTGACACCTGGATGTCAGATTCCAGCCTCCAGGACAGGGAGACGATAAGTGTCTGTGATTTAAGCCGCCCATTTGCAGTATTTTTATGGCCACTTGAGCAAACTAATACACGTGGGTTTAAGAATTCGCATTTCTAACAAGCTCCCAGACGGTGGTTCTGCTGCTGCCCCAGGGACCACCCTCTGAGAACCACGGTTTAAATCATTCCAACAAAAGATGGAAAATTTGCTAATTCATTTTAGGATGTTAGCACAAATTAGAAAGCAAACCTTGATGAAAATACTACAAGAAAGCAAATATATGTCCAATTTCCATGTGAATTTTGCGATGCAAATTCTAGATAAAATATTAGCAAACTGAATTTCTGCGCTGACTCTCTGTGTGGGGAATACTGAGTTGTCCTTTCCAAAGGGCAGTGCCTGGCCTGCGACCTGATGGAGCGTGGGGTCAACTATGTGGCTGAAGACCCAGAAATCCATCTGCGTTGGGGAAACCAGGTGTTCGATGCTCCGTCCCCTGCGATGCCCAGAAATCTCCAGTGGAGATAGGGGGCGTGGTGACGTCCCTAATTAATTATGGGAATGGGAGACGGGCTGGAGCTCCATGGGCCTGTCTGCTACAGGGCAGAATGGGGAGGACCAGCAGACCCACAGGTGGGGACAGACGGACGCAGAAGTCAGAAGCAAAGACCTCCGGGTAGCGTCCTGGATCAAGTGGCAGTTCAGTCCAGGCTCAACTCTGCTTCTGATGGTCCTGCTGTCCGGATCCTCTTCCCGCAGATGCTCGCCCGACCCCCTCCGTCCCCTCTCTCAGCCTCTTCCTAATGTCACCGAACATTTAGCATCCCTGTCATCCTCTCTCCAACCACCTAGCTTCCTTTCTCTTCACTCTTTTTTTTCTATTTCAGCCTCTCTCAGAGTTGAGCATGCGACAGAGCCACACGAGAGTTTTATTAAAATGCAGCCAATGCGTTTCTGACTCGGCAGGTCTGGGTGGGACCAAGAGTCGGGGTTTCTCTCCAGACCCCAGTGGACGCTGATGCTGCTGGTCCGGAGACCACACTCTGAGTCGTCGCTTTATTTCATGGCCCTTCCTCATGGTCCTTCCACATCACCTGGCGAGATAGGAGCCATCTATTTGTTTATATGGGGTTCTCAGTCAAGTGAGACGCCCCTCTATCTTGTCATCTGGTGTCCCCAGTCCATGATGTAACGAGGACAGACAGGTGGGTCATCTCTGCGGCCGGTTTGGTTCTGTAAAGCATTTTGAACCACTAAGAGAGATCCTATGACACCTGAGTTCCTATTATTATTTTCCCGTGAGGAGCACAAGAAACGTGTGTTGAAATGGGATGTTTTCCGTGTCGGGGAATTTGGGGTGTGTTACCTGGGAGGTGTGTTTAATCAGAACAAAACCCATTTCCTGAGTGAGGCTGTGAGATGAACCTGCAAACTCCCTGCGATGACACCCCAGGGCCAGCGTCAGGTCAGGGTCCTCGAAGGAGAACTCAGCTCAGACCCCAAGGATGTGGACATTCGCTTCCTCGGCTGGAACATGGTTTCTCCTTTCATATCTGCTCAAATCAAAGATAGAGAAAGGTGGATTCTCTGGACTGTTTCTTAGGGGCTGCAGTTTGTAGTGGGACAGCTGGTGGTCAGCTGAGCACAGAGGCCTTACTATGACTGTGGTGACCATCAGCTTCTGTCATTCAAATATGGTGGGCGGGCTGGTGCTGAGAGCCAGAGCCACAAGCTCTGACGTGGCCAGTGTCCCCGGGTGCAGACTCCGGCATGACCGGCGTTCCTGGGTGCAGACTCTGGCGTGATCAGTGTCCCCAAGGAAAGAAAGAACTCACCATACTGACCTGGTGGGTGCTCACGTGAGGGATGAAAATGGTTTATAATAAGGATGTCTCCATGCAGCGTGAGGCTTCTGCACACACACAACAATGCGTCAGCCAGCAATCGTGTAACAATCACCAAATGCAGCAGATTCAATCTACAACCATTTATTGAGCAGGACGTGGACAATCTGGTTGTTCTCATCTGGACAGATCTTCTGCTCTTGGTTGAGTTTGCTCATGGATCTACCATAATGGGACATCTGGGGGACAGGGGCTGGCTGATCTGGGACGGCCTTGGCCGGGATGGGTCGTCTCTGCTCCCTGTGGTCTTTCGTCCTGAGCAGACCCACCTGGACTCGTCTGCATGGTGGTGGGAGGGGTTTCAAGACATGGAGAAGAAGAGCACAGGGCCTCTTGGGTCCCAGCTCAGAGCTGCCCCACGGCCCCTTCTGCTGCATTGTGGGCCGGACGAGTCACGTGGCTCCACCCGGGTCCAAGGGGTCGGAAGGCAGACTTGACGATTCGGTGGGAGAGTCGCCAGGTCACTTTGCAGAGCGTGTGGGAACGGGGAGATGGCCATGTTGGTGGTCCATCATCAAATTCCCATGATGCTACTGCAGGAGGCAGCTCTGGGGTCCGGAAGACCCTCCCCTGGAGCCTCCAGGGGGATCGCGGCCATGAGACACCCGGATCCCAGATGTCTGGTCTCCAGGACCGGGGGAGCTTGAATTCCTGTGGTTCTCAACCCATTTTTTGCTAATCTGTTATGGTGGCCATGAGGAATTCCCCCTTGTAGGAATGGTGGGCTACTTCTCCACCTCGCCCACCACGCTGGGAGCTGCACGAGGTCCGGAGAGCCCAGATTCCCTCGTTACAGAGCAGCCTATGTTCTCCTGCCGGGGAGCGGCTGAGCCCTGCATCCTGGTGGCCACCAGCATCGTCGACCTTCCCATGATGAGAGAGCGTGGCCCTGGGAGCAGACACGGAAACGATGGCCCCACGTGCTGCTGTCTGAGGATGAAGCCGGCGCTGGAGGACACGGGCTGAGGAAGCAGTCCCAGACGAGGACGTGGAGCCCACCCCGTCGTGAGAGGGCCCCCTGCAGCCACTGGGACTCGGCTTTCTGTGACTTGCCATGAAAACCACGTGGATTCTGCGACCGGGTGAAAGTTAACACCGGCTGGATGCGGAGATGGATGCCGTGCTTTGGGGGAGGACGTTTTCCGCGTCACTTAAGTCTCCATCTCAGCTCGCTTCCTTAGCACGAAAGCTTGGCAAGTAACTAAATCCTCAGATGCACAGCATTTCTTGAGAGTCTGATGGTCTGTGGAGAGGATCCCGGCTCCAATCCAGCCTCTGGGTTTAAATTCCAGGGCCCACCCTCCCTGGTCCAGCCCTGATGATTTATAAAACTTTTCTAAGATCAGATTTTTACCTGCTAATTCCTGACTCCTAGGATGGGTGCAAGGATCCAGAGAAAATGTGGAAAACTGGCTGACCACCACTTTTTGTTTGGCGTGGACGATGCATTTGAAATCTTGAATTAGCTGCTAATATTTTTAAAATGGGGCAATTTGTCATGAAAATCCAATGCCTGGCTTCCCTAAGAAATTTGGAAGAGGTGGCAATCCTGTGTCTGGGCTCCTGCTGGACTGGATGTTGGCTGCAGCTTTAGAGAGAATGCATGAGCTCCATTTAACCACAGTCCCCACCGCTCCCTAACGCCCCCTCTGCTCAAGCCTGCCTCACATACTTATCCTACCTGCCTATCCTGCAGGCATTTAAGTTTGGGGCTCTGGATTTAGAGAAATAACTCCTGTTAAACGTTTAGTGCCTGGGCATTCAAGAAATATTAGTTTGACATCGGCTACAGCTTTCTTAGAAGTAGGAGCTGGTCCCACCTGTATGCATCGGAGACGCCGAGACTGGGGCTGCTCCAGGTGCAAGCGAGCACTCCGATTTGACGCGTCTGAGTGGCAGGCGGATGTCTGGCTTGAGCCGGTCTGCGTGTGAGGGGAGCAGTGGGTATGGGTATTGACGGCCCCCGTCTGCGTGCAGGTGCCAACTGAGCCCCCGGGAGCAGGTGCCCTGGACGCTCGTCAGCCATTCGTCAGGAATTTCTTTAATGGAAAATATGATTTAGGAGATGTAAAAAGAGGCAGACAGAGTCCCAGGGCTTTAGCAGCCGGGCCAGGAGGACGGAGGAGGGAGGAGGGAAACGCACGTCCTTTTCCCAGCCAACTAGACCTGAAACCCCGGGAGAGATGGTCCGCAACACCAGCTCCCCGATCCGTTCCGTGCGTGGTGCGTGCATTTGACAGATAGACACTCCGTCTTTGGAAAGGAGTTTTTCTGACAGTGAGCTTGCCGATAACGCCTAACGAGGCAGAGAAGTGGGATGTGTGGGGCCGGCTGCCCCAGGTCCCTCACGACGGGTGGCTGCCTGTGGCTCGGGCACAGGTCGAGGGTCAGTCCCGTCTGGCAGAAACAGGACATGGGGGCTTCCTTCAGAGGGGCACCATCTGGGTGAGAATCTTTGTCACCAAAGGAACAAATAATAAGGGATTTTTTGAGATGCCTTGGAGGGCTTCAGAAAGAAGACGATGGCAATTTGGCGTTTCACATAATTAATGATAATTGAGACACTGTCACTTATGCCTGGATGCATGGGGCAGAGGGAGGCTGGAGAGGTGGAGTTTCAGCACGGGTGTGGGAGAATAGGCTTGATGTTGGGAGTGGGAAACAGAGAAGAAAAAGGTAATCGAAGGGAAGGAAAAAAGGAAGAGTATGGTGCCACGCCTACACATGTGCACGTATGCACACACATGCACACACCCATGGTCATATTTACACACAGGCAGATGCATGCACAAATCCATAGTCACAGGCACACACGGGCACAAGCAGGCACACACACAAACTCGCACAGCCACACACATACCCACGTTCACACACACATACTTCTCCCTGCATGGGCATGCAAACATCCATGCACACATACACACAGACACAAAACACATTCACACAGTGCAAACATGCATGCACACACCTACACACAACCACATGTAAATGTGCACACACATTCACACAACTGTGCACACAAAACCACATATTTATACAGACGTGAACAGCCACACGAATACACTTGCATGCACAAACGTGCACACACAGGCATACACTCACGTGCTCATATCCACACCGTCACTAACACAGATATGCACGCTGCACATGCGTACACACAATCATGCTGACAGGCACACACTCACATGTACCTGTAGGCACACGCAGGCACACACACAAATATGCATGCACACAGGGCAGAAATGTGCACCCACGTGTGTATATTCACACACTCACACAGATACACACGTGCATGTGAGCATGCACACATGCACACTCACACACATGCTCAAAGATGCACACACATGTGGACAAGCCCGGCCCCCAGATGGAGGCCCCTACAGGGCACAGGCAGCCTCCTCTGTGAGAGAGACGATTTGCCAACTTCACTTCTGCCTTGAGGTTATCTCTGGGGTGAAAAGGGGAAGTCACAGTAAGATTTCAAGGTCTTTAGTGCAAAACAAAGAAGGTAAAAGTAAAAAGTGAGCCTCCCTATTTGCTTGTAGGGACCGGGAAACACATTAATTGAGATTGGAATCATTATTTCCACCACAATTAAAAAAGAGCTGGACGCTGAATCCCGAGTGAGGCTGAAGGGAGCCTTCATGGCCCCGTGGGAAGAGCGTGTCCTTTGGAGGCAGGCCAGATGGTGGTTCATCGTTAGCCAGCGGGTCCAGCACTCGGGTGGACGCCTGGCATTGGAGATTCCCTGTTTTGATGCCAGGAGGGAGGGCCTGTAGTCTGTAGAGCAGCCAGGCTCACCCTTGACGTGCAGCGGGGCCTGCACGCCTGAGGAAGGGGCTGCAGGGGGGACTGTGCATTGGGAGCAGGGGCTGGATGGGGCTCCCTGGCTGGCCACGCTGAGGCCTTCATCTTTTGTCATCTAGGTCCTGGGGGGTGGTTGGCTCAGGGAAGCCATGTGGGAGCACACGGCGTGAGGGGAGATGCAGTGGAGATGGCAGTGGTTTGGCGAGGACTCACTTGAGTGCATGCATTCCTGCACACACATGCACAGTGAGATGGCCACACACGTGCACTCGTGAAAACACACATGCACGCGGGTGCACACGTGCTCAAACCATATATAATGGGCACACACACACCCATGTGCATGCACCCACATACACTCACACCATCACACATGCACAAACATGCATGCACACGGGTACACACTTGCTCACAGCCACGTATAAAAGACATGCACACACCTATGTGCACACACAGATACACTCATACTGTCACACACACAATCATGCATGCACACACGTGCAGTCTTCCTCATAACATATAATGCACATGCACACACTTCTCCACATGCACGCCCATGCATGCACACATGCATGCACGTACACACGCCAGCCCCCACCGTCACTCACACAGGCCCCTGCACCTGTGGGGCAGAGGGGAGGGACCGAGAGGTGCTGCTGCACTGAGACCCAGTGACCCCGTGAGTAGCAGGGGGCGGGATGAAGTTGGGGGCTGGCTGACCCACAGCTGGAGGGGGGAGGAAGGGGCAGAGGAAGGTGTGGTATCTGGCCTTGGAGACATGCGTCCACGGCACACCCTTCGGGTCTCACCCAGGAGAGGTCTGGGCTGGAGGAGGTGACTTGGGGGTCATCTCGCTTCATTGGCATTGGTGGCAGGAAGAGAAGGGGCCGCCAGGGGAGGGCAACGTAGGGAAGGGAACGGGAGAGAGGCAGAGGTGACGTGCAGGGGACTGGGAGGGGCATCCGGAGAGCGGAGCCCAGAGAGGGAGCCCGGAAGTCAGGGGACATGCCCGTGGGCGCCGGGAGCCAGAGGACGTCACAGGAGAAACCCCTCGCCTCCACCCCTGGTCCATCCGGCCCCTCAGAATCAGCTCAGGGCCAGCGTCCTGGCGGCTCCTGGGTGCCCCAGGTGAGGCCCACCCCACCCACGGGAAGGTCTGGGTTGAGCACTGTGTCCGTCCCGAGGGGCCACAAGGGGCCCCCACCTGTCCCCGTGTGTCCCTGCGCACAGCACAGCAGGGCGCAGGGGACGGGGGGTGGGACCTGCTCCCTGGCGCTCGCACCTGTGCGCAGGGCTGTGAGGGGGCTGCGGCGTCCCGGGCACAGGGCTGGGGCCCCGGGATGGAGAAAGGGGGCTCCCAGGGGCTGCGCTACAGAAATTCCTATTTACAGAAGAAAAAATGCTGTTTTATAAATACACTGTCATGCACAGATAATTACCAAGAAAAGAACATTTGTTTGCAGGAAAATTGGAATAATTTTGGGGGGCGGGCTGGGGAGAGGGCCCAAAGATCCGGAAGTTTTCGACCATCCACTGGGTCAGAGCTTGGAGTCACGCTGAGAAGGGCTCCAGAGTTGATTTATGGGGGACAATCATGAATTGATGGCAGGGCCCTCTGCCCTCATCATTCTGGAACCTTCTTATACTGGCTTTCCACTCTCCTAACCCGTAGAGGGTAGCACCTTTTTAATAAAAGCTCCAAGTTATGTCAATCCTATAGATCTCAATCCTGTTCCTTCTTTCCCCCCAGGTTGCAAGCTTGGGACAGTTTACACACATCAGGACACAAGCGTCGTGTAAATATTGCATCATACAGGGACGTCTTTTCTAATGGGGCGTATTTAGAAAGCCTCCTGGGCTACAAATTTCCTGGTCCTATTATTTGCAGGCAGAATTTCGGGTCCATCTCAGATCCGTCCTGGGAGATCTGACCCTCTGTCCTTTAACAAAGTTTCTCAGAGTCCGTATATTCGTTTTAACTAGGTTTCAATGCTAGATGTATGCAATTTTCAAAAAGAACGTAGCAGACACTGTGGGTTTCGTGGAATTAAAAGGAGAGGAACGGGGAAGCTCTTTTCCGGGTCTGGTATTTTCTCCGTCGTGTTGGGTAGTTGAAAAACGCTGTGCCCGTGATTGCATCGCACACGTGGAAATGCCACCTTTTCAGTAAATCCTGCAGCGCCTGGGCCCCTTTAAAATCCTACAGTAATTATTTGAACGATCACTCAAGTTATTTTCTTCATTGGGAAGAATTTTACGGCCGCGTGGTCTAATGAACAAGCCCTGGAATCGACGGCACCTTAAAGATTTCAGAGGCGGGGCGTCTCTGAGCGGGGAGGAGCCGCTCTGAGCAGCGCACAAGGCGGTGACAACTTGACTTCTCTCTTCCATATTTTAAAAACAAATCTCGCGCCTGGGAACTTTCCACGCCATCTCTGTTATCCCGACTAATCCAGCTATTCATTTACCAGGGACGGTAATTAGGGGAAAATTACTGCCCCAGGAAGACGGGAGATTAAAATGCAGCCGAGCTGCGGGACGCGAGGCTACCCCCTCCCCCCAGGCTCGGTTGTTTTCCATCATCTTACAAATCCTCTGACAGAAAGTTTGGGGTTTTTTGAGGCAGAGCTGGAAATAATAAGCCATCTGGCTTCCTTGAACATGACAGATTAAAATGATATACAGTTAGAAGGGTTCCCATTCAGTTGCTAATGTCTGAAGACACAGCAGCCCGGGTGGACAGAACGGTCTTTGCAGGAAAGAGGGGCTGAAAAGACCTCCTCCCAGGGATGGCCCCGAGCAGGAGCCTGGCACGTGCACTGAGCAATTTTACCAAGGAGAGCCAGGCTGGCCCTATGCCTTTCCAGCTCATCTATGTCCATCGGTCGGGTGGCTCTGCTTTATTTCGGAGGCCAGCAGGAGAGATAAAGGCCCCGGTCCCTTCCCTCCTCTGCACAGTTCGTTGGGTTGCAACATTTGAAAGACGTGCCCGATGCACCGTGGGTGATAATGGGAAACAACAGGCCGTGCAAAACGGCCCTGTTATTCCTCAAAAGTGAATGCAAAGGATGCCTCCAGAACTTGCTGCCATGCATAACAGCAACGTGACGGACACTGGTTTATTTCCAGTGTCTCCCTTCGAGACGGGCGGCTTATTATTCTTGCTGAGATAATAAATAGTACTTGAGATCGTGGAAGGCTGTGTGCAAAGCACGTCCCCGTGGTACATACACGGTGGGATGTGGTGCTTATAGTTTCCTGCTCTGTAATGCACACGGAGGGGGACGCCCAGCCGGGAGGAGGAAGACGGGACCCTGTTCCCGGGACCCCGCATGGAAACCACAGCTCACATCTGAACTTGGGTGGTATGTAGACTATTTGAGTAACAGCTAACCAGGTATGTCGACAATTCCACCTAAGATGTTTATTATCTCTGTCTGCAGAGGTGCCCGGTCCCCGGCGACTTTCTATGGAGTCATTATTCGGTTCCCCGTGCCATCTGAAACCAATCTCCAACCTCCCCTGGTTAAAGACGGAGTCCCTCCCAGGACCGCCGTCTCAAATATCCCAAAACGGGGAGATACGATATTTCTGTCTCTAGGGCGGCAGAATCCAGCAGTCACAGAGGGGCAGACGTGGCTGTATTTGGGGTTCTCGAAACGCGGGAAACTTGGGCTCTAAAATGTTAACATCTCGCCTGTTCTTTTCCCAAAGGGTTTCAGACTGACCCAGTTCCAGACGGAAGTCGTCCCGCCACACAGAATTTGTTTTTTAAATAATTTGCATCTGAGGACTGGCTTCTGGGTGGAGCGATGAAGAAAAGATGGCGCTCCGTGGAATGTTGGATGTGTGTTTTGTCGACGGCAATCATTGTTTGTAATAGTGGCCCTGCATGGGCGACACCCCTGTGTCCAGAACGTCCACATGGCCCCAGAAGCCTGGCCTCTGTCCACCTCTGTCCTCACGCTGCTGGCCCGACCTGCACGGGTTTTGCACCAAGAGCTCTCGACTTCTCCACTCAAAGAGTGGTTTCTTCTTTGCGCCCATCTGGTTTGGTAAAATGCCGCGGTGGTTTAATTGGGGCCCCGGCAGTCTGTGGACCTAAGTCACGTGTTGAGCAGATGGACATAGAAAGCCGAGTCCTTCCTTCTTGTCTTCTGGGCGGGTTCCTGGTCCTGCTCACTGTTCCGCGTCCTGCGAGCATCGGCCACCCGGCTGTGCTGAGGTCCACCGACCTTCATGAGCAGCGAGGGGTCTGGCGTCTCTCTTTTGCATCAGACTAGAGCAGGATTTCGTTTCTCTGTCGGGGACGTGACGAGCAGATTGAGTGAATTCACCCTTTTTGGGGTCTGGGCTAGGACTCGGGGAAAGCAACTACTTTTGGGAAGCAAACATTCTGGATATTTTTTGGAGGGAGGCTCGTTCAAGGACGGTATCTCCAGAGTTGGAATGACGCCCCACATTAGCCAAGATGTGGAAATAAACTTAGTGTCTATTTACAGATGAATGGATAGAGAAAATGTGAGATATACTTAGGTGTGTGTGTGTGTATACAAATGTGAGTGTATATATGTAAGTTAAAATTTATCCTTTACAAATTGTAAGTTGTTTTTATGACTAAAGAGGCATCACCTCGTTCTGTGCTGACCATCTGAGGGTCCAGTGGAGAGTGGAGAGATGGTGACCAGGGTCCACTCCCCCTGTGCTGACTGACCATCTGGGGGTCCGGCAAAAACTCGAGGCCACCCGTGGAGTTGGTACAGCCGGCATCAGAGGGGTGCTGACACGCTGGTCCTTGCACACAATCCCCCTGCACACGCGTGCACACACGTAAACACAGGCAAGTCTTAACAACAAAGCAGTCACACGATTTAATTTACGAGCGGGCGGTGTGTCTTGTTGCATGCAGTGGCGAGTCCCCGAGGACGTATTGGACCCTCCGTGAATTAACCAGGGTCCTGGAAGGCGAGCGAGGATGTGCTCAGAACAGGTGTTTGGAGGGAAGTTTGCAGACAGGTTCTTCATGCAGGCGCGTACAGGGGACCCTCAGAGTGGTGGGCGGCGCTCGGAGCCGTGGGCACCGCCGGCTGGCAGATGCACCTGGGGGAGCTGCCTCGGGGACCCTGCCAGGCCACCGGACAGGAGTGGGGGCAACACTGGAGGGTGCGTGGCTCACCAAGTGTGAGCTGCGGGATAAAGACGCAGACGCCTGGCTTTGCAGGTGGAGGAAGGGGCCACGAATACACCCCCAGGAATTCAGGGGCCTCGGGGAGCCAGGGACGGGTGGTCCCCCGGATTGTCCAGGAGGACGTGGCCTCTGAGTCCACCTCCGACTTCAGACCTCCAGAACCATCAGAGAACGAATTTGCACTGATTTAAGCTGTCTCGTTTAAATGTGTTATAGCAGCTCTAGGAAACTCCTGCAGATTTTCAAATCTCTGTCTCCTGACGTCGAGAGACACCTTTCTCTAAACCCACGGCTTTTCAAGACTGAAAAGGAACCGGGAGGGTCGTCACCAGAAGCACATCCGCCACAACTAAGAGAATATGAGACCGAATCCATGTCTGTTTTCATCTTCGCTGGAAGTGAAAAACAGGTTGCCCACGGTGCGGCTCCCACAGGACTGAGGAACACGTCCCCTCGTCCCTCTGTTTCCGTTTTCTTAGCTCCCATCACCGTTCCGGGCTTGTGCATCATTCACGCTGCGTGGGGATGTTCCTTGTTCCTGTTTTCAGGAACCAAATCGCGGGGAATGTGGCCGTTGCAGAAGGCGGGTCCCGTCTGGGCTCACGGCCGCCTTCTTCGTGTGGTTCTGTAGCAGAATGGGGACCCGCACCAGCGAAACGCCGCCTTCCACCCCCGTGACGCGGGTCTCTGAGGACGCGCCTGCTTATGATCCGCTTACGGACGGACAGAAAGCCACCGAGAAGGGGCTCCCAGCCAGGCTGCACCATCCTCATTGTGAAAGAAGCTCTGCTTCTTCTTGAAAGGTGCGTGTTTGCAGCCACAGGGTCCATCGCCCACGGGGTTGGGCTCACCCAGCAGCGGCCTCCCAACCCCAGAGGTGGCTGTGCATCCTCCCGGGGACTCGCCGGGCGCCGTCTGCCACAGAAAGGTGTGGCTCGTCCTCGAGGCCTTCAGCATCCAGATTCAGCTCTGTTTGTCCCCGGTGCTGGCTGCTCTCCGACGGCGGGCGGCCACCGCAGCTGCTGCCCTCTCTGCTGGTGAGAGCTCCCGCCACCCTGAATCCATCTTCCAAAAAGTGGTGCGTGCATATGGCCGGGCGGCGGGCGACGGCGCCGTGGTTGGTCTGCAGGCTGCTGGGTTCTGCTGGGGGAAGAGCGGGGTCCACCTGGGAGGAGCCGCTGGCTCGGGGAAGCCCATCGAGAGCGGCGGCCCCGGAGGGCGGGTGTCTGCATGGGTGGCTGTGTCCCGCATCACACGCTGACTTTGCCACCTGCTTTGAGGATGTCGGATGTCAACGCTTCCCGGGCGTGGGTTTGTTGAGGCTGCTCTCCGGCTCAGGAGGTCACAGGAGCTCTGTAAATTCTGATGCTTCCCAGGGGAATGTAATTTTGGATTTCACTGTAGGTTTTGGGACGTGTTAGTCTGCAGGGGCTGCCGTAACACAATGCCACAGACGGGGCAGCTTAAATGACACACTGAGGGCTCACAGTCCTGGAGGCTGGACGTCCGGGGTCAGGGCACCAGCAGGGTCCGGTTCTGGGGAGGGCTCTGTTCTCAGGTTGCAGACGTCACCTCCTCGCTGGGTCCTCGCCTGGTGCAGACAGACCTCTGGTCTCTTCTTCTTATAAGGACGCTAATTCCATCACAGGGCCCCACCCTCATGACTGCACCCAACCCCAATCACCTCCCAAACGCCCCACCTCCACATCCCATCCCACTGGGGGTCAGGGCTTCCGCACATGGATTTGGGGGGACACACACTCAGTCCATCAGGGTAAGTGAAGTCTCACGGGATGATGGTGCATGAGCTGCGGGCTGGTGTCTCAGCTCACACGTGGTCGCACATCCCTCACCTCCCGCCATGTCCGGCCGCCTCCCACATGTGGGTTGTCGGCTGCCTGCTCCCCCCGTCCTCTCCCACCCAAGGGTGTGAGAGGGGGTCAGAGGAGGTGATCAGTCCCCATGTATCGAGTGACCCAGCAGGACCTTGAGTGTCCTCGAGAGTCTGCACGTGCTCGTAAAATCCCATTCCGTGCACAGAAGAAACCCCACAGCGGGTTGAGAGACCCCGAGGGAGAAGGGAAAGAGCTTTCTTCCTATGTTTTGAAGAAGGAATCCACATTTTCAAGTCTTTTCCTGAAAGGAACACAGCCGGCCTTTTGTTCCTCTAACAAATTCCGGGGTCTTAGGGCCACGTCTTCCTGACCTGATTTCCTCATCGGCCAGGTGCAGAGATCTGACTGTGTGATCTGGGGCCTTTCTCCTCTCAAATGCTGGGCTTCAGGAAGGGGAGGATCCAGCCGAGGAGGTCAAAGGGCAGCACACTTCTTCTGTGAAGGTCCACACTGTACATATTTTCAGTTTTTCGGGTCATAGGGCCTCTGTGGCAAGCACTCAACTCTGCCGATGGCCCCAAAGCAGCCACAGGCCATATGTGAATGAATAGATGTGGCCCCGTACCAATAAAACTTTATTTACAAAAACAGATGAAAAGCCGGATTCGGCCCACGGGGATCCCTGATCTAAACCCTTGCACAGCAAAGTGGGGATCCTGGGCCACCACCTGGGAGCCGCCTGGGAATGCAGACCCTCAGCCCCTCCCAACCCCACTGACTGGACCTACTGACCCAGAGGCTGCATTTGAGCCAGATCTACAGGTGGTTTGTAAACGAATTCCGGCTACCGGTGAGAGGTCGCTGAACGTGGAGATGGCGACAGATGGGCACGCGCAGCTCTCGAGAGCCGCTTTGCACAGGTCCGGCACACACACCACTGACTCGGGCACTGTAACCGAGTTCAGACCTTCAGTTGCGAGGAAGGACCAGACGCTGGTGGGTACGGGATCCTCGAGGTCGTTCAAAGGCATTGTCTTCTGTCCCTTGCTGGAGGAGGCACGGGGCCACCAGCTGGGCACACGCTGGCACGTTATGACGTGGAATGCGGCTCCTGAAAATGGACGTGGAGGTGGGGAGAGAGGCGTGGGGAAGGGAGGGCTGCCCGGTGGTGCACGCCTGCCTGCACAGAGGGAGGGGTGCAGTCCTGGAACACGGGGAAGCGGCGTAAAGCGCCGAGGGCCACCCGTGGGGCGCTCGATGCACCTCCACCATCCGCCCTTCGTTACAAATTGCAACAATTTTTGTTCGGCTTGTGTTTGTTACAATCTCTCCCAGCTGAAGGCCGTTTTAGAGAAGTTGCGTTATTTCCTAAAGCGAGTTTACAGCCCAGAGCACACGTCCGTAACTGTAAAATCTGCCTGTGAGGGCTGTTTCTGGGGGAATGTCAGCTGTTTCCTCCAGGGTCTCGCCCTGGAACGTGAGAGCATCTTTGGTCCATTAGCGAGGATCACAGGTGTGATCTGGCCACACCTGTGGCCGGATCAGTAAGGTTGCCTCAGCATCTCAAGGGGAGACTCAGAAGGTATCCCAAAGCAGGTGTCGAGGGTCCCTGCACCCCAGGCCTTGCACCGGACCCTGGGGACACGGGGACAAATGAGTCCCCGTCCGGCCCTGTGGGATCTGCCGGCAGGGGAGCAGACTGTAAGTGCCCGACAGACAATCTCATTATCTAAACAGCTGCAAATCCGAATTATTTCACAGGCTGTACATCCACTCTAAAATATGCACGCTTAAAAATAAACAAAACCCCAAATGCTCTCATCGTTTTGGTCTTATGTAGACCCCCCAAACCCAGACCCGCAGGATCGCTCTTATCGTCGGCATTTTCCGTAGCTGGCTTTAGCTCCGACAGTAATTTCAGGAAATTTCCATCTCCCCTTCTCTGCCAGTCCTCCCTTTCTCTGTGAGTCGGTGAGCCACGTCTGACCCTGGGATGACACTCGAGGGAGCCGTTCAAAAGGAGGCTTCCGTGCAGGGCGGGCGGGACTCTGTCAGGCGAGGCGCCCGGGCGCTAATGAAGGGTGTGTGCGTGCACCGTGCAGCCGGTGCTCCAAACGCGTCCTCGGACGGTGCCGGGTGCTCCTGAGCCACGGGGCCGGGCATGCAAGGCTGGATCTGGAGTGCCTTTGATTTCCGAATCCCAGAGACGGACGGGAGGAAGGAGCGTCCCCGGACCTCGGGTGTCACGCAAGCTGGATGGATTTCATCTTCCTTGAGGCTCGGTTGGCTTTTAGAGTTTCCCGTCCCTCTGTGCTTCTTCTGCAAGGAAAAATGCAAATGAGCAGAGACGTTAACTAGGCCGGCCCTCGGAGGAGGTGACCCTGGTGGCTGTCGGCTCCGGGCTCGGGCGTGGCCGAGCCGTCACACGCGGGAACGCCTTGCAGAGGAACCGGGCCTTCTGTTTCATCAGCGCCCACTGTGCAGGATAGAAGCCGCCTAATGAGCCGAGATCAATCCTGCCAGGGGAATCTGTGATATGTGCCGTGGGTCACCGGTCGTGGATGCGCCCCCATCCTCGCCCCCTCCCCTGAAAATAAATAAATAAAGCATCCGGCCACCCGGCATAAAGGGGACCCGGTGGCCGCCGTGCCTGGCATTTAAGTGTCACCGTGGCTGGGCCTTTGAAGCTGTTTAAATTCCTCCCCTACTTGGGTCATCTCGTGTTTCACGGAACGAGAAGCGTCTGAGTCGGAAAGGGTGGACAAACATCGCGGGCTGGAAGGAGGATACACCGCACGGGAAGTTTGTTCCCGTTTTTCTCTTCGGCTGTTCCCGGCTTGGAGATCAAAGTCCCGACTGGGCCCTAATTAGGAAACGCAGAGGCAAGATTCGAGGCCTTCTGGCAGGGAACGGGGTCTCGGAGGGTGCCGCGGAAATCTCCCCCAGATTTAAATAATTAATATGACACCTTGAGCTCCGAATGGGAACATTAAAAAAAAAACACACACGCAGAAGAGAAACGAGAGGCCGGCATTGGAGTTTCCAACAATACCCGGCCGTTCCTGGTGGGGAACATGCGGGGCTCTTTGTCATGCTAAGGGGTCCCTTTGTTGGTGCCGGTCTGGACAGGGCCTGCCCGAGGAAGGAGGCTCAGAGGAGAGCGGGAGCTGGGCACGGTCATTTAATGGCGTTTAATCCCCTTAATCCGAGCAAGAATGGCGATCCCCCGGTGCAAATCTGGTCCCCGAAGCCCCACGGAGCCAGCGCCTGGCTGGGCAGTGCGGGGGCCTCGGAGAACCAGGGAGAGGCCTCCGTCCTTTCTGCCAGCCCGGCTTTGTGCCCCGTGTCTCGGCTGCTTTCTGCAGCCATCTGAGCCGACCAGCAAAATCAAATTGAAATCAGCTGCAAATCCCACATCCAGGGAGGGAGCACGGTGGCCAGGCCCGATGGAGCCCAGGGATGCTTCTCCAGTGGTGCACAGCCCCGGCCCCCGCTCACGTCCCCGAAGAGCCCCGGGCCTTTGTGGGGGAACGGGATCCTCTGCTGGGTCTGGAGGCGGATTAGTTCTGAACGGTGGGCTCCGTGCTCTGGGAGCCTTTCTGTGCAGTCCATTAAGACTTCATAAAGCCGAGGGCTCCCCTCCCCGTGCTGAGACCTAAAGAGGGTCCGTGGGTCCCGTATGATAACCCGGCACAAAGCAGAGCAATGTTACAAAGGCCCCTAAATGCAGGGCTGGCCCCACGTGGTCAGGGCATGAGGCCGCCTGCCGTGGGGCCACCGGGTGGGCTCTCCCGGGTGTAGGGGGACACGCTGGGTCAGGGATCCTATTTATGGCTGATTTCGTGTGTGAAGGGTGAAGCTGGGGAGGAGAGGGAGTTGGTGACAAGAGATAGGATGCTCCTGGGGACTGAGGGGAGAGGGGTCAGACGGGGAGGAAGGTGGGGGCCGTGTGTGTGCGTGTGTGCGTGTGTGTGTGTGTGTGTGTGTGAGATGGGGAAGCTCGGGTTTCTGCTCTGGGCCCCCTCACAGGCATCCCTGCTACAGGGTCAGGTGTGAAGGGGCCGTGTTGGTCCCGATAGTGACGACTGCCCTGTGCCTGGGACAGTCATGATGCTCGTGGAGGGAGACAGGGGGTACGGGGGCTTCTCTGGGGGTAGATGTGTGGGCACACACACATAGATGCACACCATACACACACACAGATATGTGACACACACACACAGACACCCAACACACACAGAGACAACACACACATATAGAGACACACAGACACCCAACACACACAGGTACACAACACACACAGAGACACACAGAGAGACACACACACAACACACAGGACACATAGCCACACAACAAACACATAGACACACACAAACACACAACACAGATACACAACACACAATAGACACACATGCACACATACAGACAACACACACTTAGACACACACAGACACCCAACACATACACACAGAAACACACAGACACACAACATACACGGAGACACTGCCACACCTAGACACACACAGATACACAACATACACATAGACACACAGATATATAGACACACAGCACACACAGATACACATAGATGCACAAAACGCAGAGAGACACACAGACACACAACACATGCATAGACACACACAAACACAACACATATAGACACACACAGATACATGCAAAATCCCAACAAACACAGAGACACACAGACACACAACATAGACACATACAGACACTACTTACACAGGGACACACTACCCACACACTACCCACACATTATACACACGACACTAAACACAGACACACACCACACACACAGACATACCATGCACAACACACACATATACATACTACACACATCATATACACATATAGAGGCACAGACACACAAGGCACGACAACACCCCACACACTACATACATACCACACACAACACATACTGCACACACACACTACACGCACGCATTATTCACATGTAGACACACAACACCCGCCCCCCCCCCCCGTCACACACACCCACACAGACGGTGAGGATCATTCACTTCCACCGAGTTCTGGGTGTTATCTGAAGTGCGTTAGTGTCTACACTGGACCCATCCCCCCTGATGGTGCCTTGGCGCCAAGTCAGGGAACACGTGAGTCTGTGGACACGGTTTCCGTCATGGGAGGAGGGCAGCCCCATGCCGTGTAAACCAGTGTTCACACGACAGTCGAGCCCTGGAACGCAGCCGGGGCCGTCCCCTGGCGGGTCACTGCTCTGTGGGTTTGCTCCTCTCGGGGAGGGATGGCTTCCGGGAGACCCTGGGGCTGTGATGACGGGCGTCATCACATCCTGTTCACAGCTGCTCCGAGATGTGTAGGCAGCTGTCCGCGTGGCTGCCCAGGAAAGCCAGAGGGGTGGTGAGGACGCTGGACCCGGGTGGAGGAGGATTTAAGGCGGGAGGAGAGAGCGGGCTGATGGGTGTAGGAACAGGTGTGGAAGGATCCCCTGTGGCTGCCACCCACTCCGGACTCTCCCTGGGCCGTGGTTCAGAAGAGGCGGACCTGGGGTCCCTCGAGACACAGGGGGTGGTTCTCAACATTTTGTGCTCAGTTCCCAGTCCACTCCGGCTCAGGGTGTCTTGAGGTCAGCCAGGCATCAGCTTTACCACGTTCACACTGGCCCTTCAGAGGCTGACGGTCCCCATTGCCCCTGCTTTGAGGCTGGAGAGCTCAAAAATTCAGCAATGGGAATCCTATGCCCAGGCCATGGCTCTGGACTCTTAGGCATTTTCCTAGAGCATCCCCTGGTGGGACCCTCCTGGGACACAGAATAAGGAGAAGGAGGTGTTCCTAGGAGGGAGGGAGCAAGCCACATGGGGGTCCCAGGTGTCACCAGAGTCTCATGGATGCCAGGGTTGGGGGAGCAAGGTGGGAGAGGCAAGGGCTTCTTGGTTATGGAGAACGGTGTCATTTATAGAGGTGCCCCCGTGTGGTACACAGAATAATGTCCCCAAAGACTTCTGCGTCCTAATCCCCGTGTGGTAGATGGAATAATGTCCCCAAAGATGTCCACGTCCTAATCCCCGTGTGGTAGAATAATGTCCCCAAAGACGTCCACATCCTAATCCCTGTGTGGTAGACAAAATAATGTCCCCAAAGACGTCCACGTCCTAATCCCCGTGTGGTAGACAGAATAATGTCCCCAAAGATGTCCACATGCTAATGCTCAGAACCTGTGATTATTACCTCTTATAGCAAAAGGGACTTTCTAGATGTGCTTCATTGATGGATTGGAGATGGTGAGCTCCTTCTGCATTATCCAGGTGGGATCTACATGCAATCCTAAGTGTCTTATTGGAGGACAGCAGAGGAAGGGTTTACTAAAGAAGACCATGAAAATAAAGAAAGCATGAAAATTCAAACAAGGTGGCACTAAATAGACCACGGAGGGACACTTGCTTGAGGTCTGAGCTGGAACCAGAAGGCAGCCTCGGCTGGGATCATGCATTTGGGCCACTCAAACTTTTCTCATGTCTGTGAATGGCAGGGAAGGCACCGTGAGTATTGATCTGGGGGTTATCCACACATTTTAGCGAGTAGGCGAATTTGCTCATGAGGAATCCGCATGTAATGAGGAGGGACTGTGCCCCTGAAGACCACCGGGCCCCCATGAAGACATGTGCTTGGGAGAATAGAACTTGCTCCCACATGCACGCACACTTGTCTGACTTTGCCGTGAGTGAGAATGTGGGTCCAGGTGGACGGGCTCAGAGTCGAGCCATGAGTGCATGTCTACTGCCTCCATGTGGGTCCTAGGAGCTCCACCTGCTGCATTAATGGAGCCATGGCACCCCCTCCCCCCAACAGTTGACCACATGGCTTTGCCCAGCAGATGGAAGCCTGCCGACCTCTGGCTTCTCCATCCCTAATGTCCTCCAGGGATTGACTGAACATGCTCAGCCCGGAAAATATCCACCGGTGCGTCGGAGTTGGGCATTCCAACCTCACCGCCAACTGGAGTGTTTTTGGAGGGGAGGGGCTACCTTTTAGTGCAGGGATGACTGGGCACATCCCTTGGGGCTGTGGATACGTGGGGGCGGCAGGCAGAGCTTCCTTCTGGTGCTGGCCCATCTCTCCAACAGAAGATGGAGAATCCTTTTACAACAGGATTGATGGTTCGCTCATTGGCTCTTTCAATTCTGCAGCCACAATTTTCTTAATGATGTAAGTGCAGGCTCTCCTGGTCGAGAAGGGTTCCAGGATGGGTAAGACGGGGTCCATGTGTCATGGACACTCTACAAGACATGACAGTGATGGACGAGTGGCCACAGAGGGCTGGGGCCCAGCAGAAGGGTGATGGTGGACAGCCCAGATGGGACGGGAACTTCTCAAGGGGAGTCTCGGTGACACCATAAGGAATATATATTTGGTCTCTGCCTCCAGGTCACGATGTGGGAGGTCATAAATCCTTCAGAATTTCCTGGATGATAGGAGCATCTTTTGTCCTAATGATGTGACTCCTGGATGGCTCCTGGGTAGGGCTGGTCACCAGAAGGACCACACCATGGTTAGAAGCTTGGAACTTTCAGCCCCAGCCCCATCCTCCAGGGAAGAGAGAGGGGCTGGAGATTGCAATCAAAGACCAATAATTACTGTCTTGACCCTTGAGACAGTCGGTCTTGTCCCAGAGGAACAGGTGGACGCACTGACTCCTGGGTGGCTGCCCTCTAAGGGGTCCCAGAGGGGATCTTGCCAGCCCCTCCATCAGCTCCAGCTCTCCAAGTTCCTCTGCCCCTGCCATTGTGGAATCTCCTGCAGCTCTATCTCCAAGTCCTCAGAGGTGACGTCCAGTGACAGTGGTGTCGCCTCCCAAAAAAGCCCCATCTACTCTCATTTCCAAAGCTCCTAGGTCATCATCGATGGCTTACACGAAGGGTCTGCAAACTACGGCCCCAGGGCAAATATGGCCTCCAATTTGCCGTTTTTGTGCAGCCTGCAATGTAAGAATGAGTTTTATGTTTTTGAGCGGTTGGAAAAAAAAAATCAAAAGTAGAGTGATATTTTGTGGCCGGTGAAAATTATATGAAATTCAAATTTTGGTGTCCATAAAGTTTTATTGGAACAGCTCAGCCCATTCCTTTGTGTATTATCTACGGCTGCTTTTGAGTATCAACAGCAAAGCTGAGCGATTGCAACAGAGATTGTCAGGGCTGCAAAGACATTTACTCCCCGGCCTTTTGTAGAAGATGTTTGCCATTCTTTGGTTTGGACAGCTGAGTACTCCTCTCGCCTCTGACCACACAGGATGGATTTCGGCAGAGTCTTTGCTGAGCTCAGGTACAGACCGTAGATCAATCCAATGGTCTTGGTCCAGGGCCCCGGCCATCTGGAATTCTTGAAGGCAGGATCTTTTCACAGATTTGCTGATGGCAAAATGCCAGCGGTGGGTCCAGGTTGTGATTTGAGGAGCTTCAGGATCAGAGTCGTGGAGATAAGACCGTGACGCGAGTCAAAGGCTACATGGGCTGTGGAAAAGAAGTCCTTTGATGAAGTTAGTAAGGACGTGAAGGTCGCCGTGTGCTTTCTGAGGGTGAGTTGGCTGGAAAGCTATCGGCTTATGTTGGAATTTTTGTCTTCTCTTCCTCTGAAGTGATTTGAGAAATAGGACGATGCATTTGGGGTGAAGGAAATTCAGTGTAGGAGTGTAGCCCAGGCAGAAGCAGGTTTAGGGTTGGGGCTTGGGTGAGGGTTAAATTAGGGCACGATTAGAATTAGGGAGCAGGACTGCAGAGTGGGCATTGCCCATTGGGAGCCGTAGAGGTGGGCAGCCAACCTCAGGTGTGACAGAACATGCCAGGCAGGGAAGACTACCCCAGCCCCTCTCTCCTGCCTTCCAGTCCCCCACGGGAGCCTCCTGCTGAAGGAACACAGCCAAAGGGCAAGGGCAAGAGAACTCCGTGAGGGTAGACCACGTAGACCAGCCTCATGGGAGATGGAAATGGGAGGCAGTGGAGTGAGGGTTTCAGGGGCATAGAGGGTCTCCAGAGTATTCTGTCTTCCTGGAAACAGAGGAAGAGAAGTGGAGAATTTCTCAAGTTCCTGTTGACCTCAGGGTGTGCTGCTTAATCAAGTTGCTGACTGGAGAAATAGGGCTGACCTTCTCTTACCCAGGGCTCTGTCATCCTTCTGTGTCACTTCCAATGGAGTCCTAAGGGTTTGAAGAGTGGGAGTTGGAACGGGATGGATGTTGGGTTTATGCTCTGTCATTTGTAGTGAAATCCTGAGGGTTGGTTATTGGAAGTTGGAAGGGGACAAATATCGGGTCACCCCCTGCCATCATTCTACTGTAGTCCTGATGGTTGGTTATTGGAAGCTGGAAGGGGACGGATGTTGGGTCACCCTCTGCCATCATTCTACTGCAGTCCTGAGGGTTGGTTATTGGAAGTTGGAAGGGGACAGATGTTGAGTCACCCTCTGCCATCATTCTACTGCAGTCCTGAGAGTTGGTTATTGGAAGTTGGAAGGGGATGGATGTTGGGTCACCCTCTGCCATCATTCTACTGCAGTCCTGAAGGTTGGTTATTGGAAGTTGGAAGGGGACGGATGTTGAGTCACGCTCTGCCGTCATTCTACTGGCGTTCTGAGGGTTGGTTATTGGATGTCACAAGTGGCTGGATATTAGAAGACATTTCCCTTTTCTTTCTGACAACAGTCTGGGATGGACAATGCACCCTCCTCTGTGGATCTTCTGGTCCAGCAGCTAAATGGGATATTTGGGTCTTGACGCATGTGCCTCAACTTAGGGACTCCAGAGAATTCTGGAACACAGACCATGCAGCCATGGGAAGGAAAGACGTGCAGTGCCCTGTGCTTATTAATCGCCGTGTTTTTGCTCGAAATGCATGTGGATGATGGTCTTCTTTCCACTCTGCTCTTCTGAGCTTTCAAAAGAGGGCATGATGCCACAAGAAGTGGTTTCCTCCCAATTCTGGGCCCCCCGAGGGAGCTGTGTTCCTGGCGTTGTGGACTCTCACTAGTTAGCAGCTTGATGCACAGGCTGGACAAGACTAATTTTGCAGCGAAATTGTGCTGAATATCAGAAAAGCATCTCATTAAATTATCTTGGTGTTACCTTTCATGAATGTTACTTTGCTCCCTGAAATTGCTTTTTATTCCAATTATAGATTTTTATGGAGAAATTGTTTGATAATCTAATAATGGTTGCTTCTTCCCTTCCTCTGAGGGCGATTATGAATGTTTAATAAGACACCAAAGTTGGAGAGGCGTCATGAGCTTCTCCAAAGAGAGGTGCTCCATAAATTAATAATAGGGATAAATTATGCAACCTTATTGTGTCAAAAGGAAAAAAAATCATTCAGGATACTTTCGACGACCGCCAATCTATTTTATATTCTGGGTTTTAGAGTTAATTAATTAAGTTACGCCCTGTATTAAAAAAACAAACATGTCAGCTTTTTTAATTTTAATTTTTAGTGCACAAAAAATTCATAGAGTTCTCATGGGAGTGGGTTCCCCTCATGCTCTGATTCAAATGTGGCATTTCTAGATGAAACACAAAATTTTAATAGGAGGGAAGTTGGTGATTGCTCCATGAGTCAGGGGTACCTGGCCTTGGAGAACCCAAAGAGCTTCAGAATGCCACAAAGGATATCTTGGTTGTAAGTATTGGCTGGATGGCGAGGGGGTGAAGCCAGCAGAAACCAGCCCCGCATTTGCCTTACTCACTGTAGCATACTGGGAGGGAGAAGAAATACACTGTGTGTTCAGCCTGCCATGTTTCTCTGAAAGTGTCAGGAATTTTTTGTGAAGACCTTTTTTGGGCGTGGGGTGTGGGTGGCTGATACGTCACATCAGTCAAAGCCAATCATAAGTATCCATTCCCTTTGGCCCTCTGCATCTACCCAGTTCCTGCCTTTGCATGTGGCTGTGATGGCTGGATGAGAAGCAGCCACCTTGCAACCTTGAGGTGGTATGTGGTGAACCTGGGTTTTTCGTGTTGTCCAGTGGAGGTCATCATCTGTAGACTTCTTGTGTGTGAGGACACGGATCCCTGTTCCCATAAGACCTGAGGTGTGTTCTTTTATGTGTATGAAAATTCTGTTTCCTTTAAAAGAAGGTTTTGAATCAAAGAAGAGAGAGAGAGCTCAGATCAGATTTGAAAATACATTGCACTTCAGATCACCAGCATAGAGATGGGCATATGTTCAAATCTTGTTAGTGTTTTTTCTAACCAACTTTTAATTTTTTCTATATCAGCCCTAAGATATCTTATTTTTTCCAAGACAAACTACAACTTTAGCCGCCCCCACCCCCAAGTTCTCTTGTGTCCTCTCGCTGATCCAGTCTCTAACCATGGCGTGCTCTGCAAGAGCAAAGACCTTCAATTAAAGCACTCACAGAGAATCTGGGCTGCACATTTCTGCTGCGCTTGAGGAAAAGTGAGCGTGGATGGCCTGGAAAAACGGCAGCATTGCTCATGCCTTGTGGCTTCCGACTGCCCACTCAGAATTCCAGGGGTTGCTTAAATAGCAGGTTCCCCTACGGCACTTACATCGTGGTTCAGTTTACAGAACTCCAGAGGGCCCGGAGCAGACGGAATATCTAGGTTCTAGTTCTGCCCTTTGATATTTTAGGGAGGGGAGGATTTGGGGATGCTCTCAGAGTTTGTGTGTGTGTGTGTGTGTGTGTATCTCTGTATATCTATCATCTATCTATCGGTCATCTGTCTATCTGTCATCTATCTATCTATTGATCTATCTATCTATCTATCTATCTATCTATCTATCTACCTCCCTATCTATCTATCATCTATCTAACTGTCATCTATCCATTGATCTATCATCTATCTATCTATCTACCTTCCTATCTATCATCTATGTAGCTGGCTAGCTACTATCTATCTATCTGTCTGTCATCTATCTATGTATCATCTATCTATCTATCTATCATCTACTTACCTATGTATCTATTATCTGTCTATCTATCTATCTATCTATCTATCTATCTATCTATCTATCTATCATCTACCTATCTATGTATCTATTATCTATTTGTCTGTCTATCTACCTATCAATGTATCTATGTACCTATCTATCTATCTATGTATCTGTGTATCTATCTATCTAATCTACCTGTCTACCTGTCTACCTACCTATCTATCTATCTATCTATCTATCTATCTATGTATCTATGTATCTATCTATCTAATTATCTAATCTATCTATCTAATCTATCTATCTATCTATCTATCATCTATCTATCTATCTATCTATCTATCTATCTATCTATCTATCTATCATCTATCTATCTATCAATCATCTTTTTATTATTTATCTATTTTCTATTTATCTATCATCTATCTATCTATGTATCTATCTATCTAATCTACCTATAATCTTTTTATTATCTATCTATCTAGCTGTTTATCTATCATCTTTATCATCTATCTATTCTCTATCTATCTATTATCCATCTATCTATTATCTGTCTCTCTTACTCAACTTACACAATACGTGACTGATGTCTTCACACTTCCTTGCATTTACTTCTGTGACATGATTTTTTCCAGCAAGGAGAATGGAGTGCGCAATAAGTGTTTGGAGAATGAATAAACAAATGATCCACTGTACATAGATGACAGAATTCACCTGCTCCCCTGTTCTTGGGCATTTAGATTCATCCTAGGTTCTGTGCCAGGGGGGTCATGGGTCGCCGGCCTCTCTGTGGAGACGATGAGCAGACTCTCGGCTGAGCTGTGCCAGGAACGACTTCATAAACCCTGTGCCCTCAAAGTGTCTTTTCCTAGGACGAGGAGGGATTATTTTCTGACACATCATGTCACCAGCTGGAACATTTTCTTTTTCACAAAATCTGTCACTTTTCCTCACTTATCCTTGCAAGAGGGAAGTATTCTTTTAATAGTGGTGGTCTTCATTCACATGCAGAATTCTTTCACTCTCTGCTCTTTCTGTAAATATTGAACACCTTAAGATGCTTTAATAAATCTTATTTTTCACCCTTGAATAAAAATATTCAGTTCAGAATGTTTGCTGTCAGTGAATAAAAGTAGAGAAGAGCCTCTTCTGCCTCGTGGTCCCTGTGGATCCTGGCAGAAGTTATCTTTGGCCATCACTGCATCTCCAATTTTTACTCTAGTTCACCTGAGAGATCCATGTCTTGAAACTCCATTGATCTTGCAGAAAATTTCAAATTACTCTTCCAGGAATTAAGTTAATTAACTAAAAGGACTCGTGTTGAAGGGGGAAATGCTTTGAATTTTGTGTGGGGTAGAAGTAAGTACATCCCAAATGCAAACACGCTAGTGGGACGGGGACCCTGGGACTCTGGGCGTGCTGGTGTCCCCAGCTTGGACTCTGAACGTGTGTGCCCAAAGGATGGTGTAGGGGAGGAGAAGCGTTTTCCTTTGCCCACCTTAGGTTGTCCAACTGGGACTCTGCCAATGAGACTGGCCAAAGACAAATCAACAGGAGAAAAATAATCAGACGTTTATTAACACGTGTGTCATGCATATAACACACAGGATGTCCCAGCCATGAGAACCCAAAAGAGCAGTTAGAGCTTGGGTTTAAATACCAACAAAAGAAAGAGATTTGGGGCTTCTGAGGAGGGGAGGCAAGTTATGGGAAGGCGACCAGGAAAGGATGGTGAATGAGAGTATTTAGTAGGGTTTGTTACACAGACTCAAGTAGACACCTTCTCCATAGACAAGAGTTGTGAAGAGGTCTCCTCTTCTAGGTGTGGGGGAGGAAGACATCTCGACAGATGGACATTTCCTCCAAAAATGTGAATTTTCTTTACAGAAGGGACACTTGCTCCCTGTTCTTAGAGTGTTTCCTGAGTCTGCTGGTTCTCAGTTCTTTAGCTCAAAATATTTAGCTATTAATTTAGCTATTAATGTAGCTATTATTTAGCTCAAAATATTACTTAGCTCAAAATAATCCATAGACCACAGAGGCATATTTTGGGGGTGGCATGTGTACCCCTCAATGGAAAGCATAGGCAGCACCACAAAGGGTGTCTGCCTCTCTCAAGATCCCAGGAAGCCTTCTAGGAGCAGAAGGCTCCTCTAAGAGCAGGGCAGGGTGTCTGTGGTAGAGGCAAATGCAAGTTAAAATAAGAGGCTTGATTCTTCCTGTTGAAAATAAGTAGAGACATCCCCTTCCCTCCCTTTATATCTCCCCAACACTGTCTCTACCAAGGCCTTGGAAAGCCTTCAGAAAACAGAAGACCCCAGAGTCTCCCCCAAGACTTGAGTGGGGATTTCCAGAAGCAAAGACCCCAGAAAGCCCTTCCCAAGGCCTTGGAGATTCCTCTAAGATCTGGGCAGAAGCTCTCCACCAAGACCCTGAGAACCCTTCCAGAGGCAGATGACCATTGAGGCCTTGGGTAATGGTTCTGGAATACAGGTTAGGATTAGAGAGCATGGCAGGACAGGAGGGTTTTTGAGTCAGAGACTCAAAGAGTCCTGGGGCGTGAACTGCCCATTGGTGCTTTCCTTTGAGGAGGTCTGGGTCTTCCAGGAAGGTTCTGGAATGAACAGTCAAGTTCTTTGCAACTTCTTCAGTTGTGTTGATGAGGACAGTGGGAGGGTAAAGTCCTGATGATGTAGAATGAAACCCATGTGGGTGAGGACCCTCAGCACCTGCCAGAATCGTCCAGGAAGAACCTTAGGGGGAAACTCCGAACCCAACACAGGAATACTGCACAAAACGTCACACCGTTTGTTCTGAGCACAGCGACCTCTCTGAGAGTCCTTTTTTGTTCATTTGTCCCATTCAGTGCAATAACTAAGGCCAGACTTGCTCTGAAAGACACAGGGAAGCTGGTGGCCCCTGGGATCACTGGGCTTGGAGAATAAGCCTTAAGGGCCTCTGCAAGGGTCTTGGTGAACAAGGGTCTTGGTGAGCTGGGGCCTTGGTGGACAAGGGTCTCGGTGGACAAAGGGTCTTGGTGGGGCAGGGTCTTAGTGCCCATGTTGACTTGGGAGGGACTCACTTGGTCTAACCAACTAGTTAATCTTGGTGTACCCCATTCCATACCAAAGACGACATCAATTTTCTCTCAGATGTGGCATTTCTGACCTACTCACCCCTGCTACGGACTGCATGTTTGTGTTCCCCCCAAATTCATATGTTGAAAGCTAACCCCAAGGTGATGGCGTTGGCAGGTGGTGCCTTTAGGAGGTGATTAGGGCATGAGGGTGAAGCTTCCATGAATGAGGTTAGAAAGAGACGCCAGAGAGCTCCGTGGCGGCTTCTACCACATGAGGACAAAGTGAGAAGATGGCCATCTATGAATCAGGAAGCGGGTCCTCACCAGGCACTGGATCTGCTGGTGTCTTGATCTGAGACTTCCAGACTCCAGAACCATAAGAAATAAATGACTTGTTTAAGCCCCCTGGTCTATGTTTATTTTGTTATAGTGGCCAGAACGGACCAAGACACTACCTTTGCCGCCATCTTTGCCTTGATGTCAAAATCCATGGTAGGTTCCAAGCCAGGCATTAGGCGGCGTGCCAGGGAAGCCAGCCCCAGGGAGCCCAGAACTGCCCAGGAAGCCCCAAAGATAGGAGAACATTTTCCTTCAGTGGAGGAAAAAGATGTTCTTATGGTCAACCTTGTGTGAAGGTTCCTTCCAGCGTCCTTCTCCCTCGAAGCCCGGACATCCAGGCCATGAGGTTGCCTGTAATTCTTGGATTTTCCCAAACACTCTGGTTTAATTAATGAGAATTAATTAGAATTAATGCCCTACAGGTGCTCTCTGCTGAAAGGCATGCCTCCTTATGAGTTTTCTTTGAAGGCGCTCTGTCCTTTCTGCTTTGGAACATTTTTAATATGTTTTGATCAAAACAGAACAGACCACATTTTCCACAGCGCCTTTATTATAGATGTTCAAAATGAATGCTTGCAGTTTTCTGAGAACTGTGTCTGCCCTCACCTCACGGAGTCATCTTAAAAAATATAATTCAGATCATGCTGCTCCTTTGATTAAATGCCCTGAATGGCTTCCTGCAGGACTGAGAAAAAAAAAAATCCAGATTCCTTCCCTCAGGTTCCTACAAGATCTGGGCTTCATCTACTTCTATGATTCAACTCCAATGTTCATCTTCGGTGCTTCCTTGCTGGTCCTCAAATACGCTAAACTGTTTCCTGCCCCAGGAGGCTTCACACTGGCTGTTCCGTCTGCCTGTAACACTGTTCCCGGAGTCTACACTCTTCCTTCAGCTGTCAGCTCAACCATCACCCCCACCATGACCACCTGGTCGTGTGTGGACCACCCGTTCAAGGTTCTCTCTCTCCCTAGCTCCTGGTGTGTTTTCCCCATGCAACTGACTCTGATTGGAAATTATCCTAATTATTTGCTTGTTTGCTGGTGTTTTGGGAGGCTGGAGGGCAGAGGAGGGTGTCTCTGATGACCTTTGGGGGGGGCGTGGAAGGAGGGAGAGTGGGCACGGGGACCTCAGAGGACAGGTCTTCTGGAACCTTCCCATCTCCTGAAGGGCTTGCTGAAACATTGCTGGAACCCACCAGGGATTCTGAGTCAGTGGGTCTGGGATGGAGTCTGCCATCGATTGCACACTGAGTAGAGCTGGTTTGAGGAGTTTGTGACGGAGGCCGTCTGCTTTCCTTGTCTCAGGCCCCTTCCTCCATCCTCAAAACCAGCAGTGAAGCATCTTCCCATCCCTCTCTGACTTTCCTGCCTCTCTTTTATAAGGACCCTGTGATTGCCTTGGACCCACCCAGATAATCCAAGATAATCTACCTATTAAATGCCTTTAATTTAATCATACCTGTAAATCCCCATTTGTCCTGTAAGGTAAACTATTTACAGGTTCAGGGGATTATGATGTGGACGTCTTTAGGGACATTATTCTGTCTACCACATGGGGATTAGGATGTGGACGTCTTTGGGGACATTATTCTGTCTACCACACAGGGATTAGGATGTGGACACCTTGGGGACACTATTCTTTCTACCACACGGGGATTAGGACATGAACAATTTGAGGACATTATTCTGTGTACCACACAGGGATTAGGATGTGGACACCTTTGGGGACACTATTCTGCCTACCACACGGGGATTAGGACGTGGACATCTTTGGGACACTATTCTTTCTACCACACGGGGATTAGGACGTGGACGTCTTTGGGGACATTATTCCATCTATCACATGGGGACTAGGACGTGGACTTCATCTGTCTCCCCTTTCGTGTCTTCTGCCCCCATGTATCCCTGCCTGTCTTCTCTTCTTTCCGTGTTTCCTCAATTGGACCCTGAAGGAAATATTTTTACGATGCAGATCTGATTGTGTTACCCTCCACTTAAACTGCTCACATCTCTCCATCTCCTAACTCCCTGGAATGACACCCACACATCTGAGTTTCCTCAGAAGGTCCTTCCTGTACCCCCTACCCCACGGCGCCTATCACATCCAACCACCGTCCATTGTTCTGTGTTCTTCCGTGTCTCTGTCTGAGACCTGGAACCACTTCCCCCATCCCCACCTGGGCTGTCCCCGTATATCCTGCCTGGGCATCGCCCATCTGGGTGAGCACCTCCTTCTGCCCCAGGGCACCGAGCCCACCTCTGAGGCCACCCTTTCCCTTCTCTGCAGTATGCGGCTCCGTCCTGCATCTCGCCTGCTCGCCTGTGAGCTATGACGGTGGGGACCTTCTCTTGTTCACGTGTCTGGCACATGAGAGTCCCTTGATACAGCTTTGCAAATAGATGAATAAATGAACGAATGAATGACGTGATGAGTAAACACCCCCCTTTTTCCTCAGCTGAAGTCCCAATTTTTCCAACATCCTTCCAGGACCATCTAAACTTGCAACTCATCTCATGCTAGACCGGGACCCGCAGTGTGGTCATCAGATCATCCGTACCTTTCATTTTAGCCCTTGTGTTGCCTGATGGGTTTCATCAGGGACCCCTTCCTGGCCCCCCAGATCAGGATGACTTCCCCTGTCTCGTCTTCCATTTGCATCCCTCGTCCCACTATGGAATTATCCATTTCCTCATCAGTTTATTGATCATCGCGTGCCTCCTCGACCAGACGTGTGATCCAACGGGGCAGAAGTGTGTGTGCTGGTTCTGCACTGCAGACACGGCCCCCGGTCCAGTACGTTCCATCCAGAAGATGCTCAGAGTATTCGTTGAGTGGATACGTACGTGTGCTTAAATCTTCCGTGCACCTTTGCCTCCTCCAAGGGCGGGTGTCCCTTCTCCTCCCCGTGTGGCTCTGCATCCTGGCTCCCTCTTGGGGGCTGCCTGGGAGCGGGGTCTCCAAGCTTCCTTCCCCATACCCTCCTCCTGAGTGGACTGGCCAGGGCTGAAGCACACCCTGGAGAGCGAGCCGGTTCCCTCTGATTAGACTTAAAAAGGGTGTTTACTTTCTCCCTCCCATCTCTGCGTCTCTCTCTGTTCCAGCCTCTCCCTTCCCCTCTCCACTAACCCAATATTTATCCCAAAAGCCTTGGGCTCCCAGGGGAAAAATCAGACCCACAGCCTGTGCCGTTACATGCTCATGATACACAAACACGGCCCCTCCAGCAGCTGCGAGGGAGCCGGAGGGGGCGTCACTCGTTCTGCGGTGGACTCGGGGAAGCAGCCCTGGCCTTGGTCGCAGAGGATGCTCAGGCACAGGGCACGGTGTTGAGAGGGATGCAGAGGTGAGGAAGTGGGTGGCATGCCTGAGAAACACAGCAGAATGAGACAGGATGTTAGTCAGTAATTGTTGGTGTTTGTTGAACGTTTACTCTGCGACTGAGCACTTTGCAGGTATTAATTAGTCTGACCATCACACCTGCATTGAGAAGTTAATATTGCTATGATCCTTGCTATTAACCAAGGCACAGAGAGGTCAAGTACCTTCCCTGAGGTCACTCAGCTGCTATGTGGGGGCATCAGGATTTGAACCCATCCTGTCTGAGTCCAAAAACGCCCTCTCGACCACCATGTGGGGCCAGCAGAGGCCTGGGAGGGACTTGGGTCTCTGGGGGAGGAGGTCTTCATTCTAAGTAGCCTAGATTTGGTCCCAGGGTGCAGCGGAGCCACTGTGGCTTCAAGTGGGGCTGGGTCTTGGTCTGACGGATATATGAAGCTGAGATAATAGATGGTGAGATGAGGGTGGGGGCGGGAGGGCATGTTGCTGGGGTCTCCTGTGGTCGGAGAGTGGGTGTGGCACCTGCCAGGTGTCACCGTGTTAATTCTCACAATAGTCAGAGTTCTCACTGTTCCTGACGAGACATGAGGGAAGCAGGTCTGGGATGGTGGGATGCTAAGCCGTCAGCTCTTCTCCCAGGGTGCTGGTTGGAAGCCCCCATTGCAATGCCCTGGCAGAGGGATTCTCCATGGGGGTGGACTCCAGGGATGCTTCACAGGAGCCTCATGAAGATCTGTTGGCTGATGAGCATTTGGTCCATCCATGTGCACCAGCTTCTCCCTTCAAATGGCATGTTTGGTTCTGCAGACTCTCCATGAGCATTTCCAAGTTCTCAGATCCCATGTGGGCATCTCCAGTCTATCAGCACGGGCTGTCACCCCTGGGGGTCCTGGTCCTAGACTGATTTTCTTCATTCCCTTTGTGAGCTTGAGCGACCTACCGGGCTCCTCAGACTCGTGTCTTCAACGCATCTGAAAAAGGAGGAAGAACTAGAAGTTGACGTGCTGAGCATTCAACTCAAGAATATGGCAAAAGGACAAGATTGGTAAGAAAAGAAAATAATATAATATGTTCAAAACAGATACATGAGAGAGAAAATCCACAAAACTCAACATAGATGCTTGGAAAACAGTAATAAAACTGCTAACTTCTGATAAACTGATTGATTTGAAGAACAACGTACTTCATCAAAGTGGACTCATGTGGGACGTGTCCTTCTGTGACCCTTATTTCACCGAGTGTCATGTCCCCTGGGTTATCCGTGTTGTCACAAACAGTAGGATTTCCTTCTTTTTTAAGGCTGTCTGCATACATCCAACTTGTCAAATTGCGCACATTAAACATAAGCAGTTTTCATTGTATATCAATTGTACTCAATAAAGCTGTTCAAAGAAAAAGCACAGATAAGAAATACGTCCAGATTTAGAAGATGCCATAAATTAAAATTATAATGAGATAATTATGAACAAGCTCATACCAACACATTTGAAAATTTAAATGAAACAGGCGTGCATTCTTAGAAAAATATAATTTACCTAAACTGACAATAAATAGAAGACCTGAGTTATCCTTTTGCTGTGAAACAAATCGAGTACGTCATTTATCATAATTATTCTCTAAAAGCCAACTTCTGGCCTCATCAGCTTCACTGGTAAATTCTATGAAACGTGTAAGAAAAATTAATTGAAAAAATAATTCCAATCTTATGCACATTCTTCCGTAAAAGGAAAAAGGAGAGGGGACTTCAGAATTCATCTTATGAAGCCAGCACGACATTGATTTTAAGGACAATATAAGAGATGAAATTACAGGTCAACCTGACTTCTGAGCATGTATGCAAAAATCCTTACAAAATATGGCTCAACGAAAGCCATAGTTATATAAAAAGTTGTATTTAAAAAGTTATGTAAAAAAAGGTGCAGTCAAAATTCACTGTGACTGAGTGGGTTTGATCCCAGGAATGCAAGGACGGTTTGTTAGTAGGAAACCAAACAGCGTAATTCACCAGATAAAAGACCAAAACTCACGTCTCAGATGCAGAAAAAGTGATAATATTCAGAGAATGGGGTGCTGGCTCAGAGAGAAACAGACAAACGAATGGAAGACAAAGACGACCTTGGCCACTGGGACACGCCAAAAGATAGTTTGGCATCGTCTGTCACATATTTCATGACCTAGCATCCATTTCCAGGCAGATTCCCCAGAGAGACCCACACAGGCAGGCGTCTCAGCATCTGTGTTTAAGAATGTTTCCATGACATTATTCATAACATCCCTAAACATTCCTGCACACGAGATGGATAAATGAATTGTGCTACGTTCTTGTGACACAATGCCATGCAATGATGAAAATGCACATGGAGTGAAATAATAAGATTATTTATTTATATATATTCTCGACCCCTGTTCCTGCTAATATTTGGTCCCTGCCCCTGGTTCCTGACACCCAGCTCCTAAACCTCTTAGAATTTACTGGGTGAGAAGAGCGTCTTGTCCTAATGAGGTGACTCTTGGTGGTTCCTGGACAGGGCTGGTCACCAGAAAGACCATGTCATGACTAGAAGCTTGGAAGTTTCCACCCCACCCCCTCCTCTGAGGAAGGACAGAGGTTGGAGGTTGGGTTAATGATGCATCGTGACTACGTGGTGAAGCCCCCATAAAAATCGCTAAAGTATCGGGTTCCTAGAGCTTCTGGGTGCGTGAATGCATCCACCTGTGAAGAGAGTGGAGCACCCCGACTCCACGGGGACAGAAGCTCCTGCTCTCAGGACCCTTCCAGACCTCACCCTACATGCCTCTTCATCTGTATCCTTCATCACGTCCTTCACTATGTAATAAAACAGTAAATGTGTTTCCTGAGTTCTATGAGCTGCTCTAGCAAATTATTGAACCCAAGGAGGGGGTTGTGGGGATCCCCTGAATCTATAGCGGTCAGTCGGAAGCACAGGTGACAACTTGAGATTTAGGACCGGCATTGGAAGGAGGGACAGTCCCATGGGGCTGAGCCCTCACCCTGTGGGGTCTGACGGTGTCAGAACTGAACTGAATTGTAGGACACCCATCTGGTGCTGAGGAATTGGTGAACACGGGAAAAAAACCACACAATTGGTGTCAGAAGTGTTTTGAATCAAGGAAAACAGTGAGAATTTTTCCCAGTCACACAGCAACAAGAATGAATCCTAAAACCACAATTTCCAGCCAATTAAGCAAGTCCCAAGAGAACGCACACAGTGTGCTTGCATTTATGGGACCCTCCACAACAGGCAAAACGAAACTATGATTTTTAGGAATGCGTGCTTCAGGGCTAAAACCATTATTACTATTTATTTACTTTATTTTTATTGAGGTCATATGGGTTCCTAACATTGTGTAATTTCAGGTGTACATTATTATATATCAGTTTCTGTATAGATTGCATTGTGTTCAACACCAATAGTCTAGTTTTTATCTGTCACTGTACATATGTACCCCTTTCCCCCTTTCCCCCTCCCCCCAACCCCCTTCCCCTGTGGTACCCACCACCACCAATCTGTTCTCTTCGTCCACACGTTTGTTTATTTTCCTCATATAGGTGAAATCATGCTGTTTGTCTTTCTCTGTCTGGCTTATTTCACTTAAAATCATACCCTCCAGGTCCATCCATGTTGTTGCAAATGGCACCATTTCATCCTTTTTTGCGGCTGAGTAGTATTCCATTGTGTATGTATATCACTTCTTTATCCATTCATCCATCAACGGACACTTGGGTTGAGGCCACGTCTTGGCTGTTGTAAATGATGCTGCGATGAGCAGAGGGGAGCATAAATGTCTTTGAATTGTTGATTTCAAGTTCTTTGGATAAATACCAGTAGTGGGATAGCTGGATCGTGTGGTGTTTCAATTTTTAATTTTTGGAGAAATCTTCGTACTGTTTTCCATAGTGGCTGCACCAGTTTGCATTCTCACCAGCAGCATACGAGGGTGCCCTTTCTAACAAGACAAAAAATAAAATAATTATTTTTTGAAAACAAGAAAGTGAAGACCCCACCTGTCAGGATGGTAATTACCCATTGGAGGGGAGAAGGAGGGTGTAGTCCTTGGAAGGGAGGTCGAAGGGGAGGGCTGCTGGGGGCTGAGGATGCTCTATTCTTGACGTGTGGATCCAACAAGGAAGTTTCTCTATTCCCTGCATTTCTGCGTTTGCTTCCCGTGCACACGAGCCCGACGACTCCTCTGTTCGTTTCAGCTTCTCTTTCTTCGCCAACGTTCTCATTTGCACGTGACGGAGATTCGACACGGCTGGTGGGTCCCCACTGGACAACAGCCCTAAGAACCCCACGCCATCGAGATAGCAGCTCGGGGTGCAAACTATGGGTGCCCTTGGCAGCATCAAAGGATTCCTTCCTTTTTAAGCTGTATGTCTGGACCATCTCGTGTGTGTGTCAAAGGACGGTCCATTCCTACAACTCCTTTCAAGATGACTTTCCAGCCGTGCTCTGTTATTTGACAGAAGTTAGAAAGCTTCTAGGAGAGGGGTCCCACGTGGTCCAGCCCACACACCTCCCCCACTTTTTTCTAAAGCTGCCTGACTGTGACCTCCTGTAACCTGACATTCTTGGCACAAAACATCTGATATTAAAGCCGATTGCTTTCATGCCCACTTAAGTGGTCTCACATGTTCCCCTCTGTCCGGCCCCCGCCAGGGGGAGCGAATTCGAACGTTATCACCGCCCGTGTCACGTGCACGCGGATCCTCGGGTACGGAAACCAGGACACCGTGTATGCTGTGAGAATTCCTTGTGTTGGGTTCCCGGGCGTTTTCTTTGACAACGTCCGTCGGCCGATAGGAAGCAGAGACGGCCAGCTGAGACGGGACGGCTCCTGGAATTCTGGAAACAAGCCGTTTCAGAGCTCCCAGGCGGGAAGAAAGGGGCCCGTGTCTGCCCCAGTTGACAGGGCATTAGAATCTCATTTTTCTTTGGGAACACCATGCTCGGGCCTCCTGGGGCCCCTCAAGCAATCGATATTTTGGGGAAACGCATCCGTGGGCCGGGCTTTTTGGCAAAGCGGCTTATCTCAATGTGGCTGTGATTTACGAGGAGTGTTTGGAGGTCTTCGGCGCGGCCCTGCAATTCTTCCCAGAGCCGCCGCATGTGTTTTCTTTAACCCAAGGTGAATGGACGTTATTCAGAGCGCGTTTTCAGTCTTTTTTTTTTTTTGCATTCGTTAAAAAAATTCTCCAGTGTTCTTCAACCTGCAGGAGATTTTCTCTTCGGTTGCATTTTCCATCCTTCTGCGACGGTTGTGCCATGAATAGGCCCCCATTCCCAGTGTGGCCGTGGACGGTTCTCATCCAGGACGGCCACGCTTGGACAACTAGATGTTAAGAAACTGTGAAATTAATAAAAATATGAAGGCAGGGAGCGACGTGAGATGGTTAGGTCTTATTTTATCATCGGAGGATGTTAATACACACGTCTGTTTATAACCACTATCGTCCCACAAGGTAAAATCCTGTGACACCCCAGAGAGAATAGCGGACAGCTATTTTATCCCACCTTCAAGTGGGATAAAATTGCACTACACTGTACTTGCTGATGGACTGCTATTTTTAAATTTCTCTGCGGTTTGCTGAAAATAGTCGAGGGCCAGTATGTGGAGCGACGGAGGCCAAATTTGTGCACGATCTGGTTCTGCTGTGGCCGACACGGAAGCACAGACGATGTCCGCCCCGTGGTCTTCGACGACGTGGAATGTCACAGGATTTAAGACTTTTCTCCTAGATTTTTATGAGCAATTTATTGCAATGCACGTGATAGCCTTGGCTGGAAGGAAATATGGGAGGTTTTGTTCTAAGTTAGCTATTAATGTACTAATTTTTAAAAAGATCGTATGCAAAAGAGCAGAAGCCCACAGCCTAGTGAAAATCAGGTAAAGAATAAAAAAATCCACTGAGTCAGGGGTGTGAGGGAGGGAAGGAGAGAGGGATGAAAAGACGAAACATGAGATTTTTAGGGCACAGGAAATAGTCTGTATCTCAGGACCGTTGCATAAATGCGGCCACACCATTTGTAACCTTTAGGAGTCAGCTTTTACCCCTCAGCACAACCCTCTGCAGGTTTATCCAACTTGTGACATCGACAGTTGCGTTTCCTTTATTGCCGAGTAATGTTCCAAATGCTACGCGTTTTATAAGAAAACTAGCAAGCCCCTGTCGGCCTCGTCCACCCCAAATATGGTTTGCGAACTGTGCACCTGTTCCCGGGGCTGCGTGCCTCCGTGTTGACGTGGGCACAGAGCTGTCGCAAATGCGTGTGTCCATCTGGGAAGATGAGGACCCTGCGTGTGTCCAGTCCCGGGTCCCACGCCTCCCACCCTCCCGTGTGCACAGAACGGTCGTCACGTCCACGGTCGCCCTCACTCAAGGTGGATTTGTGTCCTTTGGTGGGGCTGTGACCACTCCTCTTGCATGACTTTCTGTTCTCCCTGCAGCTAATAATTGCTTCCCTCTTCCCAGCTTCATTCTTGATGCCGTTGCTCTGCTTTTGCCCCAAACGCCCCATCACAATGTCGTTTCCCACATGGCCATGCAAAATCCTGGCCTGTGTCCACCCTCCTCCTGTTCCAGGTACAGTTTCTCATCTCCGCAGGTTCACGGGCGAGCCTCTCTCGGCCTCCAGGCTGCACGGACCCCTGTTTCTCCCTGCTCTGTCTTCCTCCCTTGTTTGGCTGGAGCACATTCTACAGGAGCTTTCTCAGAAAGGAAGCTTTCTGTCTGGTTTGGTTTTGCTTTTTTTTGCTGTTGTTTTGTTTTGAGAAGGTCAAATACAAAACCAAGATAAAGAGAGACTGTCTTCAAAAGGATTCTTGCCCTCAGGGGGGTGGGGCATTGCAAGCATCTTACAGGTCGGCAGAAAAGCGTTTTTCTTTTGTAAGGAGGGTACACAAATCTAGAAGGAGCTGGGTGTCGGGGCAGGATGAGCGTGTGGGGTGATCTCACATGGATCACTGGAGGTCCCCATCCCCACAGTCAGCTGTTCTCAGGACGGCTGTTTGTAGAGCGACTGTTCTGCATTCCAAGGCTGGTTTAAGCTCACGTGGTGGCAACGTGCAGAGACCTGGGGAGGAGAGCAGCTGAACCCGGGTGGCTAACCAGCGTCTGTTCTGATTGATCCGTGCGGACGAGCAGTTTGGTTCATAGTTTACGAGACAAAGAAGGGAATTTGGAGGGTCTGTGTCCAGCTTGAACTGGATCAACAGGGGGCGTCCTTCAGTCTTAGCTGAGTCACATGGGGACGGGGTTCTTTGCAGGAAGCCGTTTCCCGGAGCATAAAGGCTGAGGGGAAACTCTTAACCCTCGCTGTTTGCAGGAGCACAGGGTGGGGAGGGGTCAGCAAAGTCAAGAACGTGTAGTTTTGTTTTTCCCTGACTTCCCTCCCACCTTCGCTCACTTCTGGGCTCCGTCCTCCAGGCTGGAGGCTTCCTCTGCTGTCACGAGACAGCTGGAAGGTGTAAGAAGTTTCCTGGAAGATCTAGGGTGTCAGTGCATCTTGTTTCTGGAGAGGAAAGCTGGCCTTTCTCTGAGGAGCTCCCAAGTGGGGAGACCAAGTGGTTTCTTGGAAGGTAGAGCAGTGATAAGTGACCACAAGCCAGGGGCTTAAACCAGAGGACTTCATCCTCTCCCAGTCCCGGTGACCAGACGTCTGAGGTCAAGGGGTCGCAGGGCTGTGCTCCCTCCGGAGGCTCCAGGGGAGGGTCCTTCCTGCCTCTTCCAGCTTCTGGGGCTCCAGGCGTCCCTGGGCTGGTGGCCGCCTCCCTCCATCTCTGCCTCCATCTCCACGTGGCTTCTCCTCTGTGTCTGTGTCTCCTCTTCTGTCTCTGATGAGGACACTGTCATTGGATTTAGGGCCTCCCTCCTCCAGGACGTCCTCATCTCCATCCTTCACTCAATCACATCTGCAAAGACCCTGTTTCCAAGTGAGTTCCCACTCTGAGGTATGGGGGGGTGGTTAGGACTTGAATGTATCTTTTTGGGGGGCCACCATTCAGCCCACCTTGGAGGGAAACCTCCAATGTCTATGTGGCGGGCGGCAGGTGCCTGACCCCCAGTGTCTTCATTGCCACCTGGCTCGGGGTGGCTGAGGTCTCACGACTCTGAGTGTCCACCTGCCTTTGTCACCCTCCTTGGGGTGAGGGGGCGTCTCTCCCTGCCTTCGGGGCCTGGGGTCTGGGGGCTCCCTGGTCCTCGCTCTCTGTCCACAACACCCCATGGAGCGGGCAAGCTCCTGCGTGTCCAGTGGCCACAGACACTTCACTGCTGCCCTCACCATCCTGGCTCTGCACCCACCCGCCTGCCTCCCTTGGTCCCTCTTCCCGTGGGTCGACTCCTCTGTTGGCTCAGGCTCCAAGCTTGCTGAGCCCACTGCCTCTGCTGCCCGCGTTGCCTTCCAGAAATATGGCTACGGCTCCATTTGGGCATTTTTATTCTCACAGTTCTCCTCGTTCTGCCGGACTTGTCTTCTGAAGCCTTCCTCCCATCTCAGCGGGATTCGGTGGAGGGGCAGAGTCAACCCCACATCCAGGCAGCCAGGTTGAGCTGACGTCTCCTCTGTTCATCCTCGTGGGGATGTCACCTCTCCGCTCACAGGTGAGAGGGGTCGGGCATGTGGCTCAGGGCACCGGCTCCCATGATAATGTATCCGTTTATAATCAGAAAGTTAGTATATAAAGCAATCAGCACGTAGAGGCAAGTGGAGAAAAAATGAGTAAAATTTAAAGGATCCTCAAAAGTGTAGATACAGAATCACCATATGATCCAGAATTTCACTCCTGCATGTGCACCCAAAGGAATCGAAAACAGGAGTCTGAACAAATAGTTGTAGGAGAATGTTCACAGCAGCATGTTCACAACAGCCAAAAGGTGGAAACAGCCCAAGTGTCCATCGATGGATGAGCAGATAAACAGAATGTGGTCCGTCTGTAGAGTGGAATATTACTCAGCCATGAAAAGGAGTGAAACACTGACACAGCCACAGCACGGATGGACCTTGAACACATGCTCAGTGAGAAAAGCCAGATACAAAAGGATACACAGTGTGTGATTCTATTTATGTGAAATGTCCGGAACAGGCAAATCCATAGACAGAAAGTAGATAATGGTTGTCAGGGGCTGGTGGAGAGGAATGGAGAGTGACTGCTCACGGGGATGGGGGTCTCCTTTTGGGGGGGGATGAGAATGTTCTGGAACCAGATAGAAATGATGGTTGCACAACATTGTGAACACCCTAACAACCATTCAAATATGTACTCTAAATGAGCGAGTGGTATGGAGCGTGAATTCTATCTCAATAAAGCCGTGAATCAAATGAAAACAAGAATGTTCACCTTAGAGCCCGACCCCTGGTCCAGCTCCAGCCCCCACGCCTCACCCCCTGGACCCTCAGTCAGCTCTGGACTCCGGGTAACTGTGGGGTCTCGCCGTCACACCAGGTGGTGTAGACAGGGCACTGAAGACACTCAAGAGACACTGCAGCGTGTGGGCGTTCCTGGAACTGGGCATCCCCACCCACAATTAATTCCAAAGGGAGGGTAGTGTCAAAAGTTTAGATGAGTCCAAACCCAGGGATGAGGCTTCCTCGAGAGGCAACTTCTGAAGCTGGCATTTCTGCAAAATAGGTGGACGCACTTAGGAAAGCCAAACCCGCTTATGGAAAAGCATCATCTGTATATTTACGAAGGAGACAGCACTATCTTTGATCAGAGGGGCATCGCGTTGTCCTTTCAAAAACGGACCGTGACCCGGTGCCTCACATGGGGGGAGCGAGGGCCGGTGGGAGAAAGACGGAGACGTGTTTGCGGTTCATCCGGGTGGCAACCTTTTGTTTTCTGCATCGTCCATCACGCGGCCCTGACAGGTCGGGCGGGGCGTGTTTGAGCTCCTGTTTATCTGACAGCTTCATGCATCAAGAAGTAGCAAGTAGCAGGAGATCAAAGTGCACGGCTGGCTGTCGGCTCTCGAGGTAGGCGAGCTGTTTGTGTCTCTATTGGGAGGTGACAGTTCCTTGTAACCGGCGTTGGGCTGGGGGCTGGTGTCCAGAGGGGAGTGGGGTGGGGGCTCAGAGTCTTGCCTTCCCCAGGGCTGCAGGAGTCCCTTGTCCCCGGGCCCCTTTCCCTGACATCTGCGGGTCCTTTTGTGTATGAGGGCGTGCACAACCAGGCCGGCCTCAGAGCCGTGTACAGGGGCACATCCCACTGGGCGGGCCTCGGAGCCATGTACAGGGGCACGCGCCACCGCTCGGAGCTGTGTACAGGGGCACGCGTCACCGGGCAGGCTTCAGGGCTGTGTATGGGGGCAGGCACTACCGGGGAGGCCTCGGGGCTGTGTACGGAGGCACGTGCCACCAGGCAGGCCTCACAACTGGCCCAGCGTGGCACACACATGCTTTCATAATCCCTACTCCTGTGTAATATCTGTGGAGGAGACGGAGCCAGCCCCTTCACGCTATGGAATATTGTCCATCTGGCGAGGGCCGGATTCTGTGACTCGCTGTGATGCATAACAGGTTTACCCACAGCCTGACCCAGGCTCAGGGGGCAATGCCTGCATCCTCTTAAGAAAGACGCCCAACATGAAAGGGAGGGAGCAGGATGATGGAGGGAAAGAAAGCTAACGTGCAGGGATGCGGGGAGAGGAATTCCAACGTTCCTTTCCATTAAGTTCAGGACGAGCCTGAGGGTGCAGAGACCGTTTCCCCCAGAGAGTTTGGAGATGAGATGGACAGGCCACTGTCCGCGTGTAGGCGCGTCTTGCAAACTTCTCCAAGATGCCTCCTTCACCGAGGTGTCCTTTGAAGGTCACGATGATAATTCACAGATATTCTGAGGTGCCAGGAGTTTAGTGAAGCAAATGCGGGGCACGTCATCCCAAAAAAGGAAGCCTGTTGCTTTTAGGAATTCTGTTTTTTCTCACGTTGGGGTTGGAGGAAGAGGTCCGTGTCTTCTGTGTTTTGCCCTCCACTGATATGTTTATTTTTAAGCATTTCGGAAATAACACACGGTCATGAAATCTGGACCACAAAGAGAGGTTCAGTTGTGGTTCTGGGAGGCAGATTGCCACAGTGGATTTTTCCAACAGAAACGGGAACTGTTGAAATTGTCTTGATGCCGAGAGTGCATCACCCAGCCTGTTGTCTCAGGTGTTGGAGAGGAGAGGTGGGATGGGGGTCTGCCCATCAGCAGTTTGTTCTGGGCAGATGTTGCGAGAACTGGAGATGGATTTGAGAAGCAGAGGTTCCTGTGGGGGGCACGTGAATGCAGCCATGTTCCCAGGGTGTGTGGGACATCCGTTCGTTGGAACTAAAGTGAAGCATCGTTAACGCAAGTTCCCATCTTGGGGAAATTTTAATTAACAAAACTCTAGAAGAAATTTTTCAAATTTTCAAAGCCGTTGATGACCATTTTTAGTAAACTGAAATGCAGATAGTGATTTTTCTAGGACCCAGGAAGGGCTGCTTCATAGGGAGGTGAACGTTCCATGCCGTTCCCAGCAGACCAGTGATCTCCGTGTCCTCCTCTCTGTGGGGCCGTGGTCTTCGGATACCTTCCGATGCCTCTGTCTGATATTTAGCCTCTTTGTTTCCCCTTCCTGTCCCCCCGCCTCCATCCACTATGACCTTCTCTTATGATAAATCCTCAACAACGACAGGATGGAGGAAGACGACCATCATCTTCTCCGGCCACGTTTCCTCCAGTTTCCACAGCTAAACATGTTGCTCTCAGCGGCTCTCTGCCTCGTGGGGGCGATTCCTCCTTTAAACCATGTTCTCTCTCTTTGAAGCTGCGTGGTTGGCCCTAATTTTGCTCCGTGGGTCGGGTTTTATCTATGAGGTGGGATGATGCCTCTTCCTCGGGGGCAGGCTGACACTCCCACCTCCGGTGTTTGAGCGACCACATTCTGAGGGTCTTCACTGTGACAGGAGATGTATAAAAGCCCACTGCTGTGAGAGTAATTCTGGGGCTGTTTTTTGATTTCTTCTAAGCGGTATTTTTATCCTGCCACCTGGCTCCACGGTGGCTACTTTTCAACTTTGACTGGCCTGGAACAATTAGGAGTATCCTCCCGGCCGAGTCTGGAGGTGGTGGGGTTTCAGCTGGCTGGCTCTGCGTGGAGCCGGGAGGGGAGGCTGGATCTGTGCCCCCGGGTCTCTGTCCAGGTGTGTCAGTTGTGCACGGAGACAGGCTCGCGTTTGCATAGCAATCGGGGTGATTTGCATGCAGCCGCCTGAAAAATCCCCGAGCACCAGCTGAAGGGAGCTTTAATAAGAGTCCTCAGGGTGGGGGGACAGAGAGCTCCATGGAGCAGCTGTTTCCAGCTCCCGGGAGGGCAGAGAGGAAAATTAAATTAAATTAAAAAAACAGCTGTGATGTGAACTGGAGTGGGCAGGAGGTCAGCTAGATTTAAGGGGGGTCCTTGGAAGAGAGGGGTCCCGGGCACCCGGGTGGGGGCTCACCCAGGTGAGACCCCCCCACCCCCACCCGACCGTGGTCTTTGTCCCATGGCTTCTTGTGTCGTGTGGTCCTGGAGGTGTGTGCGAGGATGTCCCGATGGGTATTCTTTGGGTGTCAGCCTGGGTGCATTGGAATTGTCTGTGGTTCTTTTAACTCTCAAGTTTTATTATGAAATAAATAAATGAATAAAACACCCAAGTATATGAAAAAAGCTAAAAGAACCCTGAAAAGAACATGTACGAACTTACCACCTAGTTCAATGATTGACATTCCGCCATTGTTGATGTGTATGTGTGTGCATCTCAGATATATCTGTGTGTTTGTACATATATAACTCATCTATATGATACCATATAGATGACTTATATATATATATGTATAAATGAGTTAAAAATATATATAGTAAGTTTGTTTAAGTTGTATTCAATATACTTGTTTATAGAAAGATAATACATGTATATGCAATAAACAACTCTTTTAAAACCGATTTCTAAGTAAGTTGCCTATAGGATGCTTTGCCCCACAATATCTCAGCGCTCGGATTCTCAGAATAAGTCTATTCTCATAATACACTATCATTTCCACCCATAAGAAAGTTAATGAATTGTAACTCCTCCCATCATGTGACACCAGGCCCTCCTCCCAGTGTCACAGGTTACGCTGGGTTGTCACGTCTCCACTGTCTTGATCTAAAATAGTTCCTGCACTTTTCTCATTTTAGGAGCATTGACTTTCTGTCCAGGAGAAGCCACAGGTGGTCTGTCAGATGGTCCCACTGCTGGCGGTGGGATTGTTCGTCAGTGGGAGCTGGGTGATGACAACTGGGTCTGCCCATGTATTTTTCACATTTGCAACAAGAAAAGAGCCCAATGGTGATGTTTTGGCCCCTGGGAATCCCTGCACCCAACAACAGTTGGTTCTGGGGTCCACCAACAGTCCTTGCCCGAATCGATGTTTCATTGGGATTGGGAAACGGCCATTTGCAATCCTATTTCTTTTACATTGATGAGCTGGCATCCTTCTCTAAAGAAGAGTTCCCAACCCCAAATCAACTGGGGATGGAGTAAGTCCTAGGAGGGCAGAATGCCTGTGTCATTATTTCCCTTCAATTTTCCAACTAAGAAGGTGGGTTCGTAGCTGTCTCCAGGGGTGACAAACTTTTTCCCTTCTCTCTTTTTGAGGGTCACGATGGATTCAATGATTCACTTTTTTAGTTGTTTCAGTGGGTTATGATCAGCTGCAAACATTGTTCCTTCTCTGTTGGAGGCTCACCGTGTCCCCCGTCTGCCGGTGGGGCCCCTTGGAGCCGGCTCCTCTGCCCTTGACGCAGGCCCATTTGTCTTGGGTCCCTTGCATCCAGGCATGGCAGTCTCCAGAATCGTCTTAAATTTTCCTCCATTCAGCCCTGCAATTGTCCATTTCTCCAAGAAGCTCTGGTTCCTTTCAGCGGGAAAATGTATTTTAAAATACCAGCATTTACAATGTGCGGGGAACTGTGTTTTTCGCAACTATTTAAACTTCAGATAAGAATATCTTAGATGTCAACTTAAAAACATGTGCTGGGATACAAAAGGTGCTGTTCCTTTAGAGGTCCTGAAGGTCTTGCATCTCTCAGGGATGTGGACAATGACCAGGTTGGAGGGGGAGGGAGGAGCGGGCAGCCCCATGCTTCCTGGGGCGTTGACGTGACCCCAATGTGCCAGAGCGGTAGGCACAAAGCTCAGAAGAACCCATGATGCCTTTAAAACACAGCTTTGATCTGTAAAACCACCTTACCTCTGTGTCTTTATCCCGAAGGAGTATTCGCTTTATGTAGAAGCTCTGATAGAACTTACTGGAAAAGTGTGAGTGTTGTCAATGGGCAAGAAAAGTCAATTCATGCTTCTGTGGTTCTTGTTTCATTGATTATTTATTTACTCATTGAACAAATATTATTGGCGACCTACTGTGTGCCAGGCTCTGTAAGAAATGATGGGCAAAGAAGATAGGTTCTTCATGTGCTAAATCAGAGGGTCTCAGCCTTGGTACTAGGGACATTTGAGACTGGACCATTATCTGTAGTGGGGCGTCCTGAGCACTGTGGTGTGTGGAGAGCATCCCTAGTCTCCACCCACCAGAGACCAGGAGCATCCCCTCCTCAGTGTGGCAACCAGAAATGTCCCCAGCCATTGTCAAGTGTCTCCTGGGGGGCAGAATCATCCCCAGTTGAGAACCATTGCCATTAAGAGATAGACAGATAGATAGATAGATAGATGATAGATAGATGATAAATAGATAGATAGATAGGTAGACAGATGATACATAGATGATAGATGACAGACAGATAGATAGATAGATGATAGATATAGATAGATAGATAGATAGATATAGACAGATAGATAGAGATAGATGATAGATATAGATAGATGATAGATAGACAGATTATAGATAGACAGATAGATAGATAGATACATAGATAGATATATAGATAAATGATAGATACATAAATAGATAGATGATAGATAGATAGATGAAAGATAGATACATAGATGATAGATAGATGATAGATAGATAGATGAAAGATAGATAGATGATAGATAGATGATAAATAGATAGATAGGTAGATAGATGATACATAGATGATAGATGACAGATAGATAGATAGATAGATGATAGATAGATGATAGATGACAGACAGATAGATAGATAGATACATAGATAGATGATAGATATAGATAGATAGATAGATAGATAGATAGATGATAGATATAGAAGATAGATAGATAGATAGATAGATAGATAGATAGATAGATAGATGATAGATAGATGATAGATGACAGATAGATAGATAAATTCTCTCATGCTAGGTCAGGGTTTCTCAACCTTACACTATTCACACTCAAAGATGATGACTCTCTGTGGTGGGGCATCCTGTGCACTGTAGAGTGTTGAGCAGCATCTGTGGTCTCCACTCACCAGATGCCAGTAGTGTCCCCTCCTCAATTGTGACAATCAAAAGTGACGTCTCTCCCTGTGGCCTTACAGTGTTGACTTGGACCATTTTCTGCGGAGTTTCCTCATTTTTATAAGGTTTTATGAAGAAGGGAAAATGGGAAGTTTCCTCAATAAGTTAAACATAGTGTTACCATATGACCCAGGAATTCCACTCCTAAGTGTGTACCCCAAACAGTTAAAAACAGGTACTGAAACAAGCACACGTACACACATGCTCATATCAGCAGTATCCATAAGAGCCAAAAGCTGGAAACAACCCAAGTGTCCATCAACAGATGAATGGTAAACAGAATATGTTCCATCCATATGGTGGAATATTACTCAGCCATGAAAAGGAGTGAAGCACTGACACAGCCACAATGTGGGTGAGCCTTGAAAACATGATGCTCAGGGAGAGAAGCCAGACACAAAAGGACACATAGTGTGATTCCTTTTATATGAAATGTCCAGAACAGGCAAACCCATAGACAGAAAACAGATTAGCAGTTGTCAGGGGATGAGAGAGGGGGAGGGGGAGTGACTGCTTATGGATATAGGGTCTCCTTTTGGGGTGATGAGAATGTTCTAGAACTAGATAGAGGTGGTGGTTGCACAAAATTATGAATGTGCTAAATGCCATTGAATTGTTCACTTTAAAATGGTGAATTCTTCATTAGGTGGTAGATAATAACAACAATAAACAAACATAGGGACAGAGATTGGATTGGTGGTTACCAGAGGGGAAGGGGGAAGGTAGGAGGGTGAAAGGGATAATTCGGTACATGTGTGTGGTGATGGGTTGTAATCAGTATTTTGGTGGTGAACATGATGTAATCTATGCAGAAATAGAAGTATAATGATGTAAACCTGAAATTTTTACAATGTTATAAGCCAATGTTACTGCAATAAACAAAAAATTAAAAAAAAAAAAGGTGAGTTTTTTGTTCGGTAAATCTCACCTCAAAAAAACAATTTTTGAAAAACAAGGGCAAATAGCATCCTGACAACCTTTGCAGGTGAAGCTAGATTCCTGGATGCTGGTAACGCCAATGAAAAGCGGCGAGACTCAACCCAGGGAGGTTAGAAACGTGGTCTAAAAATGTCAGAAAATGCCAGTACACGGAGAAATGGTGAGAAATGCTGAGCGTGTCAGGTGGGGGAAATTTGGAAGCTGTGATGCTGAGGAAGACTTGGCATGCTGGTTTGTGGGGGCAAGTGGGGCTCCTGTGTGCCCTGGAATTATACAAGGAGGGCCACGTGGCATAGACGAGAGATTGGAGAGACCCAGGGACAGCTCCAAGTGCATGCTGTTTGCTGTTGAGGATGTTCAGGTGTGGACTAATTGGACAGATTCTGGAGAAGAATAATGGAGGTCATTAGGGAGACAGGGGATTGATTGTAAGGAAAGATGAAAGGCTTCCAATATGTAGGGTTGGTTGAGTCACTGGTGGGGGGGGGGGGTCCTCACATAGCCTGTGCATACTTGAAGCACAGAAAGGCCAACGAGAGCAGAGAATTATTTAGTGAGGCACAAGGAGTTATAATTAGGAGGATTGGGATAAAAGGAAGGTAAATTGTAGGGCTGAATATCAGGGAAACGTGCTCAGACAGTGCATCTCCAGAGAAATGATGGAAACCCATCGTACGCAGTTTGACAAGATGAAATGCAAGAGCAGGTTTTACAGAGAGAAAATGTCTCTTGAATCTTAGGAGAGGTTTGGAAGTTTCTAAGTGATCCCCATCTCTCATGCTTTGATTCTGTAATTTTATGTTTTCAGAGACTGACATAAAATAAATGACATATATGCAGATCCAAGCTGGTGAGTTGGTGAAGAATTTGGTTTTCTGGTTCTGTGATGAAATTGTTGCAACTGTGGGCTTTTTGGCTGCAATCAGAAGACAATCGAAACTGATGGTTTTGAAGAATACTCATGAGGTTGAAGAGATTTAGGGATTTTATTCTACTTTTTTGTACACTTAATGTAGCAACTTATTTCAAAAAAAGATTATTTTAGGCTTTAAAAGAATCTCAAAGAGCTTTGCAAAATGACGAGTTTCAAAAATAGCTTCTAAGTCACGCTGGGAAGGAAGTTACATCATAACCATGGAACCTCCATGTGAGAGTGTTGAGTGTGAAGCAATGTTGAAAGTCACAGTTTTTCACTGTGCTTGGAGTTGGGGGTGCCCAGGGGTGACCAGGGTCCTGCCAAAATTTTGGGATAAATGGCACTTTCCACGAGTATGGAAGGATGGAGGGAGGTGGAGAGACTAGCCAGCCCGGACCACCTTCACTGATGGTCCAGTGTCGTGGAAATATCCTGACCTGCCAAGTGGACATGACCATTCCCTGCCTGTGCCAGGATCAGAGACAAAGACCCGTCGAGTAGGGGTCTTGGGTCTTGGGGAGCTTCATTCATGGACTTGAGCTCAGAGGACCACCATCCATATCTGCATCCTCTCGGCATGCATTGTTGTTGAGGATACTGGTCTGCCTCTCCTTGGGACCAAGCTTCTTGGAGGCACCCGCCATGGTTGCACAACGAGGAAGCATGTAATTTTGGGCATTCTTGCTCTTTGTCTCAGGATTCTGAGGCCCCCATTCCCAAGCAAATCTGAGCAACGACTTTCTGCTCTTTCCCTCTCTGCCTCCTTCTCCTCCACCCCACTTTACAGATTCATATCACCATGCTGCATCTGTTGGCAAAAAGGCAAGAGCAAACGCCAGTGATTTAGGCCCAACCTCCTACACCCAGAGGATTATGGCCGTTCTTTGGATATGTGACCACAAAAATGACCAACATCTGGAAATTTCCATGATGATAAAGTGAGACTCTCTCTGGATGTCTAGCCCAGCGTCATACTCCAGACAGGAGCTTCCCTGTGGATGGGAAGGAACCATGTCAAGACCCACGAAACCTCCCTCCCAGCAAACTGGGTGAATTTGCAGGGAAAGGAAGCAATTTAGAGCCCTCAGTTTTAGCAAAACCTGGGCGGCTCGGTACTCAGACTTGTTGCTTTTAAATGGTGCAGCTAAATTATAATTATATTTCCTCCCGCGTTCCCCAAAGAAGAAAGCTTTTGTAACAAGACCCACCTTGGCATCCCACTATTATAAATCTTCTGATGTGGACGCAGGCTGGCGATGGGAGGGGGAGCCCCCGGGGTCTGTGGGTGGGAAGCCAACACTGGCCTGGGCCACTGTACCGAGGGCTCCATATTTATGACGCGTGGGTGCTGGAGGAAGCACAGGGTCTGTCCCGACTCTGGTACTGCGAATATTCAGCATGCTGTGGGTTCCTTCATTGCTTTTCTTTAATTTATCTCCCAGCAACTGGAAACTAAACGAATTCCTTAAAACTAATACACTTTGTGCCAAGAAAATGAATGGGGGCAGCTGAAGGCTTCCAAAGGCGGCACTAATTACTCGGGTGATTTGTGGCATCCCTCACTCCTAACGGTTTTGTGCGTGAAGAGCGTTAAAAATGAAAACACAAAACGGGAACCGCCCGCCATCCTGGACGGACGCAGCTCTCAGGAAAGGATGGAGGGCTCCCAGCCACGTGGCCAGCCCGCTGCGTCCACGTCCCCAGGCGGGAGGGAGTCCGGCCCCTCTCTGGCCTCAGCGCCCTCCTGTCTGGGCTGGGAACCCACCGGAAAGGCCGGGTTCCCTGAGGACGCATAGTTCTGCCCTGTGTGTTTTGCAAACCAGCCCTGCAGAGGGTGGGTCTTGCGCCCGGCGTCCCATGATGCTTTTCTGGGGCAACCGCTAGGAACATTCCTGTCCTAATTTTGTGGCGGCACATACTTTCCAGCCAAAGGCCTTTGAGTTCAGCTCAACGGTTTCCATCTCGATGCCCCTTCTTCCCAGAGGTGGGTTTGGGGGGCACCGCCTGCCCAATGGGTCTGGGACATATGTACCGTTCTTCCAGGTTTGTGTCTGTATCTAAGTGTTTGCAATTCAGGATCCACCGTGGGGAGGCCGGGAGGACAAGATGGGGCAGGGGGAGGGCCCAACCCCTCTGAGGAGTTATTTAAAGAATGTTCTAAAACCAAACCGTTGGCTTGGATGAACACAAACCAGGATGTTCCCACCCACAAAAACACAGCCTGCGTTGGCCCCCGTCTTAAACTTGTGAGACGGGAGAGAACACTGAGGTCTGAGATGGTAGAGCCCGAGAAGACCAGAAAGCCATAAATCCCAAATAAAAATACAGTCCCAGGCAAGTGGAAGCGAGTAGATCATGGGATGCCCCCAAACTGGTCCCAAATCTTGAGTTGAGCTCTGTCCACGGCTTCTGACTTTTGTGTCGCCGAGCCTTTGTGAATATCATTGGTCATGTCGGAACTAAAATCAGACAGGGGACACAGGGTGGAATTCTGAACTGGTTTTGTAAAGGGGAGACCTCCATCTATGCGGATTTAGGGATCTCTGTGAATTCGCGTTTGAGCCGCAGGAACGGATAGGGAGGGACAGACTGTCTCCTCCGAGGAGGTGGGGTTGTGTGTGGGTCATGGAGCATGGACAATGGAAATTTTCTTTACATCCCTCTGCATTCTTTGCCTGGTTCGAATGTAGTTTAAAAACACAACAAAGTAGGAGGAGAAAAGAAATCCCGTAAACCTCTGTCAGTAGAAGGGAGGTATTTCTGAACGACTAGAGATTTTTATCCCCATTTTTCTGAAACATGATCCAGAATTCTGTGGGAGCTTCTTTGAGTTGGAATAACAGGTAAAAAAGCTAAGTCTGGGCTAGGTCTGCAGACTGGTGTTGAAAATATGAAATTAAAATATAATAATAAAAGAAGGTAATTATTTTCAATGAAGAGGAAGCAAAAATAACGAAAACATAGAAGAGGAAGCAAAAGAAGGTATTTTGAAATTCTTTTGAAGATAGTATTGCTGGATTTTTGCTGAATATCTTTTAGCTTTGCATCGACCCAGCTCTTTCTATGGAACAGACACTCGACAATGGGGTTCACATAAATTTCGGGGTGACCCGGGGACGGGTGCAAACAACAGCTCATGGTACGTCTCTGACGCAGAGTTTTTGCCACACCTGGCATTACTTGGGCAATTCTGTAGCCAACGGATCCCAGGTGCAAAAGCATCTTTTAAACCCAGGATTCCAGGTCTTTGAATAGATGCTGGTTGTCCCCACTCTGTCTCTTGCGCTTTTGTTAGAATGGAAACACTTCCTGCTGTATCTGAAGGCGTTTTGTTTTAAATTACTGCGTGCAATTTTGCATAGGGTGAAACTGAAGTTTCAGTGCCAAACCATATTTAAACCGGCAAATGAAAAGCTGCACCAAGCGAGTTCCACTTGACGTGGAAGCTCGTGTCCGACATCCCTTTCGTCCTGTAGAGTTGTGTTTCGCTGTCAGCGCCATCTGGACGGGAAGGGTGTCATCGCTCTTGTCTATGGCTCTCTCTCCATTGATGGGGATGAGGGCTTGGTAATTGCAGATATGGAGCAAACGCCCTTAGGAAGGGCCATGCCATGGGCGTGTGGGGTGCCATGGGGATCTGAAGGCAAGGTGGGCGGGGTCATAAATTTGGGGGTCCCTCCCACTGAGGCCTCAGCCCAGCCTTTGAGGTCTTCACCCTCGTCCCTCACACACCCGATGGGGGCATTTCTGTAATTTTCAACTACAGGTTGTACAGACGCAATGACCAATGGGCGGCATTCTCTGCGAATTATTCTTCCCATGACGTGAACCACTAGGAACATTCTAGCAGGCTGCCATCAAGTTTGTCCTATCTTACAAATGCCCCATAATCCTTCAAAGATGCTTGAAGCAACATTATTGGTGCAACCAGCGTTTTATCTGATGCCAACAAAAATAATTTCTGATCAAGGTAAGAATGAATAATTTCTGGTTACAAAGTCTTGGTAAGTATGGAATACTGGTAAATGATTTCCGGTTACAGAATACTGGTGATGGCACCCGGTGCCACTCACAGGTAACAATTTCTATTATGGAATATTGGTTAATGATGTACAGTAACCGCACATGAGTAAATAATTTCTTATGACAATCCCAGCAAATGATGTGACTAACTGGATACTCTCCGGGGACGTAGGCTTTGAAGGCGTGGAGACGTGGTGTCCGGGATTTATAATTTGAGCGTTCCCAGGGTGCGTGTCCTGGGTAAGGATGCTGTGCCCCGTTTCCTGCGGGGGAAACCCACCCACACCCTCGATCTGTTGTAGAAGCCAGAAGGACCACATCGGGAGCTGGGAAATGAAGGACACCCCTAAAATTGGTCCCAGTGAAGGAATCCAGGATTCAGGGTTCATGGTGAATTCTCCCAGACAGATGTCCATAGGCGTGTCCTGGGGTGGCCGTGACACGTGACCACAGACTAGGGGGCTTACAGCAACAGGAACTGATTCTCTCCCGGTCCTGGAGACCAGATGTCTGAGATCCATTCCGGGGATCAGGATGTGGACGTGTGTCTTAGTCTGTTCTGGCTCTTATAACAGAATCCCGCAGACTGCGAGCTTATAAACAACAGAAGTTTGTGGTTTGTGGTTCTGGAGGCTGGAAGTCTGAGATCGAGATGCTGGTAGATTCCACGTGTGGTGAGGACCCTCTTCCTGGTTCATAGACGGCATCTTCTCGACATGTTCTCACGTGGTGGAAGGGATGAGGGGCTCTCTGGGGTCTCTTTATAAGGACACTAATCCCATTCATGGGGGTCCACCCTCATGACCTCATCACCTCCCAAAGGTACCACCTCCTAATTCCATTGCATTGGGGGTTAGGTCTCAACATATGAATTTTGGGGGGAACCAACATTTGATGCATTGTACCATGGTTGCAGGGTTATTCTGGCAGCCACATGGGGATGAAGACTTGGAGATCTTTGGCATTGTTACTCAGCCTACCGCAGGTATCTTCGTCTATAAGATGTGGGAGATGACGGTAGATAAGTTACGTGGAAAGCGTTTGGCAGTGTCTCCAAGTTATTGAATCATCAGAACCATTATTATTTCTCTCCTTTCTTGGGCTGTTGCATGCTGTAAGAGTAATTAATAATGACAGTTGTAGCTGGGAATTAATCGTAATGACCATAATGATGGTCATCTAGACCCTGACCTAATGTTTCTAGGCCCACGAGGAAAGAGAAGATACGATTGTGTGAGTATGTTTAGTGTGCAAAGAGCGACAGGTTGGGGGGAAGGAAGTTTCCAGAATTATGCACCTGGACGTCCTGCTTCCAAGACAGGTGTGGGGAGACGGCCTCTGCCCCCAGGTGCGAAGGGCGTTGTAACGTGATCAGTGCTGGAGCCACTTGGGGGCCAGATGTATGGATCTGGTTGGGCAGTATTTGGAAACAGGGTCTTTGCAGATGTGATTGAGTGAAGGATGGAGATGAGGGCGTCCTGGAGGAGGGTGGCCCTAAATCCAGTGACAGTGTCCTCATCAGAGACAGAAGAGGAGACACAGACACAGAGGAGAAGCCACGTGTAGACGGAGGCAGAGACGGGAGGGAGGCGGCCACCAGCCCAGGGACGCCTGGAGCCCCCGAAGCTGGAAGAGGCAGGAAGGACCCTCCCCTGGAGCCTCTGGAGGGAGCGCGGCCCTGCGACCCCTTCATCTCAGACCTCTGGTCCCCAGGACTGGGGGAGGGTGAGTTCCTCTGGTTTAAGCCCCAAGTTTGGGGTCATTTGTTACGGCTGCCGCAGGGCACTCAGACACCGTGGAGGTGAGGGGTGGTCACAGGCCTTGCGAGGGCTCTGGGAACAGGATAAGGGACACACAGGTGTGGAAAGGACATTAGAGCCCTACTTTGCAAAGAATTCACGGAGAACGTGCAATCTCTGGGCGATTTGGGGAGACCAAGATGGACCCTCAGTTCAGGGGACGGTTGTTACCTGGATGTCTTTCTCGGGAAAACCTTAGAGGAGAGGAGAATGAGGAAGCCTGTGTCAGGGAGCAGGGCAGAGCCACCCTCACATTTGGGATTGGGCTCGTCTGGATCAAGGAGGGAAGTCACTCGTGGGGACGCGGAGACCGGCAGCGTAGGGCGTCTTGGGATAACACAGTGGCTTGGGGCTCCCTCCTGGAATTTTCGCTCAGCTGCCCTTCAGAAGTCTGCCCGGTAGACCAGCCGGGGTCACAGCCACGCACCAGACGGTGGCAGTATATCCTAATTGCAGGCAACATATTAGAGAAAATAAACAGCTTTTTTTTTTTTCCTTAAAACGTATATAAGCAGCGCTGTTGATTAAAAAAGAGTGCAAAAGAGAAAAAAGGAGAAAGAAAAATTCAAGTGTAATTTCACCACCCAGAGATGGCTCGTGTGTAGAGTCAGCAACACCATATATTTGATCCATATAGAATGGAACTATATATGAATAATTTGATGTATATTAAATGGAAATATATATATGAATATATTTGATGCGTATCAAATGGAAATATATATATGAATATATTTGATGCATATAAAGTGGAAATATATATGAATAATTTGATGCATATTAAATGGAAATGTATATATATGAATATATTTGATGCATATAAAGTGGAAATATATATGAATAATTTGATGCATATTAAATGGAAATGTATATATATGAATATATTTGATGCATATAAAGTGGAAATACATATATATGAATGAACACCTTTACGTGCAGGATGGGAACGCATGGCAGGTCCGTCCGGTTACCTGCTTTCATAATAATTGACATGAATATCTTTTCTTATCAGTAGTTGTGCATCTCGATTATCATTAGCTGATACCAACATCTGGTCCACCTCAAGCCGTCCTAGGGCAAGGATGCTGTCTCTTTTCCATTTCCGCACCCCTGGTCCCGTCATGGCGTCTGGGAAGGAATTCTCCGTCAAGCACAGGACTATTGTATATGGCACCCTCCTTTATCTGACCAGCTCCTCTGAGATGGAAAAATATGTCCATAGAAATGCTCACAGAGACCTCTCCTGACCTGCCCGCCTGTGGATGGAATTAACCACAGCCAAGTGGGCACTTTCCAGGAGCACTGGACGCAATCTTAACGCCACTGGGGGTGATCATTCTTTCACATCTATGACGACGGGAGGAGCGAAAGTTGTATTTTGTGTTTTTGTCCATAATAGAGATTGGAAGTAGTTACATAGGGATTGACTTTGAAAGCCAGCGTCTGAGTGTTGATTTTCAGAAATTTGGAAGACAAAACGTGTGCCAATATCAAGGTGATGTGTACCTGTTCAGAAGCTGGCATCCCGTGATGGTGTTTATTTTATTTTTAAAAATTATTTTATTGAGGTCATGATGGTTTATAAGGTTGTGTAATTTCAGGTGTACATTATTGTTTATCAGTTTCTGTGTAGACTGCGTCGTGCTCACCACCAATATTCTAGTTTTTATCCATCACCATACATATGTGCCCCTTTACCCCTTTCGCCTTCCCTCCACCTCCTTACCCTGTGGTACCCACCGATCTGTTCTCTTTGTCTGTGTTAGTTTATCTTCCACATATGAGTGAAATCATGCAGTGTTTGTCTTTCTCTATCTGGCTTATTTCACTTAACATCATACACACAAGGTCCATCCATATTATTGCAAATGGTACAATTTTGTCTCTTTTAGGGCTGAGTAGTATTCCATTGTATAGATGTACCTTATCCAATCATCAGTTGATGGACACTTGGGTTGCCTCCGTGTCTTGGCTATTGTGAATAATGCTGCAGTGAATGTAGGGGTGCATAAATCTCTTGGGATCATTAATTTCAGGTTCTTTGGATAAATACCCAGTAGTGGGATAGCTGGATTGTACGGTGTTTCTATTCTGAATTTTTTGAGAATTCTCCCTACTGTTTTCCGTGGTGGACTGTGTTATTTGAGAAGGGGCCGTGGTGAGCTCTGGTCTGCTCCCTGGGCCCTCACGCTCTGAACCTGACATGACCAACATGGGCCGTTGACGGTGCCAGGACCATCTCTGCTCTGATATTGCAACAGGGCCAAGATTTCATTTTTCTATGGAAAGTGGCTTTCTGTGTGCAAATCCATCCCCAAAGACGTGTGACGTCGTCTGAAAAGGATTAGAGTCTTTTTCCTGCCCAAACAGCCGGGGCAAAGTGGAAACATTCCATAAACGTTAGCCCCGTGTCATCTTCTGCATTTTTTTTTCTTTTGCATTTAGCAGAAAACTCAGGCCTCTCTTCAGGCTAACGAGAAATATCTGTGAACCTCCTGCTTGTCTCTTGCTCGCAGAGAGTGACAGTTCTGAACGGGCTCTGGAAATCAAACCGTTCTGACCCAGCGACATTTCCGTGAGTCAAGTCTAAACGAATCTGATGCATGTGGATTCAATTTACTTCTCGACACGCGGGTTGAGAGGGCTCCGGCAAAAGCTCGCTTGCCTTTTTCCTTTTCTCTTGCCTAACCCCAAACATTCGGGCGACGGTCGGAGGTGTTTTGATAAACAGCAGAGGCCTCCGGCTGCTCCGGGCGTGAAATATGAAAGAGGCAGACGCTGCTGCTGGGGCCCCGGGGAGGAGGCGAGGGTTTTGATGTGGTCGGCGAGGAGGCTGGTGTCCGGGTACCTCGGGGACGGGAGTTGGAGAAAGCTGCAAAGACTGAGTGGGATGGCAGAGAAAGCTGTGCATGTGACCTGGGGGGCTTTTGGGGCTGCCCGGGGCCTGGGGGAGGACAGAGAGCCTGTAGCTTCCAGCCGACTGGAGATTGCAAGCCTGCCCTGTCATCGGCAGGGTGCAGCCGCTCGGACGTCCCCATGTCCCAGGCCCAGCTGCACATCTGCTGCCTTTCTGCTCAGATTCAAGCCGCGGGTGAGCTGGAGGAGTTCCGGCCGCCCCTGGGGTACCTGCACCCCGACAGTTAAAGGGCCCACCGAGAGCAGGGGAGAGGGGTGTCGACGAGCCGGGAGCAATCTGAGCTCTGGGAAGGTTCTGGGAAAGTCGGATTCCACGGCTGCGTATCCGCATTTCTGTCTCTTTATTTCTGGGAGGGCCCGGGGGGTGGTGTCTCCACAGCCTAATGAATACGAGGTGAGGAGTAAAAAGTGAGACATGTCACCAATTAGGTAAACATGTCACCTCTGCTTTTGTCAATAAGAATTACAGGCGGGCACCTTCTCCTCCCGGAGCATCGCTGTTTCCAGCCAGACGGGGGGAGAGGGGCTCCTCGCCTGTCGAGACGCCATCGGATACGCGAGGAGGGTGGGGCGGGGGTCTCTCGCGGGGGCCCCTAATCGTGGTTGGTATCCGCTGTCAGGAAGATGGCCCTGGCGTGGAGACAGCGCCCATTAGAGATAAAGCAGCAGGCGATGGAAACAAATGGGGTCTTAATTGCCCAAGAGAGGGGACACCGCGGGCTGGCCCGGGAGCCGGTGGGGTTCCTGAGAGGAGCCGCTCCGGGACGGCCTCGTGCCCCGGAGTGTGGCCGGGCTTCGGGCGCCGCGGATTCTGGACCGTGAGGGAAAGGTGGGCCGTCCAAGGTGGGTGGGGGCTGTGATTGACGGCCACTTGTTCTTGCTTTGTGGCGCTAACTGGTTTGAGCAGGGGTCTTTGTATCTGGGGGAGAAGAGCTGGGCGTTTTGTGAATATAAAGACTTAACCTCGCCCAGAAAGGGCTGTGGCCTTTGCCCACAGCTACCGGATGGTCGAAATCCTTTGGCGTCACGCCTGATAGGAATGTCTTTGTCTCAGGGTGTTCGGGCTGCGGTCACAGAATACCCCAGGCTGGGGGGTTGATAAACCACATTATTTCTCAGGGTTTTGGAGGGTGGAGGTCCAAGATGAAGATTCTGGCAGATTCTGTGTCTGGGGAGAAGTCTTCCTGGTTCACAGGCATCTTCTCGCTGTGTCCTCACGTGGTGGACGGGGTGAAGGGGCTCTCTGGGGTCTCTCTTATCAGGGCACTAATGCCATCCATGGGGGCTCCACTCTCATGACCTCATCACCCCACAAAGGTCTCACCTCCCGACACCATCCCCTTGGGGGTTAGGATTGCAACCTATGAATTTCGGGGGGACACACACTCAGACCGTAGCAGTCTGTGTGTGCCTGGCTGGGGGTCCTGGGTCACAGTGGATTGTCTAACAGTGTGTTTTGGGGTGAGGGGTGGTCACTCTGGGCAGTCAGTGTGGAGGCCAGCCATGTCAGGTAGCAACAATGTGATTTAGGGTGAAAGCCTATGAACCATGAGACAGAAATTGATCTGGGAGATCAACTATGTGGGCAGTCAATCAGTCGATCAATTGATTGATCAATCGATTAATGCATTGATTGATCGATTGATCAATTGATCAGTCATGCATACAAATGGAGGCCCCATAGAAACTCTGAACGCGGAGGCTCAGATGGGCTTCCCTGGTTGGCAGTCTCCTGGGAATTGTCACACATTCGTGCTGGAAGGTCCTGCTCTCCTGACTCCGTGGGGAGAAGACGCCCATTGAGCAAGTTCATGCTCACGTCTCCGGATGTGGCTCTGTCCTTCCTCTGCTAAAATACACTGTGTGCTCAACGACACCCAAATCCTCAGCTTGGCACTCAAGATCCCCTGGACCCCTGCCTCAGTTTCCCTTATATCGCCCTCCACCTGAGCCCAGGTGTACCGGACAGCTTGCTCCTTACGGAAGAGAGCTCGCTGGCTCCACCTCCCCCTGGAACGGCCTCCACGCCCCTGTACCGCATTCCACCATCACTCAGAGTCACTTCACACCCTCCAGTCTGCCGTTCCCCCCCCCGGATACCGTTATTCAGGCTCGTATGGGATTTATTTTAGAGCCATTGCTTTTGAGTGCATTTATCCACTCTTGCAGGATGATAAGCTACTTGGGAACACGTCCTGTGTCACATTCCAATTTCGTGGTTCCTACATCACCCTTTGCGATTTCTTGCACATAGCGCTTGTTGAATAAATGTTTGATGGACATGTGTTGACAAATTTCCCCCCATCCTATTGACTCCTGCAGTGATCAAACATCTCGGACAGCGTATTTTCCTGTCTGTAGACCCACTGCCTCCTTCCTGCCTGCCTGGCTACCTCACAAGGCTTGGCTCCACGTCCGTAGTCTTTGGAGAGCCTCAAGGTTGGAGATGAGCCGGAGGAAGGCTCTCCCTCCTTGGTCTTCAGAAGGCATCTCTTATCAGAGGCTTATCTGATGCTTTCCTTACAATTTTCTGCATTTGAGCTTTGTTTCTCCGAGACTGTAAACTCCTAGAGGACAGAGTATGTGTCTCATTTTTCGAGGTGTCTCTCGCAACTACCAACTACGTCTTCCTGCTCTGCGCCATCACTGTTTGTGCATGGATAGCTCATTGCCACAGCCCATCTTCTCAAGGTGGGACCAAGCATACCTCATCGAGGATCGTTAGAGAGACAGTTGTTTTGGGGATCAGGAGACTCTAGTTCAATTCTAGTTTGGGGATCTTCCAAACTCAGAAGTAACGTACCTCTGAAAAATAATTACATCCAGCCTGTTTTGGGAGAACCTTGAAAGGTTTATAGTGTCTTCAAATAAAGCAAGTGCCATAAAATAAATGAGGCAGTCGACAGAAGGTGGAAGCAACCAAGTGCCCATCAATAGATGAATGGATAAACAAAATATGGTCCATCCACACAGTGGAATATTGTTCAGCCATGAAAAGGAAGGAGATTCTGACACCTGCTACAACATGGATGAACCTTGAGGACATGATGCTCAGTGAAATAATCCAGACACAAACTGTGTGATTCCACTGATATGGGGTCCTTGGAGTCAGCAAATTCGTAGAGACAGAAAGTGGATGGTGGGTGTCAGGGGCTGGGGGAGGGGATGGGGAGTTAGTGTTTAATGTGGACAGAGTTTCAGCTTGGGAAGATGGAAAGTTCTGGAGACGGTTGCACTGTTCAGAGGGTCTCGGTGCCCCTTTGGAAGTCTCTTCTGGGTGAGGCCCCCATCTCCATTCAGGGTGAGACCCCAGGGAGGCAATGCCAGCCCCCACTTTGTAGAGGATGTCTGTGGGAAAATAAAGTCCACTGGACTCAGGACTTCCTAACAAGTATACTCATTGGTGGATAACCACAGAAAAAAAGAATTTTACCGTAAAATTGTGAAATAGGCAAGGAGGAATTTAAAAAACCCACCAAACACCTACATGTTGAATTTTTGAACAATTTTGTGGAGGTATAATTTACATACCATGAAATTCACTCTTTTAAGTGTGCAATTGTATGCTTTTTAGTAAATTTGCAGAGTCGTGCAACCATCACCACAATCTAATTTTGGAATCTTTCTGTCACCTCAAAAAAGAAGCCACATACTTATTTACAGACAGTTTCCTGACCTCCCTCCTCGACCCCCAACCCCCGGCAACCACTAATCTACTTTCTGTCTCTATAGATTTCTCTTTTCTGGACAATTCCTATAAATGGAATCGTGTACTGTGTGGCCTTTTGTGACTGGCTTCTTTCACTTAACATAATGTTTTTGAGATGTTTTTACTAACCTATCAAGCATCATGTTTTCCAGGTTCATCCACATTGTAATGTGTATCAGTGCTTTATTCTTTTTCATGGCTGAGTAATATTCCACTGTGTGGAGGGACCACATTCTGTTTATCCATTTACCAGTTGATGGACACGTGGGTTGTTTCCACTTTTTAGCTATCGTAAATAATGCTGCTAGGAACGTTTACACACCAGTCTTTGAGCAAACATATGTTTTCATTTCTCTTGTATAGATACCTAGAAGTGGGGTAGCTCTCGTATGTTCAACTTTTAAAGAAACTGCCGACACCTTTTTCCAAGTGGCCGGACCATTTGATATTCCAGCCAATAGTGTACGAGGGTTCCTGTTTCTCCACAGCCTCACAAATACTTGATATCTGTCTTTTTAAAAATTATAGCCATTCTTGTGAGTGTGAAGTGGTATCTTGTGGCTTGAATTTCCCTGATGACGGATGGTGTTGAGTCTGAATGTCAAAATCCGAATAGTTCTGTAGCAGACGCCAATGCTCTTTCATCGTATAGGTTTTTGGAGCAGCCTTTGGGATTTAAAGGATTTGAGTCAACTGGTTTCTTGTGGGGCTATTTTTTCCTGCAGGGAAATTCTTGCTCGTCTCCTGGCACCACAAAAAGTGAGGAGGGCTCATGAAAGAGAGGGATTCCAGGTGTGACTGAATAGGCCAACGTGGTTTTATCATCTTAATCTTCTTGATGGCAAAGGCCATGGCTGGACTTGGTGTCTGTCTGTGTCCCCTGTGATGCTGGATTTGTGATGTTGCTGGGGGCAGATTTCTTTGGTCACCATTCTTAATTTCACTGTCACGGTTGAGAGGACTCAGCTGCCTGAATGAAGGCTTTCTGGTTTTCCGAGCTGCGCTAACCAGCCGTTCATAATGTCCACAGATGCTGATGAAGCGTGCACCTCCTGGGAGTAAATGCCCCACGTTTGTCGTACAAGAGACGAGAGTGTTTCTCCCCCCGCCAGAGCCCGTGCAGATCAATTAATTAGGCTGCTTTCACTTGTGTCTGAGTTTATTTTCTGCTTACACGGAGGTTTCTCTGGCTGCACCAGCTGATTCGTTTCCTGAACAAATTTCAACCGTCCCTGTTGATTTCCTGAGGCAAAGAAAATATAAGGTTCTTACGAGAAAATACTTTTCCTGCTTATAATGACAAAGAAGGCAAGGGGAGTTTTCTGCTATTTAAAAATTCCCTGTGTGACAAAATGCACATTTGAACTTTGTATGACTTAAAAATAGATGGCCCTAGCTCTCCATAGACAAGGGCGTGTGGGATTCTTGGGTGATGCTAAAGAAATTTGGGGAGGAATTGTATCCTTCAAAATATCAGATAGTCTAATAATCTAAACGTAAGCTGAACATACATACATGATTTTTTCTTATGTATCCATCCAAGCTGTATCCATCCATCCATCCATCCATCCACCCACCCATCCATCCATCCATCCGTCCATTCACCCATTCACCCATATACCCACCCACCATCCTTCCATTCATCTATCCACACACATATTCATCCATCCATCTGACATTCGTCTATCCAACCATCCATCCATCCACCCACCCATCCATCCATCTGGCGTCCATCCATCCATCCATCCATTCATCCATCTAATATCTACCCATCCATCTACACATGCATCCACCCATCCATCCATCCACCCGTCTACCCATCCACTCACCTACCCATCCATCTTTCTACTCATCCTTTCATCCATCTGTCTGTCCATACATCCATCTACCCACCCACTATCCTTCCACTCATCCATCCACACACTCATCCATCCATCCCTCCATCCATCCATCCTTCGTTCTGTCCATCCAGTCCTGGCTTGTGGGTAAGAGACGCCAGCAGCCTCAGCAGTGCTGATGGGAATGGAAGTAAGAAGAGGACACAGTCACCCAGCAGAGTCATCCTACATTTCCTCCAAAGCCCTGGGACGACCCCATCCTCCCACCTGCTGATCTTCACTCTTTGCTTCTGTCTAGTCCTGTGACTCATAGCACTTAGATGCTGATAGGCATTGAACTAAAAATGTGTAAGACTCAGGTGGATGAATAAAACCTTACATGTGTACACGAAACAGCTGGCAAGTTTCAGACGTATTCATCAGGCTGACAACGCAAGATTCATGTTTGAAAGGTGTTTCTTACCCATCTCTCCTTCTTCCAGGAAGCCTTCTGTGGTTGTTCGAGTCCGGCTTGCCAAGACTGGAGTTGGCATCTGTTGGCTGGAGAGCCGTTGAGTTGAGCCATTTCACTTCCCCACTGTTTACACAGTGCACGCTGGTGCTTTAACGGTTTTCACAGCATATTCTGCCCCAGCCGCCAGGATTAGGAACCATGCTTCCTGCTTTGTCGTGTCGCCCCGATTCCCCACCTTCTCTCCTGCAAACACGCAAGGACACACACACAGAAAATGTTGCAAATTGTTTATGTAGACTCGGCAGGGAATTCAAATTAGGTACCACATTCTGAAGCTCAAATATGGAGAACCGGGGCAGACAGTAACGGCATCTCATACTTACATATTTATTTGCATCTTATCTTGTGCTTCCGAAGGTGGTTTGCCGTCTCCCATGAAGAAAGGAAATGAATGTGTGTATGTGTATAGTGTATATACACGTGCCTTTCTCTACGTGCATATATGCACACATCTATGTATGTGTCTGTATACATGTATATGTGTCTTTCTATACAAATATGTCTCTATGCATATGTTCGTAGGTATATTGCATGTGTATACATGCACACATCTATATATGTGTATATGTCTACATGTCTCTACATGCATATTTCTCTCTATATACATGTATGCATGTGTATATACATAGAAGTACACTTCTGTCTGTGCATGTGTCTATATATGCATATACGTCTGTATATGTATTCTGTCTAATTCACAGACCATGAAGCCTGAGTCAGTGCTTCACTCCTGTTCATGACTGAGTAATATTCCACGGTGTGGATGGACCACATTCTGTTTATCCATTCATCCATCCATGGACATTTGGACGGTTTCCACATTTTGGGGCCTGATACAATTTTGCTGGTACAGTTTTTTTAGGGTATGAGAGTTTACCCAGGAAGAGGACGTGTGTGTGCAACACCAGCCCCACAAGATTATCCCGACAGCCAGTCCTGGGCCCCCACCTTAGTTTCACAGGTCAGGACAGAGGGGTGGGGAGCTGAGCCCCCGAGGGAGGAGACCGTGTCTGACCACTCGCTTAGCTCCTGATCCAGCAAGTTTTAGACCATAGTCACTTGTTTTATAAATGCATGACTTCTGGTGAATATATAGGTGGGGGTCATCTCTGTCCCTTTCTGTCTTCTCTGCGCCACAGACTGAGATTCTGAGAGAACACAGCCCTACAGTTGGTGAAGTTTTTATAGATGGCGTTTGGAATCACTGTGGAATTACGTGTTATTAACACTTTTGAAAACAATAGGAACGTAACACGTATCACACGTTAAGTGCTTTCGATATTTGACATCAGTGTTTCAAAGTGAACAGGGCTGCAGGGCTGGTGGTGGCCGAGATAACTTTAGGACCATATAGACGTGGCCTGACGTGATGTGGTTTTAAAATAGGTTACGGAGGTGAAATGCACAAAATGTACAATTAACAATTTTAAAGTGAATGGCTCAGAGGTATTTGGAACATTCACAATGTTGTGCAACCATCATTTCCATTGAGTTCCAGAACATTCTCCTCAGCCCTGAAAGGAGACCCTGCCTCATGAAGCAATGATTCCCCATTCCTCCTCCCCCAGCCGCTGGCAACCACTAACCCACTTTCTGTCTCTATGCATTTACTTATTCAGGGCATTTTATATAAATGGAATCACACACTATGCGGTCTTTTGTGTCTGGTTCTCTCACTGAGCATCATGTGTTCAAGGTCCGTCCACATTGTAGTGTGTGTCAGTGCTTCTCTCCTTTTCCTGACTGTGTAATATTCCGCTGTGTGGATGGACCACATTCTGTTTATCCATTCACCCATCAGTGGATATTCAGACACAACTTTGATGAACAGTAAAGAAGCTACTGCCTCTTCTGTCCTTTCCCAATGACTCTGATTTTTCAAGCAGAAATTCTCAATTTTGTGCACATATATCTTTACCCACCTCTAATCTTTGTGAATCTCCTTTTTCAACACAAATAGGAGAGCTCTTGGCTGGCATGGTATGCACACAGAGCTTAATGATCTCATTGTGCTTATTTTTCTTTATTCCCCGGGTTCTGTTTTATTTGTGGCCTGTGAAGATGGCTCTGCAGACGACTTACAGAAGTATTATAAAGTTGCCTCTTAAAATAAATTTATTGGAATATAAAAATGAATCAGCTTTAACAGAAATACTCAGTCTAGAAAGTACAGGTGGACTGGGGATGTGGCAAAGAGTCATAAAGGTGGCTTGCATGAGCAAAATGTGAGAAACCCTACAGTCAATCATTTCAGCCTCACAGCATATAAGAGAGGCAGAGATTCTGAGCCCTGAGTCCTAATGTTTCTCATCATCCAGTCTCTGGGTGATGAAATGGGGGCTCAGAGATGTCACAATCCCTAAAGTTCACCCATGTCGAGCCCTTCAGGTCTATCCTCAGTGCCACGTGGCCTCGCTACGTAGCATTTTATCTATTTTTGAGTTATTTTTCTCCCCCAAATGCATAGAATCACGGTCTCAATCTTGATCTCTTACGATGGTTCTATTTACATGTCAACGTGGCCAGGCCAGTGCACCCAGATATTTAGCCACACGTTATTCTGGATGTTTCTGTAAATTTAGTTTTTTAGGTGGGACTCACATGAAATCAGTAGACTTTGAGTCAAGCAGGTTGCCCTCCATAATGTGGGTGGGCCTTGTCCAATCAGTTGAAGGGTTTAAGAGACAAAAGACCACCCTCCCTGGAGGAAGAGGGAATTCTGCCTCCAGATGGTCTTCGGACTTGAGCTGCAGTATCAAATGCTGTTTGGGTTTCAGCCTGCTGAAACCCGACAGAGTTTTGGACTTATCAGCCTCCACCATCGTGTGAGTCAATTCTTCATAACAAATCTCTCCCTTTATGTATACACATACACACCTTCTGTCAGCTCTGTTTGTCTGGAGAACCCTGACGGATCCATCCCCCTGCCACACAGCTCTGCTAAGTTGGCTTCCAGCTGGGAAATTTAAGAAAGCAGCCGGGCATCTCATATATAGAGAAAAATTCCCCAGCTGAAACTCACTGTCAGAAACCTGACCTCAGGTTTAAATTTTATACAAGCTTTGCCAGAATCCAAACCCCAAACCTAAAATCCAAAAATCCGGCTCCAAAGCCACTCAACACCCCAGATTTTGCATCGGGGAAATGGAGCTGACACTCGCTCAGATGGTCCTCAAATCCTCCGCACTTTGGGGGCTCCATTTCGGTGGAAGAAGCATCTTGAATCAACGCCGGTTGTTGCCTTGAGCAGGCTCTGCATGCGGGGATCACGCTGACACCGAGGGGTCTGTGAAACGTGAGGGAGGTGCTGTTCCTACATCAGCCTCCATCTCTGCACGGGAAGAGGAACGCTGTGCAAGCGAAGCCGTGTTGGAGCATAGACATCCTCGCCGGGACCTTATATATAATTTCCCCATCGCCTCCGCCTTTCGGCTGAAGTCTGACCCGCAGCCTCAGCCGTGTCTCCAGCCGAGGCCACGTCCTGTTTGCAGACACCCCTTCTGTTCTCGTCCTTGTCGCCGTGGCTGCATTTTCGCCGAGTGGCTTTTGTGCAAGAGGGCAGGCTGAGGCGCTCGGTGGCCGAACCGGCAAAGAGCCGAGAATTTCTGCCTTGGTCCTCTGCATCTCGAATGGCAATGAAAGTTTGGACTCGCTAGGCTCTCAGATGACCTGGGTGTCAGGGCACAAAAGAGATGTCTGGGGAGGGCTGAGATTTTTCCAGCACGGGTTTTCTTTCTGCCCCTACAAATCTGGGCACAGAATGGTGCATTTGGCTGGAAAAAGCCAAAAGTGCATGTGGGGCTGGTCGCCTCGATTCTCCTGAAGCCTCAGGGGACGCAGGGGAAAACTCCACATGGAAAAAGAGAGCCACTTGCATTCTTCTCCCCCGCCCCCCAGTAACCTTGTTAGCCACATCGACTTCAAGTCGCCTTGGGCCAGAAGTTACGTTTCTCGTGAATATACATCAGCCCTCCCTGTTCTCCTCGGCACCGTTGTCTCCCACCCCGCACTCTGCTCGCTGCTTCCTTCCCCTTTTGTTGTTCCCTCCACTCCTTATGAATCTAAGGAGCAATTGTCACTTCTCATTACGGGAACTAAACGTACGAGAATGGATGGGGCTTTCTACCTAATGCTGTTACCTGAACCGGGTTTGTTTATTTAATGAAGAAAACGTCAGATCGCATCTCCCGTCTCCTGACGTCCCGACCCCTGGCAGCTGCTGGTGGCAGATTTCCTGAAACGGGGGTGCTGGATTGACTAATTTCATTTGCACGCTATCCAAAAGTGAAAGCAAATGAACGAGCTCCTCTGACAGAAGACATTACCTAAATTTGTGCTTTTTTTGGTTTTTAAGTAGATGTCCCAAGTGTCATGAGATGCCGGGCGGCAGAGGCGGGCAGGACCCATACTGACTTGGCAACTGCAGTCCGTTTAGATGCGAGATGAAAATCTCCCCTGTGAGATGTGAGCTTGCCCAACGAGAGACATAATCGCTCTTCTCATGCATTGCCAATTTCAGGGACGAGGACAGCAACCAGGGTCAGAAGCTCGCTTTGCAAAAGTAACAACTTGTCATGTGCAGAGCCATTGACTCAGAAGCCACTTCATAATGATGAAGGATGCACGTGGCTCAAACCCTTGAGTGGTGGGGTGGCAGTGTGCCCATCAGGGGCTACGTGCATCACGTGTCTGGCCTTTCTGGGATGGGAGGTGCCAGCCACCTTCAGACGGGCCACCTTGGGGCTGGTCGCCAGGAGGAGGATGGATGGAAGCAAGGATGGGGGATGGATGGATGGATGGAGGATGGAGAGTGGATGGAGGATGGATGGAGGGATGGATGGAGGGATAGATGGAGGATGGATGAAGGAGGATGGATGGATGGAGGATGGATAGAGAGATGTATGGAGAGATGGATGGAGGATGGAGGGAGGGATGGATGGAGGTTGGATGGAGGGATTAATGGATGGAGGATGGACGGAGGATGCATGGGGGATGGATGGCGGATGGATGAAGGAGGATGGATGGATGGAGGATAGATAGAGAGATGTATGGAGAGATGGATGGAGGGATGGATGGAGGGATGGTTGAAGGATGGATGGAGGGATGGATTGGGGATGGATGGAGGAGGATGGGTGGATGATGGAGGGATGGATGGAGGATGGATGGTGGATGGATAGCAAGATGGATAGAGGATGGATGGAGGATGTATGGCGAGATGGATGGAGAGATGGATGGAGGAGGATGGATGGATGGATGGTTGGAGGATGGATGGAGCAATGGATGGAAGATGGATGGAGGGATGAAGGGAGGCTGGAGGGAGGATGGGCTTCCCTGGGCTCCATCAAAGGCAGGGGGAAGCATTCACTCCCGGCACGCTGTTTAGGTTACGTTCTCCACCGTGACCAAGACCACAGCAACCTTCAGAGAGCACAGAGAGACGACACAATCTGTGTGCGTGCGACGTGACAGCGCGGGGCTCTGAAGCACGCGGCAGAAGACCCAGTTGTGAGAGCGTCTGGCAATTAAAAATAATTGGGAAGCAGGTTTCGCTCGGCTCTTCCAAGCGTGGGGCTCCCGTATAATGATGTTTCATTAGACATGCTGAATGCTGTGCGTTCCGTATGGCCGTGGCAATTAAAGAGGATCAGAGGGGGGAAGAAAGAGGAACATTAAAAACACCCCGGCTGAGATTAGCATTGCATGTAATGGCCACTTCATTAACTAATTGATTTCTTATTAGTTACAGGGAGCAGCCCCGGTTCGAGGCTCTGCGCGCGTAATTAGCGCCATTTACACAATTAGCCGCTCGCTCATTTTGCAGCTAAACATCCTTGGAATCGACCGCAGCCGTGTGGCTCTGGGCCATTCGACTCACTTTATTTTATTTTTCTTGCTAATATTGGCTTAACCTTCAAATCAGAAATTCTCTTCCCCCGGGGGCCTCACCATATTTAATCACGATGCATTTAACGCACAGAGAGCGGCGACGTCGTCCGGGCTGCACGGGGCTGCATCCTTCTCTGTGCCTTCATTTAAAAAATTCTTTTATGGGTGTCATAAAGCCGATACCTTTCCCTTATGGAAACAGTCTCTGGATGGTGTGTTCCCCCATCCCTATCAAACGTGATTATTATGACTGTGTGTTGCAGCCGGCAGAGGGAACAGCTGTAAGCTTGACCGCACGTATCTGTTTGCTGATGTTTCGAGGATGTTGGCAAGGTGTCTGGCTGGAATCGGCATTTCGGATGCTGCCGTCTCTTCCTCCGACATTCAGATGCATTTGTGGGAAACCGGCTGCTGAGAAGCTGGTTAGACCTCAGCTACGATGCGAGGGTGCTTTTAAATGACTTCTGTGGCTTATGGCAGAGGGAGGGCTGAGTTTTGGGGGGGACCCTGGATGCAGCGGGGTCTCTGGTGTAAAGACGGCTTTTTATTGTCTCATGCTTTGCAGGGAGTGTCAGTCCCGGGGACTTTGGCAGGGACAGATGATGCTGTTGACGGAAAGGGTTAAATTTCGAGTCACTCAGGCCCACTCTAGCTTAATGTCACCATTGCCTCCTGTTCTGGGCTGAACTGTGTCCCCCTAAATTCGCACATTGGAGCCCTGACCCTCAGGACTGCAGAACATGGCTGTTTGTGGAGATGGGTCTTTACAGAGGTGATGAAGGTAAAATGAGGTCACTAGGGTGGGTCCTGACCCAACAGGACTGGGGTCCTTATGAGAAGAGGAGACGAGCACACAGACACGCACAGAGGGACGACCATGTGACGACACGGGGAGAAGACGGGGTCTACACGCCAAGGAAAGAGGCCTCAGGAGGAACCAGTCCTGTGACACCTGGATCTCAGACTCCAGCCTCCAGGACTGAGAAATAAATGTCTGTTGTCTAAGCTGCTCTGTCTTTATTATGGCAACCCTAGAAACTCATATATCCCTCCTTGCTCCAGTGCTCATAGCCCTGCCAAAGATGACCAGTGTCCCCCAGGCCTCTCCTCACCTGGAACCCTCCTGCCCCCACCCCTGGGATGCTGGTGCCTCTAGCTGGAGCCCCTGAGCCTGTACCCTGTGGAGACAACACAGTTGAGGCTGCCACCTTGCCCAGGTCCTGGCTGTAGGGGTCTCCTGGGACAGCTGTAGGTTACCACCAAATGGGAGCTTAAACCACAGGAATCCGTCCTCCCCAGTCCTGGAGACCAGACGTCTGAGATGAAGGGGTTGCAGGGCTGCGCTCCCTCCACAGGCACCAGGGGAGGGTCCTTCCTGCCTCTTCCAGCTTCTGGGGCTCCAGGCGTCCCTGGGCTGGTGGCCGCCTCCCTCCATCTCTGCCTCCGTCTCCACGCGGCTTCTCCTCTGTGTCTGTGTCTCCTCTTCTGTCTCTGATGAGGACACTGTCATTGGATTTAGGGCCACCCTCCTCCAGGATGCCCTCATCTCCATCCTTCACTTAATCACATCTGCAAAGACCCCACTTCCAAGTAAAGTCCCACTCACAGCTTCCAGGTGGGCATATCTTTTGAGGGGCCACCACTCAACCTACAACCTTCGCCTCTCTGCACCTGTGGCCCCACCTGAGAAAGGAGAATCACACTGCTGCCTTGCAGGTATGTGGTAAGGACGATGAGTTCGGGAACACAGGCACCAGGCACACAGCTGGCCCTCAGGGCTCAGACACTGCGACCATGAAGCAGCAACACGCTGTCTGCGCCGTCTCTGACCCAAAGGATAGAAGCTTGTGTGCCCCATCTTCCTGCCAAAGAATGGAGCACAGAGCCCCTCAGTGCCCGGAGAGGTGCAGGCAGAATGCATTAGAAGACCCACTGTTCCAAATTTTTTTGCTTGAATAAAAGTGCTGTTTATTTATTTGTTCTTTGTTTGTTTTTACCATCTTAACCATTTTTAAGAGCACAGTTCAGTGTATTAAGTACACTCACATTATTGTGCAACCATCACCACTGTCCATCTCCAGAACTCTTCATCTTTGCAAACTGGAACTCTGTCCTCATTAAACACCAACTCCCCATCCCCTCCCCCAGCCCCTGGCACCACCCTGTACTTTCTGTCTCTATGAACTTCACTCCTCTAGGGACCTCATATGAGTGGAATCATATAGGATTTGTCCTTTTGTGACTGGATTATTTCACGGAGCACCATGTCCTCAACGTTCATCCATGTTGGAACATGTGTCAGAAAGTCCTTCCTTTTCAAGGCTGAATAATATTCCATTGCATGGGTGGACCACATTCTGTTTATCCATTCATCCACTGATGGGCACTCGAGTTGCTTTTGCCTTTTGGCAATTGTGAACAATGCTGCTATGAACATGGGTGCACAAATTCCGAATATTTTATAAGTTTGTCCGTTGTAAGAAATTGTATCTTGAACTCTTTCACAGGGGCCATTCTCCCAGCAGAAATACCTCCTATTTTATCTGGTAGATAAAAATAATATGTGTTAGATAAATCCTACAGAATTTATGTTTATTTTATGGGATCCAAATCCAAGATGGCGGCAGCCTCTCTACATTGAAGAAGAGACACTTGGGCTGAGGGTTAAAGACAGTCTGGAATTGTCCATAAGGATTCTGAGGCTGGGCAGACACAAGTGGGGGTGACCCAGCCACTTGCGGGCTGAGTGACCATGGGTAAATACCTCCTTTCTTGTCTGGGAAACAAGGATCTTATCTCCCTTTGGGGTGACTGGAGGATTTAGCTGGTTCCTGGTCTTGCATTCAGCTGGAGTTTGATAAACAATCATTAACCCTTGGCGACACCCACTATTCAGATGGACAAGATGCTTCACCTTGGAGAGACGGGACTTTGAATCTCTCGGTGGGTGTCAGGCGGAGCTGCTGGTTGCCAGGGGAGATAAATGGTTTGGACCCAGACAAGCTGAATGAGAAATGGTGGTGAGATTCCAAGGAGTGGGCCCGGGAGAGAAGGCAGAGGGACAGTTGGGGTGGTGAGATCTTCCGTCCATCTTCCACAGATGCCCCGAGGTACAGGTGGACATTCTGCTGTGCAATGCAGCTGTGTGTGTCTTCCTCTTCTCTCCATCACATACCAGGTTCTGAACCCTCCCAGGATCCCTGGAAAACGTGCACAAAATCACAGGTCTTGAGGCTGGAGAACCACTCTATTTTCCTCCACTCCATGTCTATCTACCAGTCACTTCCATCTAACCCAGATGTGCTAATACCTGAGCATCATTCTGGGAAATTTTTTAGTAATGCTCATAATAAGACAACTGGTAAACTAAATTACCAGTGGAAATTACCAACTTTCCATTGGTCAATGAAGGTTTAAAATTGTGCTCAGTGCTTATCCTGGATGCAAGACTGTCAAATTTGTTATGGGCATTTTCTTTTTTACATTCTTAGAGAAACAATGCTGCAAAAAATCAAGAAGAATGAATTCCTTCACTCACAACATAGGTATTGAGCAGTACATGATTGTTCAAGAACGTTTGTTCCCGCCCTCCCCACAGCTATCTCTCTGGGTGGAGTACACGTTTCTGCCTGAAATGAGTTTGCACCATCGGGCTGCCCTCTTGCAACTCTGCCATCACTGTGAGAAGAGTGTTCCTGAACAGCTGCTACCCCCCTCAGCCCAGGACCCAGGATGAACTGACGTGGTGCTGAGCTGAGCCCAACTCGATCAAGAAGCATAGCTGCGTAGCCATGCCCAGCTGCAATCAGCCAAGTAAAGTTGAGTAAGCAAGAATAAAGGATTGTTCTTTTATGCCTCTGATAGGGGACATTTTGTTACAGAGCACGAGCTGACTGCTACACGCTAGTTTGGAAGGCTCTGTGCTACACGACTTGGCTGAATGCAAATACATAAAACTCTAATGCTACCCTCATGGAATTTTAAATCAGTAGGAGAACTTAGATATGCATATAAATTAATAAGACTGAGCCTCATGGAATTGCTAACAGTTGACCATTTCCAACCTTTGAAAATAACAATTTCATACCATTCAATTTCATGCCATAGCATTATTTTTAAGAAATAGACCCACAGGGAACACAGGAAATATCTCCCGTTCACATACGCCCTTCTGCATGTCTGCATTTGCCAGGTAAAAAACGATTAAGAACTACAGTATAAATGTTATTAATTTAACTATAGGATTATGGAATTTAATACCTGAAGCAGCTTGGGGAATTGTGTAGTGTACCTGGTCTTTCGTGTTACAGGTAAAAACATACCTACAAGAAGATTATCTACTCAAGTCGGAAACCCGGACCTCAGATAAGTCAGAACTAGAATCCAGACGCATAATAGGCATTCTACCATATGTCGCAGCAAAAAGACAAAATAGTATCAGACAGGGAAACGCAGGATTGATAACATGGAATTTTATAAAGTAATTCACCGCACTTTGCTAAAATTCACTATAATAAAATTTTGGCTCATTTTATTAAATAGGAATAATGCCAGTCTTAATGATTGAATAGCAGGTAGTATAGAATATTGTAAAAATATGCTTACTTTCAATGCATAGAATATTAAGAATTTCCAAATTTTGATGAATAGTGTTTGGGTAGGTAATCTGTTCATTTGATAGACAATTATAATTAGTCACATATTTTTAGATGTAAAAAAAATGCTTCCAAACTACTGAAAGTCTCGCTTTCTTAGTAATTCCGACTTCTCCCCTGAAATCTTTATGCTTTTAATTTACTCAGAGTCTTTTCTTAATAGCTAACACTAAGATAAATTTCAGCTCAAATTCTGAATTTATGAGATCCTAATTAATGAGGTTTTATTGAAGAGACATCTTGTTCCCGATGTAATTTTAATGTCATCGTCATCAGTTATCTCAGTAGCCCAAGAGTCCAAACAAAGCAAAGTTTAATTTATTTCTATCAAACAAAACAAAAGTGAAACACACACACACGACAGAGTCATGAAGGGGGCAGAAATGAAATCACCCTGGCATCCATCTTGAGGCATTGAGCCTCTGCGTCTCGAGGACCGCATCTATTTTTAACGAGAATAAATAGGGCTGGTGCTGCTCCTGATTTCGTCCCCCGGGGCAGAACCACGGGAGGTCTCCTCCGACTGCATCGTCTCCCAGAGAAGGCAGAGTTTTTAGACGATGACCCCAGGCTCTCCCTCCACCAGCCCTTCTCTATAGAGCGGCTAACGGAAGAAGACAACACTTACCCCGTTAATGGCTTGGCTCCTGGCTTTCTTTGGGCTTTCAGCTTTTAATTCATTGGATTGAAAAATGGCATAAAGCAAGAAGACAGGTTGTGGCAATGACACACAGGATGAACTTATAGAAATAAGGCTTAAAGAAAGATTTTAAAATAGTGCCACTTCCTTATTATCACGGGGTCCATCCATCCATCCATCCGTCTATACACCCATCATCCATCCACCCATCTGTGGTGGAGAAAATATATATTTTCCTCTGCCCTTCTGAGTTCTTGGATGGGATCTGCGTAATAAAAGAGAAATTGAAACAAGAAAAACAAATGGAAGTTTAGTAACGTGGATTCCTCGTGTATACGTGGGAGATATCCAGGGAAAAATGCGTAACTCAGAGTGGCGGCTTAGCGCTCCAGCTTCTCCAACAAAGAACAATACATTTGTGGAGACGTGGCAGGACAAAGCAAAGCAAAGGCTTCCAAGGTTGGCAAACTGTGGAAGGTAAACTGATGGTAGACAAAACCTACTTAGTAAAATTTCTTATGTAGACTCCTCTGGGGCCATCTCCAGGCTGATAGGGTCTAACGCTGCCTCTGGTGATTACCTTTGTCCTTCCTGATAGAGAGGGGAGGAGGGATACCTTGAAAATGTATGTCCTGTTTTTAGGCAAATAGGGGAGAGCAGGGAGATTTTCTTAGTATCAGCTTCTTCTCAATTGCCTTCAACTCAAAACAATGCTTATGCCATAGCGGAATATCTTGGGGTGGCATATCTGCTACCACTCACATCCATTCTTCCTTCTTTCTTTCCCTCTGTCCATCCATCCGTGCATCCATCCACCTATCCTCCATCCATCATCTATCCATGTATCCATCCACTATCCATCCATCTACCCATCCATTATCTATCCATCCACGCATCCATGCATCCATGCATCCATGCATCCATGCATCCATCCATCCATCCATGCATCCATCCATCCATCATCCATCCACCCACCTACCAGTACCTCTTTCCTCCAGCACCTTGCCAGTCTTTTGGAATGTCAACAAGAGTGCAGTCTTGCCTTGCCTTCAAATGAGTTTATAATCTAATTTGGGACTTGGGCATAGACACAAATAGAGCAAAATCTTGGTCTGGGGTAGAGGGGAGGTGCTGAACCCCTGGAAGAGGGGAGTTTAGAACATCAGAGCATGAGCATTGGGTTCACACAGACCTAGGTTAGTCCTCCCATCTCTTCTTGTGACTTGACGTTGGGAGAATTAACTATCTAATAGATGTGACTCCATCACCCCATTTATACAGCTGTCAGATTTAGCAGAGAAAGAAAAGATTCCCAGTTCAATTTGAATTTCAGGTAAGTTACAAATAATTTTTCAGTACAACTCTGTCCCAAATCTTGCCTGTCTCTTGTATTTTACCTGGTAACCATATTTATCTGTAAAATGGGAATCAGAAGACCTAATTTGTAAGGTTGTTGTGAAAATTAAACAAGATGGACTTTGAAACCTGCTTCTTCTATGGGGACTCCAACTGCACACATATTTGCCCACGGTTCACGGATAACCCTTTTACTTCTTAAGTCGTTTTTCTCTCTGTGTTTCATTTTCAATAGCATCTATGTCATTGTTTTCAGATTAACTAATCCTTTCTTCTGTAACGTCTGATCTGTCCTCAATCTCACCCAATGTTTTTTCATCTCAGCCATTGTAGTTTTCCTGTGGAGAAGTTTGATTCGAGCCTTTTTTGTGTCTTCCATGTCTGTACTTAACATGTTAAGTCTTTCCTCTAGCTTTTTGAACAAATTGAATGCGATGATAAGAACTGTTTTAATTTCCTGGTGTTCTAAATCTAACTTTATCAATCCTGGGTTGGTATGAATGAGTTGATTCTTCTCCTTATGATGGGTCATACTTTTTTTCTGCTTTTCGTCCCTGGTAATTTTGGATTAGACAACAGACATTTTTAGTTTTACCCTGTTGGGTGCTGGATAATTTTGTGTTCCTGTAAGTACTTTTGAGCTTTCCGTATGCCATTGAGTCCCTTGAACATAGTTTGATCCTCTCACACCTGCCTTTATGTTTTGTTGGGTTGGAACAGAGCAGGATTTAACTTAGGGGCTAATTTGTCCAACCTATAGAGGCAACATCGTTCTCACTATCCCACCCAATGCCCCATGAACTGTTGGGTTTTCCAATCTGGGAGGTGGGAACAAAAAGTTTTGGGGTCTGTGTGTGTGCAGTTGTCCTCAGCTCTGGGAACCTACCAGGTACCCCTGGGGTTCCCTCCCTTGTGCGTTGCCTAGCGAGTCTCTCAAGACTGTAATTTGGGGCAGTCATGGGCTCACCTCCCTCATTTCCCATTTCTCAAGGGTCACTGTCTTTCATTGTCCCATGTCCAGTGTCTTTAAAAACCATTGCTTCATACATTTTGTCCACTTTTTTGGTTGCTTCAGGAAGGAGAATAAATCTGGTCCCTGTTATCCTATCTTGGTCAGAAGCAGAAGACTGCATCTTTTTTTTTTGTTTTAAATTTATCTTTGAAGTATTTAAAAACTCTTCTAAAAAAAAGCCAACATTTTATGGGAGATATTATTTAATTAATATCTACCCTATGCCAGGATTTTGCTTACATCATTGCTCATTCTTCACGACTAATTTGTAAGATAAACATTTCCTCTGTTTTGCAATGAAAAGAATGATGCTCAGACATAATAAAAGGCTTGTCTGGGGTCACATTAGCTGATAAACCCTTCAGCCTGGCTCAGTCTTAAGGCCTTCTGAGCCTAAACATCTTTTCACTACACCATTGGTTTACCTGCATAGGAATTATTTAAATGTACTTAATTAAAATGTAGATTTCCCAAGGGTTAGGGTCGGGGTGTGTGGCTATAAAGGGATGGCATAAGGGAAATTTGGGGTGGGGGGTGATGGAACTATTCTCTATCCTGAATGTGATAATGTTCTAATGTGGCATGTATCTAAACAGGTGTTAAAATTCACAGAACTGCACAACACACGCACAAAGTCAATTTTACTTTATGATAATATAAAATGCAATTTTTTAAGTAAAAAAATGCAGATTCCCAAGCCCTACCCCAAGCCCACTGAAACTCAATCTGTGGAGATGAGGCCAGAGAATCCTTATTCTGAACAGCATCCCACACGGTGGATAAACATCCCAAGAATGTAAACACACCTCATTCTGCACTCGTCAGAGGGTGCACTTCTACAAAGTCTTGTTTATTGAATTTCTTCACTTACGTCCATTCTCCCCATCTCCAGCGGAAGATGCAAAATTTAACTTTCTGAATCAACTTCTGAACTCCCCTCTCTCTGTCCTTGCTTCTCTGCCCTGTGGGATTTGATCAAAAGCGATTCTTTCGAGGTTTTGCCGTGCGGCTGTGTTCTCACGAAAAGGAATTGTTTCAAGTCGAATAAATAAACCATTGTGTATCACGGCAGTCCAGATCCTTGCTTAGTTTTACAAAGCTCCTATAAATCCACACCTCCGAGCATTTCTTCGGGCATTTCCTTTGGAGGTTGGAGGTGTTCAGGAGAAATTGAAAGGAGAGGGAGGAAGAAGGGCAGGCGAGGAGACAGGAGAATGGATGTCAGAGCAGAGTGACACAGAGTCTGTGTGTGCACTGGGCGAGGACCTGGGGAAAAGGAACATTTCTCTCAATTACTCTGGTACCTTAAATAAGGGTTTCTCAACTGCAGCACTATTGACATTTGGGAACGGGTAATTCTTTGTTGTGGGGGCATCCTGTGCACTGTGGGGTGTGGACCAGCATCCCTGGGCTCCACTCAGCAGGTACCAGGAGCAGCCCCTCCAGCTGTGACAACCAGAAATGTCTCGAGATATTGCTGTGTGTCCCCTAGGGGGCAGAATTGCCCCCAGTTGTGAACTACTGTAGTAGGTAGAAAGATAGCTAGCTAGCTAGATGATAGACGGATGATAGATAGATAGATGTATATAGGTATAGACAGGTAAGTAGAAATACAGATGGACAGATAGATAGACAGATACATAGATAGATAGATACATACATACATAGATAAAGAGATAGATAGATAATAGAGAGATAGATGGTAGATAGATATAGGTATAGATAAGTGGGTAGAAGTAGATATAGATAGATAGATACATAGATGTAGGTATAGATAGATAGAAATAGATATAAATAGATTTAGATAGATAGATGATAGATACACAGAAAAATAGATACAGATAGATAATAGATAATAGACATAGATATAAAGTGATAGATACAGATAGATTGATAATAGATGGTAGACAGATTGATAGATAACAGATATAAATAGATGATAGACTGAGCCGATTGATCGATCGATAGATAAATAAATAGATGAATGATGGATGATAGGTGATAGGTAGATAACTAGAGAGCTAGACAGATGAAGTCTCTCATGCTAAGGCAGATCTCTCAACCTTGGCACTGTGAATATTTGGGGCTGGACCATTCTCTGTGGTGGGGCGTCCTGTGCACTGTAGGGTGTTGAGTGGCGACCCTGGTCTCCACCCACAAGATGCCAGTAGTACCCACCTCACTCCCAGTCCTGATGATCAAAAATGTCTCCAAGTGCCCCCTGGGGCACAAAATCGCCCCTGGTTGAGAACCACCACTCTAAGACGTGGAGGTTTAGGGGCGCTCAATAGACACAGCATGCATATCGCACCAGCTTTTGTCTTCACGCCTGACGTCTCATAGACAAAGCCGCACATCACTGGATGTAAGTTATTTGGGAAGTCCGATTTACAAAGATCCCTTTCGCTTCCATTTTTGAAGCTGTCATCATGGACAGGCTCCCTGTCCAGGTAACTTGCATTATGCCCCTTGCATCTGGGGACTATCAATGTATTTTAAACTCGAATCCACATATCATCCTGTGGCCCACATCTTGTACCCACGGTTGACTCTGTTAGAACAGAAGCTCTCTGTCGCTGTGACGGTTTCCTCTCTGCACAGCCAAGAAAGATGAGAGGTGTTCGGGAGGGACGCTCTACCTCTGCTGTGGGCAAGGCCCTGCTGGAGTTTCTGGACCAGAGCTCAGGCAGCTGCAGGCTTTGTGGAAAGTCTGAAGACTGGGCCGCCATGAGTGCTTCTCCCCTTCCCTTCCTGAGCAAACATGAATGTCACAGTGAGCGTCTTGCATTTCTCTGTGCTCTCAACTGCGGGAAGCACACCCTCTTACATTATTACATTTACACTTCCAGCTCTTCCGTTTGCAAAAACCCAAGCAGGAACCATTTGTTCTCCAGGAGGGTCATGGAGTGAGGGTCATCAGACCCTCCTTGCCTTTGAGTTCCAGTCCAGACACTCTCTTCCCCCTAGCATTCCCTGGTTCTCTGGCTCTGTGAGACCACAAACAGCCTCCAACAGCCCTGCCTGGGGACCCTCACTGGATCCCAAGATCTGCCAATTCAACGTGGCGCCACTGCCACCAATGAAGACTTGGCCTCCAAGATCTTCTCTTGTTGCTGCAAGGATGGCTGCCACTGTTGGCTCCCATAGTGCAAGGGCGTTCCAACAGCATCAGACACATTCCTTCCATCCAAGGACAGATTCTCACCAAAGACGTTTGAGAAAGCCACTTGTCCCACAGTTGTGGGTCCTCAAAGTGTGTTCCCTTGGGATTCCACAAGGGAGGTAACTTGTAGCACCCAAGTAGGTCTCTAAGGCTGCACAGCTTCTGGGCTGTCTCTCAGATGGGTGGATGGGTAGATGGATGGATGGATGGATGGATGGATGGATGGATGATGGCTGGCTGGCTGGATCGGTGGATGGATGGATGGGTGGATGGATGGATGGATTGATGGATGGATGGATGGATATATGGATGACTGGACAGATGGATGGATATGTGGATGGGTGGATGGATGGATGGATGGATAGATGGGTGGATGGATGGATGGATGGATAGATGGGTGGATGGATGGATGAATGGATGGGTGGATGGATGGATGGATAGATGGATGGATAGATGGGTGGATGGATGGATGGATGGATGGATGGGTGGGTGGATGGATGGATGGATGGATGGATGGGTGGATGGATGGATGGATGGGCAGACGGGTGGATGGATGGATGGCTAGGTGGATAGACGGATGGATGACTGAACGCATGCATGCATAGGTATGCAAGTGGGCGGATGGATAGATAAATATACACAAACATTCTTTAATAAACATGATTTTTACTTTATGCACTCTTGTCTTCTCTTTGTTCTCTTGTTGCCTTCAAAGATAACATATCTATTTTCAAATACTCAAGAAATTACTTTAAAGACATTCACTTTGTAAACAGAATAGATGCATTCCGAATAAAGTCAGAGGCCTCATTAAGAACTTCGCTCGTGTCTCATCCCCTCCCCAGAGGTAAGTACAGTTGTCACTCTCTGTATGGTCTTCCAGGACTGTGTACATTTAGACACATTTTGGCCTGTTGCAGTGTGTGTGTGATTGGTTAAAACATAGACGGTATCCCATGGTATGGTTGTATGTAAGTTTCCAAAGTTTCTTTTTTCACTAAATCTGTCTTGGAGATATTCCCCCGCAGCACACAGAAACCCACCTCATGCATTTTATCTGCTGTGGATTTGACAGCATGGATCCGTCAATTCCTCATTGAGTGGACAATTAGTTCTGTCCACATCTCTGTCATCAAACACAAAGCTGCAACAAGCATCCTTAGTCATGCCTCCTAGTGCCCAGCTGCGATAGTTTCTCCAGCAGAGACACATAGATGTGGAACTGCCTGGTCACGGGGAAATGTGCATTTATCTGTCATTGACACAGCTAACGTGCCCTCTAAGGCATGGTTCCAAATAGTGGAATGTGTTACTGTAATCCTTACGAAAACACTTACAGGGAACTTACAGAGTTCCGGGAGCACCACCAGCCGTAATAATCATGTCTCTACTGCCTACAAGACTCCCCAGCTATAGTGTTGTAAAGACTCTGTCTTCATGGAGCCACATTGACATCCACGAGCATCTTTCTCTGCCTTGTTCTTTTGTGTTTGCCCAAGAGCGGGTGTTCACAGATGGAAACTCCACGCAGAGCTAAAAATAGCGATAACACCCATCTGGTGGTTAACGAAAGGCATTCTCTGCCATTTCTTGTTTTGCAGTTAGTAGTCATGCCCATTGCTGGCTTTCCTAGAACTAAGAAAACCTGATTACAGGATGACAGAACATAGAGAAGAATGGTTCACACTAGGATTGTTCGTCTTCTGTCATGAGTGTGTTTGGTGGTGTTTGGGTACACATAGAGGCAACTGTTAGAACATCCAGTTCTGGGTGTCTTTAAGTCTACCAGCAGGAACCGAATTGGGCTGCCATGGGTGATAGACATTTGGCTGGATGACATGAGTACCTGGGCTACAGTGATCTTTTGTTTCATTTCAGTAAAGTTGACGCAATTGCAACCCATCCTACCCCATCGAGACATTTTGGTGACAGTGGGCAATCTCTTGGCCGCATGCATGACATCTGGCATCTGGAGGAATCAAAAAGTCAAAGTATAAATTCGGAGGTTTATCCTACGTCCTGTTGGAGCCCCGTGTCCATCAGGAAATGAGTGTCTGAGCTGGACCCTGTCCACAAGCCTCCTGACATAGTGATGCTCAGGGAGGATGGGGGACGGCTCTCCAGCCCCTCTGGACGTGCTCAGGAGCAAACTCCTCCAGAAGGAGACATTGCAAAATGGTCAATGTCCAACACGGACAGGGAGAGACACCAGGAGGAAAAGTAGGGAGAAAATTAAATCAATTCTTGAGTTCTCCTAAGAAACTGCAGAAATACCCATTCTGCTCCTTTCTTTGGGTGCCCCCTCCAAACCAAGGAGCACATCCTACCAGAACTTTCGCTGCGAAACTGCCAGGCCAGAATCGAGGAGGAGGAAAAGGATGAAAACGATGCTAAAAAAAAAGTTTGGCGCCAGAAACACGTGCAGTAAAACGATGGAGGGAAAAGTATTTGAATTTGAACAGAAATGCCAAACTTTAGACGGTGAGTCGCAGGGCAGCGCATGTGCAGGTGTCCAAGCGGACAGAATCTGGCAACTCAGGCTTGACTTGAGCCTCGTCTTCTTGGGACCCTTGTCCACTGGCATCTCAAGACATGTCAGTGAGGCCCTGTGCTCCTCTGGGGGCAGACAGTTCCATTAGCGGAGGCTCTACTTGTCAGAAAACGCCCCGGTCCCTCCCTTCTGCTTTCCCGCCATCGTCCCATATTCCCCACATGTTCTGCAGAGGATGGACGACTTGTGCTGTTTGGTTGAGACGAGGGGAAAAAATAATTTATTAAGGTGGAAAGATCTGACAGCTCTCAGAATTTCAAAGCTCATATTTGACTTGTGTTTTTTTTTTTTTTCCCCACAAGTGCTGAAAGTTAGCGTGAAACATTTTTAACATGACAAGAAAACGCATGTCAGAGAGTGAATACTTTACTAGTCGGAGTGAGCTCTTTTTTTTTTTTTTTTAGTGAGTGGGATTTTTATTAATAGATTTTTTTTTTTCGCCTCAAAACGATTTCTAGGTCTCGTCGTGAGTCTTCCTGCTTGGGGCATTCTCTTGACTTTCTCGTTGGCGTTTTGAGCAAGACGAGGACCAATTTGGGGCTGTCAGGGATGTGCTGGTTTGCCGGGGAACTTCGGAACGGGATGTGTGAGGTTCACCTGAGCGGAGCGGAGTGCACCTGTGGGTCCCACTGACATGAATGGGAATTATGCATGCTCACCAGCGGGAGGATAAATCCCGGTGTCTTTAAGAGTCTGCTAGCAACACGCGCACTTAATTGATGATCCACCATGTCATGTCACAGCCCGGATGAGTGACACACAGGTGCCAAAGGGATCGAGATGTGTCTGTCACTCCCCTGACAGCTCTGGAAGATTCCGCCAAATGCCACAGCTCCTGCTGCATAATGGGGCTCTGCGAGAGCCAGGTGGCTTCCCTTTGGTCTAAAGGGGAAACAAAACGTCTGGGAAATCCTTTCCCAAAAGGAAGACTTGATGTGTTGGGTCTTGCCATGTCGGCAGAAAACTGCTGCAGAATCGGAACGAGGATGAGTGCTTGTCTTCGGGGAACACCCCCGTTCGAATTCTCCGGAATCCCCAATGGCCCGGCTTGGAAACCAAAGGTGGCCTTGGGGAACCTCCCGGAGGCAGACGGGTGGGTGGTCCGGAAGGATGTGAGAGGATCCAGCCGGATCCGAGAGGCAGTGAGTCAGTGGGGCGACCGGGGCTGGTTGCCTTTGACACCAGGTGTACAAAGCATGGACCACTTCTCCGGTGAACTCCCCACAGCCTGGCCACCCCAGTTCCACATGATTACATGCAAAGAGATGCCCCAGACCATTAATCCCCAGCCCTCTCCTCCTGGGTCTGCAGCAGATTCCTGGCCCACACCTGCATCTTCAGAGCCCTCCCGGGTTTGCATCTGTCTCCGTGTCAGCCCTGTGACTTTGGGCATTGTATTAACTTGGAGGGCCACCATTACAAAGGGCCGTAGCCTGGGTGACCTAAATAGCCAACATAAATTGGTTTCTCACAGTCCTGGGGGCTGGAAGTCTGAGATCAAGGTGTGAGCAATGGAGCCTCGGTGATAATCCTTGATGGAATGTGTCCAACGCGCCTTCTCTTCCCCGTGTGGAGGGGACGAGAATGGTCCAGAAGGGGGAGAGCCTTCGCTGATGACCCGTGAGCAGCCAGCCACCTAATGGCTCTCCAAGATAGGTCTTCTCTCCACGTCACAGCTGAATTCACTGAGGCTGAGGAGTGGCCAGTGACGTGGCCAAAGCCAGGCCACCAGTGATGGGTGGAGATGGGCTGGCTCCAAACCCATCCCCCCAACACCAGCGTCAAGGAGTGCTGGCAAGATGGCGGCCTTGCCAACTGGAAGATGACAACTGAGTCTCCTTACAAAATACAAATAGATGCTGAGGAAGGGCTCTGAGGTTGAGTTGATGTCCCAGGATGGGGGAGGTGGGGGGGGCAGGCTCCTCCTCCTTCTCGTGACCTGGGTCTCCCCTCAGACTCACCGTGGGCCGTGTCTGAGATCCTTGTCTTCTCTGGTGCTTGGTGCTAGTGGTGGTGATGCTGAGTTTCCAAGGGTATTGTCAAGTTTTCACCTCGGTTTCATAGGTCCTGACATAAAACATGTGTTTGGAGGTAAATGTGGTTTGAATCACCCTCTTCTCCTCCCAGAAGAAGGTTAGGAGGGTCCTGTAGATGGAACTCATCAGGGCACCTGTTCAGTGTTTGGAGCTGGCTAGACGGGCCGAGATGACTCACTGCTCATTAGCAGAGGGGCTGGGCATCGGCTCGACACTGAACAGGTGCTCCTGGGGAGGGACGCGGGGTGGGGGCACAGGGGGGAGCGGAGGGCTCGTATTGGATCTGCAGGACAAGCACATAAAGAAGTGTGTGAACGGGAGGCCCTCTCCACCCAAAGATGTCCTGGGGTTGAGGGTTAGGGTTAGGGTTAGGCGAGCGTCTGGTCCCGAAAGTCAGATGGGAGAGTCTCCCTCGTGCTTCCTTTGTGAGTGAGGCGAATGTTTCCAGCAGCTTTTGTGAATTTAGGTTGCACTTGTGTGACCAAATGGTTAAGTTTTACAGTGTCGGGGATGGAGAGAGAGAGAGATAGGTGGGTAGGTTAATAGATCGATAGATGTACACATAGATAGACAGACAGATAGATGAGAGATGGATAGATGGATAGATCATAGATAGCTAGATAGATGATAGATGGATAGATAGATAGATAGGTAGATAGATGATAGATGGATAGGTAGATAGATGATAGTTGGATAGATGATAGACAGATAATGATAGATAGATAGTTGTAGATGGTACATAGATGATAGATAGCTACATAGGTAGACAGATAATAGAGATAGAGAGATAGGTAGGTAGATGACAGAGGGATAGACAGATAATAGATAGATAGATACATAATAGATGGATAATAGATAGGTAGCTAGATAACAGATAGAGATAGATAGACAGATGACAGATGATAGACAGATAACAGATAGATAGATAGTGGACAGAGATAGATAGGTAGTGGGGTAGATAGATAGGTGATAGATATATAGGTAAATAGAGCTGTAAATGATAGATATGGATGGAAAGATGGATAAATGTGTGGATTAAATGTACATGGATGAAAGACAGATAACAAAATATAGGTAGATAAATAGATACGCAGGATGGATAGACAGATGATAGATAGGTAGATAGAGAGATAAATGACAGATGAAAGATTAGATAGATATGACAGGTAGATAGATGGATATGGATGGATGAAGGAAGAAAGGGAAGGAGAAATATTTTGATTCATTAAATAGCAGAAGAAAAAAACACGTGTAAAACATTTTTGCAGGATCAAGAATAGAAAACATACCCCGTGTGTGTGTGTGTGTGTGTGTGTGTGTGCGTGTGTGTGTGTACGTAAGAGAGGGAGGGAGGGAGGAGGGAAATAGACGTTGATTCATTAAACAGCGGAGGGAAAGCCTCGCCCAGCAGAGGAGGTCACGCCACAAGCTTGAAAGCTGGTGACTAATGCTCGACCCGAGAGGTCATCTTCTGCATGTTTGGAATTCAGGCATCGAATTTCACGCACATTACGTTTGAATACGATCATTTAATTTTAACGTCGACCCCGTTTTCCAGGAGACGGTATTTTGGACCACGCCGAGGGAGGGAGGCTTTCTGACGAAGTGCATCATCTGGCGATTTGCAAGGAAGCTGGAGGCATCGACAGCGTCCCCTGGAACAAGACTTTCCTCTGGTTTGCGAAGCTCCTTCTTTTTGCACAACCGGGGCCCTGTGGACCTGACAGTGGTTGTCCCGTCTGCATACGAGGAAGCCGACTCTCAGAGCCGACTTTCCCAATATCCCCTAAACCATTCGGGGTCCTTTCTGGAATGGGGAGCTGCTTCTTGCTCCAAGACCCTCCATCTCTGTGACTCTGTTTTCCCCACCTCCCTGGAGAAAAGGACGGGGCATCTCCTGAAGACGCCTTGAGATGGAACCCACCTGGCTGTAGGAGTGAGGCTCCGGGTACCAGGTTGGGGGGCATTGGATGAGGTGGTGGGTGGGAGAAGCCCCAGTGGAAAGAGACCCTGGGCTCGATGTGGGTCAATGACGGTTTTTTTCACCTCTCAGAGACTCTGCATCTCTGAAACACCTCTCAGAGACTCTGCGGACTCCTACGTGAACGTCAATACCCCTTACAGGTGAGAGGAGTATGGATGAGGAGGAGAGGGATGGAGACTTGGCGTTCAGCCTCCCAGGGATTTGCAGGCTCTGCCCCAGTGACCACAGAGACACGAGACAGGGAGGGACCCCGATGGGCTTTGGCATTGGAGAATGAACCCCCCAGAAGAGACAAGAGTAAATGAATCCTTTTGGCAACTCATTGCCTAAGTCCTAAGTATTGGACTAATAGAACTGACACCTAAGTTGGGTCTCGGTGTCCACAACCCTGGGTGACCCGGCTGCCCCATCACCTCCTTCCCTCAACTCCTCTCATCCTCCCACTCGCCCATCCAATCCCAGCTGTGGCAGCCTCTCTGCTCATCGTTGCACAAGCCATGCCCCTTCATGCCTCAGGACCTTTGCACGGGCTGTGGTCCTACCTGGAGAGCACTTTGCCTGGTTATATGGCTGGTTAAGCTCTCTCCTCTTGACTGCCACATTTGATCAGGACTTCTCCCACCCACCAGCAAGCACGCCTGGTCCTGCTGACTCTACACCACTTTTTTTTTTTAATTATTATTTTATTGAGATCATACTGGTTTATAACATTGTGTAATTTCAGGTGTACATTATTATATTTAAGATTCTATACAGATTGCATTGTGTTCACCACCGATAGTCTAGTTTTTATCCCTCACCATACACATGTGCCCCTTACTCCTGTCATCTTCCCCCCAACCCCTTCCTCCTGGTAACCACTAATCTGTTCTCTCTGTCCATGTGTTAGTTTATCTTCCACAGATGAGTGAAATCATGCTGTGTTTGTCTGTCTCTGCCTGGCTTATTTCACTTAACATCATACCCTCAGGGTCCATCCATTTTGTTGCAAATGGGACGATTTTGTCATTTTTATGGCTGAGTAGTATTCCACTCTATACATATCCCACATCTTCTTTATCCATTCATCAGTTGATGGACACTTGGGTTGCTTCCACGTCTTGGCTATTGTGAATAATGCTGCAGTGAATACAGGGGTGCATAAATCTCTTTGAATTGTTGATTTCAAGTTCTTTGGATAAATACCCAATAGTGGGACAGCTGGATCATATGGCATTTGTATTTTTAATTTTTTGAGAAATCTCCATACTGTTTTCCGCAGCTGAGCCACTTACTTCTTTTCTCCCTGATGTTCTCCATGGTTGGGGCATTTGTTGCTCACGCTCCATCTCCACTCCCTCCCCAGAAAGTGAGCTCTTCATGGGCAGAGACCTGGGTCATTTTGCTCAGACGTGTCTAAATGCCTGACCAGTCCCTGGGTCATCGTAGGTACTGGACAAATGTTGGTTGAATATTCGAGCCTGGATGTCCCCATCTCAGAGGGGGTATGAGGGGCTGAGCCATCCCGGAATGACTCACCCTGAGGATGAGCCTCCTGGGGGGAAGGGGGCAGGAGAGCTGACCGCACGTCCCCGGGAACGGCTCCAGGTCACATCCCTGGAGTGAGTCATTTCCTGAAGCTATACGAGGGCAGACGTGGACAGTGGAGGGCGGCATTCAGGATGACACGGCTGCTCTCTTATAAGAGGAGCTTCGACCTCATTCACAAGTATGGCCGACGTCAGCTTTTCTGCATTTTTCCCTCGTGGAGACGGCCGCCTTGCCCGTGTGCATCTGGAACCCAAGTGTCTTCGTCTCGTCCTAGGATAACTCGAGACTGTGCTCTGTGGGACCCGAGTCTCCCTGTTGGGAGAGGTCAGTGATCTGTCTTTGGCCATTTCAGAGGAGACAATTGACCCAGCTGTTGGCTCAGTACATTGGCAGAGCCTTCTTACCTGCTGTGTGAGCGTCCTGGGGCCACCACACAGATGATCACAAACCGGGGGTTTAAACCCCAGGAATTCCTCCTCCCCCAGTCCTGGAGACCAGACGTCTGAGAGGAAGGGGTCGCAGGGCCGTGCTCCCTCCACAGGCTCCAGGGGAGGGTCCTTCCTGCCTCTTCCAGCTTCTGGGGCTCCAGGCGTCCCTGGGCTGGTGGCCGCCTCCCTCCATCTCTGCCTCCGTCTCCACGTGGCTTCTCCTCTGTGTCTGTGTCTCCTCTTCTGTCTCTGATGAGGACACTGTCAGTGGATTTAGGGCCACCCTCACCCCAGATGATCTCCTCTCCATCCTTCACTTAATCACATCTGCAAAGACCCTATTTCCAAATACGGTCCCATTCTGAGGTCCTGGGGGTTACAATGTGGATGTGTCTTTTTGGGGGACACTCTTCAACCGTCACACCCCAAAACAGCAAATACTTGTATTCGAGATCCTCACTGCCCTGTTCTGTCCATTTCTCAGCAAACGCCTCTCTGGAGGCCTCATCACCCAGGTGACCAGCTGGAGCAGAGCACGTCCATCCGTTTTCCCAGTCAGTGGGGAGACCTGGAGTCCTGGGAGTGTCCAGGGTCATCCTCAGAGACAAGAGGTCAGGGGCGTGTGCAAAGGAAAGGGGTCCCCAGATGGCCCCCCTGGAATAGTTTTACATCCTGGGCTTCTATGAAGATTTGATCAAAGGACTCATTCATTCATTCATTCACTTATTCACTTGCACATCTTTGGAAATCTTCTATTCTGAGCAGGCGCGGGGGAAGCTCTGAAACACAGCATTGAGCAGACTCAGCTTCAGCCGTTTAATGTCCTCTGCCTGTTTGCGAATTGGTCAGACGACCAGAAAACAGAGAGTTAAGGGGACCTTTTCTGCCCCTCGGGGGGCTGCTGTCCCTACAAGGTGTCCAGAGCTCCTCCAGGGACATCACGAAATGCAGGGACCATTGAGCTGATGGCTTCTCCGTGCTCATAAATCAAACGGACCTGAGGCTCTGGGGATGCAGAGGAATTCCTGATTCTGCCCCCAGAGAGAAATCTGATGACGCAGCCTTTGTGGCGTCCTGAATGGAGCCCCCCCCCACGTCATCCCTTGTTCAAGGCTCCTTCGGGTACCACAAGTGCCAATGTGGCCAGCAGAGCCCCAGGAGTCAGGGAGGATGTCCCCAAGAGGATGGAGGTGGCCGAGCCTTGAGGAAGGAATGCAGGTGGGCGCACCAGGGGGGTGTTTCAGGGAAGGACGAGGGGCTCTGAGTGTGCATGGAATTTTGGGTCAACTGGACTATGATTGGGAAGGTCGACTGAAGGAGGAGAAAGAGATGAGGACTCAGAGACTCACGGGAGCTTCTGGCCACATCCTGGGGAGAGAGGGTGTGACAACGTTCGTCCAGGCACCATCGATGCCATCGGGGTGCAGCTGTGGACAAGACGGTGGGGTTCCTGCCATGAATCCATACGCTGGGGGTCTCGAATGGGCGACTCAGCCCCCAGGAGACACCCAGCAAGGTCTGGAGTCACTTTTGGTTGTCACGGTGGGCACAGGATGCTACTAGCCTCTGGTAGGTGGAGACCAGGGATGCAGCTGAACACTGTACGATGCTCAGAATGCCCCACATCAGAGAATGGTCCAGCCCCGAATGTCCACGGCGCCGAGGCTGAGAGATGCTCTGAATCTTGATTGCTCTGGTGATGGTTTGCTCGGCCGTGGTGGACACACTGCAGGATGAGTCAGGGAATTAGGAGCATCGTTGGCCTGGGTACCTGGAGTCACGTGTGGATGACAAACTGTGACCTGAATGGAGGGCAGCCTTCCAGATGGGTGTGTCCCAAGACCGGAGGCAGATTCGGGGGACAGCTTGGCAGGTGTGCCCGGAGCAGGGGGTCCACGTGCCAGACGAGGCCACGGCGGTCGGCAGCCGCCGGAGCAGGCAGAGCCCGGGAGTCTGTCTGTGCACAGCTGTGGGGGGGGGGGTGTCACCAGGGAGGGATGACAAGGTCAGACTCCACGTTTAAAAGACCTCCCTGCATTTAACTCTGTGGTTTTCCCCAAAACCCATCACCCCAGTGTAACCAGAAGAAAAGCATCAGGTCAATAGAGGGGCGTCCTACAAAATTCCTTTAAAACTCTCAAAGTCACCAAAGACAAGGAAAGTCTGAGAAACTGTCACAGCCAAGCTGATCCTACAGAGATGTGATGATATCTTGAGTGGGACAGAAAAGGCACATTTGGGAACAAATGTGGACACCTAAGTAAAACATGGACTTGAGTGCGCGATAATGTATCCGTCTTGGTTTATCAATTGTGACAAACACCCCACACTCACGAACGAGGTTGTCCATGATGCAAATGGGGTGGGGCGTACAGGGACTCTGCACCATCTCTTCAATTTCCCTGCAGATCGGAAACCATTTTATGACAAAAAGTTTTCTTTTAAAAGTCTGGCAGCGGACTATTGTCATTAACCGTCTGCACAGTCTGTCCGATGATGGTGCAGTCAGCCCCTCCTCCCATTTAATGAGAAGCCAAGAATTGACAGCGAGCTGGCCTGCAAAATGATCCGTCTCCTTGTCACGGGCTGGTTCCCTTCCTCAGTGTCGTGAGACTTAGTCCGCAAGGACTTAGCAAATCCTTGAATTTTCACCTGTCTGTCTTTTACTCAAAGGCACCTTGCTTAATGTCATTACAATGGTTCAAGGAAAGCAAAATGTGGATTTCAATGAATCGTGACCCACTGGTATGGACTGAACGGTGTTCACCCCAAATTCTTATGTTGATGCTATGACCCTCAAGGGGTGGGGTGGTGTTAGGAGGTGGGCCTTTGGGGGTGATTGGGGTTAGTTGAGGTCATTAGAGTGGGTCCTGATCCAGCAGGACTGGCATCCTTATGAGAAGAGGAGATGAGGACACAGACACACAGAGGGACGACCACATGAGGACACGGGGAGAAGATGGCGTCTACACGCCAAGGAGAGAGGCCTCAGGAGGAACCAGCCCTGTGACACCTGGATCTCAGATTCCAGCCTCCACGACGGGCAGACCATCAATGTCTGTGGTTTAAGCCACACGGTGACCTAAATTGGTCCAACAGGAAATTGGGGGGTCATCCATTCTAACAGGAATTGGTCCCGACCCGTAGGTTACTTTGAGCATTTAAAGTTAGTTTGGACGACAGGGAGGGAGAGAGGGTTAGAAGGAAGATGGTGCAAATTCTCAGCAAATGATTGGAAATTCGTTGTATTATCTGCCGGATGTCGTGTTGAGTATCTCCGATGATGGATATAAAGAATCGTGCATGTCATTTTAAATGCAATTTGTGTTCTATAGGGGCGACGGCTTTTTCTTTTCAGGCCTTTGGAATCCAGAAAAACCCCACGCTCTGCCTGAATTGGATCCAAAATAAATACCATCGAGATGACCACTAATGAGGGAAAGATCCACGTGACTGACGTTCACGCTGGAAACTGCCGAAATTCAACCAACTTTGAGTATGAAACAGACACAGTCCCCGGGAAGACGTGCAAGTGGGTTTTCTTTCTTTTTGCTATTTTTTTATTTTCTGAGCAGAAACTAATGATGGAAAGAAAAATGTCTTTTAGGGAGAAAATACTTTTAATCCTCCAGGACATTATTTCTGCAGACGTTCTCGCAGTGCTCGGGCTTTTTCCACTCAACGATGTTGCCTTGAAGAACTCGCTGTTGTGTGGTTCGTGCACAGAAATTGTGGTGTTGTGTGGGGCGAGGCTTCTCGTCTGCACTTGTGTGGTGTCTTGTGTCCTATTTATCAGCGAGATCTGGGTGTCGTGTGAAATGCGTGTGCGTGGATGTCGTACAGACGTGGCTTCTGTGTCCAAGTGTGCACAAAGGAGAAGGAGAAAAAGACAGAGAAAAAGGAGAAACACGTTGTTTCCGTGTCCGAGTCACAATTTTAAAGGAGCAGGAGGAAGTGGGGGGAGGAGGGAGGAGGATAGAGACCAGGTCTTGTTCCCCTGATTCATGGTAATTAGGACATCATGGCTTTCTCCGCCGAGAAAAGAGGAAAATATGTTTCTCCTTCTCCAAAGACGCTCTCCAGGAGCATCTGTGAGCGACCACAGCCCACGGCCAGCCAGATGTGTCCGGTGCATCTCTCGTCCCACCCGGGCGATCCCTGGCCCCCCTCGGGGATGCTCGGCCCTAATGAGCTGCAGTCACACCCCGAGACCTTCCCACGTCTCCATCCGTTCTCCCGGGGGGCCCAGCCTGCTCCCTCCACCCCCACCCCTGCCCAGTGGGATGGAATTGGAGTCGGCTGCAGAGTCTCGGCACGGGGTCACTTCTATGTCCTCGTTCGGGGTCGTGTCTCTGTGATAACAGGGGGGCCGTGCATTCCGTGGAGGCGGAACCCTCTGTCCGTAGGGTTGCCTCCAATCCAACCGGGCCCCCCTAACTGCAGAGCAGACACCTGGCTTCGTCCCCGGGACCCCTGTCTCCTGTTATTACTGCTTCCCGTGCCGAGGGACCGGCTCTCTGGGGCCTCTAATTGGGGAGGGCGGCCGCCTGCTGCAGAGGTGGACACTGTCGGGTCTGATTTCTCTTCCTCCTCCAACGCAGGACATGACCCTCTTTGGGAATGCTGATTTTTGGATTTTTGTAGGCGAGTCTGCCCCAGATACAATTTTCTCTGACATTAAGAATACATTGAGAACCAAATACTTTTTTTTTTTTTTAAGTGTGCTTAATAAAATCCATGCCTTTAAGAGGAACGAACACCTATTTTGGAACAGGCCAAAAGTGGGGCAGAATGTGGCAAATACCTTTGCAGTTTGCAGTCAAATTTCCAAAAATTATGTGGCATTTAGCTGGCACTTTTTCTACCTCACGCGTGTTGTTATTTTTTGCCCTTGGTGGGCAAGATATTTAAGAAGGTCGCTACCTGGAGGGAGACCGACATCCCTGTCTTCCCGGGTCTGAGGGGTCTCCTGGGGGGCAGAACTTCCAGACCCCAAAGTGGGGAGTCCCAGGTCACCCTAAGCATCAGAGGATGGCCGATCCCGGGGGCGTGTGGCGTGTGAAACCCTGGCCACATCTGCATTTCTCAAACAGCTTTGTTTTCTTTCTTTGGTTTTTGTGTTTTTTAAAATAGACTCTTTATTTTGAGCTGTTTGAGGTTTATGAAAACACTGAGGGAAAAGTATAGGAAGTTCCCACGTACCCTCTCAACCGCCCCCCTGCAGAAATCGTCCCCTGGTATTAACATCGTGGGTGGATGTGATACATTGTTGCAATGATGAGCTGATATGGATACGTTGTTGTTAAGTAAAATCCACAGTTTGCAAGAGGGTTCATCTTGGTGTTGTACGTTTTATGGGTTTAGACAAATGTATAATGTCACATATCCACCATTTTGGTGCCATACGGAGTAGTTCGACTGTCCTAAAAATCCTCTGTCCTCCACCTATGTATCTGTCCTTCTCCACTAACCTCTGGCCACCATGGATCTTTCTACTGTCTCCTGAAGTTTTTTATTTTAATTTTTTGAGAATCCTGTATTTTTTTAATTGATGGGAAATTTACACGCCATAGAATTCACCATTTTAAAGTGTACAGTGTGCATTTTGCACATTCACAACGCTGTGCAACCAGCACCTCTGTCTAGTTCCAGAACATTCTCATCGTCCCCTGTGGAAGCCTTAAACCCGCGAGCAGGCATGCCCCATCCCCCTCCTCCAGCCCTGGCACCATAAATCTGATTTCTGGCTGGATGCATTTGCCCATTCTGGGTTCCCACAGTGTTTTCACCATGAATTTGTGCCCTGACAGTGCTTCAGACTGAGAGAGAGGGACTGTGTCCACAATGTCTTCAGACGCAAACACCGACAGGACTCTCGGCTCTTGTTAGGTTCTGAAGCGCAGGACAGCGTGGCGGTTGGGGGTCCCCGAGGGTGAGGGAGTTTCCACCACGCGACCTGAGGAAGGGCCTCCCACGAGAGAGAGGAATGTTTATGGGCCATCTTGGAAAGGCCGGTCCGAGCTAGGCACCAGTGCAGGCAGAACCGGCCCGGGCGCTGGAACAGACCTGGGTGCCCATCCTGGGTGCATGGCGGATGCACCCGGGAGCTGGCACCAAGCATGCAGACGGTGCCGCTTCATTGCATTCCTTACGTCCTTGAGAACTGTTCTCACATGCCTATCATAACTTGCTCCTGCCCCTCTTATCCCAGTAGAAGCATGAGCAGACTTGATTTTTATTTCCTGCTTTAGCAAATGAAAGCTCATCCTTTGCAAACACGTGGGAGAATCTACGCACGACTGGCTGGATATGGAAACAGATTCGACAGAGGAAGCGGATGCCTTTGGTGGTTCTTCGTAGGCAGTCCATAGACAGTGGTCAACAATAATTAACCAAATAATGGTTTTTAATCGTCAATCCAGAGCGGCGAGAAGCAAATTCTCTGAGCCCAGACCCTAGTCTAAATTTAAGAGAGATTTTCTTCAATTTAGTGTACATTGGCCAAGAGACATAGAACAGAAGTATAAACCTGTATATTTTGCCGTCTTTCTTCAGACGTAGAGGCAGGTGTCCACCCGGCTGTGGGTTTTGTGCTTCCCTCGGGCATCGGAGGAGGTTATGGGGCAGAAAAAGAGAAAGTCGTTTCTGTTCTGGCCGCTTTCTCCCCCAGAGTTTTGTTCTCAGCAGAATTTCTCTTTTCGGTGGTAGTTTTCCAAGACGATGAAGACAGAACTCTATGCTTTTGAATGCCAAGTTCCGCCCCTCCCTCCAAAAGAAACAAAAATCTTCAAAAAAAGTCAGAGTGTAAAGGGTCTACCAGCCCCCTGTCACTCAAGAATCAGTTCAGAAATGCGTCGTCAGGAGACGCCCGCAGGATTTGAGGTGAGTCTACTCGCCAACTCCTTCCTATGGATTCCAACGTTCGCTTTTCAAATTGTTCCTTGGATATGTAATTCATTTTTTAAATGCAGCCTCAGACACTTGATGCAAGGAGATTGGACACAAATAGGCTAAAAAGTGGATTTGTTTTAAATGGAAGTGTGTTGAATGATTCCACTCAAGGTCTCCGCGTTTCTGTTGCGATGTCTTCCTCCAACCCTGGGAATTGCAAAATGCACGTTGTCTGAACCGTAAGTCCCGAGACGTCCTCTAGGTCCCTCCTGGCTGTGGGGTGGAATTTCAGTTTCTCACCTTTGCTCCCTGCACAGAGGCACCTTGCTTCCCTGCTGGATGCTCAGAGCTACCGGGCAAGGGGGAGAAAGTCATCTTTCATGGAGATGAAGCCACCCCAATGGAAGGACCATTCGTCCCAACACCTGAGCTGCCCGTGAGGTCTCTTCTGTTGCATTTGTGTGCACAGAACAGACTTATCAGGAATGGATGGGCTTGCCTCCTCTGTGGCAAGGATAAGTCCGGGGAGACGCTCCTTCAGGCCGTTTTTGGGGCTCATGTGTGTTTTTTGCACAGACACACCCACTCCTCCAGGCCCACCACCTTCCCCGTGAGCAGCTGTCTGTGTGGACGTCCCCGGGAGGCGTCCCCTCCCCATCGCTTCCTGCCCACTGCCTGTCGCACCTCCTGACTCAGAGGGACAGGCCTCTCCTTTCGGGCTGGTCGAGGCACAGGTCTGAAACCTGACACTCCATGGCTGGCGTCCTTCCAGTTCCGTGGCTGGGGTTTAGGGCGACCCGTGTCCTAATGAGGCCCAGATATAGGACGGCCAGCCATGACTTCCATTTCTGCAGATTCCGGATGTTCCGGCATCGCCTTCACGGTTGTAGTTAGGAAACGTTATTCTGCAAGCTAGGAAAAGTATGCAGTGTAGACCTGGCGGGACAGAAAGTGAGCCCACGTGCACTTCCGTGCTCGAGGCTGGCATGCATCCACTATGGACGGTGTGTTGTCCACTCCACGGCACGGAGGGGAGAAGCCGTCGTGAATGGTGTGGGAGCGTCCCCGCCCTCAGGACCCTTGAGAAGCATCCAGGCCATGTCCAGCTGGGGAGGGAAGCCCTTCCTTGGGAGGAACGTCCACAGGCAGAGAAGCTACAAGAAGCCACATAAAGATGGTGGCCCTTCATTCATGGATGAGTTCATGGCTCCCGAGCTCCTGGTTCAAACGTATAATTTCAGAAATGAGAACTTTGAGGGAAAGTCTAAAATTGTTTTCTGAAAGCAATGTATACAGACGTGTAAAACAAAATGACAGAAGACAAGTGCAGATGAGACTCCATGGGGCTGTTTCGAGTGGAAAATTAATGAATTGGCAGGTGGGTTGGGAGATGTCATTTGGAGGAACAACATTTGCATTATTTTCTCTGTTTTTTTTTTTTTGTCTAAGGAAAATGGAGTTGTCTTCAGGAATGCGTTTTTGCTGGGTCGGGGCATCACAAATGGTCTGAACGGATGTCTTGGAGCTCAAAGGCATTTCTTATGGCCCAGTAAGTGTGGAAGTCAACACAAGAGCATGGAAAGAAGGTCCGTTAATGGACCGAATTGTGTCTCCCAAAAAGATATGCTGGCAACCTGACCCCCAGAACCTGGGAACGGGATCTTATTAGGAAACAGAGTCTTTGCAGATGTGATTGAGTGAAGGATGGAGATGAGGACGTCCTGGAGGAGGGTGGCCCTAAATCCAGTGACAGTGTCCTCATCAGAGACAGAAGAGGAGACACAGACACAGAGGAGAAGCCACGTGGAGATGGAGGCAGAGATGGAGGGAGGCGGCCACCAGCCCAGGGACGCCTGGAGCCCCAGAAGCTGGAAGAGGCAGGAAGGACCCTCCCCTGGAGCCTCCGGAGGGAGCGCAGCCGTGAGACCCCTTCATCTCAGACGTCTGGTCTCCAGGACTGGGGGAGGGTGGATTCCTGTGGTTGAAGCCCCCCATGTTTGGGGTCATTGTCATGGCCGCCCCAGGACCCTCATCCAGGTGCACACAGAGCAATCCCACATTCCCCTTTAGCACTGAAATTGCATTCTTGTACAATTAGGGAATCACAGAAATTTTGTTCCTCTCCCCAATCTGAAGCCGAGAGACACAATGTAACAGAACAGCTGCATGGTTTTGAAGAAGTGATTTCACTCTGCTGGGCCACTTGTTTGCCAGACGTGTCTCTTGTCACTGTTTTAGGAGTTCCCAGTCCCCTGTTTCAGGGCTGGGGGTCTCCATCGTGCTTCCAGACGCCTCCTGCAAAAAACCACGGAGGAGCAGGATGAGCACGGCGACAGCTTAGCAGATGGTGGAGCCTCAGGGGTCTGGTCTTCTGTTCAGACAGAGACTGAAGGGTCTGCATTGGGATGTGGAGAAGAATGAGCCAAACATCCCACCAGAGTGAGGGCTGATTGGTGACTCAGTTCAGAAGATGAGAAGGAGGTGAGGAAAGAGAAAGAGTTGTTATGTGTAGACAAGTGTCTGCATATGTGTGTGCATTTTCCCTGAAAAGGAATCACACTAAACACACAGTCATTCAAATTAATTTTGCCACTGAACTAGTCTCCCTGGACATATCTCCACCCCACCACTCCTGGTCTACCAGATCCTTATTCTTGGCTGCGTAGTATTCCACATCACAAACAAATCACAAAGTTTAGCTCAATCCTCTCTGGATGGACACGAAGCTACTTCCAATATTTCAGCATGACCACCAGGGCGTTGTCGACATCCTACTCCATCAGGTGTCTTGTCTCTGTGGACAAGCATGTGCAGAAGGAGGAGCAGGGAGATGGCTGGATCAAACAGCCCAGGCGCTGTAACCCTTGACATGTTTGTCCTCCAGGGAGGCTGTGCCGATGCACGCCCGTGTCAACACTGTGGTAGAGGTCAAGTTCCCCAGATTCCTCGGGCATCACAGCTTATCAACCTGCACCATCCCTGCTGGTCAGAGAAGCGAAAAGCGGTCTCTCAACTTGATGCTATTGTCTAAATTGTATTTTTCTGACTTTGAGCTTCTCTTTCATGGTTTTAGCAAACAGGTGTGGCTCATTTTTTTTTAAAACAGCTCTTATCTTTTGTTGCTTTTTTTGAGCTGATTTTTCCTCCCTGAAAATGCAGGAATTCTTTGCATATTAAGAAAATTAACCCTTTCTTTGTATGTTTTGCAAATCCTTTTCCCACATGACCAACAGTCCTTTTACTTTGTTATGGAGGATTTTTTATACAGAAGTATTGAATTTTTATGAAGCAAAATGTACCGATATTTTCCCATACGGCTGCTGGCTTTTGTGACATCTTGAGAAAGCCTTGAACTATTCATTTAATGATACAAAATTACTAAGTTCGTATACATATTTACATATGTAAATTCTTATACATATTTGTATCATTTATGATATAAAAATTACTAAATTATTGTACATATTTACATATGTAAATTCTTATACATATTTGTATTATTTATGGCAACAAAAATGACCAAATTCTTATACATTATGTATACCTATGTATATGTACTAAATTTTTATACATATTCTTAAACTAAATTCTCATACATATTTTCTCTGTTTTTGCAGCCATATCCCATATCTTTCATTAAGAGAGTAGGGCAGCTTTATGTCCTATCTTCCTAATAGATGGGTCCACCATGTTATTTTTCTTCTTTTGTCAGAAGTGTGCTGGCTATGTTTGCATGCTTGATTTCTCAAAGACCTTTAGAAAAATTTTTTTATGCCTCAAAAATTAATTTTACTGGGGATATTGAGTTTATAAATTATTTTAGGGAAACTATGTCTGATCTTTTTTTCTGGGAAGCAGATGTGTCTTTTTATTTCACGGCGACTTGCTTTCTGTGCCTCTAGCTCTCAGTGCATCTCTCCATTTCTTGCATCTGGAAAGTAGGAAGGTCTGGGCCGGCCTGGAATCTGTGGAGCAAGACTGCTCAGGTGGGCACAGGCGTGTCTGTGTGTAAAAGCCCCCGGTGGTCCCGTTACATGCTCAGGTTCCCACCTTCCCATCCTCTCCCCAGGCCGAGAGCCACGGGTTTGCACCACACCAAGAAATCACAAATCTTGAAACTACGGCCTTTGTATGTTCACTCCAGACTTGCATTTTGGACATAGGATGCCAGTGTTCTTGGCACGCACCCCGGCACTTGGAATTCCCTTCTCTTGAGCCTCCTTATAAGTTTACAGTTGATAACAGGGAGAATCAGCCTCCAAACGGTCAAGTCTACAAAGCCTCAAACTGCATAGGATGCACGCGCAAAGTGGCCTCAACAAATGGAAAAATCAGCTGGCATTTCTTTAGGGATCTTGTGAAAATAAAAGTCATCCACAAAGACTCCCAAAGCATCCTCGATTTTCAAGCATTGTGTCCGTCATACCACAAGCCCTCAAGCTGGACAATTGTTGAAAGGTAGAAAAAAACAGCATTCTCTAAATGTTATTCGCATCGGCGGCATCTTTCTTTTAGGACCCAAAAGACCCCGGATGGACAATTTTGGTTTGGGAGTATTCGTGTTACACACAGCGATGTCTGTTTAAAACATTTCTTGGGCATTGCCTTGTTCTGTTGTGACGAAAAACCAGCACACCTGAAAACACTTTACAAATAATGTTTAATTACACTTGTGGTTTTTTGTTTTAATAACGAAACAGATATACTCAACGAGAATGAGTAAAAATGAACATGGGGAGAGATTTTCATTTGAAACTTGAATGTACGTGTCTTCCCGTTATTTGATCACATCATTTATGTGGAGGAAGATCATTTAAAAGGAATTCTCTCTCTTTTTTTTTTCCTTTTCCTCAATGTCTAGCCACACCCCTTATGGAACAATGTATCTCCGTCTGCAGATTGGAAATATTAATTTACTCGTCTAAGCGTTCCTAAATTCTTATGCATCCTGGGTCCGCTGGCAGGGAGAGAAAGATTGTAACAAATGGGTTACACGAGGCTGCAATATTTTTAGCTACTGTAACAAAATGTGCAACCATCTATGTAACCGATACAATGTAACACATTTGGCAGAAGGGAAACGGGGTGCGGTGCCTACGTTCAAATAGGGTGTCGATGGGTCAAAGTCGAGAAGCTCAGACAGTCCGGGTGGCCCCTGCATCCTCAGCCTGCTCTCCCCCATCGTGAGTCGCTCACCTCTAATCAGAGCCCCCCCGCCCGTCCCACCCTTCGGCAGCCGCTAAGGACCTGATTATCTATAAATTTATGGGGCTCCGCAACACCCGGCCTTCCCCTCCCGATAATGTTTCCTGACACATTTCAAGAGACGCGGCTGATGTGCGAGGCATTATGTACGCGGGGCCGGCTGCACGCGGGCGATGAGCCGGTCCATCGGAGACCTCTGGCTGGAGAGAAGCACGCCAGGAAAGCGGTTTCCATGGCAACGTGCCCCTCAGCTGTAGTTAGACGAGGAAAAATAGTTTTATGATTATTTCAATGAAGTTTCTCTTTCTTTCTTTCTTTCTTTTTTTTTTTTGGCCTTTTTGTTTCCGAACTGTATGGTGTGGACTTTTCGTGGACTCATCTGTAAACGGAATCTATCTTTGCATACATGTATATATACATAGACAAACACACACATGTATGAACCTGAAAATGCTGTCTGGAAATGCTTCACGGGTTGAGCATGAAGCCGGGATTGGGGAAAAGACGGATGTGGTCCTTTTAACGGAAGAGTCCGAAGAGGATGAGGGTGTAGGTGGAAAAGGGAGGGTGTGTTTGCACCCCGAAGGCAGCATCCTCCCAGGCATCTTCGTCCTATTTCCCCGCTGGATTTAGGGGTCTCTAAGGGTGCCTCATGCCAAGCGGTCCCCAGACCCCTGCCCCCTCCCTGCCTTTCTACGGTGCTCTAGAAATGGGACAAAGACGCATCGGGTCTGTGTTAGGGAACCAGAGACAGCCCCATACGATCCTTCTTTGCCTCTCTCTTTCCTGAAGAGTCTGCTCGCTGGGGGGAAAAAAAAAACCTGTCTGACACGAGTGTGAAACTCATTAGCGATGCTATTCACCTGTAACAGCCGCAGTGGTGACAGGTAATTTTGAGGTTTGATTTTTTTTCTCCCAACCCCTCTGAGTAGGGTCCTGGTGGTGCCTCCACATTTGTACCGGGCTGCAGATATTTTGAAAATGATCACTTGTTCGAAAACCGCTGGGCGCCGCTGAAATTGGGGCCGAGGGGGAGAAGGCTCCCGCGACCCGACGGACTCTGTGGATCTGGGGGCTGGGAGGGCCGTTGGGAGCGTGTCCTCGGACTGGCCACCCCAGTTCCTGTGTCCTTCATCTGGGGGTGCAGGGATTCCTCAAAGAGAGAATGACTTTCTTTCTGCCAAAGAAATAATGTGCCCCCCACCCCTGCCCATCCCCGTGGGTATCCTTAAAAACACTGACTATCGCGTGTTTGCAGAATATTTAAATAGTTCCACTCAACGCTGGTAAGTAAAGCGGAGACACCGGCTGAACTGCCATTGATGAGAAAGTGAATTTGTACAAATTTGGGCAAGTCTTTTGGCAGAATCAATCGGCATTCTTAAAAAGTTCTGGATTTGACACAGAAATTTCATATCTATGACTCTGCCCTAAAGAAAAATCTAAGGCACAGAACAGAGAGTCCAGGAAAAGACCCATTTGGGAATTTAGTCTCTGTTAAGTGAGCGCAGCATTGCTAATTGGCGGAGGAAAGTGAAGACTGATAAATGGTGCCGGCTTGATTATCCACTTATTTGTGTGTACAGGGAGGCGGGATTCAATTAAGACAGATCGCTCCTTCAAATCACACACAAAAATTCCCCAGTGGAAGATAAATCTTAATGTGGACAAACCCACATAGCTCCTTGAAGAGCATATTAGAGAATGTTTTCACAATTTTACAGGGAAAAACCCTGACTTAGTGACCAAGAAGAGTGCCAGATTTGACTACAGAAAATAAGTTAAAGAAATCACAACAAACCACAGTGTAAACAAAATTAAAAAGACAGCAACACAGAGAGAAAACATTAGCATGGCCTAAAAGATAATAACTTAATAACCGTAATATATAAAGAGCATCCACAAAGCAATAAGAAAAAGCCAAACAACTTGATGGACAAGTAGGCAAAGGATGTCATTCATTTATTCCACAAATATTTTTTGAGCATCTACCATGTCCTGTGGGTCACAACATGGAGAAAATAGACAAATATCGCCACCAGCATGGAGTCTCCATAAAATATAAATAAGTAACTTGTGTAATAGCAGGAGGTTAGAGCCTCTTGCTGCACGATGAGAAACAGAGGGAGGAGAGCAAAGTCAGGGAAGTTTGAACTGTTACCAGGGAGGAAATGCACCACCAAACAAGAAAGAAATGCATTTTGCCTTTAACATTGGCAAAATGTAGAACGATTCCGAAATCCTGGGCTGGCACCGGTGGGGGGACTTGCATGCTCTGACGCTGGTAAACGGCCAAGTTGGGGAAGCCGAGAATGTGATCATCCACGAGATCGTAAGCTCGCCCGAGACATTGCCACCTGCATGTGGTTTGCTGTGTGTCAGAATAAGCTCTTGTTTTCTTCTCTTTATATGTGCTTTTTAGCAAAAATGCATGCAGTCACGATAATAGCTGTGTCATCAGAGGTAGATACTACAGCCTCAGATCTGAAGACAAAATGCACTGCTATATTTTGCATTTTCTGGCAGAGAACTTTCTGTAAACTGTTTCTGATGGTTAAAAGCCCTTCTGTGCAGCATCATTTCATTTACGGTCACGTGTGCAGTGCTGTCCACCCCATTCCCCGTTGTCGGCCCGAGAAAAGTCCATACTATAATATCTCCCCGATGCCAGCACTGCCGTCAACCCTGGGAGGATTGTCCACACTGATAAATTCAGTGACCCATCCATTGCAAATAGGATGACGCTTTTTAACTAGATTCGGAACCTTGCAAATATCTGGGACTCAGTTTCCTCCGCCAAGTGCGAAGGACGGTGTTTCTCTAGGATCCCATCTAGCTCTCAGATGGCTCCTGCACTGTAGTTTAAAGATGCCTTTTGCAAAAGCCAATTAGCAAATGCAGAATATGGTGACATAAATATTATAAAACTGAAACTCCTCTCTTTTGCCAGTTCACATAGGAGCCGTGTGTGGGCCGTGGAGACGGGCGCTTTAGGTGGACGTGAGGATAATGGTGAAAACTCCATACAAAGCTATTTTGTGTCCAAACTACAAAGATAACTAAAATTTTTTTAAAATATGCTGGGATTATATACAAAGATAAGAGTTCTCGGAATGTAAATGAATTCTTGGGGGTGAATTTTGGGGATCGGCCATTTTTTCGCCTGGACGTGTGTTGGTCGAAGGATCCTGGCTTTTGCTGTAAGATTTGAATTGCTTCATCCTTTGAATTCTGTTTGTATTCTGGATCTTCCTGGTTTCAGTCCCTTTTCGGGGCTGATAAACCACGAAACAGGGAGCATTTCTCTCCTCTTGCACTTAGAAAAGTTGCCCACAATTGTTTTCTATGGATGGAGAAACGGGTGGACTATTTCTGGGAAGGCCGGAGACGCACTTTTTCTTGGAAGGAGCAATATTGATGATTTTCCTGAAAGATGCAATGGCTCTTCTGCCTCCTCTCAGAACCCTGGTCCCACGAGACAAAGATTAAGTTGCTTCATTTTCTTCTGAGAGAATTACCCAGACGCTCTCAAATCTAAAATGTGCGAGCTTTTTGGGGAAAAGGGCTGCCAATCGAACACTGGTCTCTCCCTCACCACCCTGACCCTCGAAGCCCATCTTAAGTTTCTCCAGTCACCCACATGCTTGAGTGGAAACTAGTTAATCGCCCTCAGTGGACACGATGCTTCCCGGGAATCACAGCTCACTGAGATTTCATTGGAATTGTAAACTCATCTAGCCGGCCGGATCTGCAACTCCCTGGAGAGCACAGGTCAAGAAAAATTACAGAAAAACTCTGTTGTCGTTTCTCCGCGGTACAAGCTCAGAGAGACGGGTTTCCGAGGATTCCCTGACACGAGATAGCCTTTTGGCAGGGTGTTTTATTCTGTAAAGCGTTCCGGGAAAAATATTCAGAAAGAGTTAAACACTGCAATAAGAAGGAGGCAAGGCGAGCAGCACGGGCCATTAAAACTCGAAACGCCGGAGGCAGTGGGTGCCCCGTTCCCGGACTCTGGACACCTTCTGTGGATCTGACAGAGCCCCGGTTCAATTACCTCCGGGGCAGAGGGTGAGCCATATTTCTGCAATTCTGCTGTTTTAATTGATAGGTAAAGCTTTGTTGGAGATGATAGAATAAGGCCAAATTTTCTTCGCTGGAGTGCTTATCTTAATGCCCGGGATTTCTCTGTGTTCTCCAAAATTAAAAGGGGAAAGTCGCCATGGCAGGTGATTCTGTTGTACGAAATGTCCAGAATAAGCAAATCTATAGGGACAGAAAGTGGATCAGGGGTCAAGTAGGACTGGGCAGGAATAGAGGGATGAGGGGTTTATTTTTGGGGTGATGAGAATCTTCCTAAAATTAACCATGATGATGGTCTGTGCAATTTGTGAATATACTAAAATCCATACAACTGTACCCTTTAAATGGGTGAATTGTATGGTACATGAACGATACCCCTATAAACCTGTTTTAAAATAAGAGAGAGAGTGAAATACAAATAATAAACCTAAGCAATTTACCCATTTTTAAAAAGATGATATTAAAACTATGAGGACAAAGACGTAAAAGAAGAATCAGGAAGTCTTGACTCTCTATCATTTTTAAAGTATTTTCACCAGCGTGCTGAGTTTCCTGTGGGGCGCACCGTGGGAATATGGTGGCTGCCGTGGGCCCCCAGTGGTTTTCAAAGCTCTTCGGGTATTTTGCAGGATGCCTGTTGCCGACAAGAGGGGTCTCCAACTATTATTTTCCTATAAATGTGCTTCCCCCATTCCCACACCACGTCCACTCGCATTTTCTTATTAACGGCGTGGTATGAAATTTTAACTGCTGTCAGGGTAACTCATGGATGGACAGCATATCCAGATTTTGTTGTGGTTGGCTCTTTTTTAATCCTGATTATGACTGTTAGCCTTTCCCTCCCAGTCTCCGTGGACTCACAGCCAGGTGCTGAGGAGAAATTCTCATCCTCCTTTCCTTCGGTTGGGGAAACCCATTGGAAGGGCCATTTGCCTTTGAAAGTGAGAAAGAGAGAATGGAGAATGGAGTTCCACCTGAGAGGCTTGGCTGTTCTGTGATTGGAAAAAGTCATAAAGATTTCCTAGAATAAATTCCCAAAAGTTTCAGGTGGATGGAACTCTTATGTCCCACTCACCCGCTCAAAGGCACGTCGAAGGTGGATGAGCACGTCCAGAATCTGGGAGAATGGTGAGCGTGTTTTCCAAGAAATAGCCTAAAAATGGAGATTTTGCTGTTGGGACCAAACGAAGAAAGCAGAACTTTTGATAGAGGGAAAACTATGTAGGGTAGAAGAAAAGAGTGCATTTTCCTGACATTGGTTGCACGTGTCTTTTATTATTTGTACTTATTTGGTGGCTTATGGGCGAACGTGGGCCATATTGGGATTTGTTGGCTGCCTTTGTACAAATATGATCAAGACATTCTTGGTTACCTGTGAATTCAAAAATTCTGGTCTTGGGTTTCAATATTACCAAGTCGTTGATAATTCTTGCCTATGTCAACCCTGATAATCAATACTTATTGGGAACTTATCCCTAAATAAGTGTGTCTTTGCACTCACATTTTATTTTAAATCTATCCAGGTGATATGACTAAAGACAGTGAAGGGTGTGTCCCAGCTGAGGGGGATTAGGATTGAAAACCCCTAACCCTCTTAAAAGAACACTCAACGATGGAAGGAATGAGTGCACTGGGGATTCCTGTGGCAACTTATCTGACACGGCCAGTCCCACAAATGCTTGTTGCAAAGATGGAATGGAGATGCTTAATTTCACAGTTGACATCTTTAGGTGCTGTTTTCGACGTTGATTCCCAAACATGGCTTCATAGCCTCGGAAGAATGCTGAGGCTGGCATGGTGCCAGCATCGGGTAGAAGACATAAAATTTGCAAATATTCAGAAGAGTTTAAAGATATGATAATAAATATGAATATAAACCAACAATCATCTCACTCTCTTTATGGGCTGAACTGTGTCCCCCAAATCCATATGTTGGAGCCCTGACCCCCAGGACCTCAGACTGTGACTCTATTTGGAGGTGGGTGTCTAAAGAGGTGATGAAGGTAACGTGAGGTCATGAGGGTGGGTCCTGATCCAACATGACTGGTGTCCTTATGAGAAGAGGAGATGAGGACACAGACACACAGAGGGACGACCATGTGAGGACACGGGGAGAAGATGGCGTCTACACGCCAAGGAGAGAGGGCTCAGGAGGAACCAGTCCTGTGACACCTGGATCTCGGACGATCAGCCTCCAGGACGGGGAGACCATAAATGTCCGTTGTTTAAGCCACCCATTCTGAGTTACTTTATTATGGCAGCCCTAGGATATTAATACACTACCCCCAAGGTTGATTGGAAGGTCACTATGAGACTATGAATGTTTTGACATTTTCTTCCAGTTTTCTTTTATAAAAAGAGGATTGGTTCTGAGGTGGGAGACCTCACTCCCTGATCTATAGTCACGTTATCATCTAATTGGGACGAAGAACGTGGAAATGTTATTGCTCAGAAGGAAGGCGGTGACATGGTGCCCTGTAGAAGCATTCACAAGACTAGGGGAGGCTGAGATGCTGGCCAGAAACCCAATAATCAATAAGAAAACCATAAGAAAAAACAATAAAATAAGGAAAACAGTAAAAATGATAATGTATTAAACAGTAATAATCACCATTTCAAAATTGTAGGGGTAAAGAAATTGATCGGGTCTTTCATTTAAAAAACTAATCAGAGTCTGGCCCAGTGGCATAGTGGTTAGGTTTGCGTGCTCCACTTCAGTGGGCTAGGGTTCATGGGTTCAGATCCCAGGTGCAGACCTGCACACCGCACATCAAGCCACGCTGTGGCGGTGATCCTCATACAAAATAGAGGAAGATGGGCACAGATGTTAGCTCAGCAACAATCCCCCTCAAGCAAAAAGAGAAAGATTGGCAACAGATGTTAGCTCAGGGCCAATCTTCCTCAGCAAAAAAAAAATAATAATAATAAAGATCCACTCTCAACACTTGAGAACTCTCATGTGATTAATTGAAACTCTCTCAAGTGATTGATTAAAAAGATGACAGCCGTCTATCAATTTATCCTGAAAGTTTCAATCTGGCTCAGCTTGTGCGATGCTTCAGGCTGGTGCAAAGACCAGATCAGCTGGAAGTTGCTCGTGAATGTGAAGTTAGAAGTAGAAAAACTAGAAAGTCTCAAAGATGACCTCTATCCATCCAACAGGATACGGATGCCCTTCCTTCAGGAGAATGACTTTTAACAACATGAAGAGGTGCTCACAGATTGTCAGGAAGGTTGCAAGAGCAAAGTCAGGGGTCCCGGTGAGTGTGAGGGGCCCAGAGAGTTCAGGAAATTGGTGTCTTTATCACAACAGTCCCAGACCCAGAAATCTGAAGCCTGGATGGCGGAACTCAGATCTAGTGGCCACCCTCACCACCACAGAGAGAAAATGGTCCTCAGGTTCTCTGTTAGTTTCCTGGGGTGGCTGTACCAAAGGAACACAAACTATGTGGCTTAAAACCACAGGAATTCCCCCTCCCCCCGTCCTGGAGACCAGACGTCTGAGATGAAGGGGTCACAGGGCCGCGCTCCCTCGGAGGCTCCAGGGGAGGGTCCTTCCTGCCTCTTCCAGCTTCTGGGGCTCCAGGCGTCCCTGGGCTGGTGGCCGCCTCCCTCCATCTCTGCCTCCGTCTCCACGTGGCTTCTCCTGTGTCTGTGTCTCCTCTTCTGTCTCTGATGAGGACACTGTCACTGGATTTAGGGCCACCCTCCTCCAGGACGCCCTCATCTCCATCCTTCACTCAATCACTTCTGCAAAGACTCTTTTTCTAAATAAGGTGAGAAATGCAGGGTACAGGTGGACACATATTTGAGAAGCCACCATTCAACCCACTCCTGGCTCCGTCTCTCCCAATCCCCAGGTGAGTTTGGTCCAGGACCCTGGCTTCACGTGAGTCTGAGCAATGTACTTTCCAGCTTTCCTCCTCCTGCACAAGAGGAAATTCTGGAAGAGGTGGAGACAGAAGCTCAGTGCCAGCAGACAGTGTCACTCCAGCACCCCAACCTGCTCCTGTTTTGTCACCAGACTCATCTTCCGTCTGGAGGTGAAGAGGATGGAGGCTTAGAGTGCTGGGTTCAACTCCCACACTTTCCACTCACCTGTGGGTGACCAAGGACTTGGTGTCTCCACGCTGAGTCTTGGTTACCTCCTCTGTAAAATGGAGATGATAATGGCACCAACTTCATAAGGTGACAATGAGGATTAAATGGAATACTGCAGAGAAGAGGTTGGCATATCGCCAGGTCATGACAGGTGCCGGATAAAAGACACATTATTCCAAATTACAATGGTGATGATAAATCCACTGTGCAGGCTCAGGTCTTTGAGGAGCATTCTGTGCCTCTTGATTAGATTGTAAGATTTTGATAGATCTTGGTTCCTTTGGTGACACAGAGGTGAGAGAAGCCTCCTTGGGGGTGAAACTCATCTTTGAGCCTCCAGTATCAGGATAAGTGTCCTGCTTCCAAGGTCATTGAAGCCACAAGTACAGGTAAGAGTGTTCTGGACCACAGTGGAGGTCCACACAGACCTTCTCAACACATCCATCCACATGGTCTTATGTAGTTTAGCGAGTGGCTGCTTCTGTGAGCTCCAGCTGGATCCCAACCTCGCTCCCGATGGGTTTCATAGGAGTTGGGTTGTCACTTCTGTGACAACGTTAAAGGAGGCCCCCATCTCTCATTCCATCTCTCTCTCTCTCTCTTTCTCTCCTTCTTCCCTTGCTCTTGGGAAAGCAAGTTGCCATGTTGTAAGCTGTCCCATGGAGAAGCCCACGTGGCAAGGAGCTGATACCTCTGTCCAATGTCATGTGAGTGACTTTGAAAGTGTACCCTTCCCCTGTTGAACCTTCAGATAGGACCATGGCCCCTGCTGATACTGTGGTTGCAACCTATGAGAGATCCTGAGCCAGAGGCACCCAGCCAAGCCACGCCTGAATTCCAGCCCCATAGAAACTGTGAGACAACAAATGTGTGTGTAAGACACTAAGTTTTGGGGTCACTTCTTACTTAATAATAGGGGATGAATACGGTTCTTTTGGAAGCTGGTTTCTATCTCCATCACCACCGTCACTCTACAAACTGTTCTTCGAGCATTGCTCGCGTGCTGTAGGGTGTTGGTCAACTGAACCTCGTGCCCTGTGTTGGCCACTGCACGGCCAGCAGCCCCAAGTATTCGGGACTTCTCCTCTGCCTCCCTGCTCTACACTGTTGATGGTCTTCTTGGTCTAGACCAGTGGATTTGTGCTGTAGACCCTAACGATACTTCTCATGCTGGAACAGTGCCTCTGTGCACAGCGTGTTGATGGTTCTCCTTTGGGGCTCATCTCCAGAACCTCCTCCACCTGGGTGTTGTTGCCTCAAGGGCTGTTATGGACTGAATTGTGTGTCCACCAAAATTCATATGTGGAAGCCCTGCCACCCAATGGGATGGTACGAGGAGGTAGGACCTTTGGGAGGGGATTGCGATTAGATGAGGTCATGAGGGAGGGCCCCATGATGGGATTATTGTCCTTATAAGAAGAGGAAGAGACCAGAGCTCTCTCTTTCTCTTTCCACTGTGTGAAGACACACCAAGGAGTTGGCCATCTGCAAGCCGGGAAGAGAGTCCTCACCAGGAGGTGAATCAGCCGGCACCTTGATCTGGGACATCCAGCCTAAAGAACTGTGAGAAATACGTTTCTGTTGTTTATAAGCCACATGGTCTTGGGTATTTTGTTACGATAACCCAAGTTGACCAAGACAAGGGCTCAGGCTGGGCGAATGCTAAAACCTGTGTTAGTTTGCTAGGACACCCACGGATGACACCAATGGAAATGTATCGTCTCATGGTTCTGGAGACCAGAAGTCCGAGATCAAGGTGTGGGCAGGGTTGGTTCTGTCTGGAGGCTCCGAGGGAGCGTCTCTTCCACGCCTCTCTCCTGGATTTTGGCATTTGCTGGCAATCCGTGGCGTTCCTTGGCTTGTAGACACATTACCATGAACTTCATATTGGTGGCCTTCTCCCTGTGGGCGCCATCCGTAAGAACAGAGACATTGTCTTTATTTTTGAAAACTCCCGTCTATGCACTTGCCCGGAAGTTGTTGTCTTCTGTGCCTTTGGGCAGCAAGCATCCCCGCCACTTGGAAGGGAGCCCTGTCTTGCTTTTCGAATTCTTCCCATGTGGCCACACAGACCCCTGGTGTCCTGCAAAGCTCTCGTAATGTTGTCGGCCCCACAGCATTTTCTTTCCTACAGCAAGGCAAGGAAGAACATTACAGAAAGGTGGCTCACGTTGTTAGGAAAGGAAACCCACCCTTTGGCCTTAGTGGCAAATATTTTCCTGGGTCCTCATGAGAACCCCCCAAAATACCCAAGAGGAGCCCTTCAGACCCCGCTCGTCTCTCTCTTTGTTCAAGTCCCATCTTTCCAGGAGAGACTACAGGTGAGTTTCGAGACTGTCAACCCATCCTGTCACCTACAGCCTCTGATCTCCGATTTCCTTTAATTTGGGTAAATGGGTATTGGCTGAGGGTCAGCATAGATTTTTCCGTTATTTAAATAACGTTTCACCTGATCTCCCTGGCATCATTAAATTCTTCGACTGTCAGGTGGAATGGTTCAAAAACCCAAGACAACAAGAGCCGTTGGTGCCCTGCTTGAAGCTGTGTCTATTTCTCGCCCGTCCATCACCCCAGAAATGTTTGGGGTGTCAGCCCAGGGAGGCTCTGAACTCAATCTCACGCAAATGGATTTTAAATTTTACAGATGTTTCCAGCACTGAAAGGAACCAGGGCATGTAACCGAGAGGGGAAAAAAAAAATGACAAATTAAGGATCCTCTCTATTTTCATCTCATTTACAATATTTTTCGCCAGAGGTTGTAGGCTGGTTAAATTTAACTAGTTTTAAGGCAGCCGTGTCTGCAGGCACTGGGCTTCGCTGCTCATTCCTGCGAGCGCCCGGTTCTGCGTATTTTAGAGACTGATAACAGGGTTGATGCAGTTTCTTCTGCTGGGACTCAATGCTGGTTCTTTGCATGTTTTGGGGGGACCTCGGTCCTGAATGCTGGGGTATTCTGTGCAAACACCTGGTCAGCTGGACCCATCCAGAAGGTCAGCCTGCACAGGGGTCGCCATGCAGGGCCCTGTCCTAAGAGTCCAGCCCCTTATTAATGGATAAAGTAGCCTTGTCCGAGCCACACTCACACAGGACCTGGAAGTTCCCTCCACGGTCCAACCACCAATCCCAGGGAGCTGACAATCGCCTAATTAATAACATGAAGTTAGAAGAGCAATTCACCCTTACAAAGAAGCCAGAGCACAGGATGCCAGGGTCCCGGGGACTTGCTGGGAGGCCCAACAGATGAACTGACACTGGGGAGGGGACGTGCACAGCAGCGGGGAGAGACCCCTGAAAGCCACTTCTAGACAAAACGTTGAATCCTGCAGGCACGAGCCTGGGTGCCTATCTGAGGGCAGATGTTCAAATTCATAGAGGAAGACAGGTCTCTATGTATTTACACACGTTTTTATCTGCAAATGTTTAAAAGCAAGTTTGCAAGCAATTTTTAAAATGTGCACACCCTCAGGCACCTCCCTTGGATGGAAATGTCTTTCATTTTAGTTCCCATGTACTTTTAAAAGCCCCCAATAAAGACCCAATGTTCTTGTTCTGATGCATCCTTGGCTTTTCCGGGAGGCACACAGCCGCTGTCCGTCTGGAGGAATTACATGCAAAGGGGTCTGTGTTCACGAACTCTGGGGCTGTTCCCCACGTCCCCAGGGACCCAAGGATGTGTCCCCTTAAAGAGAATTTTCAAATACTCACTTAACGTGTCACGATCCTTTTTTGTTTCACTGATGATGAGTTTTAATGTTTTCTCTTAAAGGGAAATGTGCAGAAGATTCCAGGGTGTGGTGTGACGGGCGCACAAACTGTGTAATAAAGTGTGCGTGTCTTTGTGCACAAACTTACACTAACTAGTCATTTGCATGTTTCACAGATGACGCTTGGACAATTTTTCTTTTATACGTGGAGACTCGAGTGGAATTAGAAAGGCTTCTAAAATACACCCTCGATTCGGCCTCTGATAAGGCAAACCACCTGATGGCGTGTGAACAGCTCAGAGCTTGGGGAAATGGTCTTGCAACTCTCAAGTGAAATATTTGCAGAAACTCCTTAGTCGACAGGATGCCTGAAGATAATCATCCTCGGGGCTGAATTATATGATGCTCTCTTTGCAGTTCTTCCTGGGTCCCAAGAAGGCTGCTGTTTTGGAAGCCAAGAGCCTCCTTGCATCTCCATTTTCTGAGCCTTGGGGGAAACACCCCACAACCAGCTTTAGGAAGTTCCTTTCTTTCTGGCGACTCCTTTCTCCGAGTCTGTCCCCGTTTGCAGGCCTCTGAAAGTCAAGAAACTGCTGTTGATCCAGACAAGCTTGATTTATGGCTGAGGACAGCCGTCAGCATCCCGCACAGTTGAGAAGCACCTTATCGCCCCGTGCATCATGCGATGCACGGGGAGCATTTATGTCACGCAAGTGCCACCGTTTTCTCCATCCGTAGCTGTCACCGAGTGTGTTGCCAAGCTACACGGGAAATACGTCGGGACCACATGACGTCTGCCAGAGAGTCACGAAATGAAGGGGAAAAATTAGAGCAATTATCCGTCCTAACGAGCCCGCAGCCCTTGTGTTGTCATTCACGAGGTACATAATTCAGAGCCTGAGTTTTCTGCCTGTGGCATTTTTTTAAAACAGGATTTCATATGCAAACAAAAATAGATTCCTCTTAAAAATGATTGTTTTGGAGGTTTTCTGTGTGGGAGGCAGGAGAAAGGAGGTTTACAAATAAGGGGGTGGAGAAGACACAGGGTTTTGACTTTCTCTGCTTCAGAGTCTAGTTGCTTTTCTTCCAGAATTCTCCGATGCAGTTTATTCACGGAAAACTGTGGTTTTGCAAGGAGCTAGCCCGGGATGTTCCTGGGCTCTAAGAGCTTCCGGGAAACACAGGGCTGTTTTCTAAGGAGTAGGAGGTCATAGTGTGGGCAGACAGACGCATCTCTCTGCTCTTCGCTGCTGCCTGTCCTGATGTGGGGAGGGGGAGGTGGATCTGCATTCCAGGCTTGGTTCCATCTCTCCAGGGTGCATCTCTCTGGCTGGAAGTACTTAACTGGCAAGAGCTTCCTTTTTCTCTTCTGTAAAGTGAGGATAATTATATGGACCCTTTGGGGTTGTTCTGAGGAACTGAGGTAATGTATATAAAGCTCCGAGGAGTGTGTCCGAGACAGAGGATGTGCTCGAGAAGCCCTGAGTACTGTGACTTCTGGTTATAAGAAGAAGCATGCACTATGTTCCCGGGTAGGGTGTGTGCAAAGATGAGGCTCTGTGGAGCAGGTTGGGGCCTCCTCAGGGGACATTTGGTGCTGGCTGGAGATTGTTGCTGTCACCATTGGGGAGGGGGCTACAGGCACCATTGGGGAGGGGGCTACTCCACCTAAAGTGGAGACCAGGGATGCTGCTTGCCATCCTACAGTGCACAGGACAGCCTGCCATTGCTCCAGACTGGATGTGAATAATGCCTTTGCATGACAGACTCTATCATATCTATCTATTGATCTATCATCTTTCTATCTATCTATGTATCATCTATCTATCTATCTGTCTATCTATCTATCTATCCATCTGTCCATCATGTATCTATTATCTATCTATCTATCTATCTATCTATCTATCTATCTATCTCTCTATCTCTCTATCATCTATCTATCTACGTATTATCTATCTATCGGTTTGTCTATCTATCTATTATCTATCTCTCTATCTTTCTATCTATCATCTATCTATCTATCTATCTACCTATCTACATATTATCTATCTATCGGTCCATCTATCTAACTATATCATCTATCTATCTATTATCTATCTATCTATCTATCTATCTATCTATCTATCTATCTATCTATCACCTATCTCTTCATAGATCCATCTGCCTGCCCAAACATCCACCAACCTGTCCATCCATCATCTCTCTCTCTCAATCTTTCCCTATTTCTCAAAGTGGTTCAAAACCGGGGATGAGTTTGCCCTTCCCCAGGGGGAAGTGGCAATGTGTGGAGACATTCTTGGTTGTCACAATTGGTGGGCAGGGAGTGGGTGCTCCTGGCATCTAGCGGGTGGAGACCGGGGATGCTGCAAACATTCCACAATGCACAGAACAGCCCCAAGCCACAGAATGATCTGGCTCCGAAAGTCAACAGTGCCGAGCTCGAGAAACCCGGGGTAGCCTAGTGGTGACTTAAGCAGACACACTGAGAACGTAAGTAGAACCACTAGCGTGTTGTGGTTCTTTGTTCCGTCTGTCAGGAAAGGGCGTCTAGATGGAAGGAAAGAGCTGGTGGTGCAGAAGAAACAACTTGAGACGGAATCTCCCTCCATCAATAAAATGTAGTTGTTAGCATCGCCGAGGTGGTCCATCTGGTCCCTGAGATAGGGCTTACCGAAGATCCCAAACTTTTCAACTCAGCTAGAAAACAAAGCAATTTCAAGGAATCCAGAAACGGTGGTGGAAAAACACACGGGGCTCTTTCTCCCAGAACGTGGAGAGATTTGATTTGAGGGATGGCTCTGTGAACAGGGTAAGTTGAGAGTTCATGGAAACTCACAAGTTCTCAGATGCTTCCGGTCCAGCAGACCACCTCAAGTGGCTCCCTAGTGTCCCTCAGCTGCTCAGCTGCTCTGCTTACCACAGACGATGACCTTCAGGGTGGCTCTCTGGTGGATTTAAAAATAGGAAAAGGCTCGGGGCCAACCCTGTGTGTCCAAATCACCTGTTGCTTGTAGCATGAGCTGTTTTTGACTTGGTTACATCATCAATCAAGGGGCAAAATCAGGGTGGTTGTGTGGACCAGTAGCAGAAAGGATAGTAAGGATCCTTTTGTAAATAAAGAGTTATACTCAAGGTGTATTCTTTCTCATCCAGACCCCCAGAATTGCATCCATTTCCACATATTATAACCTGAAATGTCAACGAGTCATAGAGGGTGTCCATCGGGATCGTTGACTCTCGCCTCCCGTGTGTGTAGATGGGGGCGTCTGCTCCCCTCAAGGTCGCATATGGCTTCAGGACCAGTCTTCCCTTTTCCTCCAAAAGAGAAAAAAATCATTCCTGCCTCTCTTGTCTGAAGTTTATGCAACCTGCACACTTTTCCTCTGGCAATACTTGGTGTTTAATTTGCGTGGAAAGAGGATGCTTTTGAGCTGAGGCCTCTCGGGTGGATGAGATCGTAACAGGTGTCAGAAGAGGATCTGCAAGATGGTCTGCTGGTGTTGGGAACGCGAGAAGAGATAATGTGAGGCTGGTAAAAGGTCTTCAGAACTTTGGATATGAGAGAGGAAAAAAGAATTGGAAAAAATGTATAGCTGAAACCCATTTTTTTCCGTCCTTTTGCACACTCTTGCACAAACTTCCCTGGAGCTCACAGAAGGAATCCCAGGCATGTTAGAAGGGTTTGATTCAGGAAATCCCCTTGTTCTCCTGCATCTATTAAGATATTCATAGACTTTTGGCCTTTATTAATACGTAGATTGCACTGTTGACTTTCGAATGTTGACACAACCTTGCATTTCTGGGATAAACTCCTCTTGGTGATACTATGTTATCCTTTTAATATAGATATATTTTGGGTTCAATTTGCTAATATTTTGTGAATGATTTCTACATCTGTGTTCGTGGCTGGTACTGGTGTCTAATTTTCTCTATTGATAGCTTTGGTTTTGGTATCAGATAATGTGAGCCTCACAGAATGACTTGAGAAGTGTTCCCTCCATCATTATTGCTGAAAGAGTTTGTGAAGGATCGGTCATTTTTCCTCAGACATGTGCTGGAATCCCCTAGGCAGTCTGAAGATTTCTTGGTCGTCAGGCTATTAATTACAATCCCAATTTCTTTAGTGTATATAGGATTCTTCATGTTTTCCATTTTTTCTTGTGTTAGCTTTGGTAATTTATGTCTTTCAAGGAATGTGTTTCATCTTAGTTGTTGAGTTCACTAGTGTACAGTTTTTGATAATACTCCCTCGTTATCGTTTGAATGTGGATCTAGAACTTTCCTCCTTCCTAAATTGCTTTCTTGCAGAACCTTTCTCTCTTGGTTTCTCTCTGACCTTGCAGACCATTCCCTCTTGGCTTCCTTTGCTCTGCTACGTCCTGACTTCCCTCCCATCCTATGGATAGAGTGACCCAGGGTTGGTCAATGGACCTCTCCTCTTCTCTACCCACATCTATGGCTCCAGCCCAATGGCTTCCCCCAAGCGATTCCCAAATGAATGGACTATGTCTAGCTGTGGTCTCTTCCTGAGCCCAGACTCATCAATCCAACTGACCACTCAACATCACAGAGGTCCAGCAGATATTACAAATGACACAAACCCAAAACAGGCAACAGCAGACCCGCCCCCAAAACTTCCCTCCCCATTCCCGCCATTTTGGAAAATGATGTCCATTCTTCTCTTTCTTCCATGCCTCCCCTACAATGTATAAGTGAGTCTGCTTAGTTCTACCTCCAGAACACATTCCAAACTTGTCTGAGTCCCACCACCTCACCTGCTCCGGAAGTCTCTGTGCCACCATCATGTCGCACCAGGGACATCAGCAGTCACATCCTGGCTGGTGGTCCCCCTACCTCCATCCCGTCTCCCCTCACATCTACTCTCCATGCAGCAACCTGATGGGGGTGGTTGAAACACAACCCAGAGCTCCCACCCCAAATCCTCCATGGCTCTCCTTATGCTCAATCAAGTCCAAAGCCCATGCCTTGTAAGACCCTTTGCAGCTGGCTCTCCGGCCTGGTATTCTCTCCTTGCCCATTCTGCTCAGCCCTTCCTGCTCGTTCTCAATGTGACAGATTTATGTCACAACCTCCCATCTCTGTCCTTCTTTCCTCTGCTGGAATGACCCTTCCCCACATTGTCTCATCACCTGCTCCCTCACGTCTTCAAGTTTCTGCTCCAAATGTCACCTTCCCTGACTCCTCTCTCTAATTAGTTCCTCCAGCCTTATCCGTCTCTGATTCCCAGCTTTCGGCACGTCTCTGCACATGAAATTATATCCAGTTTTCAAACTCGCGTATCTGTTTATTGTCTGTGTTCTCGCACAATTCGTGAGATGCAGGAGAAAGGGGAATGCATCTAATCGACCTCATTGACCATGTTCGATGCTCAGATAAATGCATCTATTCGTTTTCTCTGCAGCTGTCACAAATGATCACCCATGTCATGGCTTCTCGCAGCACCCATTTATTATCTCATGGTTGTGTTGGGTCAGAAGTCCAGGCACAACGTGGGTGGGTCATCTCTGTCCTCTGCTCAGGCCCTCCCAAGGCCAAAATCAAGGAGCCCAAGAATTCGTTTCCAAGCTCATTCAGGTTGTTGGCTAAATTCAGTTCCTTTGGGTTCTGGAACTGAAGTCTCGTTTCCCGGCTGGCTGCTGGCCAGGGCAGGTCTTTTCTCTTCAGGGTGCACCCACATTCCTTGTCATGTCTCACATGGGGCCCTTTCCAGCAATGGCTCGTCGGTTGCACCCCTCTCATGCCTGGAATCTCTCTGACTTCTCCTTCTGCCTTATCACTCTGACTCCAGCCAGAGAACGTTCTCTGCTTTTTAGGTATTAAAATTAGATTGGGCCCACCTGCATCATCCAGGATCACCTCCCAACTTCAAGGTTGGAAACCTTAGTGACACCTGCAAAGTCCCTTCTGCCTTATGGAGACACACTCACAGGGGCCAGGGATGAAGGTGTGGACACCTCTGCCTACCACAGTGCCTGATAAGTACCTGGGACAACTCGAGGAATCTATGAAAAGGGTCATTTCATCGAAGGCTTGGTCCAGCAGGCAGCCCTGAAGTAGCCAGGGGTAGTGGTCCGTTGGAAGCTGCCGCCTGCCCTCTCCAGACGGATTTCTCCCCCGCTCCGGGAGATGGGATCATTCTAATCCACATAAGCCCAGTAGGAGAGGAAGGGTCTTACTGGTGCCATGGTAGAGAGCGCACAGTGGAAACCAGCATGGTGTCCGGATAACTGACTCCCCCTCCATCCCCGGGTAGTCTCCTGCAAAGAGCTAAGGGGTGGCCGTGGGCCCATGTGGGTGTCCATTGATCTCGTCCTGAGCGGGGAGACAGCCCTGGCCTCGGAGCCCGGGTCTTTCTTTCACGGGCTGTTCTCATGGCACCTGGTAGGGGGGCCCTAACCGCCCCACCTCCTCTCCCGACCTGTATGCACACAGAACGGCCTCTCCGATGCCAGGAAGACAGAGTCCCGGAATCTCGCCTACAGGAGGGACCTCAGGTGATGGCATCCAGCCTGGCTGAGCTGTGAAGCCACAGAGACCTGGGGTCTAGACAGGTGTCCCAAATCACCCCTGGGCTCCCACCCTTGGGGGTCCTTCCTCACTTCCTTTTTAATCCTCTCACACACCCCAGACCTCCCAGGAAGCACAGGGCATTTCAGAATTGGCGTGGGGGCTTTTTCTTGGCCACGTTCCTCTAGCCTCTGAATCTCTTTGCCTCATCTGAAATCTCCTCCCTCCCACCCTCAGAGGACAGCTTAAGGAGGAGGAGGAAGCCCAAGTAGGCAGGAGCTAGCCTCAAGAGATGCGGCGGGAAGTCAGCTGTGCAGGGTCCTGCCTTGGGGGCCAGGGACCCCCCACAGAGGTGGGCGAATGAATGAATGAAGTGAATCCAGAGCATTGCCCTTTCCTGCCAAGGAGGGAAGGCCGGGCTCCTTACATACCGGAAGCCTTCCTGGCTGGGCGGAGTCGCCACGGTCAGTTAGGGATCCAGCTGCCCATTCACTCAGGCCCCAGGTCACCCAGCCTGTGGGACACAGCCGGACTGGAGCCCAGGCCTGCACATGTCCAAACGGCCCGGTGGCTTCCTCTGCCCAAGGGGCGAAGTCCTGTGTCTGCCCTGACCCTGGACAGGACAGCGACCCCTCCCCTCTGGCCCCCTCCGGCCTGCCCGCGCTGACCCTGGTGGGGAGGCCCTGCTCCTTTCTTCCTCCCGGATGCGCGCCCCCCTGCCCCTGTGCGCGCCCCCCTCCCCGGTACTCGGCCCCCTCTTCCCCGTGCGCGCAGGCGCTGGAGGCAGGAGTGGGGGTGGTGCTGAGCGCCGAGGTGGGCTCCTGGCGGGTGTCCAGCGGGTCGAGCTCAGCCCTCTCGCCCCAAGCTTCGCCTCAGGCCAGGAGGCTGAGCTGCGTGTGGAAAGGCCTTGGCTCTAGCCGGGCGCGTCCCTCCCCCCTCGCCCCAGGGCACCTCCTCCGCAGTCTGGCCCGGCCTGCGCCTCCGCTCCCCAATTAGCCAAGCCGCGGCCGGACCCTCCAGCCCCCTAAATCTCTGCCCCTCCCGCTCTGGCCTCGAGACACCCTCCCCCGGCTTCCCCGCGATGGGACCCGGCCGCGCAGAGCGGGGGTAGGGGAGGAGGGGGCACACCCTTGGCCCCCCACACGCGATCCTGGGCGGTCAGAGCAGGCGCCTCATTAGCGGGGTGGGGTGAGTGGGCCCTGGAGAGAGGCAGCTTGCAAGACCCTCCCCACCAAGGCCCGAATGAGTGATAAGCACCACCCGTCCGGGGATGGGCGACCCGTGGGTGGTGGCCCGCGGACTGGGAAAGCGGGTCCAGACGTCTGACAGTGAACTAGGGGGGCCAGTGTGTGTGTGGGAAGAACAGGCCGTGACCCACAGGGGCTCCAGTCCTGGCGTGCCCGGGAGGTCGCTCAGAGACGCCAGGGGAGCGGGGGCTTCCGGGGTGGGTATGTTGGGCTCCAAGCAGTCTTGAGGGGGGCCCAGCGCCCCGACGCTCATGCGTCCCGACGGGCTGTCTTTCTGGAATGTGCCGTTGGCACATAAACTTGGGCCTGCTTCCCGAGGGGAAGTTCGGTTCCAGGGCAGCCTCTGGAAGTTGAGAATTGCGGGGGTTGTGGGGAGGGGGAGGTTTCTTCTGCACAAATTGGCCAATTAATTAATGTCTGCCTCCTACAGGGTGGAAGTTCCTTTCCTGGAATATTTTTCTAGAGGCATCGTCTGTGGAAGTCAAAGGCGAATGGGGAACACTCCACAGGAGCGCAGAGGCTGCCCCGAGTCCCGGTTCCACCCGCGTAACGGTTAGCCTTGCTTGGAGTGGGGGGCCATCGAAGTTTGTTGAAACAACCCCCTGCAAACTTTGGGCAGGTGGACGTGGTCCGGGAGCCGCCAGGAGACTTGTGCGAGGGCGCTGAGCACGCAGAGAGATGCGTCATGTCCCCAGGCGCCCGGGGACGCTGGCCGGAGCCGAAGGGAGGCAGCGCGCGGGCCCGGGTCCAGTACGGGCCGCGGGGACAGAGCCCTGTGCGCGCCGCTTGCGCCCCGGGAGGCCTGGGACAACGGTCCTCACCACGCCCAGCGGGTGCGAGTCGCTTTCTGCCGCAGCTTCCGGCCCAGGGGCCTCTGTCTCCCCAAGAAAGGTCTGCTCCCTGGCTGTGGGAGTCAGAGAGATTCGTTCCTTTCGTCTGCATTTTGAAATTGGAGAGAAGAGGCAAGAGATTTTTGAGCCGGTTTTGGAGCGAGCTGCGTCCAAAGACCTCGGTGACTCATGCGTAAAATGGGGAGGCCAATCCGGGGTGGGGGGCGCGGGAGGGGAGAAGACATGACTCTCTCTGTCCCTGCCCTCTGCTGAGGCCCTGTGCCAGAAACGAGAGTGAAGATCAAAATACACTCCTCGGATTTATTCCTCGGAACATTAATTACCGCAGAAAAGGCCCCTGCGAGCGCTTAATATATTCCCGGCGAAGGAGAGCCGCCCATTGTTTGCTTAAGGTGGTCTCCGGAAAACGACCCTCTTTGGATGTTCTTCGTGGTGAAGTGCTTTGCTCCCTGAAAAAATAATGTTTTTCTTCAATAAAACATAAAGGTCTCGTGATTAAATCTTAAAGGAAAGAGTTTTAATGTCCACCATATGTTGCAAAGTACTAGTGCCAGGAAAAAAAAAAAGAGAGAAAATTCCACAGAAGGCAAACAGCATTCCCTCCTATGAAATGTATTGTTAAAAATGCATTTTTGCATCGAGGGCTATTTTAGAAAGCCCTCCACATAAATCCTGGGATTTGTAGGCAAAGTGAGACGAAATAATAACAATAATAATGATTAAAAAACACCCACATTTTCTGGGCAGGCCCTTGAAAGCAGAGGCAGCCCACCTTCTAGAGAGGAGAGGGAGTAGACCCTGCCCCATCTCGCCCTTTATGAGTATTATAGATGTCAAATTTGTCGGCAGGATCAATGTGGTCCATTCACGGGCTGGATTAAGAGAACCCGCTGTAATGAAAATCTATTAGCCTCGCATTTGAAACATGGATGTTTGGGTCAATCAATAAACAGCATAGGAGGGAACGCAAATGCAGGTTTCTAAATTTAAAAGGGGGAGGAAGAAAAAAAAAAAGGAGCCCGTGTATGAAATGCGTTAAGACTTCTGTAAAACCCTGCACCTCGGGATCGATACTGATAAATGTTTAATGGGCGGGGAGGGGTTGGTTGTTGTTAAAAAGGCTCGCTCTTGGGCGAAAACCATTAACACCCCCTCCATTCTTCTTATTAATAGAAATTGTCTTTTGAATTACGTGCTGAGGACGTGGGCCCAGCCTGAAGGGGCATTCCTGGAAAGATGCTTCCTCCGTTACATGGGGACCCAATATGACCCTTGGGGGCCTGAGTTGACAGGTGGTGGGGACGAGCTCTGGGCCAGTGGCTTCCACCAGACGGCTACAAATGGTACTCTGCAATTAAGAGCTGGGGGCATGAAATTTGATTTAAAGTAAATACATTTGGATCAGGAGGAGCCTGGTTTGTACTGGGCTAAAAGTGAGAATTCTGAGCCCTACCTTTCAGGAATTAAATAAGCCAAATATTAAATATTTGAATATTCATTGCTTCCTTTTCCTTGGCTTTGAAGAGAGACAGAGAGAGAGAGGGAGCCATTAGCAGCAGAGTCCGTTCATTAAAATTTACCTAATGCACCTACAGAAAGTCAGATTATTTTATAAAATAAAAAACATCAATGTGCATTTCCTCAGGCCATCCTAAGTCGGCCCCTGGGGTCCGTCTCCCACCCGGCGTGCCCCAGAAAAGGCTGGCTGGGACGTGGGACCGGTGGTTGCTAGCGTCCACCGTGTCCACAGCCTCTCTTACTAGCTTTCCTGGGCACTCGGGCTGGACCGGAGGGCCTGGACATCCACGTTTAACGAGTGTGCCTTCCAGACGGAGGTCCCTGAGTGCAGACAACAGCCAAGAAGTCTTCTCGTGCATTTCTTTTCTGCATCTGGGGAAAGGACAGAGGAGAGGAGAAACCCCATTGCTGCCAGCACCACACGCCCCTGCCCGCTCTGAGGCCTCCAGCCAGCAGGACGTGGTGGGGGGTGGGGGTGGGGGTGGTGGTGGTAGTGTGTGTGTGTGTGTGTGTTGGGGGGGCCGTTTCTGCTGATCCTGATCGGTGTGTCCGAGCTTTCTAGCTCAGCCTGGGTCCAGAGAGGCCAGCTGGGAGCCTGCTGGGCTGGCCCGAAGGACTCCAGCTGGGGTAGACTTGGGGTGGGGGGCACAGCCTGCAGATCTGGTCTCCCTGCTGGTGAGGATGCTCAATTTTCCCCAGAGCTGGAGCACTGGTGTGCACAGGCCAGCGATGGGGCCACTTGGGCAACACAGACATCAGTGTGCCCCCAAGCTCCAGCAGCCAACGGTTGTGTTAAAAAGACCCTCCAGCCTCCTCCCCAGCTCAGGACCCTTTCTTTGTCCCGAGTAGGAGCTCTCTTGGTATTTTTATTCGGCTTAATTGCATTTGTCTCTGTGTCCCTTCCCAGTTGGACCATAAACTAGGGGGAGCTGGTCAGGTCTCCAGGTCTTGGGCAGCCGGTGTCCGCCTGGGGTTTCTGGACAACGGGGCCCTCGGTGATGCCCAGATGTGAATCCAGGACCATCGTGAGCTCCTGGGTGTGTGCCCAGCATTTGGTGACCTATCAAAGTTGGAACGTCCCTTTTCTTCCAGAAACTAGATCCCCTCTTTTGCTCTCTCCCCCATGCCCCCTCCCCAGCCGGCATTTTTAGGAGCGAGCTATGCGTTCATTTCTATCCACAAACTTTCCCCAAATCCATTTTCTCTTTAAGAGTTGGCAAAATGCATTGGAGGCAGGAAAGCATCCTCGTTCTCACAAGACGTGTCCAGATTTTAAAACGCTGTCCCCCCCCTTCTTGCTGGGGGACACGGCTGCAGGAGCTGGAACAAGTGCCCCTTATATGGAGCCCCCCCCCCGGCCAGCCTGGGAGAGTCCCTGCCGCCCCCCCCTTGCGGGAAATGTCAACGTAACATTTCATAAAGTGTCCCCACCTTTCAGCTCTTGAATTAGCAGAACCATGTGGTAGAAAAAGTCCTTGCCCTATGCAAACTGCTGTAATAGAAGGCATTTGGTGTCTCTGTCTTGAAAGGGGAGTTAAGAAGTCTTGTGCACCCCCTGCCAGGGAGGGGAGGGCATCCAAGGGACACACAGTCCTGGTTCCCAAAAGTCACTTTTTGTTCATTGCCAAGAGAAAGTTTGAATTTGTAAAAACGGGATCCATTTCCTTAGCCAGCAATTCTTAGAAAAGATGAGGCTTTGGAGATGGAGGAAAGATGCTGGTGGATGCACTCCATCTCTTTTAGGATGTGGGTTATTTCAAAACCGTTCATCTACTTCGGCCGTCAAAATTGGGGGCCGCAGTAGAAGGGGAGGCCTTCATTCTCTCTCAGGCTTAAGGGTCTTGGATATTGAGAGTTTCCATCTGGTGCCAGCTGGGAGGTTCCTGGAGATGGCCAGACTCTGCTCTGGGCAGTGGGCAGTGTTCCCTCTTGGGCAGGGGGTGGGGTCCAAGATCTGAGGTGGAGGGCAGCCCTGCATGGGGGTCTGGGCTGGGAGCCTGGGAAGGAACCTCAGGCCTAGCAGGCCCTAGATGACCCCTGGGGAAGGCCGGGTTCCTGGGGTTATAGGGAAGGCCCGGGAAGGTGTCAGGAGGGGTGGGAGGGCAGCAGCTTGGGAGTGAACCCGGGGACATGCCCTCACCACTAGAGGCTGTAGGAGCAGCGAGTTGGAGAGGAAGTGAGGAGAGGAAAAGTTACCCCATCTCTGAGGACCCAGGACTGTTGCTCAGGCCCAGAGCCCCCTCCCCTGCAGACCTGTGCTTTCTCTACCGCCCCCCCCCTCCGCCCATCATTCTGCTGTCTCCTGCAAGGAGTGCGTTCAGCTGCCGGCGGGGTTCCCCAGACCCAATTGGGGCGAAAGATGTGCCCCGTGGGGTGTCAGGGGTGGGGATGAGGCTCGGCCCCGGCCAGGACCGTCAACTCCGGGGCCGCCACGCGCCCGCACCCCGCGCGCCCTGCGCACCCGGCTGGCTCGGGGCGCGCGCCCCCGGCGTCTCCCCCGCCGACCCGCGAGGCCGCTGCGTGCATAATGCATGAGGGGCTATTTGTAATTCTGTGTGATATCTGCAAGCCTCCGCTTTGATTAGAGGGCCGCCGTGACAAAGACCTGTTTGTCAAGTTGCATTGCTTCTTCGCCTTTCGCTTTTGAAGTCCGGGGGAAGCTGGCGACCCCCAAATCCCCCAGCGCCGCACGCGGGGCAGAGCTGCCTGGGATCGCGCGGAGAAGCTCCCGGAGGAGGAAGGATGGAGGGCGGAGAGGAGAGGAGGAGAAACGGGGGGGGGGGGGGAGAGGGAGAGACAGAGGGAGGGAGGGAAAGAAAGAAGGAGAGAGGAGGGAGGGAGGAAGGGAGTGAAGAGGGGAGAGAGAAGGTGGGAAGGAGAGGGCGAGGGAGGAGAGAGGGAGAGAACGAAGGAAGGGGGAAAGAAGGAAGGGAGGAGAAGAGGGGAGTAGAGAAGAGGGAAAGAACTGAGCTGTTTCAACTCTGGTGCCCTCCTCCTCTCCCCCCTGCCTCTCGGGCTGACACCCTCTCCCGGCAGGTCGAGGTCCCCCTCCCGGAACCCCACTCTGGCCCCGCGGATTCTGGAGAAATCGTTCACTTTCCTGCCGGCTGAAGCAGACAGCCGTCCGTCTCCGCCCTGCCGGCGCCCGCGCTGGACCGAACGCTGAGTACCGCCAAGGGTGGCCCTCATCCCACAGTTCGATTCACGAGCGCTTCAGACTTAAGAAAACGCAAAACCAACTCCTCCACAACCCACAACACCCCCTATCCCACTCCCCCAAAAGCCTTGTCCCCACTCCAGCGGGGGCAGGGGGAGATGAGGAGAGGGCCCAGAAAAAAGAGGGGGAAGGAGAAAAGTCAACTTTATTTGCAGACGGAATGTTGCAGATAAGATGATACGTTTGGCTTCCGGGATTGTAAAATGCATTTCGCGTCGTAATGGAGAAAAGCAGCTCCTCATGAGCACACTGGACAGGGGAGAGTGGGAAGGAGCTAGTCAGGAAACCCGTGGCACAGCCAAAAAAAATATATGTATTTTCCCCCAAATAAATATCCCAGCCACCAGGTTGACAGCATGGCTGTAAAGAAGGCTGCACCGGTCCGGCCGAGCGGGATCTGACGCGTGCCCAAAGGGCCGCTGTTTACCAACCAGTTCTCCCAGTGACCCGCGGTTTCTGCGCGGCTGGACCCCCGCGCGCTCCGGATGCTCGTGGCTCCGCAGAATCCCGGTTCCCGGCCTCTGGGGCGCCGGCGCTCCGAGCTCTGCGAGCCGTCTCTCCCAGCTGCCGCTGCGGAGGCTCCGGGGCCCACGTTCTGGGCGCCTTCCTCTTACTGTGGGGGACCTCCTGCTGTGTGCCAAACAGGCCGCGCGCACCCGCTGCGCCCGCTCGCTCGGCGAGTCCAGCCGGCGATCCAACCGCATCTCAAGTTGGAGTCAATTTCCCTCCGCAATGGCGCGTCCCCGCAGCCCGGGTCCCCTCGGTCTCTGCGCACTGGCGCGCCCTGGACTCGTCCTGCCAAGATCCATTCCAGGCGCGGGGCGGTGCTCCTCCCGGAGCCCGCCGGCGGGGACCTCCTTACGATCCCTAAACTCCTCCTCGACTTTCGTTTCCGCCAGCCATTGAGAGAATGCGGATACCTGTTTGGGGCGCTGGCGCCTGCGCCCGCCCGCGCGCGCGCGCGCGCTCTCCCTCTCCCTTCCCAAATCTGATCTTTACCTCTCCACACCGAGGTGCACAGACGCCCAACAGTGATGAAATGAAAAGAAAGCCAATTGCCGGACTGGAGGTGGGGGAGAGATAGCGTCTCTGCGTGCGCCCGCCGCCGAGCCGGGAGCCGTAATTGCTGCAGACAGCGAGCGCTGGGGGTTGGGCGGAGGTAGCCGTGTATAAATAGTGAGATCTCAAATTGAAGGCATAAATAACAGCAGGAGGGACCTGCCCTCACACGGACCGTCCTCTCCGCGCGGGGAGGCGTGCGGACCGCAGCCCCGCTCCCAGCCAGTCCCGCCTGAGCCCCGCGGACCCCAGCAGCCCCGGGCAGCCATGGAGGAGCTCACGGCTTTTGTATCCAAATCTTTTGACCAGAAAAACAAGGAGAGCGGCGGCGGCGGCTGCGGCGGCGGCGGCGGCGGCAAGAAGGATTCGATCACGTACAGGGAAGTTTTGGAGAGCGGACTGGCGCGCTCCCGGGAGCTGGGGAGCTCGGAATCCAGCCTTCAGGATATTACGGAGGGCAGCGGCCACTGTCCGGTACATTTGTTTAAGGACCACGTGGACAACGAGAAGGACAAACTGAAGGAGTTCGGCACCGGGAGGGCCTCGGAAGGTAAGCTCTCGGGGCACAGGCTGCGGGCCTCTCCTGGGGTCGGCGTGTCCTGGCCCCGGAGCCTGCGCGCTGCCTGCCCCTCGCTCCGCGCGCGCAGAGGCCCCGGGAGCCGACGATCGCTCTCAATACGACCCCTAACTCTGAATTTCCAGCCACGGCCCAGATGGAAAGGCCCCGGGAATCCATTGCCAGCCTTTTCGTAGGAAACCGAGGAAGAGGAGAAGCGAGGAGACAGGGAGAGAGGAAGGCAGGGGAGCCGAGGATGGACAGGGGCTGCGGCCGCACGCGGCAGCGGACTCGCTTCCCGGGGCGTTGGCACCGGGCGCAGCGGCGGGAACTCTCCCGGGTTGGGGTCGATCGGGAGGGATGTGCCTGGAACCCCGGGTCTGCTGGAGAGCTGCTGGGTGCGCGCGGGTCTCCCTTCCAGTCTGTCTTATACCTCTTCCCACGCGCGCCGAGGAGAGAACCACACGCCTCTCCCAGCGCCCACCGCCCTGCCGGCTTCCCCAGCTAGAAATGTGCCGCGCTGAGGACGCGCGGGCCGGTGGTCCGGGAGGTGACGCGCGCAGGGGCCTCTTCCGCCTCCGAACCTCTCCAAGCTGTTTCCTCTCAGGGAAAACTTTCCCCTTTGAACCTTGAGACTTGATCTTGGCTGACGCGGGCCTGCAAATTAAAACCACTCCCGTGCCCGCAGGTGGCCAGGGTCTGGACGTGGCGAGAAGGCCCGGGGAAGTTGGTGGGCACGCGCACCCGGCCGCCCTACCCCAGGCTGCTCAGAGTGTAGCCGGCCCCGCTCCGGGGAACCGCGTCCCGGAGCCTCTTTTCTGCAACCTCCGCGGAGGTTCGCCCTGTTTTGGAAACCGGGGAAAAAGGCAGGTTTGGAAGGGCTCCCCCAGCTAGGCAGGGGTGGTCCCAAGCGGGGGCTCTCTGTACAAACAGGGCAACTGACAGCAATAAATCAGAGGGATAAAATTGGCTAGATTTCTCAGGGGGCACCCTTTGAAACGGCTGTGATGTCTATTTTTCATTACAAAGAGAGGAAAGTGAAAGGCTGGCCGTTTCTCTCCAAGGGGCCTGTTGCAATGATTGTCAGCGTGGAGAGAGGTTAGGCAGTCTCCCCAAGAGATGGTTTTGTCCAGGGTAGCCCACGAGCCCGGCTCTTCTGGCCCCTACACTTTGGTGCCAGAGTTTTGGCCGAAACGGCCTTGAAGCCAGACATACGGAGGAATCAACCATCCTTCTGAGGCCTTGACCTCGTGCAAGCCGAAAGCTGGCGGAGGCTTAGACATAAGCCCCTGACCACTGGCAGAGCGAGCAGCCCAGGCCGGCCTGTCTTACCTCGGCGTTTGCCCCTTGGCGGGGCCTCACGCACCTGGCTCTATAATTTGTACAAAGAGAGTTTGCTTTGATGGAGCTGTGGCCGTCGGCTGGTGCTACTTCAGGCCTATGTTCAATTGCAGAGGTTTGCAGCGTCCAGCAGCTGACCTCCGGGGCCCTTGACCGTTTCCTAGGGGCTGATCCCTCTCCTTCCTCCTGCTCCTCTCACCCTGGACACCCAAGGTGGTTGAACCCCACAGGAGAGTGAAGTACAGTTGAGGCCTTTAGAAAGCTAGAGGCAGATAAGCCCAGCCCAGAAGCAAAGGAGGAAGGAGGGGAGTTGTATCCACAGCTGCACTTTCCCCCTCGGCTGGGTGTGCAGAGCCCCCGGGGAGGGCTGAGCCCCAGGGCGGCATTTGCAGGATGGGAGCAAACTGGAGGTGTGGGAGACCCTCAGGCTCCCGTTGAAACCCGCAGGTCGTGGGCGCTGGGCAGCCTGTCCCGCTGAGCCGAGCCTGGGAGCCTGCGGATCTCGCAAAGCCTGCCGAGGGTTCTTAAGGATTGTGAAGGCCAGTTTGCAGCTGGGGACGGTCCCTGGGGTTCAGACTTGAGACATGGGGAGGAGGAAGGAAGAGGGGGCCGCCTCTGGGAAAGGATTTACTGTTGGGAAGAAATAGGGTGTTCCTGGAGACGCATTCTTTTCAGCGAGAAAAGAGGATTTAAAACGTAAGTTGGGGATAAGTGCCCAGAGCCCAGGGGCCTCAAGGGGGGACTTTGGGGCAGACTCAGGATTTGGCTACTGGTGTCCAGCTCAGAGACCATGGCGGTGGGGGCCAGGCTGTCAGGATTTTCTCCTGCCCCTCAGATATTTTAGGTCTTCCTCCTTTGCAAGTTTCTGGGTTTACTACTAAGAGGCTTTCACAGCTGCTTTCTGACTGTTTCGAAAGTGGTGGGACCCCAGGAATTTGGAACGAGCCTCCAGACTCTTCTTGACACTGAGGGGACAGCTAATTGGGGCAGAAAGGTGCTCTTTGCCTGTGCCCAGCCGGCCCCACGATGGGAAGAAAAAGCACAGGATAACAGTATTCGTGGAGGTCCAGTTCCTACCAGCCACGGGGTCTGGATTCCTTTTATTTTAAATCTCTGAGCTTGGTGACAGGCTGCATTTTCTGGAGGCGGGAAGGAGCGGTGTTCAGGTTAGAATCTCCTAAATGGTGATCTTATACTGCCCGATGTTCAGCCCGGTTCTCCTCCCGCAGCAAACACACACGCGCTCATAATGTTTGGATGGAAGAAAGTGCCTCTCTTGGCGCCCTGGCGGGGCGCGTGCCCGAACGCGAGTGAACGCGTGAAAGAGAGAGCGCGACAAACGGGGAAACCGAGGGCCTGTGTCTCTGGGTGTTCCCTCGGGCGCCCTGGTGCGCGTTAAGATACGGCTTTGCTGTGTTGGTCAGAAAGGGACCAGCGCGGGGTCGCGCGCCCAGCTCACGGCGTCCGGAGGGAGGCTCCGGCCCGGCTGGCGCGGCCCCGTCCTGCTGCGCTGCAGTTCAGGGCAGCGGCTCTCCCGGGCCTGGACCCCAGCCTGGCCTGGGGCCGCCCCGCCGGGGACCCGACACTTGGGCGATTCCGCCTTAGCTTCTTTGACTTAAAAATAATATTTAACATCCCACTCCCTTTCAAAAAAACAGGTTAGGCTATGTCAATATGTCAACAGACACGAAGTGGAAAATTGAGCAAACTCTTCTGTTCCAAGATTAGGCCAAGAAACACCGCGCCGCCTATGCCCGAGTTGTTACCAAAGAGCGTGTCTTCCCCTGGAGTTAGTTACATCGACTCGACGCAGGCTTTGCGTCAGGGCGCATTGGTGGCGGAGGCCCCCTTCCACCTCATGCACACACTTGGGTTTGCACCAAGTCCCCGCGCAATATCGCCCACGCGGGCCGCCTCGCTCGGGCGCAGGCCCCGCGGGCCCTGGGGAGGCGGGAGCTGGCGGAGGGACTCGGGGAGTCTCAGCGCTGTGCCCTCGGCCCCCACCCCCGCAGGTATTTACGACTGCAAGGACAAGCGCGAGGACGTGAAGTCGGAGGACGAGGACGGGCAGACCAAGCTGAAGCAGCGGCGCAGCCGCACCAACTTCACGCTGGAGCAGCTGAACGAGCTGGAGCGCCTGTTCGACGAGACGCACTACCCAGACGCCTTCATGCGCGAGGAGCTCAGCCAGCGCCTGGGGCTCTCGGAGGCACGCGTGCAGGTAGGACGCGTGCCCGTCCCCGCCACAGGGCCCAGGGCGCAGCCGGAGCGCGCCACCTCGGCCCCCCGGGCCGCCGAGTCCTTCTAGGAGCGCGGGGAGACTGGGGGGCGCGCTGGAATCAGGCCTGTTGGAGATGCCCAGGGGCCTCGAGTGTCTGGGCGCACGGTTCGCACGAAGGGCACGTGCCCTTCAGGCTCACCTTCCACCTCCAAGCTGTCATGAATTTGAATCACTCTTTTCCTTTTCTTTCAAGGTTTCGCTTCTCATCCCCACACCCCTCCCCAATTTCCCCCCTCCTAGCTAGCCCCCTCCCTCCACTCCAGGGAGGGGAGGCGAGGGGCGAGGGCAGGGGGAGCCTCGCACGCTGGGCATCTTGATGAGCGCGGCTCCTGCCCGCGCGGGGCCGGATTAGCCCGGGCGCGGGGGGCTCGGGGCGGGGGGGCGCGGGCGCATGAATTGGTGATGCCCCATCTGGCGAGCCGCCCTCTGCGGGGACCCTGGGCGTGCGCAGCACGTGCGCGGAGGGGACGCTCCGACAGGCCTTTCTCTCGCATTGCAACCGTTAAGTTCAACGTATTAATTTATTTATGGGGCAGGCTGGCAGAGATTCGCTCCTGAGTCGCTTCCTCGGGGCCCGCAGACCCCGCCGCCTGGGAGGTCGGGCCTGGAAGCTCGGCCTTGGTTCTCACGGATCTGAGCAGGACAGCAGGGCGGCGGAGACTAGAAAGAGCCCAGAATCCCCGGGCTCTGGGGACTGGTTTTAAATAAATGGAATTAATATTGCCAACCGGAGAGGGGGCCGTGAATGACGAGGGCTACGAAGAGGCCGGTTTCTCATTGGTTGTAGGGTCCACGTATTCAAACACGGCTCTCCCCGGATTTTATTGATGAAACGAAAATACATGTGTGTTTTACAAAAATTTTTAACTTGAAAAAAATATCTATTTTTGCTCCTAAGCCCGTTCCGTCTTTCCGTGTCGCTGCAGTCACAAGGCTGACTTGGGATAAAATGCAACAGTCCTGGGGTATTTCCAGCTCTTCTCCGCCCCGCAGAGGAGGGGGGAACAGGGTCTGGGACCTTCTCCCCGGGCGAGTCCCTCTGGGCATCTGTGGCCGCAGCAGCGAGGCGAGGAGGCCGGCCTCCGAGGGTGGCTTTCCCGCTGGCTTCCCTTCTCTGGGAAGATGGATTGGGCTGCGCCATATAAATTAATGAAAAGATTGAACTTTCGCTGAAGGGGACATCAACTTTTATGTCACCACGCAGTGTCTTTCTGCCCGGGATCTGTAATATCTCCCAGGCCTTGATGTACTGTTTCTATAAAAATAAATTACTTGTAATTTAATTCCACACTATTTCTTTCACTAGTCTATTACTGAAGAGCACCTTTGCGGGAGGAACTGGGGTTGGCAGAAGATTGGTTCCCGGGTGTCTGCCCATCTTGCGAGGGCCCTAAAATAAAAAGGGGGGAGAAGCCGGCGGCTATCGATCCGGAGGCGAATTAAAATTTAACGACTGTAAATAATAATACAAATAAACATGAGAAGAGAATAGCAGAAATAATTTTGCACCGGCCACAGGGCAAGGAGTCGCCTGACAGAGAGCAGAGGGCAGAAAGCGCTCATAAAAATCAATTAGTGGTAACATGTCCGTGGTCCTGCGGTGTCACCAGGGCTGGTGGAGGGAGAAACAGGGGGCCAGAATGAACTAGATTTTAATCCTGTCTCCAAATTGTTTGGCAATCCATTTCGGGACAGCCCGTCCCGTGTTGTTAGAGGATAGAGTTTCAGTTGAGTGTGGAAATTTGCTGTAAATAAATTGAGGATCCTATGGAAGCTGGTCCTTATTAACCTTTTATTTTTAGTATCGTCCTGGAAGCTCATACCACCCAGCTGTCAGGGTTATAATCGAAAGTTATGAGACCACGGTGAGGAGCAGGCGGTAATTTAATTACAACAAATATCTTTGGGTTTATGGCGCAGAGCTAAATTAAATGTCATTATTCACTGTCTGTAATGGAAATCAGAAGGAAATCAGATTACGGCGTTTGTGAAAGAAATCGGTGCCCGGTCCTTAATGAAGAAATGACTGTCTAAACCAGTGTACTGCGCTTTAGTTAGCATATTCGGGACTAATTGAAACTGACCGCAAATCACCCCAAGACTGATTTACGATCGCTTAACGCGCCGGCTAATTCATCACTTTTATTCTTCATAATCTTATTTTTTTCCCTCCCCCCCGCGCAGAAGGGAAAGTGAGCTCGGCTTTCCAGATGTAAATAGGATTCTGGGTTTGAAAAATGCCCTTCCAGGGGGCAGAATTGGCTCGCACGCGGGCGCGCGCGTGCGTCAGGCTCTGCTCTCCAGAGGACTGGGGACCAGACCCCAAGGAGACGGGGGCGCCCAGGACGGGTCCTAAAGGGGCCCAGTCCCACCCACGATGAGTGGGGGGGTGTCGGACAGAGGGAGTGCGGGAGGAGGAGGAATGTGAGGCAAGCTTTGGAAATGGAAGAAAGATTTGAGAATTCCAGCTTGGAGGCGGTGGCAAGGCGAGTGAACGGTTTTGGAATTACTTTTCAGGGGAACAGGATTAAACTTTTTCCAGGCTCCCTGCTGCCTGGCGGGATGAGCTTTCGAATGTTCTGGAAAGCCAATTGCGACAGGCGGGCGGACGGCTCAGCTCGTGGGTTGAAAGTTGCCTCTTAAAAGTTCAGGTTTCTTAGAGTTCCGGCTGCTGCCAACCTCCCCGGGTTTGCTGAGGTTTCTCCGCGCGGGTGGGGGTCCCGGGAGCCCCCAGGCCCTGCGCTTGGAGCGGCGGGCCCTGAGCGCACGGTGTCCCCGAGCTCCCCGCGCAGAATGGCTGAGGGAAGGCTTTCTTGGGGAGGATTATTCCTCCTGGTTGGTGACGGTCATCGCGGCTATAGGGCCCTGGAGCATGGAAGGAGAGGTGCCCGAGACAGCCAGTTAGGGAAAATTAAGTGACCGAGAACATGGAGAGAGGGGGGCTCCACATTTCTTCAGCCCTGGTGTTCAAGGACCAGGGCTGTGCGGCAGGGTGGGGTGTGATCCTGGGGATCGAGGTGGGGGGCTTTGGGAGGGGCAATTTTGCACCCAAATCTTGGTGTCAGTCCTGTGAAGCTAGCAGGGTTGGGCCTGAATCCCAGCCCCCTTTCTCGCCCAACCTCTTGACACGGGGTCCCCAAATTGGATGTCTTTAGAGAGGCCGAGCGCCCACAGTGCAAACCCTGAGTTATTGGGGTGCGCCCGGTGTTTATGGATCGAGGACGCTCACGACTCTGTAATATTAACTGAGACCCTCCAGGCTTCCAAGGAGGGCGCGGAGGACATGGAATTTTCTGGACTTAGGGCGCCCCCAGCTTCACTGGGAAGGAGGCCGAATTCGGAGCTCTTTATCCAAACGTGCGCCTCCCTTCCTTGGCCGTGAAAGTCCTAAAGTGGGAGGTCAGGTTCTCCCAGGGGCTGGCAGGGTGGAGGGGGGCAGGCCCACACACGGAGTGATGGAAAGTTCTGGAGGCCACCTCCGCCATCGCAGCACCTAATTCTTCACTTTAAATATGTGGATGTTGAGGGTCCTGTGTCACCTCGGGGGCCGGGAAGGGCCGAGGAGTGAGTGACAGGTCCCAGCTCCTGGTAGCCAGTTACGCGGGGCTGGGGTGTGTGGGGGAGGGGATGAAAGCGAGAAAGGGGGCAGGAAGGAGCTCTACCGGGCCGGGGTCCCTCCCGCCGCCGCGCCCGAGGCGCCTGGAGCAGGAGCGCACCACCGAGCGTGGAGAGGGTGCGGAGGGAGCCCTCGCCCTGTGGCTCACCAGGCTGCGCATGTCTCTCTCTGCTCCGTCCCCAGGTTTGGTTCCAGAACCGGAGAGCGAAATGCCGCAAACAAGAAAACCAGATGCATAAAGGTGGGTGCGGGGGGCGGGGGGAGAAGGGGGGGGGCGCAGGCCGAGGCCCCCGAGGGGCTGCGTTCATGGATCCTGTCTCTCCTTGCAGGCGTGATCTTGGGCACTGCCAGCCACCTGGACGCGTGTAGGGTGGCGCCGTACGTGAACATGGGCGCCCTGCGGATGCCTTTCCAACAGGTAGCTCGTTTTTCTTCCTTCTGAACCGCGCGGGGGCCGCCGCCTCCCCCACCTCCGCGGCTCCTCCCGCCCCCGCGGAAGAAAGGAAGCCGCTTTTACAAGGGCGCATTTATAGACCCGCTGGCACGTATTAAATTCACGCTGTAAAACTCCCGAGTCACCTTTGGGAGGGCCAGGACAGAAACCCAAGCACGATTTTACAAATTCCTAGGGAAAAAATATCCCACCCACCCACGAACCAACCACCCGCTCGCCGCCTGGAGCCTGGTTGTGTGTGTGTGTGTGTGAGGGGGGGATGCTAGCTCTTCCAACCCCTTCCCCTGCTGTGCCGAGGGCTAGGGGTGCCTGCGCCCCGCCTGGGTCTGGGCCTCGCCCGCACCTCAGAGTTGGGGGCATCTGGACCAGCTCCGAGCAGAGTCGCGAGGGCCCAGCGCGCGGGGTGCCCCACGTGGACGTTGAGTCAGAAAACAGCCGCGAGGTCCAAGTGTCCCAATAAGACCAGCGTGGGAGAGATGGGGGGAGGTGCGTGGCTGGAGGCCCAGGGCCCCCCAGGGCGAGAGCGCAGGGCCCACGTGCGCCCTTCTTCGCACCAGCGCCGGAAGGGGCCCCAGTGTGGGGGGTGGGAGCGCATAAGTTGGCAGGGCAGGGGTGCCCTGGGCAGAGTGGAAGTGTGGACACCACACAGTTTTGCTCCAAGGCGTAGACCCGGGTTTCTGTTTGGACCGATGTTTGCTGGAGGGCGGGAGGTCCGGTCGGTCTGGCCCCGGCCTCGCGGCTCAGCTAGGGTGTCGGGCGTGGGGGACATAAATAGACACGTGGGGGCTCAGCTGGGGCTCGAGACGGGTGCTCTCAAACTCAGATGCCCAAGGCGGGAAGGGCGTCCAGGGCGGCCGGTGCGCGGGGGAGGGGTCTGCACCCCCTTCGCTTCGACCCCACACCCCCCCTGCGCCTGGGACATTCCACTCCTTGCAACATCTTCCCCAGGGCAGGGCGGCCCGTCCACATCACAGGATCTGCTGCCACGACGTGGGAGGGGGGTGAGCCATTAGACCCCGCTGAAATTGGGCCGTGGGAGCCCGAAGATTTGGTTGTGTCCTGCGCGGATTCGGGGACTCGGCGTCCCTGGGAGGACGTGTGTGGGGAGACCCCAGCGAAAGTCCAGACCTTGAGTTGGGGGCGTGTCAGAGGGTTAGAGAACCTGGGGCTCTGGTGAGAACGGGGTGTTTGCTGTGGACACCTCGGTATTCGCGAGCACATGGGGGTGGGCGTCGCTGGGGCGCTGGGCGTGGACACAGCTCCAAGTCCCTGGGCGCGAGGACAGGGGGTGGTGCTCCCCGGGGGGGTGGCGTAGGGGTCATGTCTCCACGGAGGAGGAGACGCCCTTGGGGTCCGTCGGGGCGGCAAAGCCCTGTCTGCGCGGAGTCCTAACCGTGCCGGCTCTGCCTCCGCAGGTCCAGGCGCAGCTGCAGCTGGAAGGCGTGGCCCACGCACACCCGCACCTGCACCCGCACCTGGCGGCGCACGCGCCCTACCTGATGTTCCCGCCGCCGCCCTTCGGGCTGCCGATCGCGTCGCTGGCGGAGTCAGCTTCGGCCGCCGCCGTCGTGGCCGCGGCCGCCAAGAGCAACAGCAAAAACTCCAGCATCGCCGACCTGCGGCTGAAGGCGCGCAAGCACGCCGAGGCCTTGGGGCTCTGACCCGCCGCCCAGCCCCGCGCCCCGTCCCGCCACCCCGCGCGCGCTGCGTCCTGCACTCGACCCCTCCGCGCCCCCAGGCCCGCACAGACGCCCCGGAGCGAGGGCGCAGGTCCTGGCGCAGCGGCTTCCCCGGGGGCCCACGGCAGGCCTGGGGAGGGGACCTGCCGGACCGCACGACCCCGCCAGACGCCCGCAGAAACTGTACGGAAGAGAGAGCAGGCGACGGTCTGACTACCCACCCCAGCCCTTCGCCACCGTGTCCGTGCGTCCTGGGACCCCGCGCCACGTGGAGCCCCGCGCGCACGCGCGCGCGCACCGCATCTTCCTCCGCTGTAGGCGTCTCTCCCCTGTGCATGCGGCCTCCTACACATCTTTCCAAGATCAGAGTCTGTTAAAGAAAAGCTCTGGGGCTGGTCTCCGCTGAAGATGCCGATTCTTGATTGCCAACGGTTTTATTCTTCACTGCCATGAACTTGCTTTCGTCCGAGGAGCTGCAGGACCCGTGTGGATTTCGGCGTGGACTTTCTCGCCTCCCAGGCGGGGGCCGTGTTCTCCTCGCCTGCCCCCGCCCACGAAGGCAGCAATAAGGAAATGCATCTGACGACTTCGCCAAGGTGGTGGTGGTGGTAGTGGGGGAGGGGGAACCTGAATCTCCCACGTTGTGACCGTTCTGGGGACCTGTCTTATGGGCACGGTGTTCACGCACACGGTTGGTCCCAAGGCAGCACCTTGTGCCATAGAACGGGCGACTTTATAACTTTCCCAGGATTTGATTCCCGAGTTGACATTTTTTGCTGTTTTGCAGAATTCAGACGCAAATGACTTGCATAGAGACACAGGGGGCGCGTGCGTGCGTGCGTGCGTGGTTTTAAGGTAAATACTGATGCAGCATTAACTCTAGTGAAATGCAATTAAGTGCAGTAAAGTGCAATACTGTATATATTATTATAGATTTAAAAAAAGAAAAATTAGCCGTGCACTCTTGACCGGTCAGCTTCGGACTTCTAAGGGCATTACCTCCTCTTGCATGCTGCGGGGCCTGGCCGGCTGAGGCCCATCGCCAAAACGACCGGGGTGGAGAGTGCTCTGAATGGGGTGGAAGTCAGGTGTGTGGCATGTGGCAGAGCGGACGGGGTGCCAGGATGTGAGGTCGGTGGCTGAGCTGTTTCCAGGAAGGGGAGAGCCTGGGGGAATTCCCCCGGAGGCAGCGAGTTTTCAGATAATGTTTTGTCCGGGTATGCAGTTCCAACTTTTCTTTCTTCCTTTTTTTCTTTCTTTCCTGTTGGTGCCTCCAATTGTGTCAACATCAAATAGCAACTTGTCTTAGCAGCTGGCACGGAGTGGAAAGGTCACTGGAAATGGTGTAACCAAAGCGTTGAGGGTCCTACAATGTGCACCTGAGTCTTAGGGGATGAGCTTGGTGTGTGAAGGATGGGATTTGGGGGGCACAAAGCTGTGCCTAGCTTGTGCACCTCGAAGATATGCCTGCATTTCTGCTTCAGTCGCCCGGGGCTGCCTAGACGGAAGCCGTCTCTCTTCTCCATCCTCTGTCAGTTCCTAACTAACTGGCCATCTTGCTGGCATTTACTCAAGTTCAACTGTTCACTCTGTTTCCAAAAGAGATTTTGATCGTTCCAGATTTGGCACTGACGATTTTTTTTTCCCTTATCCCTGATTTCGGTACATTTCTCCGAGAAAGTAATTTTCCTTCCTGTAAGGGAATACTGTCTGCCTTTTCACTGAGCTGAAACATGGGTACATTTGGACATCTCTTATTGGTCTCATCTGAAACACTTTATTCCAATCAAAAGCCCCCTTCCACTTTTTTTTTTTAATTTTGAAATTTTGGTAGGGCTCCGAGAGGATGGAGAGAGATGGAGACAGCAACTCAGTGTTTTTAAATCCCTTGCACCTTTTTTTCCCCAGACATTAATGGCATTATAGAGTTGGCTTCGTACATGAAATTTGGCTTTTAAACAGCCATGAATAAAAAAAGAAGGTCCTACAATTGAATCAGCTGGAACTTTGCTTTCAGTGCAAGGAAAAATGCATTTTGAATCCTTTAGAACTAGCTGCATTCACCCTGAAATTTAACTCTCGGAAAAAGTTGGAGGTCAAATGTGTACATCTCGATTTTTCTCAAAAAGTTTTATGGTAATTTTTATCTAAACGTAGCCCTGTGTCGCCACCATTTCCCCACAGAAAACCAGCTCCCCGTGAGTGGAAAGGCCTGACGTTTGGTCCTGGAAGAAGCTGGAGTTTAAAAATAGAGCTGCCTGCTGTCGGCCAGGCTGGGAGGCCGGTGGGGGCAAGGCCTGCTGGATGGGGGACCCCTCATCCTTGTTTTTGTTGCATTTCATGTGAAAAGTGAGCTAGGTGTAACCCTCATGGATGGGACCCCCAGAACAGAACAAACCCAGTGCATTGTGTGAATGGCAGGGCTGTGGAGACAGGTTGGCCTGGCTTCTCCCCGTGGTGCAACGTTGGGGGTAACACTCTGCAGGGCCTTGAGCATGGAGCACATCTCCCAGCCTCCTCTTTCTCCCGGAAATTCCAGGGTAGAAGCAGTTGAGAGCTGCAGCCTGAGTTGTGGCCAGCTCTGTCCATCCCAGCTCTCTGTTCCATGACCTCCCAGGCCGTTAGGAGGGCGTTGGGTGTGGAGGATGCTCGGAGTGTGTTGTGTGCCAGTCTTGGCTTCCCAGGGAGCGATTCTTGAGCTGGGGCATTGCCTTCCCCTTTGCATGCTCGTCAGCTGTGGGAACGGCACATTTTCCCACAGGCCATCAGAAATTAAATTTACGGGGCGGACGTAGTTTGGCTGTTGTGCGCCCTGCCCAAAACAAGATCCTTTTCAGAGTCATCCGTGTGGCTTCCAAATAGCGTTTTGGCGAGCGGGCTGGACACGTGACAGATACCACCTAGAAAGAAAATTGCACAGGATTTCATTTTAACGCCATGGGACTTGGCGTTTTTGTGTGTGGACGTGTCACGTGAGGGTTGGCCTGTGCGTTCGGACAGGCCGGCTGAGCCGAGGGATGGTTTGCTTGTCTACGAAGCCAGCCGCCAAGACGCATCGAGCCACGGAATGCTTTTCCTTTTTCCGCAACCTTGGCCAAAGAGGGCAGTTAGGATGGGAATGGCCTGGTTTAGCAAAACCCTGTTCTTAATTCACTTTCTTATGGATGCATCTTTTTCTTCCTTCTGTCGTGTGGCTGTGAAACAGCAGCAGATCATCTCCTTGGGAAAGGTGTTGGAGGTCCAGCTCTTATAATTGAATTGAATGTTAGATTAAGCGTCCCACTCTTGCACACTTTGAGATGCTCTGACACTCAGATTTTCGAAGATTCAGAAGAACGGGCCTTCTGGAGGGGACAGGGAGGGCCTTGGATTGTTTTGATAATACCCCCGCACAGTGGCTTTCTTCACTGGGATGGAACCAAGAGGTGGGTGACGCACGGTTCCTGGATGATTTAGATGAAAACGAAGCATGCTCGTTTTCACAGTTGCAAAGAGCATCCTCTAACTGGGTTGGCTTCCCCCACGAGGGAAGGGGCCTTCCCGGCCTCCGATGCCCCCCAGGTGGAGGTGACCTCTCTGTCTTCTTCCCATTGGATGGCTGGGCACCCCGGCTGCCTCGTCTCCTGCGAGCCTGAGTTTCAGCTGTGGGCTTGTCTGTGTCCTCAGCCACGGACATTTATGGTCTGTGCATTATGGGGACACGTGGATGCTTACATAGGAAGCTGTAGGTTTTCAGTCTGAGCTTGTGGCCACCCCTGGTTAAGAGGGAAGGAAGACCCCAGCCTTCTCTGTCCTCACCGCTGACTCTCATTCTCACCTTTTAACATTTCCCGAAGTTCAAGGGGAACCCCAGCCCCTTCTGTTTGGCACTTCCACCGAGGCACAGAGGGCACGATATAGGCTAATGATGAAAATTTGTTGAGGCACTTTGCTCCATCTTCCGCCAAGTTTGGGAATTTGGGGCCGGGGAGGGCTTTTTGGTTGATAAGTTCGACATTTAAAAAAAAAAAAAAACAAAACTGGTGCCTAATTTATTAAAAAAAAAAATACTAGCTTAGGAGGATGGTGATGTTTCAATCCACATGAAGACTTGATGCAATTTATAAATGTTTTATTGAAATCTGCTATTTAACAAGAAGCCAGTCTAAGGAATGTAGAAAAATATCGAGTTTCGACGCCGTGAGACGCGCTATTTATTGCAAGGTGATGGTTTCACAGACGCGGCCCCGTTGTATGCAGAGATGCCGTCAGGGAGAGGCGAGGTTCTCTGCTTCTCGATCGTGGATGTATGTGGATGTGTTATTTATTTTATTTTTCTTTTTGGTTGAAAGTTCGTAAATATGTGCTATTTTAATTATGTGGAGTGTAAATTTGACATCGCTTGGCATTTATTTTTATATTTTTTAAGCCTGTTGCTTTTAATTTTTTCCTTCCCCTCCTTCCTCCCCCAATTTACGAGCAGCCGGCCTGATTTATGACACGGCGACAGTGTTTGGGCTGTGCGTACAAGGTGTGTCTGGACCCACAGACGTTTTCAGGGATTGCTCACATGAAAAGAAATCACACAACTTTCCCCAAACCCGCGGACTCCACCTTTGTCCCCCCATCCGCTATTGTGGGAAGAGAAACACGCCGGAGGTTTTCCTGGCCGTGCCCGGGGGCTCCCCACACGAAACGCCGTTCTGTTCGGATCTCCTTACAAAGTGTATTTTGTCAAACCGTATAGTATGAATGTACATCTTGTAAAACGGAGATATAAATAAACTTATAAATATTTGTAGTCAAGTGTTAAAAAAAAATTCTCTCCTCGTCCCCTCCTCTCCACCCTGGAGGAGACTGATTGGAAGGGGCACCAGCCGGCAGCCGTGGCTGAAAATAGAGGGTTTTCTGCAGACACTGAGGGGTGTGCATGTCCCTGTGGGTTCTCAGGGCCTCTGACTTCTCTCCTAGGACCGTCCCGTTATCGTAGTGCATCTTCTGACTCTTCGCCTGTCTCAGTCCACATTCTCCCAGAAGGTGAGGAGAGGACGAGAAAAATCCCCATTTTGCATCCGGTCACCATTTTGGGATGAAGCTTGGGCGTTTGTCACCAAGCTGTTTGGTTTCTGGTTTTAAATTTTCATTGCATTTCTTTTTTTTTTTTTGGACAGTGTATGGCTTCTCCACAATGGCGTTGCCATGATGGTTGAGTCATTTTGGAACGAAAAAATGGAATAAATGGAAAAGTAATCGACTTTTAAAAAATGAGGACTTTTTTGGAATGAGGTCTTTATCTCCTTAGGGAAAGGAAAGTTAGTGAGCCGATGGGGCTGCTCTGATGGCTTCCCTGGCTTTGATGGAAACCACATGTGGGGGAAAAAGAATGCGGGATGGAGGGAGCCACTGGGGGTAGGGCTGTGCAGTTGAGGGGCCGGGGGCCCTTCATTCATGGGGGGCGAGCCCGTGACAGGTGGGCGTTTCCGACATTGCCAGGTGTGCGAGGACGTGTTGATGTGTTCCTATGGTGTCCTCTCTTCTCAATGCTCTTAGTCTTTGAATCCTTCAAATCTCAGGAAAGGAGTTTGAGGACATGACTCTTTGCTGCTGAGCATCCAATGTGAGATTTCTTTTTCTTTGGAGATTCTCGTGCCACAAAAGTGGTCCATGCTGGGAGCTCCCTCCAGCAACCCATTTGCCAGATGTGCAATCAGGGGACCAGAGTCATTGATAAAAGGGCATGTCCTCCAAGGCCCGAGTTACCTCTGGCATCTCAGTCCCTGGCCTCCAGAGAGCTCTGTCCCTCTGGGGCAAATGCAGGCAACTTTGGTGTTCGTGGACTCTCTTTGTGGCCTCCACGAAAATGTAACCGGCACAGTTGTTTTATGGTTAAGGTAACCATAAATGTCCAGCTTTGTTCAGTAAGTCTGTTCATACTATTTAACATTGTTTAAAAGATCCTTCCCCTTCGAAACAATCGCTGACTTTGTTGCCACTTGTAACCCATCCTTTGCAAAAAGACCAGGGCCCCATTGGCTCTCTCTTAAAGACGTTCAAGTCTCAGACCTCAATTTCTTTCTGACTTTTCCGTGGCTTATGCTTCGGACTTTCCTTGGACTACAGCACAGCTTTTTATGTTTTCTTTTTTAAAAATTATTTTAACTCACACACATTTGGGAAGAACGGGGCTGGGAGTTTTCAGAGGACCATTTCGTACACCAGTACTCCAGATGGAACCCGAAAGCACGTTGACTTTGCCACCTGTGGACGTGTTTTCTGTGTCCAGGTTTCTGAGGCTTCTGCTGGGGCGTCTGAGTTTCATATTTATTAAAAAGCAAGTATAGAGGTTGAGGGAGAAATGCAGAGAAAGCAAAACCAAGAACTGGCCGGCACACGCCTTCCGCACACGCACGCGGAGACCAACTCTCCAAAATGATTGTTCCCCGGGCGGTTGTTGGAGAAAATAAAGTTGTTTTAAATTTGACAAGTGTGTCTATATTCAAAACGAGACAGGGCCAAGGAAAGTGGTGTTGTCCGTCCACGTAGCCGAAGTCGCGTTGTCACGTCTCAGTTCTACACAGTTTCCAAAAATGATTTCTTTTGTTTAAAAGTGGAGAGTCTTAGAATAAAAAGAAATGCAGATGTACCTTGCCAAATCTTGTTATTTTGCACTTATGTACTGCTGAAGTCATGAAGCTTTGTCAATATCTTTGTGTATGTCAGTTCCTTAAAATCACAGAGAATTAGCTTAAAATTCTAAAATGTTCTAACTTCACCTACTTCCGTGAGAGTTTTGGGATTAAATCTGGAGTTCTTTTTGCAGAGACTTGGGACGAAACACGGATACGTTAGACACGTGATGTAAAGTTGCTCCTGGACCAGCTCATCTATTAACAGGTATTTTTTCTTTGAGGTATCGGGGTTATCAAGTGACAAAGACACCAAAGGAAGCCGGCTTGAGCAATCCATCTCCGTTCTTCCTATAAAATGAAAAGACCAAGGATTAAATCTGTCGCTGTTTAAATAGCCAAGATGTGTTTGCAATATTTCATAAAAATGCAGCACAGAAAGGCGTGCAGAGAGTGGGCGTGAGGAATCGGCATTTAGACGTGAGAAAGCCATTCACATAGAGAGCAGGATAAATGTATCCACCCAGCAGACCTGTTAAGACAGCTAGTGGGTTTTCTACTGGTGGTGGGAGCATGTTTCTGAGTCTGGTTCCTGTAATTCTGGGGCGCATTTGTGCCCTGATCTGTCGAGATGGGGCCTCCAGACCCAGCACCGGCTCTGACTCTCGTCCCACATGCTCGGGATGAGGACTCATCTGTAGGACCAGGACGTGCTTTTATGGGGACGTGCCGCTGAGGTGGGCTAATGGTCCCCATCCTACAAGACCAGGAGGGCTGCATGTAATGCATCACAGGAGCTGGTTCCTTCAGGAAAGAGTGTGTTTTCCAAGTAGATTGAAAAGATATAGTGTGTTTTATCCAACAATTATTTATGGCGTATGTACTGGTCACAGACTCTACACTGAGATGCTGCAGTCAAATGATGCCCCAGACACCCTCTTTCCCCAGTGACCAGCAACCCATCCAAAAAGATAATCTACGGATGTGAAAAGGGTTTAACCGTTGTTGGAAGAAATACAATATCATACACACACACACACACACACACACACATACACATACACACGCACGGAGTAGACAAATTCAACCCATTCACATTATGTTGTATATTCAAGAAGTTAAATGGAGGGCGACCACATGTTCTGGTCGATTGACTTAACTAGTAAATTTGGTAAATGGAAATGCTTTTGAAAGTCCGTCCATGTACCGACCACACCAATGCCTTGGAAAGTTCCGGCTCGTGCAGGGGGCCTCCTTAGGGGGAATCAGAGCAGAGCCCTAAACTCTGAAGATTGAGGTTACACGTAGACGTCAAGATGTTCTAATCAAAGAACAATGAGAAGAAGCCAGTTGAATGCATATAATGCTATGACGGATGGTTAGTGTTCTTTGTTACAGGGTAAGGATTGTGGTGAGCTGTCTACATAAAGGATTCTCCTCCTTTTTTTTTAGTAATTAAAGGATTTAATTTTAATTTAATTTTTTAATTAAATCCTTTAAGTAAATCCTCTTTCTAATTTGTAATTAAACGATTTTCTCTTTTGTGTAATTGTATTGTTTGAATGAGTGTGTAGGTTTGGCTGAAACGTGAACAGTTTCTCTGGATTCCGTGTATGGTCACGAGTTGCTTAATGACAAGGACACGTTCTGAGAAATGGGTCCTTAGGCAATTTCATCCTTGTGTGAACGTTATGAGTGACTTACAGAAACCTAGATGGCATAGCCCACGACACACCTAGGCTCTATGGTGCCAGTCTTCTGGGACCACTGTCATCTATATGGTACATCGTTGACTGAAACATCGTTACATGGTGCAAGACCGTACACGCATATTCATAGCAGCACTGGTCACGATGGCTCATTCCATCCCCTCTGACCACTGGGAGGAAGACGGTGGGAGAAGCTTTCCGATGCCCAACCATCTCCCAAGCACGCCATGATTTTAAAGGCAAGGGAAAGCCATTATTGTAATTTCTTGCTCAGCCAGTGTCTGAAATGATGAGATCTCCTTGTGCAACTAGAAATACAAAAGCATCTAAGAATGCACTGGTTGGGTGGACTTGTGCGTTCTTTTCTGTGTTTTACAGAGAATATCTGATAGTTAGGGTCATTTCTTAGGGGAACCGGATAGTGGGGAGTTTCTGCAGGCTGATAGAGGGGAGGGGAACAATTCATCGGAGGAGCACAGCAGAGAGAGATCAGGAAGGCGGAAGCCCTCGCTCCCTCCCTGGAGTGGGGCAGGTAGGACTGAGGAAAAGGATACCTCTTCTTGGCGCAGCGGGTCTCGTCTGCATGTGACACGATGGCCGGCATATTTGTGCGTCGTTCATTTTCTGCAGCTCACAGTGGCTCATCCAGGTAGGTTCGTGGTGCTGCAAACAGGGTATCTAAATAATTAAGTCTGATGTAGGGTAGATCTCCAAGCTTTTCTAGATGCTCTTGACAGACATCGTCTAATACTGAGTGTTAAACCAGTAATCACGTAGATGTTTATTGCTTGAGCCTTATGAAACCGCTCGGAACAAGACAATTGTACTCCGAGTTGGGATGTTACATTGGTCAAGCCGTATGAGCAACACCAATGGCTGCATTTACGCCCAGCCATTGTGGTCCCGATTCCTCCTCCTCTTCCGACGTTGATACGAGCAGAATGCATCTGAAATGAAGCTGAGGTTGTGCGCTGTGGCTGTAGGACCAGGCCTGCCTTCCACTGGGACACTGGATGGGTTTCCTGGGGCTGCCATGGAATTAAAGCTCGGTGCCTTAAAACCCCGGGAATTCACCTCCCCCCAGTTCTGGAGACCAGACGTCTGAGATGAAGGGGTCGCAGGGCCGTGCTCCCTCAGGAGGCTCCAGGGGAGGGTCCTTCCTGCCTCTTCCAGCTTCTGGGGCTCCAGGCGTCCCTGGGCTGGTGGCCGCCTCCCTCCCGTCTCTGCCTCCGTCTCCACGTGGCTTCTCCTCTGTGTCTATGTCCCCTCTTCTGTCTCTGATGAGGACACTGTCATTGGATTTAGGGCCACCCTCCTCCAGGACGGCCTCCTCTCCATCCTTCACTCAATCACATCTGCAAAGACCCTGTTTCCAAATAACGTCATGCTTACAGGTTCCAGGCATTAGAACCTGGGTGTCTCTGAGGACAGTGATTCAGGCGTGCACGGCCGCCTCCTGTCTCTGGTGTGTGTGGATGATCCTGGGCCACGAAGGTTGTGTTTCTCCCTCAGGGGCCCCTTCACTCTGATCTGGGCTGAGCATCGAAGAGGCTGAGGGGGAAGAAGGGAGGAGGCATGTCACCTGGGAGATTTTATCTCTGGGGACTGAGAGACGTGGGAGACGAGGCTGAGAGGTGCGATTACCGGGAGAGGGTTTGATGTAGGGAAATCCTGCTAGGATTCTCATTGCTCATCCAAGATCAGGGATGGACAGAATCACCATTTGGTCCCCACTGAGAGTTACACGTCTCGGCTTACGAGGCACGGGCTCTCTTCTGCTTAATAGATAATTCAGAAAAAGCCATAGAAAGACAAGCCCTGTCCCAGATACATTACTTCCTTGGAGAACAAATTTCAAAACACGCATTTTCTCAGAGGGCATGGCACTTTTTGTGTCTGGGGCTCCTAAATACGGATTTTTCCAAATGCGTGTCCACAGGGGGAAAAGGCAGATGCTAGATATTTATTTTCAGCGTCCAGGCGGGCAGACCCTGAGAGGGACACGGCCTGGGGCCGACCCTCTGACATTCGGGTCCTGGTTGTCAGAGCTTCCTGACTTGTGGTGCTGACACAAGGGTTGGGTCTGTCTGGGCATTTAAACTTCGTCTGTCCTCAAATGGCACCACTCTGCTTTCGCTTTATGGCTGATCCTGTTTCTGGATATGGATGGAGAAACCTGAGAGCTGTTTTCGGGGTTATTCGAGAACCCAGCGCTAATGTGTACTAATGACCTAATTAATTATGCTCTCAGGCAGAAAGGCCTGCATAATCTTTCAAAACGTTTTTTAAATTTATGTTTTAAATATAATGCATAATATAAATGAACATATTTCACATACCCTAAAACTCCCCTAAATTAACATAATTCACCTACCCTAAAATTCATCTTTTAAAGTGAATAATTCAGCAGTATATTTACTTTTACTGCTATCAAATTCCAGGACATTTTTATCCCCCAGAAAGGAAAACCGTGTACCCAGTAGCAGTCATTCCCGAAGCCTTCCATTCTCTCTATCTCCCGTCAACCACAAATCTACTTTCTATCTCCGTAGATTTACCTATTCTGGGTATTTAATATAAATGGAATCACATGTACTGACGCCTTTTGTATCCAGCTTGGTTCACTGAACATTGTGTTCTCAGGCTTCATCGGTATTGTGGGATGTGCATCACTACTTCATACCTTTTTCATGGCTGAACACTATTCCGTTGTGTGGATAGACCACATTCTGTTTATCTATTCATCAGTTCATGGGCATTTGTGTAGTCTTCACTTTTTAGCTATTATGAATAATTCCATGTACAATTTTTTTTGTGTGTCAACATATGTTTTCAATTTTCTTGGGTATACAGCTAGCACTGGAATTGCTGGGTATATGCTAACTGTATGTTGAACAAATATCATTTTCCACTCTGTGGGTTGTGTTTTCACTTTCTTGGTAATTTCCTCTGAAGCATAAAAGTTTTGGTTTGGATGAAATCCAAACTGATCTATTTTTTCTCTGATTGCCTGTGCTTTTGGTGTCAGAGCTAAAAAACCCTTGCGTAATCTGAGGTCGTGAAGATGCGCACCTGTGTTTTCCTCTAAGCGTGTTAGCTTTAAGTCTTACCTTTTGATCTTTGATCCATTTTGAGTTCACTTTTGTATGTTATGTGAGGTAAGGTCCAACCTTATTCTTTTCCATGGGGGTATACAGTCGTCCCAGCACTGCTGAATTGTCATGGCCCCATTGTCGAAAATCAATTGGTCATAAATATACGGGCTTAGATTTGGACTCGCAGTTCTGTCCCATTGGTCTCTCTGTATTGTGTGCCCAAACCACAGCCTTGATTACTACAGTTTTGCATTAAGTTCTGAAATCAGGAAGTGTGAGTCCTCCAACCCTGTTCTTCTTTTTCAAGATTGTCGGCTATTCTGGGTCCCCTACATTCTCATATGAACTTCAGTTATAAAATGCATCGGTGTGTTGGTGTTTAAATCTGACCCATGCACAGATTTCATAAGATTGAAATATTGAAAAAACAAAATGGAAGGAACAGGGAGGCAGATGAAGTTATAAGGGATTTACGGGCCAGTGTTGTGTGGATTAAAGTGAAATAACAGAAATGCACAGGCTGCTGTGGACCAGCCGAGTGGTTTTGAGATTGCATTTGAAGCGACCACGTTTGCTGAGTCTGCACCCACGTGTTCCCTCTGCAGGGTGCGTGTTAGGGTCACGTGTTTAGAAAGACGGGTCGTCCCCGGGGAATGCTGTCTTCCTCTGGGTGATGGGGGGCCATGAGCCGCTGAAGGAGTGCCTGGTGTTGTGGTGAGGATGGTGAGGAATGGATGGGGTGAAGTTGAGGATGTGGAGAGACACGAGGGGAAGGAGAGATGGGGAGAGACATGGAGAGAGAGCGAGAGATGCAGACAGAGAAGGAGAGAGATTGAGACAGAGATGGAGAGAGGGATGGGCAGGCGGGGAGACAGAGAGAGAGCCAGAGACAGACAGAGGAGAGAGAGAGAGAGAGAGAGATGGAAAAATAACCACCCTGAACCTCACCCTTCCAGGGAACCATCTGTTTCAATATTTTCATATTTTTCCAGGCTTTGAGCATCATTTTTACATAGTTACAATAATACTTTATGCCATTTTGCACTTTTCTTTTCCCACGTAGCCCATAAGCGTGAGGGAGGGCATGTTAATTTATATTAAAAAATGTGGCTGCCAGATTGACACGACTCCCCGCACTGGCCAACGAAAACACGAGTTCTTTCACAAGGAAAGTCTACCGGGTGAAAAAAAGTCAATTTCAGAAGCGTGCTTAATGCCAGTGGAAAATCGAGTTAAGTGGCTTCCCACCCAGGTGGAGGGAAAGGGATGGTCGTGGCGATTGGTGGTGTGGACTCTGGAATAACCACAGGAAAGAATGATTATTATTATTTTCCAACTGATTGACATCTTCTGGACAAGTGGAAATTTAGGGTGAATTTGGACAGAAATCGTTGCAGCCAGTGGCACTGGTCTTTGCCAATGTTCTCTGCATGGAGCAACGTCTGTCGTATTTTGATTCTTAACTTCAGGGATGCGGGCTCCTTCCTAAAGGAACGTTCCGCTCTCCCACGGAGCGTCCAGCCTCATGACGTGTCGTAGGGTCTTGTAAGATCATCCACGCTCGTAGCCTGCCCATGCCTCCATAGTCTGTAGGTCCAGGCTGGTGTTCAGTCCATCAAAAGTGTGGCTGAATGCTCCTCCTTCTTTCCATGCACACGTGTCCATTTCAAATGCATCCGTTCGTTGCCATAAGTATGGGTTGTGCTACATGGAAAACACTTGGGGAAATTCTACAGGAGGTACACGATGAAGATGATGAGGTTCCCCACTCTTGTGAGTTGAGTGGTGTCCCCCCAAAAGGTATGTCCGCATCCTGACCCCTGGTACCTGGGAATGGGACCTTCTTTGGCAAAAAGGTCTTTGCAGATGTGATTGAGTGAAGGATGGAGAGGAGGGCGTTCTGGGGGAGGGTGGCCCTAAATCCAATGACAGTGTCCTCATCAGAGACAGAAGAGGAGACACAGACACAGAGGAGAAGCCACGTGGAGATGGAGGCTGAGATGGAGGGAGGCAGCCACCAGCCCAGGGACGCCTGGAGCCCCAGAAGCTGGAAGAGGCAGGAAGGACCCTCCCCTGGAGCCTCCAGAGGGCGCGCAGCCCTGCGACCCCTTCATCTCAGACGTCTGGTCTCCAGGACTGGGAGAAATCTCTGCTGTCTTAAGCCCCCAGTCTGCACCCCAGGACACCCTGACACTGACCTCCGGGGTTTGGAAAATCAGAACGGCTGCTTTTCTGGCTGGGGATCCTGTGGCCATCCCAGCTTCTCTGTGGCTGACACTCATGGGAGGGAAATGACAGAGAACTGGTCGGAGGTCTCGGAGATCTGCAGCCAGAAGACGCAGCATCAAGGAAAACATTGCACTGTGGCTCTCTTCCTGAGGAACAGGCCTGCTGTTGTTGCGTTTTTATTCTGAAAGAGGATAGCAGTTGACGGCGGAACAGTGGAAAACTCTCTTCCCGCAGCAGACGGAAGGATGGGCTGGCCGCCCTCTGGGTGCATCTCTGGCACCTTACTGTTTTCAAAGGTTTTTGGTTGAAAAGAATTCCAAGCTCATTTTTCCCTCCAAGCATTTTTCTGTCTTAATTTTTGAAATCATATGAATTTAAGGTGGAAACTTAATCCTCACAGTTTCGAGACCTTGATATTGGTCCCTCCCAAAGACACTCTATAGGAGGCATCTGATGGTCAAGAAATTGGGGGCGTCTTTGAAAGAGGCTCTCGGCCAGGAGCAGCCAGTGGAGCTGGAACCTCCCAAGGAGTTTTGAGGTGCAAAGTCAGAGCCCACATTTCTCGGTGGATTTAAATGTGGCCTCAGCCCCTCTTGTTTTCCTGAAAACCGAGAGGTCCTATTTTGCCCAGAGCTAATAGAATTGAAAACCAAAGCAATATGACCAAAATTCGCAACTCAACCCCGATGCTGTGTGAATGTGTGACTTCTACACATTTTGCTGCATATTCTATCCCATCATCAGACAACAGTGGATCTGGACCCCATGGAATAGATTTTACTCCCTGTGCTGCTACGTTTCCAGTTCAAATGTGGACGTTCACATCGTCTCTTTGCTGACATTGTCATGAGGCAATTCAATTTCAACAGGAGGGTTTAGGCAACCTTGGAGGTTGGGCTTAAATCTGGGACATTCAGGATGCTCCCCATGAAGAGCAAACATCGGAATGGATGTGGGCAGCTCGATGGGCCAGCTCTGTGGGGGTCCAGATGGTTGGCCACTGGGTGCAGGGTTGGGAATGTCCCCAGTGACCAGCTTGGTGGTGTGGCAAATGCTTTTGTTATGAGCTGAATGTGTGAGTCCCTAAAAATTTGTATGTGGAAGCCCTGACCGCTAATGGGATGGTCCTAGAAGGTGGGGTGTTTGGGAGGTGATTGGGGTAAGTGAGGTCATGAGGGTGGGGCCGCCGTGATGGGACTAGTGTCCTTATAAGCAGAGAGAGAGACCAGAGCTGTCTCTGCCATATGTTTGTTGTTTACGCTGCCCAGTCTGGGGTACTTCTCTTCTGGCTGCCCGGGCGGATGAAGACCCCTTTGACAATGGAGCACTGCAGCAGGTGGGTAACAGTGGAAGGGGTTCTTGCCCTCTGAGCCTTTCTGCTGGGTGTTATGTCACTTCCACGGTCTCCGAGGTTGACGACTTGGTCCCCTGAGCTCGGAGGGTGCAGTTGGTCGCCATGTGACCCAGTTCTGGCCAATGAGATGTAGGTGGTGTCTCTAGACACAGTTTCTAGACAGGCTTTTGAAAGGGCAGAGCTGGCTGGCCCTCTCCACCAGGCTCTCCCCTGCTGGTAACATTGCTGGGAGCTGGAGATGCACTAACCATCTTGTGACGTTGAGGGAGCGTGTCTGAGGCTGATGGTCTGCCTGCTGTGGATGGCGGAGCAAGAAGATGGAAGGAACCTGGGCTCTGAGTGGCATCTCTTAGCAGCTGTGGGAGCCCCAGACTGTCTGCCTCCAGAGACCTGGAGAAGTGAGTGCAAGGAAGTCTTGCCTTGTCTGAGCAGAGTGACCCACTCTTGGCTGGATTCTCTCCTGTGTGTTGAGCAGCTTCCTCACTGACACCGAGGGGAACACACACGCACACATGGACCATTGCAACATCAAGAACCCTGCTGCTGGGGGGGTACCACATTCTGGGCATGCTGGGAGGGGCTGACAGTGGTGAGGGGGAGGGGGGAGGAGAGGCAGAGGGGGGAGGCGCCATAGCCATGAAGGCTTCACAGAGGTGTGAGAATGAGAAGATGGAAGGATGAACTGGAACTTTCCAGAACACAAAGGCCATGGAGGGGATTCTAGAATGAGGAACCAGCATGGGAAATGGGCAAGGGGTTGGAGCTCTTGTCAGAGTTCTCTGGAGAAACAGAACAATACGCTCATGGGATTGCGGAGCTATCCCAAATCTGCAAGAAAGAGAACCAACTGGCTGACATGATTGTGGGGCTGTCACAAATTTGCAAGGCAGGTGGGCTGGCTGATGCTGCAGCCTTGAGGCAGAATTCCTTCTTCTCTGCGAAGCCGCTCTTTAGTTCCTAAGGTCTTCACCTGATTAGACGAGGCCCACCCACACCATGGATGCGCCCTCTGTTTCCCTTAAAGTCACCTGCTTGTAGGTGTTAGCCACACACACATGAAATACCTTCACAGCAGCCGCTGAAAGAGTGTTTGGTTGAATAACTGGGGATTCGCCCCGCCACGTTGACACAAATTAACCATCACGGAGCTGAAGGTGGATGGGTGTGGCTGACACCAAGGGTCCGCGTGAACGGGGGGCGGGAGGGGATCCCGAGTGGTGGGCAGGTGCCTGTGCACCATGCTGTGGAATTGGGCCACATCCCACAGGCCAATACTGGATGGCAATGGCGGCCATGATGTGCACGGTGCATCTTACTGATACTCTCTCAGCTAAGGATGTTCCTGGCTGGTGTGATGGTTCCAGGGCTTTCGGGATTCAAGAAATGGGGCTTCAGAAAGAGAGAGGGAGCACGAGCATGCTAAGGAAGAGAAGAGCATCGTGGGTGCTGGGTGGCGAAATTTGGGCACAGCAACGAGTTGGTGTTTCTGTAGATTGGAGCCCCAGATCATCTCCTTGGTGTCGCACCTTCGGGCATGGAGTTAAGGAGCTGGGTGGTTCTGGAGATCAGATAACAGGGACCAGGAGGCACATGGGTTTTCCAGCAAAGAGAAGAACAGGGAGGAGAGACACAGCATCAGATTCCCTCAGGGCCGTGTTCGTCTGTATCTGGGGGCAGCCCTGTGTCGGGTTTGGCTGCAGCCAGAGCGGGTGTGAATTCTGATGTCACCTCCTCTGGGAGTGGACCCAGCCGGGGCTCAAGGCTTCTCTTCCGCAGCTCAGGGGGAAACCGCTGAGCCCTGTGTGGGCTCATCCACACATTCCCTGCGGGACTGTGGGGAGGACTCGCTGGGGTGGCATCTGGGAAGCACCTCGTGGAATGCCCAGACCGTCACAATGCACTGGGCATGAGCCGTCATCTCCGTCGGTGTGTCCTCGGCCCGTGCAAGGTGCTCAGGTGTGCAGAGCAGGTGGGGGTCCTTCCGTGTTGCTGAGGTTCAAAGGAGGCCAGAGGCCGTCGTTGGCAGGAACAGAGCTCGTGCCGGGCGGAGCTGGCCCTGGAATTCGGAGTTCCCTCCTTCCCGTTCCCCATAGTGACCACGTGCCTCCACTGGCCTCGGCTCAGCCACACAGGGGACGGGCATCCTCCTCTCGGGGCAGCCCCTTTCCGGGAGATCCTGCCACTGGCCTCTTCCCTGCAGGGTGGACAGAAGGGGCGGGAGCTCATGTGTCTGAGCCTCTACTGTGGGGCAGGGACCATGTGTAGTGGGGAGAATTGTGTCCCCCAAAAAGATAGATTCAAGTGCTGATCCTCAGGGCCCGTGAATGGACCTTATTAGGAAACAAGGTCTTTGCAGATGTGATTAAGTGAAGGATGGAGATGAGGGCGTCCTGGAGGAGGGTGGCCCTACATCCAATGACAGTGTCCTCATCAGAGACAGAAGAGGAGACACAGACACAGAGGAGAAGCCACGTGGAGACGGAGGCAGAGATGGAGGGAGGCGCCCACCAGCCCAGGGACGCCTGGAGCCCCAGAAGCTGGAAGAGGCAGCAAGGACCCTCCCCTGGAGCCTCGGGAGGGAGCGTGGCCCTGCGACCCCTTCCTCTCAGACGTCTGGTCTCCAGGACTGAGGGAGGGTGAATGCCTGTTCTTCAAGCCACTCAGTGTGTGGTCATTTGGCACGGCCGCCCCAGGGCACTCACACCCCCATCGGAGGCCTCTGCATAAGGAGAGAGGTTGGAGGATAAACACTCTGGGGTTCTTGTTTTCTCATCCTTCCATGCCCATCTCATTTCTCAGTGTCCTGCTGAAACTTCCTGGGATCCCCCCCAAATAAGCCCCCCTGGCCGTGCATCCTTGTTCGGGATCTGCACTCGGGAAGCAGCTCAGATGACAGACAGACACATGTTTTACTAGGTAATGGGTGCGTACGGGACAGTGTTCTCCAGGTACAAGAGGATAAAGGGTGGAAGGTGGTCCCATCCTTCCCACCCCTGTCTCCCGGACAGAACTCAGCCAGCAGGCTCTTGCTTTTAGTCTCCTCCAAAAAAGCGCTGAGTCGTGTTCGTAACTGGTTCTCAGGCACGGCTACAGAAGTTGTGGGAGCCGGTGCAAAATGAAAACTCGAGGGCCTCTCTTCAAAAGTTTTAGAAATTTCAGGATGATGGTGGCAGAGTATAACAGCGTGAGATCCTGTGCGAAGTTTGCAAACACAGTTCTATCTTGTTCTTGATTCTGCTTGTAACATCTTCCACCTCCAAGTGGTTTAAAATGAGCACAGCTGAAATTTCCTTTTGGTGCTATTTTTTTTGCAAGACTGAAGAGTAATAATTAATAAGTCCTGCAATTTGTTGGGTACTTACGGGAAGCAGGTTCCTGTGCTGTATGTGTATCCAGGGGTAGATTTAGAAGTCGTATCTGGGAAGAGGTGGGAGATGGTAAAAATGCAGAATTTAAGATAAATTTCGCCGTGCCGTGCTGCCCTGTGCCATGCATGGGCTTTTTGCTAATAAATCTTTCCTGGTTATTTATATTGATTTATTCACATTAGGGCTTCGATGCATGCACCCTGCTATTGCTAGCGTTTGGTGGAACAGTAAAACGGTGGCCCGTTCCTTTTTCCCCAGCAGAAAGAACTAACACAATAATGTAATTACGAACAGTAAGCCTTCTCCCATGGCAGTGGAGGAATTGACACTGTTCTGCCTAATATTCACTTGGCCCGGGATTCTATCTATTATTATTTCTGCAAAGGCTGCGGGCTCGGCTGCAGAGGCTGCAGATCAGAGGATGTGTGGAGAATTATCATGACCACATGTGGATCTCCTGCAGTGTCCACGGACGTGGACTCAGGGAAGAGCCACAGAAGGCCGTGCTCTTGCAAAAGGAAGGGACGCTATGTTGATGCTCAGAGCGTTTATGAAAATGTCGGGGAGGCTGCCGTCTCACTGGGGGGTGCGCTCTCTGGGTTTCGGAGAGGGCGTTGCAGAGCCTGGGGCTGGCACGGGACCACGGTGCTCTGCAAATCCACCATCAAGGAGCCTCGTGCTGGAGAATGCAACAGAAGGGTGCAAACAATTCTGCAGGTCCTTCCCGAAATCGCCAAGGGCCTCCCATGACCTGATTTCATCTCTCCCTCCGATTTGTGCCTTCTCCGTCCTTTTCCTAATTTTCTTCCCTCTCTCTTTTCCTTCCTTCCTTCTCTCTTTCTTTCACCATTTGCTAAGAACCCTTTCTTGTCATCTTTTAAATTAATTACATTTTAAAGTTGGAGATAGTTGTGGATTCGCCTGCTGTCATAAGCAGTTGCACAAAGAGACCCCGGGTGCCCATCACTCGGTTTCACCAGACGGTACCATCATGCAAAACAATAGTGTGATGTCGCCACCGGGATGCTGGCACTGGTGTGTGTGTGTGTGTGTGTGTGTGTGTGTGTGTGTTGAGTTCAATGCAATTTTAAAACCGTGTAGATCTGTGGACCCACCACAGTCAAGATAGCAGGCATTTCCATCAGCATGAGGATCCCTCAAATGGACCCTTTATAACCACACCCATCACCCATCAGCATCACCACCGACCCTACCGGCAGCTCTCGGACGTCGGAGCTTTTGGGCTTTGGGCTCAGACCGAATACACCACTGGCTGTCCAGGGTCTCCAGCTTGTGGACGGCAGATGGTGGACTTCTCAGCCTCCATATCCCCATGAGCCAGTTCCTAGAATACATCTCCCCTTGTGTATATCTCTGTATATCCTGTTGGTTCTGTCTCTCTGGACTAATCCAGTAACATTCAATAAAAAGTCCTTTCTAACCATTAAATTTCTCAACCATCTATGAAAAGGCAACAATGATCCTAGAGAGCCATGGTCCTGTTTTGGGTTTGAGTGACTTCGGGTGACTTGGCGCCGTGAGCCTCGGGGTCCAGGTCATGTAGAAGGTCCACATGGCTGACCTTAGCCTCCATCCTCTCCGGAACTCAAGATCTCCGCCCTAAGTCACACTGTTGGCACAGACTCTCTGGCGTGGCCCCCGGGGATACAAAGTCACTCTTGTCATGCAGGACCCCCCAAGGGCTCAGAGGTGACCCCCAGGAGCTGAGGGACATGCCCCGCCTTCTCTTTGGGCAAAGTTAATCCTTTACTGCTCGGGATCTATTATTATAAATTCCCCCTCATGGCCAATGGGGTCCACATTCAATTCCAAAATGGCACCCTTGGCCAAGATGTCAACACGGGTCTGTAGTTACCGATGTTGATTGGAGATGCCAGGCAAGAAGACTGACCCCACATGAGCACAACGTGTTGTTTGTGCCATGATGGCGGGCGTCCAGGAGAATCCACCAGACCCCACACTCTTGAGGGGCTTCTTTCTCCCCAAACACTAATTCAGAAGCAACGACCGGCACAGAGGCCCAGAGCCTCCTTCGAGAGAGGACCCGACTCGTCCCCTACACCATTGCGTGGACCACCCCTGGCCCCCAGCCTTCTTCCCTAGGAGGCACCAGCGCACGGCTCCCCGTTGGGGGCTGCAGGACCAACAGGAAGATGCAGGGCATCCTTGTGTATCCGTCCTTAACCTCAACATCATCCAGATCCACCCACATCCCCCCAGTGAGGCACCCGTGGGGATCGAATCTGGTTTTCTACTCTATTCATTGTGTGTTTTGGCTGCACATCCTTTAAAATTTTATTTTAATTGAGTGAAATTCACATGACATGAAATTCACCATGCACCATCTTAAAGTGAGCAAATTAGGGACATTTAATACATTTCCAATGTTGTGCAAACACACGTTCCAAAACATTTGCATTTCCCCCAACAAGGAGACCCCATCCCCAACATGCAGACCGTCCTGATTCTCCCCGCAGGCTGCACATCTCAGATTCCCCCCGGGTTCCCTCGGAGCCACCTCGATCCCTCATGTGGCTCCACGGGGCTGTGGGTGAGTGATGCTGGGCAGCGTGCTTGCTCCTGGCAAAGCTAAAGATGATGAAACTTGCAGGGTGCACGTCCACTTGTCTCATGCACCCGGATTAGACGTGATAATTCTATTTCTCACTGCAGATCCCCTCCCGGTCCACATGGACGCCGTCCCTTCCAGCCTGGGTTCTCCCCGGGGGCTCGGTCGTCACCGTGTGGGTCTGTCCATGCTCAGGGTTACAGAGTGATGACCGACGGCTGAATGGGGCTGCCACGCTGTCGGCCTCTTACTCCGTGGGATTCAGATAGAAACCCCCAGAACTCCTTTTCCCCTCACATCCTCTCCCGATGGGCAGCACGTGCTGTCTTTTTTAAAGGATGAGGGATGACGTCGTCATGTCATGGATCTCCTGCTGGTGCCCATAAACCTGCTATTTTCTTTTACAATAGAGCAAGTATTCCGTGGCATCATCAAGTTTTATTTGAACAAAACGAGGTACGGGATGGATAAGATGCTGTGTGCCACTACGGTAAGAGCTAGGACTCGGAAATACTCCACGCCCGCTCGACGATGTCTTTTCCGCATACACAGCAGGCACGGGTCTCAGGAAGGTGCGTGGGTCCATCTCCGGTTCTGCCCGGGCTCACTTTCCTGACCTCATCTTCCATCATTTTCTCCCCTTTTAAGTACTTTTTGAGGCATCGGCTGCTCAGGAGGGGTTCAGCCTCAGGGATTCCACTCTGGCTGGTCCCTCTGTCCTCGATGCCCTTCCTGAGGATGTCCTCGTGGCCCCCTTCCTTCAAGTCTGCCCCAGTGTCACCTTCACAGCGAGGGATCCTCCGATCCTTGGGTCCAGAGTGCACCCCGTCCTGCACATTCCCAATCCCTCACCCTCCTTCACTTTCCACACGGCGTCGGGGAATTTTAACAGACTGTGACACTTATTGGTTTTCATCTGTTACCTGTCTCCCCGCCTCCAACCTGGAGTTCCCAGGGGCTGGGCCGTGGTCCTGGGCATGCCGTCCGTGCTCCGTAAATGTTTGTTGAATGAATGACGGAAGGATGCACGATCATCCTATGCGTGGTCCTTCAGTGCCAACCACGGGCCATCGTACAGGTGGACGTGGTGGCCCTGGGGGGCTGCCCTCCACCCCAGCCCGGTGCCCGGACCGTGGACCACCGTCTCTGGGGGTCACAGTCAGGGACCCAGGCCCCTGGCCGTGCTGCTCTGCACCCCTGCAGCCCTGCCCAGGCGCCCCATTCGGAGGCCTCTTTATGGGGGTCCTCGGCCCAGGTGTTCCCCGGGCGCCCCTGCTGAGACCTCCTTACAGGGGAACAGGGGTCCCTGAAGACCCTCCTCCAGTGACTGAGCACCCAGCACATTTCCATCCAAGCCTTCCCCTCCTCCCCAGATCTGGGTCCCTAAAACCACAGGAGACTTTGGTTTGGGGGCCCCCTCGGCAGTGGGATGACCCCCACGTCTGTGACATCCACCCAACCCCACCCAGCACCGTCCCACAGGGGACATTGGAATGGGGGGATCTGGCACCTTCCCTCTGCCACTTCTGACGCTGCAGCAGCAAGTGACGATGACACTCGAGCCCCTGCAGCCCTGGGACGTGGCCGCTGTCTGCACATCTAGACCATTCTTCACTAGCCCCGGTTCTCCCATCAGCTCCGCTGCACACGTGACGTTTGGAAAGGTGCAGGGAGCAACGTTCTCATTCTCCGAGGTTTGGTCCGGACCCCCAGGGGTACCTGGACCCGGGTCTCAGCCCGTGGGAACCTGCCCACCTCTTGAATGACGAAGGCCCCGTTCTCCTTACATCGCCCCATCTTGAAGTAATTGTCTGCTCACAGCGTCCTTCAAGGCTGGGGATCCGCCGTGGGGAAGATGAGCAGAGGTCGGGGTGCTGGGGTCCAGTCAAGGCCTTGCACTGACTCCCCGTAGGTCAATTGTCCCACCTCCTCCCCTGAGACGTGACGGACTGGGCCAGGTGGGGTCTTGCCAGAGGGTCCCCTGGGGAGCCTTCAACAAGGCCTGGACAATTGGGTCCGGGGTTCGGGACAGGCATGGGTGATGCTGGACCTGAGAGAGGCTGAGGACCCACACTGAGCACCCAGCATTCAACACACAGCATTGAGCACCCAGCACTGAGCACCTAGCACTGAGCACCCAGCATTCAGCACCCAGCACTGAGCCCCCAGCATTTAGCACACAGCATTGAGCACCCAGCATTCAGCACCCAGCCCTGAGCACCCAGCATTTATCATCCAGCATTGAGAACCAGGATTAAGCTTAGTACTGAGCACCCAACACAGAGAATCCAGCATTTAGTACCCAGCACTAAGCACCTAGCACTGAGCACTGTGGCAGCTTGGGGCCCACTCCTTAAAGCTGGGCAGATCTCAGCCCCCAGGCAGAGGGAGGGGAGCAGGTGTAGACAAGGCAGGGTGGGCATGCATTTGCTCGCCAGGCCGATGGGGACTGGAGCCTCCCTCACTCACCTCAAGCAGGTCTGGAAGCTTCTGGGGTGGGCTTCCCCTTCTTGAGGCCCAAGAGATGGGAATCGTAGACACCTTCCACCTGCCAGGTGGGGAACCACCACTTGTCTGTGATTGGAGAGGGGTCGTTAAAGAGGTGATGAAGGTAACATGAGGTCACTAGGATGGGTCCTGATCCAATAGGACTGGGGTCCTTATGAGAAGAGGAGATGAGGACACAGACACACAGAGGGACGAGCACGTGAGGACATGGGGAGAAGATGGCGTCTACACGCCAAGGAGAGAAGCCTCAGGAGGAACCAGCCCTGTGACACCTGGATCTCAGAGTCCAGCCTCCAGGTCTATGAGACCATCAATGTCTGTTGATTAAGTCCCCAGTCTGGGGTCCTTTGCTATGGCCTCCTGAGCAGACTGATACACGTACATAATTACTATACGAGACATGTTGCTACATTACTATATGATTACATACTATACATACTACTGTAATTACTATATGACACATCTTATATAGTATAATAATAATATAAATAAAGGATAAATAGTATTAGTATTGATAATATTGTTACGGGGAAAAATCTTGTGTTTAAAATGTTTCATTAGCTCTATTCTGGCCAAAGCATGAAGAATGTTAACGTTTCCCAACGGTACCCACACTTGTGCTTCGGGGAACTCACCACTGAGGCAAAATTAGATACCCCTACTCGTTGAATTATGACTGCCATTGTCATAATTTTTCCCTTTCTCTGCCCTGAATAGCTTTCTTTTTTCCCTGACTGTGTTGATGTGGCTTTTAAGAGACGTGCTCTCACAAGGTGTTTTATTCTCACTTTGCAACTAGTCCTAGTATTTTAGGCTGACTTTATATATATATATTTTTTTTTTCCGCGTTTTGTCCCTCGAGATATATTGACATTATCTATATATATTTTCCATGTTTTGTCCCCGGACATTTGGCAGTTGATTCTGAACACAGGAAAAGTTGAATGAGTCCCAGTCTGGGCTGGCGGCCAAGGCTGTGGATGGACCAGGTGGGTGTTCATGCAGCTGGTGGGCTTTCTCTGATTGGATTTGCCAGAATCGAGGTGGGTGTACACCTTGGAAAGAACGTCAGAGTTAGAGAAGCTCTCTTGAGAGCACGATTCCCTCCAGGTACATTCAGAATGTAGCTCTGGTTTCCAACCATCACGGGAAGGGAAGGTGTTTTTAGGAGACGGGGAAGCATGGGCTGCATTCGGAGGACAGGCGTTCAGAGCGTCCACTGCAACGTTGATGAGCCGCCAGCCCAGCCAGCGAGGGGCGTTTGCATTTTCGTTGTGGGGACTCCCGGGTCCGCTGGGGTGACCCCCACGTCCTTGAAAAAAAGAGAGGAGATGCTGTGCGAGACGAGGGGGCGGGGAGCACTCCATATGCTGGGGTCTCTTCACGGTGGCCTGGTTTTCCCAGAATTCTCCTGGTTTTATCAGGGAAAGTCCTGCCTCCTGGAATCTCATCGTCCTGGGCACCCTGGGAGGGTGGGTCACCCTCCTAGTGGTTTTCCCAACCGGTCTGAAAATGGGGCGCTTTGTGAAAATAAACAAAATGTGCGTGATTAGATAAGCAAGACTCAGCTGAGAAAATCTTACGTTAACGTCTGAATATTTGGGACACATCTTACTTCTAGTGTCTATAATTTTATAGATTTTAGATGTCAGTGGCTTTTCTAGATTAACAAACAAATTATTACCAGTTTATCTTAATTTGACTTTTCTAATCTGAATTTTATAATTCTAATTGTCTAATTTCTATATTGATATTGTTGAAATTTCTATCTTAAAAATTTCTAATTTTCTAATTTCTGTATACATTTTCAGATTTCCAGGGCTACATGTTTCATATTTGACCTAACAGACACAGTCATTGTGTGAGCAGCAATAATGAGGCATTTATATACAAGCATAAAGTTATTTCTTCACATTTTTTTTTAGTATATCCGATTTTATGAATCCTGTCAAATATGCCAATGACAAAATGCTGGCCCCTTATTTTTATTGGTCCTGATGGGACAGAATAGGACTTTTCTTTCTCCTCCGAGTTTCATTTACACAAATTTGCTGACCATCGTAGGAAAACACATTGCTGACAGACCCGGTGCAAACTGATCGAATCTCTGATGCAGCTTCACGGATTTCTGCATCCTGCAATCGGCTGTTTTATTTTCCATGGGGCGCTCTGACCCAGTTGCGATTCTGCATCCGAATAAACCCGCATGTCAGATTCCTCCAATTTCAGCCTCATCTGGTGCCGTGTGAGGGCAGAAGCTACGATTTGAAAAGATCCGCTGGACCCTCAGAGCCACCAGATCCAACTATGGGGTTCCTTTAGCATCTTCATTTTTCTAAGGATGTTGTCGTGATATAGCGTCTGGAAGCTTCGAGTGCTAGAAGAAGGGATGTCTTGGCTCATTCATGGTTTCCTTGTTCCATTTGTCCGGCATGTGTGGAGTGACCGCTCTGTTCCAGGTGGCCATCCAGGTACAGGGGTGGAGATCACCTGCCCTCCAGGTGTGCACAGCCCCCTGGGAAGACGGGATGTGAACAAGCATGGCGAGCGTGCAGTGGGACAGGTGGGGAAGAACGGGGCACCGTGGGGGTGGGTCAGACATAAGCAGAGGGGGTGGAGTCGTCAACGCTCTTGTTGGGATGAAGCACGATGCGATAGCCCCCTTTGGGAGTGCATGAAAATCGGTTTTCTACCAAAGTCAGGATGGTGCTCAACGGACAAAGGCGCATGCAGATAAACGAGCTTTTTGGGATCTGGGAATCAGTGTCATCCGGGGCGGTGTGACCACTCCACAGTGTGCAAACTGTGGGCAAAGTGGAAACTCTGTCTCGTATTTCAGCCAGGATGCTGAGGTCCTAATGCAGGACTGGGTGGGACGGGGAGACGGGGAGACAGGAGGTGTCGAGGGGGCTGGCAGGGGACGTGTGCCTGTTTCCTGCCCTCGCTTCAAAGCGGGCTCCCCTCTCCGGAGTTTTCTTTCCCGTCCATCCCTTTGTGGTCGGCTTCGGATTCCAGGCTGCACCCGGAGCCAACCTCCGTGCAAACCCGATATTAAAAACACAGCGGCTAATGCCAGGGAAAACACACGTCTCTCCTGGCTTCAGAGGGACAAGGATTTCATAAGCATTGCCATTCTTTTGTAATAAAGATTCATTAAATAACGGTTATAAGGGATGAAGTGCAGGGGGGAAGGAAAACACGCCGTCCAGGGGGCTTCTCTGAACTTTCCACTCTGCGTGCAAAGCAAACATCGGCTGTGCCTGGACCTGTCCCCTCACCCCGGGAGAAAGAGAAAACAAGCCTTTTGCAGAAGCAGGTAATGGTGCGTGAAAAGCTTACCTGTGACCCTGCAGGTGGGAACCCAGGAGGGCAAACGAGCCAATCTGGGTGTTGCTGGACCGGGAGCCTTGGGTGGACTGGCTGTGTGGATGCCTTTCATCCGTTTATGGAAACGCAGCCCCTTCCTCGCCCAACGCCATCCACATTTAAACATTTAAAGCTACCTCTTTATGCTTCATAGCATGTTTTGAGGAACACAAGAGCATCGTCCGGGAAGATCACAGACCTCCTGGAGTTTTAGGGTGGTCCTCTCCGGGGACGGGTCAGCGTGCTCCTTTCTCGGCTTCCCGGCCGGTCGTGCGACATCTGCCGAGCAAGAAGTGAGGAGCGCAGAAACCCAAGCAGCTCGTTGCTTGGAGAAAGGGCTGCTTCGGACACCAGCCTGGGGGGTGTTTAAAAGGAGGCTGTGGATGGAGGACGAGAGAGAGAGAGAAATGTAGCCGTAGCACTCGGATCTCCAGGAGTTCGTTAGCTGAGCTCTGAATGTGTTTTCTTGGGCACGCATGAGGTGTTTGCACATAGATATTTTTGCAATTTTTATGCGGGCGAGATGCACACCACCTAAGATTCAGCCTTTTGAAGTGAACGACTCGGGGGCGTGTGGTGCATTCACAAATCTGTGCAGGCTGCGCCTCTGTCTGGTTCCCGGGCGTCTTCATCACTCCCAAAGGAGACCCGGTACCTATGTGCTTGGAAATCTGTTTCCGTGGCACCTGAGGCTTCCAGTTGTTGAAAACTTTTGTCTGAAATACAGCGGAAAGGTAGCGTTTAGGGGACATTTATGTATCTGTGTATGAAAATGAACTAACTAGATAAAAATCATCCGTGGTCCCCCACCCTGCCCCATGATGGTGGAGGAAGAGGTCAAGACAGCAGGTGACCAGCAGGAGTGAAGACACGGGGTCTGCACAGGTGTGCACAGGTGATCTCACAGGGGTCCTGATAAAATGGAGCATCCTCCTGTGTCGCCTGTGTGGGGGGCTCCACAGGGGCAAAGCGGAGATGTCCATTTCTGCACAGAAGCCCATTGGACTGGCCATGGGGGTGAGCTTCCCACGTGACCCCCGAGTGTCCAGGGGGACGGATGCTCCCAGAGGCTAGAGCTGGGTGCCTGCTGCCTCCCCCTCCAGGTTCGGACGTGGTGTGGAGCCCGGAGACCACCCGTGGGGAACAGAAAGCCAAGAGGTCCTATCGGGGATGGGTCTTAATCGCAGACACCCAGAGAGTGTGGTTGCCTTTGGGTGGAGGATGAGGGACCGTGGGGTTCCCAGGGCAGAGGGGTGGAGGCGATGTGGGTATTCAGAAGTGGGGCCACCAGTAGTTACGGACGGCAGTCTTTGTGACAGCAGGGACCCCAATCATTTCTTTCTTTCGCTGCCAAGACCTCACCTTATGCCTTATGCATGATGGGCACTCCATGGACGTGTCCCAAATGCACATTAGCTTGTCTGTGGTCTGGGTTCACGGTCCAGGGTTCCCTGTATTTATAACTGTGTGATCATATAAAAAACCTCTGTGGGTTCCTGAAAACACAGCTCACATCTCCGACTTGATCCAAGTGGACCCCGCGTATGAACTTCCCGCCTCGGCCCCAAGCGGTGCACGAGTGTGTTAGCAATCTCTGCCCTTCTGCCGACGACAAGGTCCAGAGGAGCAGGGACCAAGGAAAATCAATACCATAATAACAGGGCCCCGTGCTGCCCTCTTGTTTTCCTCCCTTGATGCCCAATTATGGGCAATTTACTAAACTTGACAACCAGCAGCAAAACGAATCGTGTTAATAGTGTGGGAGGCACGAGGGCCCATTCGTCTTGGAGGGTCTTCCTCGGAACAGGGGTCCGAGTGCAGGGTGGCTAATGGGATCGTCACTCACCCAGGACAGGCTGAATGTGAGGGTTACCGCCAGCCGAGTTAGCACAGCTGCATGGATGGGTCACCTCCCGGGGCTACAGAACGGGGAGCTCTCTTATGATGCACCTGGTCCCCAAACTCCCACACCTGAGCCGGCCAACAACGGGCAGGTGGAATTTGCACACACGTTCGTGAGAGATGCCGATGCCATTGGCCAATTGCAGTGCTCTGTCCCTAAAATGCTCTGTGTGTGTGTGGACGTCTCTAGATGATCTGCAAGTGTGTAGACACCTCTAGATGCTCTGCAAGTGTGTAGACGTGTCTAGATGCCCTGCACAAGTGTAGACATCCCTAGATGCTCTGCAAGTGTGTAGACATGTCTAGATGCTGTGCAAGTGTGTAGACGTGTCTAGATGCCCTGCACGTGTGTAGACATCTCTAGATGCTCTGCAAGTGTGTAGACATGTCTAGATGCTGTGCAAGTGTGTAGACGTGTCTAGATGCCCTGCACGTGTGTAAACGTCTCTAGATGCTCTGCAAGTGTGTAGACATGTCTAGATGCCGTGCACGTGTGTAGACATGTCTAGATGCCCTGCAACTGTGTAGACGTGTCTAGATGCCCTGCACGTGTGTAGACATCTCTAGATTATCTGCACGTGTGTAGACGTCTCTAGATGATCTGCACGTGTGTAGACGTCTCTAGATGATCTGCAAGTGTGTAGACGTCTCTAGATGATCTGCACGTGTGTAGACGTGTCTAGATGCCCTGCACGTGTGTAGACATCTCTAGATGATCTGCAAGTGTGTAGACATCTATAGCATCTATGCATGTGTGTAGGTATCTGCAGATGTCTTGCACTTGTGTAATTCTGCAATTCATCCTAAAAGCAAATTGTTGGTGGATAGAGAGAGGCGTTTGAAAGAGGAAGAGCCTGGGACCCGGGAGGTGAAGTGATTCATTTGAGGGGACGTGATGGACAGAGGAAGAGAAATGGGCACTCTGGGGGCACCTGCAGGTTGGCACCGTGCACCCTATGTGGGGTGACACCCTCCTGCTGTCACGTGGCCTCTGGCTAAAGGCTTTGTGAGGTTGTTCAGTTTCAGTGCACTGGACCAGGAGGCTGGACCATCTCCTCTCTCCATCCTCTCCATCCCCTTCAACCCCGTGACCTTCCAACAGCAGCTGTGGGCAGAGGGAAGAGGTGACAGGGTTAGGGGGAAGCCTGGGAGATGTAGACAGCCCGAGCATAAACGATGGAGTGCGGTCCCTGGGGAGATGGGGATGCATGTTCTCATCAGATAAAGCTTTGCAGCTGAGTGGTAGGTCGGTCATCTGTTTAGGTCCAGAAGGAGACTGGCTGTTCCCGGGAGCCGTAGGGGCCAACGGGAGGCAATTAGAAGGAAGACTGTGTAATTGCCAGGGGTCCACTGGCATTGGATGCAGGGGTGGGTGGCCGCGTTGGCCAGGGATCCAGAGAAGCAGAGCCAGTAGGAGAAAGGTACGGAGGTTTATTATGATGAACAGCTCATGCTGCTATGGCAGCTGAGGAGTCCCACGAGCATTGTCTGCAAGCTGGAGACCTGGGGGAGCCAGTGGTGTGATTTGGTCTGACTCCGAAGGCCTGAGAACCAGGGGAGCTGATGGTGTCAGTTCCAATCCAAGGGCAGGAGAAGATGAGATGAAATGTCCCAGCTCAAGGCATGATGTAGAAAAAAACAGGTGAATTCCTCCTTCTTCAGTCTTTGTGCTATTCTGGCCTTCAACTGATTAGACGAGACCCTCCTACACTGGGGAGGGCAATCTGCTTTACCCAGACCTTCAACTGATTAGACAAGGCCCACACACATTGGGGAGGGCAATCAGCTTTACCCAGGCCTTCAACTGATTAGTCGAGGCCCACTCACACTGGGGAGGGCAATCTGGTCTACTCAGTCCAGTGATCCACATCTAATCTCACCCAGAAACACCCTCACAGATCCACCGCAAATAATGTTTAATCCAGGCACCTCGTAGCCAGTCAGAGTGACACATAGAATTAACCACCACGGTGGGAGAACTCACGGGCAGCTACCGCAAGATGACATTTTCCAGGTCTCTGGGGTATGTAAGCAGTTGAGAAGGACCGAGGGGGAGGGTGTCCAGGAGGCCAGCAGGAGAAAGGCCGGGTCCCCTGGGGGGCACAGTGGACGTGGCTGACCATGAAATGTGACCCAGGAGCTGATGACCTGGGGGCAGCAGACATCGTGAGGGGCAAGGAACTCAGAGGCAGAAGCCAGCGGAGCCGGTGACGGAGGAGAACAGATATTTTTAACTGGAAATGAGTCCTGTTTCCTGGATGCAATCTTCAATTTCATCTATTTCCAGGAACCACCTCGAGGGAGGGGTCTGGGTGTCTGGAATCCTGGAACCGGCCCATGAGTTTCTCTTTCTAACGTGCCCCAGAGGGAGGGTCGTCCAGCTGTAGGGAGTCATTGCTCTGGCCTGAATGTCTGTGTCCCCCCAAATTCATAGGTTTAATCCTAATGTGCAATGGGATGGTGTTAGGAGGCGGAGCCCTTGGGATGTGATGAGGTCATGAGGGTGGACCCCCATGATGGGATTAGTGCCCTTGTAACAGAGACCCCAGAGAGCCCCCTCACCCCGTCCACCACGTGAGGACACAGCGTATTAACAACCCCCACCGTGCACCCCCGATTTGTGGTTCGCGTGTGCCTTTAGCTTCCACCAAAATCCCGGAAGCGAGAAGCACAGACTTGCTCCTGCACGTCCTGCGCACAGCACTTGAGTATGGGGGGGACACAGGTCTCCCCGTTACCGGCTCTTAGAAGGTAGCACCAGGAGAAAGCGTGTCTCTGCCAGGAACAGACGTCTGCCTGTATCTGTCACAGGTGGGTGCCAGGAAACCACGTGAACGTATGGACCTCGAGCATGACCTCTGTTCCTATTCATTAAATAATTCCATTTTACGTGTCTGTGTCGTAAGCCTTCTGCGGTTTTGAGGAAGGCAAGTTGTGAATGAATTAAACTCAAAAAGACAGAGGAAGGAGCCAGCGTTCAGGTTGCAGGCAGGAAAGGGTTCTTCGACGGGTCATGGGGCCGGGGAAGATGCTCCAGGGAGGCGACAGGGTGAGGTGGCCGCTGTAGGGTCCCGAGAAATTCAGTCACCTATGAGGGGAGCCCCTGATCTTGCACGTCCCTCTGGGGTCATTTCTGTGTGGTCTCCATCACACTCAGGGTGGGTTACCCACACGGGGCTGTCCTCGGTCAACACCCCGGGTTTGTGGCGGGCCGTGGTCCCTGGCGTCCCTCCTGGGGAAGCCCTGCCCTCTGTGAGCCCGAGGGGCACGTGGGGAACTCACCTGCATCATGAACGGAGAGCTCGGTTCCTCCATGCCAGCCGTGGGCTCCGTGACTGGGGACGGCTGTTTCTTATGGTCGAGGCGGCTAAAATATGGCCAGATGATGCCTTTCCAGGGTGCATTTACGAGGAAAATGGAGCCATGGTGAGAAACCTCACAGGCATGCTTTGTTTTGGAGAAAGAGAGTGGGTCAGCGGCCCTCCCTGGCATCTGGCTGCTGTTTGCCCCTTTCAGACGGTGTGTCCAGTATGGGCGAACTCCGCCTGCCCCTCGATGGGTTGTTCAGTGTCCTGAATGAGGTCCTCAACGAGCAGGGAAGCCTGGGGAATTTGATCTGGTGACGCCTGACGCCCTGATGGTGTGATGGCAGCCACTCTGGGTCCAGTGCCGGGTTACTGGCTGAGAGACTGGAAAAAGAAACTGGACTGAGAGGCATTTTAAGAGCAGGACGTAAAAGCTGAAAGCACGTTGCCAGCGACACAAGAGGACGCCTGGCTTCAGGCTGGACTCTCACACTCAGGGAGTCATTGAACGGCCTCTTTGTGTGGACGGTTAATGGACTGAGGGTCAAGAGAGGTGACGAGCATTTTTCCAGGCAGAGAGAGGTGGAGGGTGGCTGAGGTCGAGAGGAGAATGTGTGAGGGGTGTCCTGGAATAAGGGTCCCCACGGGGAACTGGGCTGAGGGGTCTGGGGCAGCTCAGGACACACGTAGCCAGGGGCTCGGTGGGAAGGACTGTGGTTCTGCACTGACCAGAACCTGATGCCTTTCCAGGGGGGACAGTGAGTCCCAGGGCAGCCTCACTGCTGGTCCAGCCAGACCCTCTGGACAAATGTCGCCAGGAGGGACCTTCTCGCATCTGGACCAGAATGCACTGGAAAGATGCACTGCATCCGGGAGGCTCTTCTCCATCTCCATCACCTCTGGACATCCGTGGATGCCTGAGGAGAGGAGGAAAGTCGGCTGGACAATGGTCCTCTAGGCACATTATTTACCTGTTCAGAGGACGTCCCCAGGACCCCTCCCTGTCACTTCTGCACCGTGGATGGTCCATTGTCTCTCACTCTCTGAAGTTCTTTACGCCCCAATTAAACAAGGAAAACTGAACACACTCATCAGCTAGAAAGAAGATGTTCCCAGGATGCACCAAGGAAGGACGGGGGACCTCAGTCTCCAACCCCCAGGAACAGAATTCTGCCGACAACCAGACAGAACGTGCAGGCAGAGTCTTCCCGGTAGTGTCCAGATGAGCCGACCTCGGGAGGCCCTAAAAGGACCCCATTGAGCCGCACTGACCCACAGCCACAGGGAGACGATACGTGGCTGTGACCTCAAGCCACCAATTTGTGGCAGTTCATTGCACAACAGAAGGAAACCCGTGCAGATAGTCCCCCACCGTCTGGTGCGGTTCATCCGTGGGACCCATCGGGGACGTGGTGGGCTCCCTCGATACCCATCCGCACAGCCGGCATGGACGCCCCCCGGTGCCTACCCGGAGCGCCCCTGAAAGCCAGCCCTTCCCGTGGGAAGCCGGGCTTAGCCTCCATCAGGGGAGGAGGAGGACAGAAAGGGAGCCACACACTTCGGGTTGGTGCTAAGCTACGGGGCATGTTTTTGGAAGTCTTAATGGACCACCTCTGGAGGCCACGGATGGGGTGAGGCTGGGGCCAAGCACTGCTTCCCAGGGCCAGGCTGGACTTCAGGGCTGTTCCAGGGAGGTGATGAGGGCAGTGTGTGCCGGCCAGCCGTGCAGGTGGGATCAAGGTCGCTCTGCAAAGGGAACAGGCAGAGGGGGGCCGAGAAGGGTGATGCTAGGGCAGCCCGGGACCAGGGAGAGCAGGGAAATGATAAAATGCAGCACTCCTCCCCGTGCTCGGTTCCGACACAGAGGATGCTCAGGATTTGCACGCTCTCTGTCCTCGAACCCGTGCCCCTCTCCTCTGCCGTGTCCGCAGTCTCTTCCAGGGGAAGCCGGGACCGTGTTGGCAGGGGATCTGGCGATGTTTGCACGTTCACAAGGAGACTCTGGGCGAGCATCAGATTCCTGCCCCAGCCGAGAGGGAGGAGCCACCTGAGCCCACGTTCCCAGAGGTGAAAGGCCGCCTCATTCATCCGAGCCAGACGTCGGCCGCGGGAGGACCGTAAACCGAGCGTCTGGCGGCAGGACTGGCCTCAGATGTGAGAAACCCTTAGTGCAACCGTTCTGAGCAGTGGTGTCCCGTCTGCTCCGGGGGAGCACGGGGTCGACGGCAGAGGGAAAAATACACAGCTGTCAGTCTGCACTAGGGGCCCCAGGGCTTCGACGCGCAGTTTTCTAGCTCGTCGATGGCCACTTAACAGGGGTGTCATTGTTTCCAGCTAATATTTCCTGCTTCCGTCTAAAGCGTGAGTGTGAGTGTGTCTGTGTGTTGGGCCCCTGCGTTCGGCGCACACAACGCACCACGGCGGCCATACTTTGCAAGGTGGGGAGGTACGAGCCGTCCCCGGGGCCCCAGAGACAGGCGCACCCATGTGTATTTGCTCAGGGCGGCCTGTGGACGATGCGTGGAGACACGGCCAAAGGGGTCTGACGTGGGATGTGTCCATCTGGGGAACATGTGTTTGCAAGCTTTCAAAGTCTCCAAATAGGGGTTTGAGAGGGAGCGTGCAGACCAGGGTTGATGCGTGGACACGGTTTGTAGGTCTGGCTGGGATGGAGAAATGGGACAAGTGTGTCCAGCTGGAGGAGGGACAATGTGGAGAGAGAGAGATGGAAAGAGACATGAAGGGAGAGATGGAGAGAGAGATGGAGAGAGAGCCCGGGTTCCCTCTGGAGCAGCCTCTCAGAAGCAAGTGGGAACTCGTACGAAATCTCTGGGATTCCCAGGACAGAAGTGGACTGAGAATCGTCCACAGCTTCACTGTGACATTGGAAGCGACGGGAGCTCGTGACTCAGGACTCGGACAGACTGTGCCAGAGAGATCAGGGCACTGAACAGAGTGAGCACCGTGGACGGGACACCATGTGGTCATGGCGTGTGCATTCAATGTGCGTACAATGGACGGTTTGCTTCTAAGTCACCAGTTTCCTTCAGTTTTGGGAGAAAAGCAGAAAACCCATGTGGCCGTGCAAACCCATCCTACTCCAAATATCAGAGACAAGGACCAACGGTCACATAGGGCTGTCTTGCACAGGAGACTTACTTTTCAGCCAATAAAATAATTAAGTTAATTTTTCTCTTTCTGAGCATCTCACATGTGGTCAGGCAGATTTGGTGGCATTCAGTAGTGAGGGCTTCTCCGGGCAGGGAATTTGGAGTCCTTTGCAGGAAATGGCCTCAGGGAGGAGGACCGGCTGCCGACGTCCTCCTGGGCCAGGACAGAGCAGCCCTGTAGTTCTGGACATGGATGCTTTCCCCACATCCACGCACATCACAAGTATTTATGGAGAACGTAGGAGGCCCCAGGGGTTGTGTTTGGGTCCAGGGAGCCATGTGCACGAGAGTCCCACTGGTCCCCACTCTTTGGAACTCAGGGTCCCCGGTGTCAGAGGGTGGGAGACAGAGGGTCACCTGAGGGGTTCAGGTCAGAAAAGGACAGACTGACCACAGCGGGGCCAGCGATCTGAGAGGTGGAGGTGCGTGGACGTGGTCCAACAGGGCGTTCTGAGAAAGGAACCTTTGGGGGGAGGCCGGGAGATGGTGGTGGAGACGATGTGGCCACACGGGATGTGGGTGAGGAGGTGGACTTTGTCCCGAGGACGGCAGGAAGCCGAGAGAGGCGGGACGGGATCAGACTTATGTTTGGGAAAATGGCTCAAGATCCAGCGTGGAGGTTGGGTTTTGGGGGCAGGTTTATGGGGGAAGATGATGCACCTGGAGGCAAGAGGCAGATCCATGCAGCAGACAGAGCAGCCGGTACCCACCGTGTGCAGGGAGGCGGCTGGATTCGAGAGCTGTGCATAGATCAGATACGATGCTGATGGGGTGGCCAGGTTTGGTGCCTTCGGGTTCGTGAGTGTGGGATCTTACGCCAAAATCCCTGTGCGATGAAGAGCCGACAGCCTTGTTCAGAGCTGAGCATCGCTCCAGGCTCCTTGTGGGATGGGAGCAAAGGGCTTCACATCGTCCTTCATATGCAGTTTACGGCAAAACCCACACACGCTCCAAAAGCCGCTGTGTGGTGCCCTTACCCGTGGCAACCCCAGAAAAGAGGCATTTGGTTTGGGGGGAAAAAAACACTCCAGGCCCATTTTCTCTCCAGGCCCGTTTCAGAATGGCCCACGGCGGGCGTTCCTGTTGCAAAGCAGACCCCCAGACCCCCGATGCTGAGAGACCCTTGGGACAGGTTTTTGCATTATTTTGACACAGCTTGTAAATTTTTTCTCACCCCCAGTTCTGCTGCACTCTGGAGCTGATTAATTACCGAGGTGTTGGGGAGCGCGTTCTCCCGCGGGCGGTGGGCAGTTGATTTACAAAGTGCGTACACGTCTTTCCTCCGGCAATTGTAAATTCACACCAAAGGGAATGGTTGGAACAAGGGCGCTGGGTCCTTCCTGCTGGAAAACGGGTTTTAGCAAAAGCCCTCACATTGGGGGCACGAAGGGTTTTGTTCACTTGAGGGTGTGGGGCGCCGTCTCCACATCATGGTGGAAATCGTGCCCCTGGATTCAATACAAGACACTTTAGGGTTTTTTTGGACGCTGTGGCCTCTTGGTTCAGGCTAGAAATAGACGATAAGAACTTGCTGCATTTTGGAGATTTGGTGATGAAAACTGGTAACGCTTTCTCGGTGCAGAGGCGTGGAGGCCCTCGGCGGTGGCCGGTGCAGTAGCAGCATCTCCGAGTCTTTGCTAATGAATTCCTTTAGGATCATGACGGAGTTTCTCTGGCCGTTTACCCCAGATGAGGTTGTTAAGGCTCGATGAGTGGGGTGTTTAGTCAAGAACAGATCTTCTCTCCCCCACATAACAAGGTCCCCTAATGAAATGAGTTTTATCAGAGGCTGGGGTTCGTAATGCTTCTGGAAAACAAGATAGATGGAACAATTCCTTTAGTGAATGCATTGCACACAATGGCTTCGTATTGCTTACGAAGTTTAATTTTGTAACAGTTCAAGAGGTGTGATATAGCTGCTGCCGTTTCTGGGGTGGGGATGGATAAAGGCTCATATCGCTTTTCCTGCTGAATATCGCTTTTCCTGCTGAACTGTAGCTGGAATCCAGGGAAACTTGCATGCTTCTTAAACTCTGTGGAATTACAGCCCTTCCTTTCAACTTCAAAAAAATTATGATTGCATGTCCACGAAGTGTTGCACAAACAGGCTTTCATTTAATCAACATCTTATTCAATAAGATACGGTGCCAATGTCGTCTGGGCAAACCTGTCGATGTTTGCGGGACATGAGATTCGGCAGATTGCAGCCGAGTTAAGCATTTTGGCATATTTATAATTTTTCTTCAAGATGGAAATCACAAAATGGCAAAATTGGAGCTTTACTTTCACAGGAGGATATGGCCAGTTACGAGAAAACAAACTGATGGCTTTCTCTGATCTCTTATATTTAGAATGAACAAGTGTTTACACTTCCTTTATCAAATCACCAAATATATACAAGGCATCATGAATTTATGGGGATGAGTTATAAAGGGGGTGCTTTAAATGTTGCATTCTCTTTATTCTTGCAGTTTTAAATTATTGTTAAAGACTGTCGGGTACGTGCATGAGGATACGGGCTGCAGCTTCACTGGGAACTTTGTATCACACGGAGTTTGCAGTAATGCACGGCGGTGAAAGTCGTGGTTACAGTGGAGCAAGGGGGCACAACAATGTTGCTTATTTTTAAATGTATCTCTTGGGGCCAAGGTTTCAATGTATCTTCTTGTTGCAGGGAATGTGCCCGGCGTTGGCGACCAGAAAACTGTAAACCATGCTTCAGAAAGAGAAACCCGTGCGTGACTCGGCATCACAGAGGGCAGCTCACGCCTGTGGCCTCTCGGGCAACATACCTGGGCGATGCCCATCAGAAGTGCCTCTTGGACGCCCAGATGTGGGCTGGCTGGACGTGACTCGGATGTCCTCCCAGGGGATCTGCACATTTACCTTGGGTTCTCTTTGACTTCCTCCTCTCTGCCTCTTCAGCAGGGACCTCCCACCCCAGAGGTGGCCTCTGGGGCTCAGCTGGTCCTGAGCATCCAAGCAGTGCTCGTTAGGTGCTTACTCAGGCGTTGATGGCCTGGGGGCCTTGGGGGTTGCCCTCCATGGGGATGCGTCCATCCATCCCCACCATGTGCTGCGAGGGAGGGTACCCAGCCCTGGGGCCAGGACCCAGCCTCATGCTCATTTCTGTAGCCTCGCGTCCTCATCTCAGATGGACGAAAACCAGTTATGTTTGCCTATAAGTTGTGACCAACCTCCCAATAGGCATATTCTTGATTTTCACTTTGTTGGTATTGTTACCATCCTGGACGCACTGCAGGACTTCAGAAAGCATGGAGAATGCTTTACGAAGACCTCAGGGGGAGGCCCTGAGAGCTGCAAAGGTATTTGATTGGGAAACACCTTTTTTACCTGTTGGCACTCCTGCTTCTGCTGTCGGGAATAACTAATGGGGAGGTGTTCACGGGGTCCCCCGTGTAGCCCCCCAGTCTGTATTTCCATGAGGGGATAGGTGAGAATTGGCTTAGTAGGAAAAGCATCAGCAGATCCATGGGGTGCGATGAGGTTCTTCCTTCAAGCCCAGATCCCCACCAGCGATGCATCTGCAATGCGCTCCAGAGAAAACGGATTTCTGGAGGCCTTCAAAGAACATGCCTGGGAATGTGGTACCCGATATTCATTTTCCACGTCATCCCACTTAAAAATTAAGGGAAATGTATCAGAGAGTGCCTGCTGAATTCCAACTGTGAAATCATACACACCGCCACCGCGCATGATGACTTTGGGAGAAATAGAGCCGTGGGCGTTTTTAGAAGTTCTAGTAACTCTGTGATGCTCGGAATGGCAAATCCGACTCCTTGCCTTAATGAACAGTTATTGGGGATATAGTCTATATCAGGAACCATCTACAAGTCGGGTACTTTTACAGTTGCAATTATTTCCCTTTACTTTAAAAAATAATTGGTAGACTTTTTTTTTTTTAGAGTGGTTTGAGGTTTATGGGAAAAATCAGTGGAAAGTAGAGTTCCTATGAAGTGTTTCTCCTGCAAGTCTCACTTTTCTCTGTTTTTAGCATCTTGTATCAGGAGGTACATTTGTGCCAATGTTAGCATCTTGTATCAGGTGGTACATTTGCTACAATGTTAGCATCTTGTAACAAGTGGTACATTTGCTACAATGTTAGCATCTTGTATCAGGTGGTACATTTGCTACAATATTAGCATCTTGCATCAGGAGGTACATTTGTTACAATATTAGCATCTTGTATCAGGAGGTACATTTGCTACAATGTTAGCATCTTGCATCAGGAGGTACATTTGTTACAATGTTAGCATCTTGTATCAGGAGGTACATTTGCTACAATGTTAGCATCTTGTATCAGGAGGTACATTTGCTACAATGATAGCATCTTGTATCAGGTGGTACATTTGCTACAATGTTAGCATCTTGCATCAGGAGGTACATTTGTTACAATTTTAGCATCTTGTATCAGGTGGTACATTTGCTACAATGTTAGCATCTTGTAACAGGTGGTACATTTGCTACAATGTTAGCATCTTGTATCAGGTGGTACATTTGCTACAATGTTAGCATCTTGCATCAGGAGGTACATTTGTTACAATGTTAGCATCTTGTATCAGGAGGTACATTTGCTACAATGTTAGCATCTTGTATCAGGTGGTACATTTGCTGCAATGTTAGCATCTTGCATCAGGAGGTACATTTGTTACAATGTTAGCATCTTGTATCAGGAGGTACATTTGCTACAATGTTAGCATCTTGTATCAAGAGGTACATTTGCTACAATGTTAGCATCTTGTATCAGGTGGTGTACTTGTTACAATGTTAACATCTTATATTAGGTGATACATTTGTTATAACTGACCAGCCGATATTGATACATTGTTATTGACTAAGGTCCACAGTTTCCATTGAGGTTCATCTTAGTGTGGTATATTTTAGGCCTGTGCATACATCAATGATGACATGTACGCACCATGACAGTGTCACATGGACTAGTTCCACTACCCTAAAAATCCACGTCTTCAAAAGAGTTAGAAATGCGAGTCTTTGAAACATAATTTTTTGGGTCTTTCGGGGACCTCTCTTCTATAGCTCACTTAAATTATTCAGTTGATTAAAAAAATGCTTTATTTAAAAACAAATACAAATGTAGGTGTGTGGGTTGATATCTGTGTGTCTTTATCCATCCTACTCACAGCTAGAAGGCAGAACCCTACAAACTACTGAGATGAGGGGTCAGGAAACCGAGCCCTGCATGGAGAGAGGGCATAATTGCATTTGGCGGGTCCATCGTTTTGCATAAAAGTTACCTATTTTTCTTCTTCAGTGCCAATTAGCACTTAATGAACTAAGAGAAAGTCAATAACTAAGCCGTGAGTCTGGGGTCATACGCATTGCCTCTGGATGGACCCGCAGAAGTGGTTTCTAACCCACTAAGTGGTTTCTTTCTTCTCTGACACCATATATTTTGCGGTGCTAAGGGCTTGTGGGATAATTGGCTTCTGGCCCTCCTAATGGCCTTTATGGCTTGCATTGGGCTTGCGGCATTTGGAGACGGCAATTGAGCGATTTATGGACACGCTGTTTCATTATCCTTTACCATGATGTTTAATTACCTTGTAATAGGTGGTTTGATTCTGGGAACAGAAGAAAGCTTCCCATTTGCCAAATCATGTAACCAAACCATTTCCTGTTACACAAGAATGGAGAGTGGGATCTGGGGGTGGGTGCTGAGAAGGGACCTTTGAGGTCTCATCCTCAGCTGAAAGATGAAGACCCCCAGTCTGTTTCCACCGGTTTCCAGGAATGTGCTGGTCATCATTTTCCTTGGCCATGTCTTTCACCATTTCCCGTTTCTCTTGGTAATTTTTTGCTCAGCTCTTCATGATGGAACAAAGCTTTCTCTCGGACCCCACTTAAGAGTGGAGGAGCGGGACCCGTTTTTGGGAGTAGAATTGCTTCCTCTTGTCTCCCCTCCTCCGGGATCGACCCTCGCACACCTCGCCTACGTGGACATCCTTCTGGACATCGGCACAGGGGGACTTAGCTTACCTGACTCGACTTACCCTTCTGGCCACACCCCTGTTGTAACCGGTGGGTCTTCGTTGGGCGTCAGACTGGCTGTCTTTGGGTGAATGGAGGAGACAAGGCTGCACCCAAGTTTTCGGGGATTTGGAGTGCAGACTTGCTCCAGGTCTCCAGAAGGCAGGGTTGGGGTAAGACGGGGTCCTGAGAGCCTGTTTGCATCGATCACGATTTCTCTGGAAGGGACTGGCAGCTCCTGTTGGACGTCAGAGCCCCATTGTCCAGGTCGGGGTCTGGGTCATCGTTCTGTGAACCATCCGACACAGGGAGGTCATTCCCTCATCCATAAAGACAATCCACCCCTCGTCAGGCGGGGGTACGTGTTCAATAAAATTATGTTGGTGACCATCTTACTCGTAGTGGGCACATTGGTCCATTTCTCCTTCTTTCCTGAACAAACTGCCAGATGGTGGAGAAAAAGGGGCTGAGGGAGGCTGAACCGACCCTCCATCGGGTGACCCCAAATCCTCGTAAAAACATCTTGTCCTACGTATCTTGTCTGGGCAGAATCTCGCAGCTCTTGGGATGTATGATTCCAGGGTTCAATGCAATCAGACTTTGTGATCATTTAAGGGGCCCCTGTCCGTCTCCAGCACATCACAAATTTAACTGAACATTTTGCACACGAGGGATGCCGTGCCTTTGCAGGTAGAGGTGGGTGTTCACAAAGCGTCCCAGGGCGTCCCCAAAATCAGAGCCGATTGGTGTAAGGTGGGGACGTCAATGGGTTGCTTTCTGGATTTCCTCCCCACTCACTTGAGATGAGCGGATGCAATGGCCAAGGGACCCTGAGGTCTCATAGATGCCTGGGGGTCTCCAGGTGGGTTGGGGGGCCTGGGGGAGAAGCAAGAAAGCCCCAGGAGTGGGTTTGTCCAGTGGAGCGTCTCAGAGCCTGGATGGAACACATGCTGGGTCATGTTTAGTAATGAGGCCTCCGTGAGCCCCGGACTTTGCTGACCTGAACACTGCACCCAGCGTTTTTCTCTGGCCAACCCACCATTTCTGACTGAGAGAGAGTTTGCACTCATCACTTGGAGTCACAGATGTAAGCTAGATTTTCATGCACAATTTGACCCTCTTCTCCCCAGGATCTCTTTTTCCCGTGTTTTCAGGTGCCACATCCAACTGCTACATCTCGCTCTCCGAGGATGCTCTCCCTGCCCTCATGCATGAACGTGGAGAGAAGGCTCCTCAATGAGGGCTTGACAAATATTCCCCAGAAGCCTTCCAGCCCTCCAGGAGTCGGCGGGAACCTCAGGTGGACACGCACGCCACCAGGATCTTGCTCGCGTTGATTAAAAACGACGGCTAATAATGGCGAGAGGATGCTTACCGCCCTGAACCATGTGTCCCCGATTTCCAGAGGGCCGAGGTCTCATTAATCTCCCGATGCACTTGCAGCTCGGTGCCAGTTCCCCTTAAGAGGACGGGGTTTGATGAAGGCAGAGGTAAACTGTCTGTGCCGTGTGGCAGCCGTGCTCGCCCTCAGACACGAGAGAGAGCTGGATGAAGATAAAGTCAGATTTAGTATTTATTGCAATTTTGCATCAGAAGCAGTACAATAGAAATCAAAGTTTTTTGGGGGAAAAGGGTCTCTTAAGGATTTGATTCTTCAGCCATGTAGCAGAGCTAATGGTTGACCATCAAAACCCAACCCATCCTTTCTCCTGAGCACAAGATGATTTGTAGCTTTCTTTTGTGTTGGCTTTGGTCCTGTGGCTGATTTCCTGGCGACAGAGCAGGCCTGGAAGGGACGGTGGCCCCGTCTACGTCTTCTGCACATGCACTGCCCTGCGGACCAGCTGGAATCCTTGGAGATCCAGTTGCAATCATGAAGACCGTGAGGAGGGAGATTGGAGAGGCTGGTGGAGCCAGCGGCCTGGGCTCCCGAATGCCCGTGTGGAGCAGAGCCTCCTGCCACCATGGACAGCTCCCTGGGGCTACAGAGAGATGGAGACAAATACGCATCTGGTCGTTTCTGAGTCTCTTTGTCACAGCCACTCTGCATTCCCGTGACTCTTGTAAGCTCTCTTCCTGCGATGGAATGCAAACCCAGGTCTTCTGACTCCATGTCCTTCGGCAGACGGGGCGGAGGAATGGCTTCTTCTGCATCCGCCAACGTGATCGAGTCTTGGCTTTTCTGTAGGGAAAAGGATCTTTTTAATGAGAGCTTAATGGAATCATGGGCTGTGGTTCTGAGATGTTAACAGTTCTGATCACCTTCTGGGTGAGACCCGGTCACTCAGAAGAAACATAGAAGGTTCCTTGGACTGGAAAGTCCCACAGTTCACAGTCAACTTAATGTCTTTCAGGCCTCGTAGTGTCTCGGCTTATCAGGCGCTCAGTAACAGTGTGTTGACTGCAGAAGTGAGGGAAAGAATGAATGCGTGAATTAATGAATGACCCATGCAGCCATCTCCCTTGGCTGTAGGAGCAGCTGATCTGGTGATGAGTGGATGCTGGGTTCCCATCTGCCAGTGAGTTTCTCTGGTAGAAGACCGTGATGGTTCTACCTGTGATGAAAGAAATGGACCACCCACCTCCATGTCTCTCTGTGGAACCTTCTTCATGCAGGAAACAGTCAGGGGCTTGGCTTCCGGAAGAAAAACAGTTCATGGAGCACTGATTCTCTGCAGCAAACTGCACAGACGGAGCTCACGGGCTCTGGGGTGAACAGGCTGTGTCCCGTTGTCTGGTACCCTCTCTGGGATGATTGACAGGTGGATGGTGGCTCGAGTGCAGAATCCCCATAGAGGAGGGGTGGGTGTGGGCTCTGGACGGGCTGGTTTGCATTTGAGAGGAGTGAGTTGCTCATTACGCCCCGAAATGGGCCAACCATGCAGGCCTTCCAGGGTCAGAAGACCCCAAGATGTCAAGGCATCAGAAAATGGAAAGGCATGGTTTATACACCCTATTTCCAACTAAGGATGTGTTCTGAGACACCAGGGGTTCAGACTTGAACACGTGTTTTCTTGGGGAGGACCCAGCTCAAGCCATTCCTCCCCCTGTGAGTGCAACAGGTTAGGTGGGGGCCGGGGGATTCTCCAACTCTGGAGATGGAGCGAGCGAGAGACGCTCATTGCAGACACACATACGTCTCTGATGGAGATCCCAGCCCTCTCTGCCCACATCCTCTTGTGTGACTGTTCCTCCAGCCGCTCCCCGTCTCCCCACCCCAAATCTGGAGGATGCCCCCTATTACTTCCAGGAATGGAGCACCATTTTCCATGTCCGTGATTTCAACGATGTCCACTGACCCTCTGTGCTCAGTTTGCTCGTGGAGATGTTAGGCAAGCAGCCGACACACGACTTTATTCAAAACCCACAAAGCGAGAGGAAGGAAAAATGCAAAAAGAAAAGGGGGGGGGCTTGACGAATGGTGCTGGGACCTTTTACCGTGCGTCATACATTCCGGGCATGGGGAACCCGTGGTAAATTCCAACAAGCGATCTGGGGCGTAATGTCATTTCTCCGGAACTTCCTTGCCCCAGGGCCGTGAGTTATGGGGCTGTGAATATTCTATGAGGGATTATTTACCATAAATCGTGTAAAACCGCAAATGTTTCATAATCAGAATATGGCCGGTGTTGGGGGGCCGGGCAGAAACTTGGTTTACAACTGCTTTTCAGAACGAGCCTGGAAATGGGATGGCGGGGGAGCTGATGGAAAATCATTGACTCCACTCCCTCTGTCCCATGACTCATAAGGACTGGCCGTGCTCGTATGGGCTCGAATGAGGCGATTAGGAGCATTTGATGTTTTCATTTGTAACCATAAAACCTGCAAAAACCGGTAATTTATGGAAAGCCCTGTTCTCAACAGCTCTCGTGCCTACGTGGAGCATCCTTCACTCCTGATTGGTAGTCCTTCAGAAAAGCAGAGGATGAATGTATTTGCTGGAATAGTGGGTGCAACGTGTCTGAACTTGGGGTCTGAACACCTGACGCCCTTCTGAGCATCTCTGGAGGTCGGGCGACTGACCCTCGGTGCATCAGCGCGAGTCCCGTCTGTGTGGCGGGACGATGTGCATTTCCCATCAGTATGTGGGGCTTTGAGAAGATGCTGTGGGAGGCCCTATGGAGGCTGCCAAACACCATGAGTTGCTGGCCGTCACTTGTCTATATGGGGGTCCAACAACGAAAAGGAGACTTTTGAGAAGCTCTTCTCTAGCTCTGAGCAATTTATCTTTGAGTCCTTTGTCTTCAAAATAAGAGTTGCCCTGTGTGATGATTAATTTTATGTGTCAATTTGCCTGGGCCGCGGTACCCGGGTATTTGGTCAAACATCTGTCTGGACGTTGCTGTGAAGGTATTTGTCAGACGCAATCAGCATTCAAGTTGGCTGACTTGGAGTAAAGCAGATTGCCCTCCACAATGTGGGTGGGCCTCGTCCCATCAGTTGAAGGATTTGAGAGAAAACAGATTGACGTCCCCTGGGGGAGGGAATTCTGGCTCTGGGTGGTCTTGGGACTTGAGGTGGGATGTCAGCTCTTCCCTGGGTCTCAGCCTGCTGGTCTACCCTGTGGAATTTTGGATTTGCCAGCCTCCGCCATCGTGTGAGTCAATGTCTTGTAATAAATCTCTCCCTCTCTTTCTCTATCTGTGTATCGATCCATCCACACCCTATTGTTCTGTGTCTCTGGAAAACCCCGACTAATCTGTCCTGTCTGCCTCCATCCTATCCTCATCGCCTCTTAACCAGAAGGAAAAAGAAAAGAGACCACATTTGGTCTGCGCCTCCTCCCCGTGTCTGTGGCCGTCGTCCAGGGAAGACGAGGGTGGCTCTCCTGCCATATGAGGTTTGTTTCTCCCACTCCTGACCCCGATCCCCCTCCAGGTGCAGGGTTGAGTCCTGGCTCGCGACGCACACCAGCTCTGCAGCATCTGACCACGTTCTTGAGCTCCTCTCTCTCCACCTCATCAAGCCTCAGTTTCCCCCTCTGTCATTTATGGATGATGGTGGTTTCTGCACGTGGCTGTTTAGAGGGGTATGTATGGTTCACAAGGTCTGCATTCAAATGCAAACTCTGCTATTTACCCTAGGAGAGGCCTTGGCAAGGCAGCTCTTCTCTGTGTGCCTCAGTTTCCCCATGAGCAAAATGGAGCCCTTGCCAAGGTTAAGTGAGTTGGTGCAGGTGGAATGCGTAGACCTGCTCCTGGCAAGATGGCGGGTTCCATCTCAGCATTGGCTGCCATGGTTATAATTTCTGAAATGACTGGTTCAAGAGAGCCAGCGTCATCTGACTCCAGAGAGGAGAGATGCTCAGAGCGGTCGCGCATCTCAGGAGGAGACACACAGCCAGGCGGTGGTTGAGTTTGGATTTCAATCCGTGCCTCTCTGATGGCGGGCTGGGTTGTGGGCTCTTTCACGGAGGACGGATTGGACTGGACGCGCCTCTGGCCCACCCTACAGAGTGTTTCCACACAATGGACTCGTCAGGTGGGGCAGACAGCTTGACCACCGTCCTGGAGGTGCTGGACTTCAAGTGCAGATTTTACGTGGTGGGGTCTTTGTAATGACGAGGTTGCTGGAAGTGGGTCATCTCTCATTCGAAGGGCGTCTTGAATGCGGATCTCTCTTGAATGGTGTGTGGGTGACTGAATAGTAGGTTGGCTGGTTCTCACACTCCAGGTCCTGTGCTTCTGCCCATCTGCAGCCAAGGAAGCTGTTGGTGCTTCCTCATACGGGGAGCAGATGGGTGGGGGTTTGTCCAGGATGTGAAACAGGAGAGATTACACCTTACACACATCAAGATCCAAGGACAAAGAAAACCTTTAAGAGAAAGCTCATCCAGGTCGATCCATGTTGCAGTGTGTGTCAGAACTTCACTCCTTTTCATGGCTGCGTAATATTCCATTGTATACATGGACCACATTTTGTTTATCCATTCATCCATCGATGGACACTTGGGTTGTGTCCACATTTTGGCTATCATGAATAATACTGCTATGAATGTGAGTGTACAAACATCTGCTTGAAGACCTCTTTTCAATTTGGGGGGGGGGTCTATATCCAAGTGTGCAACAGGCAGCAACTGCTTTGTGTGGATATGGGATCTCCTTTTGAGGGAATGAAAATGTCTTGGAACCAGATACACATGGTGGTTGCACAATATGGTGAGTGAACTACAGGCCACTGAGTGTCCACTTGAAGATGGTGAGTGGTTAATTTCCTGTTGTGTCAATTTTACCTCAAATAAAAGAAGAAAAATCTCACCCATAGAGCCTCACTCCAAAACAGCAGTGTCCATAGTGCTGGAGACCATCGAGTCCCACGTCAGTCAGGACGGTCACAGGCATCTTGGAGCTCACAGAATCAGGGGCAGAATTAACTTCCACAAAGCCACGTGTGAGTTTTAGGGATTTACATATAAATCCTGTTTAAATCTCCTCTGCCTCAAAGGAGCTGCTCATTTGATCGGAAAATCATTACTAATTTTATTTCCTATTTTGTATAATTTTTAAAAAGCAGTTTGCCATTCAGGTGGCGAGATGCAGGGTCCCACTTCTCTTCTATCAACTAGCTTCCTTCAGTAGCTCTGCTGGCTGAGGGGATGTCAATGAAGACAGAGGAACCATCACTTTGGGGTCTTGCGGGCGCACTAGGAGCCCGGCTACAGGAACCAGAAATGCACCGCAGCACGTGCAACCTGGTTTCGATGCTCATTGAATGTCTGATCCCTTGGTCATTGTTTCTAACCTGAAATTGTAGGAGGAGAGGATGCTCCAAGGTAAGACCTTCCTGCCTCCTCTCCTCGCCATCAATTCCAAGCCCCCAACTTCTAGGACAGAGGATAATGGATGAAAGAACCACCCTAGGCTAAAAGGAGAAAATGAAGGACGCAATTTGGAGAGACGGGCTGCTCTGAGTTGTTGGAAATCGATGCACGGAGGGGCAGGAACATTGCCCTGGAGGCCGCCGGTGGCCCTGGGAGAAGCCGATGTCACCAATTCAACCGGGACGCTCCACACAGCTCATAAGAAACAGACAGGTTTCTCCTTCTTGGTGGGGAATTTAGAGGATGCCCTTTGAAGTGTGCAATTGTGGGAATGCCATCTACTCTTCCAGATGTCTTTGACACAGGGCAATAAGAACATTCTTAAGTGCACAAGAGAAGTGACCATTGGCTTTGCAAGAAAATAGTGAGGGACGGTGTTTGGAAGGGCAGAGTCTGGTGGGTTTTGATAAAATCTCGTTTCGAAGGAGGAAAAGCTTAGGCAGACGGAAGGGTGTGAGGCCGCATCCTCCAAGGCCCCCAGACTCAAAATTTGGGGAAGGGGATTGAAAGGACGGGCAGCAGACAGTATGGAGTTGGCCCCATGGAAATTCCAAACACCGCCGAGGGCTCAGGGTCCATTCTGCACGGTGATGAGCGTCCGTGGGAATCTGCTCACTGCAACGGAGGAGAGGAAATCTGTAAGTAACGGAATTTGAGAACAAGGAAGGGAATTACCAATAAAGAATTACAGAGAGTGCTGTCAAAGCACGGACACAAGACGGCGAGAGAAATGGCCGGGTCACCCCAGGAGCCAGCGAGACGTGAGCAAGAGTCCTGCGTCTCCCCTCTTTATGTACCTTTTCAAGAAAAGGTGTGAAGTGAAAATACCAGGAAAGGAATTAATAGAGCGGAAAATCAGAGGTGAAGACTTTTAAGGCTAAGGAGCGATTCTCAGACAAAGAGGGTCAAACCAAGTGTTTAAATATGATGATTTGCAAAGAAGTCGAAGCTTTGAATCAACCAGGAAAAAAAAATGGAGTTACCCAAACGAAAGAAAAGTGTGGGAGAGCTCAGAAATCAGGGTGAGTCATGAGATCTCTCAGGAGACCCCCCCAAGAAGCGAGCGGTGTCCTAGTCTCTACCAAACACCGTGGATCGGGGGGATTAAATAACAGACATTTATTTCTCGCAGTTCTGCAGGCCGGACGTCTGAGATCAAGGTGCATCTTCTCGCTGTGTCCTCACCCAGCGGAAGGGACGCGGGCGCTCTCTGGGGTCTCTTTATAAGGGCACTCATCCCATTCCTTGGTGGTCTAGTGGTTAAGATCCAGTTTTCTCACCAAGGTTCATGTGCAATGAGGGAACCACACCCCCCGTCTGTCATTGTCACACGGTGGCGGCTGCGTGTGGCTGGGATGCTGAAAGCTGTGCCACTGGGATTTCAAATACCAGCAGGGTCACCCAAGTGGACAGGTTTCAGCAGAGCTTCCAGAGTAAGACAGACCAGGAAGAACGACCAGGCCACCCACTCCTGACAAAGTTGTCCATGAAAACCCTGTGAATTGCAGCAGAGCATCGTCTGATACAGCACTGGAAGGGGAGAGGGGGGTGCAAAAAGATGGGGTCTCCCAGGGTCTGCTCTGCTGTCCACAGGGGCGCTAGAAGTCGAAATGCACTTGATGGCATTAACGACAGATCCCTTACGTGGGGCTCCATCCTTATGACCTAATCACCCACAGAAGGCCCCACCTCCCAGCACCATTGCATTGGAGGTGAGGATTATATGCATTTTGGGGGGGCACACACATTTGGTCCAGAGCAGGAGGTTTGATGGAGATGGTGGCTGTCACCCCAAAGCTAGAACCTACCCAAAGGCAAAACCATTGATGAAGGAGCGGGAAGCAGAGATACGGAGGCCAGATGAGCGAGGTTTCCCGGCGTTGGTGCCAATGCCCGTGGGTGTCGGGGCACCGGGAACGGAGGAACGTCTCATCTCTGTAAGGTGCGAGGACCCCGTTCCCATCTCCGACTTCCTCTTTGCACGTGGGTGCAGACGGCTGAATTATCAGCATGGGGTGTCTCGGAGGAGACACGCGGAAACATTAAAAAAACAAAGTGTTCCCATCCCAGCCCTGCTGGTTTCTCCAGCCTCCGAAGCCCGTGTCCAAACCGAGGCTTCATTTTCCGTCTCTGTTTCTCCCTCTTGTCGGGCTCACTGGTCCCTTCTACTCTTAAGATGTAAATTCAGGTGGATGGAAGATGCTGGAAATCAGCATTTGTTTGCACAGCACTGTGCGCTTTGACTAATGATATTCAGCAAGTGGCTGGAGATTCTACGGAACGTGTGTTTCCAATCGAGCAACAATGATAGAGTTTTGTTTGCACTCATAAATAATGAATATTTTTGCCCGAGATCTTGAGGCATGAAGGTCTGGATGAGGCTGGGACGGTGCGGTCCAGCGGTGGGTGCCCCGTGCAGGCCTCACCCTGAGGACGATGGAGGACGCAGGGAAGGGAGCAGAGGGAACGGGCAGGACGGGGCTGCCAGCCCGTGTGTGCAGAACGGCGCCCCCCCGCTTATCTTCAGCTAATGGCGGCGCAAATGGCATTTATGGCCCTAATTCACACAGCGTTAATCGTCAGAGAGCTCGGGTAAATCATTGTAATGTGAAGATTCATGTCTGTGGGCCAAGGACTCATTTCCATAAAGCATTTGCAAAATCTGTCTTGTGCTCTGAGGATGTGGTAACTAGGCGTCCCTATGGCCCCTGACCCCGGAGGCCATCCCCACGCTGGAAGAGCTCACTGGCCCTTCCTTCCTTCCTCCCTTCCTGGAAATGACATCTCAGAAGGTGATGGGCACTGGAGGGATCCTGAGGGGGAGGCAGAACTTCCCCCACCGTCTTTGGCCCCTTGGGCAGCTGCTTCCTCCAGGACCCTCGCCTTTCCGTGGATTTCCAGTGAATCGGTGACGAGGTGGCTCGGGAAGGACAGGCGTCTCCTGGTCACCACACTGAGAAGCAGAGGCGGCCCTGGGGCGGGTCCCCACGTCCCCGTGTCAGCAGCCCCGACATCTCACCTGCCCGGGACGGTGCTTCCTGGACCAAGAGCGGAGAGTGGACGCTTGCTGAGCACCGACTGTGTGCTGGGCATCTGAAGAACCGGGGGCCGTCCTCTCTTCCCGGGGGCTGCGGTGGGCAAGACGGACATTCTCACCCACTGGGGAGGGCGTGGGGCAGAGGATGTGGAGGGACGGTGCGTGATTTCTGGAACAGACCGTGGATGCTAACACCACCTGCCCAGAATTGAGTGGGGTCTGGGGACAACACTCAGGCTGCCCATCGCTCGCCTCTCTGGGGTCCAGGGGCACCGAGTCTGGTCCAGATGGTCTCCACGGGAGCTGACTGCAGAGGGGTTTGTGGAGACGTATGGAAAGCAGATTCCGGAGGGACCCAGGACGAAGAGCACGCTTTTGGGGAAAATAATGCAAAGCACACGTGTGAGATGGTGGGTCATGCGTCACCAGAAAGGAACACAGGTTGTCCATCCTGAAGACTCAGGGGCTGTGGTCACCCTTCCTAACTCTGGTCACCAACCTGTTCACACCCTGCTCCCAAGAAATGGTGGGTCCGATGTCGTGAAAAATGACCTTGAAGCATGACAAGGAGCCAGTCCTTGGACGGACGAGGATGGAGGAGGCAGCCGGAGGAGGGTTTTCTGATGGATGCTTGTCTTACGTGCATCCTCTTTCCCTGCCTCGGGGAATTTCGTGGAGTCTTTATTCCATCAAGTCGTTATTTCCTCTTCTTGCTGAAGACAAAAGCAGTGTGATTTAAGGAGAAGCCCCACCGAGGAAGCCTTCCAAACGCCCGACCAGGAGGCAGGTGGGTTGCCAACGCCGAGCTCCAAGACGTCGTCTTTATTCCCGGAGAAACTCGCGATTAGAAACAGAGAGATTGAAATCAGGAGCGAACCCCACACATTAGAAGGACCTCTTACTGTCGCCGGCAGAGAAAATCCTGTTAAAAAAATCCCCAAACCAGAGCTCTCCAGCAGAAGAGATTTCCTTTGAACAAATGGGTAGATTAAACTACAGCTCAAAACGACAGGTGGTGATGACATGGGCAGACTTAAAACAATACAGACTCGTGGAGAATCCACTTTTCACAAGTCCTTCGGCCAGCCTCAGGCTGCTTCTCCTAAAACCAGTGATCCTATTCATCACGGGATGCTACCAAAAATGTTCTCGATCTTCCAGCTGTGTTTCATGCTATGCGTTTTTGGTGCAAGACCTATTTATGGCATCTCCTTTAAAATTTTTTTCGGCCGAGACAGGTGAAACATCCATGTCATTCTGGTGTGTCCCTTTGGAGCAACCCTGAGAACTACGTGAAGTTTGTCCTACACCAAGGATTTCTCACTTTCCACTTTACTTCTGTGTTCTTCCGATAAACTCAAACTGGGCTTGAGATTTCTGGGAAATGTGAGAAATGAAATTAATTTTAATTGGCTTTAAGTATAGCACGACGAGGAAGACGTCTTCCAGGAAGTCAGTAGGAAGTGGAGATCGGGTACCACTGCCGACCAGCATGCTCTGCACGGATGCTTTTGATTGGCGTGATTTTCTCTGGTTCAGTAAACGGTAAGCAGAAAAACGCTTTTGGGGGAACGTCTTGGTCACTTTGGGGCTCTGCCACAGAATGCCACTGTCTGGGGGCTTATGCACAGGAGACGTTTGATTTTCCCAGTTCTGGAGGCTGGAATCTGAGATCAGGTGTGGGAGGATCCCGTGTCTGGTGAGGACCCTCTTTCTGGTTCATAGATGATCATCTTCTCACTGCGTCCCCACGTGACAGAAGGGACGAGGGGGCTCTCTGGGGTCTCTTTTGTAAGGACACTAATCCCATTCATGGGGGTCACCCTCATGACCTCATCACCTCCCAGAGTCCCCCTCTCCTAACACCATCACCCTGGGGGTCAGGCTTCAACATATGAATTTGGGGGACACACACATTCAGTCCAAAAAAGTGAAGAATGTTTAAAAATACTCACCTTCACCTCTTAGAAGACGCACCAAATTTTCTCAATATAATGATGACATTGGCTGCAAAATAAAATAGCCATTTAAAAGGAAAGAACTTATTTGGAAAAAAAAAAAAACACAATGTATTCCATGCCTGCGTCTTTTTAGAAAGATGTTAACATTTCGGAAACGTTCAGATAAAAATAGTGCCTGAGAATTGAGGACCCAAGATGGTGCGTTGATGGTAATTGAACATTATTCTTTTTTATTGGAAGGGGGTGTGAGCCAGCAGGATCGGCAGCCGGTCAATGGCTCTGGTGGTCCCACTGAAGATGCAGGACCAGGAGGACATGGGTGGGTCCGTGTCCGTGCGGCGATGCATCTTCCACTGTGACCTGGTACCTGCATCCGGGTAACCTGTGCCGGCTGGTTTTGGTGCCCTGGTGGGAGACGGGGTTCTCCATCATGGCCATTAGGTAGGTGGCAAATACGAGTGACAATTAAGGTGTCACCCTGAATAGCTGTGCCTGGTACCCAGATGCCCTCAGAGAGCTGCCTGTACAAACCCATCCAATGCTCCCCATGACACCAGAAGGGACAGACACATCCCAAGGGGGCTTCAGTAAAAGCCCCTCCAGGACCTATTGTGCTGGTTACGTTCATATCTTCCCAACACACAGGCGACGCTGTGGACTGCACGTGTGTGTCCCCCAAATTCATATGTGGAAGCCTGACCCCACGTGGGATGGAATTAGGAGGTGAGACCTTTGGGATGGGATTAGGGTTAGATGAGGGTGGAGCCCTCATGATGGGATTAGTGTCCTTATAAGAAGAGACACACTTCCCCCACATGAGGACACAGTGGGAAGGGCTGTGAAGAGGATCAAACAGAAGTGATCAGGCAGTCAGGTAGGGTGTGCTCAAGGGAGCACATTTGGGTTGAGACTGAAGGAGGCAAAGACGGCCAGATCTGTAGGGAGAGCATCCTGAGGAGAAGCAGATGCAAAGGACCTGGGGCAGGAAGGACCTGGAGGGGCTGGCTTGGTGTACAGGGACGGTGGAGGTGGAAGGGGTCAGAGGGCCAGGGTGGAGGGTGTGCACTCATTCTAACAGAGATTTAGGGACTGCTTTGGGGGCATGTTCCATTTTCGTCATTCCTCTTTTTTTCTAGCAGGAGCAAGCCTGGAATACATCCCACACATTCCCAAAACCGGGTCCTGAGAAAAAAGTTCTATGATCAGAATGGAGGATTTTTTAAAGGTAAAGACAGCTTAAATTTGGGGCACGCCCCTCACATTTCTGCACAGCTGAACACATAGGAAACGGTGCCCTAAATATTAATTTATATTCCTTCTGCAGGCCCGGGTCGGGGGAGCAAAAATGTGTCGATTCCCGGCATTTAGAAAGGAAGTGCATTTAATAAAATAGAGCTGTTCCGGGCTGGGTCTTCAATGAGCAGTGAGCGGCAATGTAGGGGCGTTGTTAATGACTCGGAGAGAGCCGGCCGTGTCGTCACAGTCCCATTTAATAAATGAAGGGAGCAAGTCACGCCTGCAGGAATAAAGGATCATTTTTTATGCTGTTTACACATGACGGGGGCCCAGGGGACCACTTATGGGGCTTATGAATGCACCAGGCACGTGTGTAAGCTGGGATGAGGGGAGCGTCTCCGAGCAGACGTAGATTAATTGATTTATGATGGAATATGTACTGGAGGCTCCACACAGGGCACCCTCTGCAACTAGGGGAGACGATCCGGCACATCAGGGGCCTGAATTGGATACCTTTCCTACAGCTCATTTTATCGTTTGCTTTTATAACAGGGGGTGCTGGGGACTGACCCTTTCTGTGACTGATAATTTGAGTCCTTGTATTTAAAAATGTGCTACAAAATTTCCATACAGATATTCAATTGTGCCTGTCTCTGGCACAAGTAGGTAATTTTATGGAATTAAAAAAAGGTGACACTTCTAAATAGACATGACCTGGGAAAACAATTCAGGTTGCTCAGTGATTTTTCTGTGTTAGAGTTTCCTGATGGTTGAAGTGGACGACAGGGGTACGTGGAATTCGCAGATCCTCGTCCCAGCCGGTGACCTCCAGCTGGTCTCCTGCCAAAGCTTGACACTGATGGGGATTGTGTCGTCACACAGATGGGTACATTGCTCGTTGGTGGTAGATATATGGCCCATCTCCACTGCTAGGAGCAGTCGGGTTTCCAGGAAATGCATAGTAGATAGATAATAGATAGATGATAGATAGATGGATAGATAGATTAGACAGATGATAGATAGATAGATAGTAGATACATAGATAGATAGATTAGACAGATAGATGATAGATAGATAGATAGTAGATAGATAGATGATAGATTAGACAAACAGAAGACACGTAGATAGATACATAGATACATAGATAGATAGTAGATAGATAGATAGATAGATAGATAGACAGATGATAGATAGTAGATAGACAGATTAGACAGATAGATGATAGATAGATAGATGATAGATAGGTAGACAGATGATAGATAGATAGACAGAAAGATATAGATAGGTTAGATAGATGATAGATAGATAGATACAGAGATAGAGAGATGTTAGATATGATGGATAGATAGATGATAGATTATTGATAGACAGAAGATAGGATAGATTATGGATAGATAGATAGGTAGGTAGATGTTACATATTATGGATAGATAGATAGGTAGGTAGAGAGATATGTAGATAGGTAGAGAGATAGATGTTAGATATGATTAATAAATAGATAGATTGATAGATAATAGATGATGACAGATGATAGATAGATATACATATAGATGTATAGACATATATAGATATCTCCTAGACATAGAGACAGGTTTATAAAGATTTTATATATATAAGTACTTATTTCCAAAAGACAGAGAGAGGGAGAGCACTATATTTTGGAGAATTGGCTCATGCAATTCTGGAGGCTGGCAAAATCTGCAGGATAGACAAGCAGACTGGACATTGAGGGACAAACTGCTTGTTAAAACTCAAGTCTAAAGGCAATCCGTTGGCAGAATTCCCTCTTCCTAGAAAGATCACAGTCTTTTGCTCTATTCAGGCCTTCAACTGATTAGATGAGGCCCACCCACATCCTGGAAGGCAGTCTGCTTTACTCAAAGTCCACCAATTTCAATGCTAATCTCGCCCAGAAACGCCCTCACAGAAACATCCAGAATAATGCCCGGACACGTACTTGGACACTGTGGCCCGGCCAAGTTGACACATAAAATGAACCACGACACAGGGGGATTCAAAAATTTACTATAGAAACTCTAAAGCGGACTCTCTTGTCTGAAACCCAAAAGCAGATCATTGGATGATAAAGAGCAGGAAGTTAGCTTGGACCAGGAGCTCCTCCCTCCTCCCTGAATGGACCAGGAGCTCCTCCCTCCTCCCTGAATGGACCTGGAGCTCCTCCCTCCTCCCTGGATGCACCGGGAGCTCCTCCCTCCTCCCTGGATGGACCGGGAACTCCTCCCTCCTCCCTGGATGGACCAGGAGCTCCTCCCTCCTCCCTGGATGGACCTGGGGCTCCTCCCTCCTCCCTGGATGGACCAGGAGCTCCTCCCTCCTCCCTGGATGGACCTGGGGCTCCTCCCTCCTCCCTGGATGGACCGGGAACTCCTCCCTCCTCCCTGGATGGACCTGGAGCTCCTCCCTCCTCCCTGGGTGGACCAGGAGCTCCTCCCTCCTCCGTGGATGGACCTGGGGCTCCTCCCTGCTCCCTGGATGGACCAGGAGCTCCTCCCTCCTCCCTGGATGGACCTGGGGCTCCTCCCTCCTCCCTGGATGGACCAGGAGCTCCTCCCTCCTCCCTGGATGGACCTGGGGCTCCTCCCTCCTCCCTGGATGGACCGGGAACTCCTCCCTCCTCCCTGGATGGACCTGGAGCTCCTCCCTCCTCCCTGGGTGGACCAGGAGCTCCTCCCTCCTCCGTGGATGGACCTGGGGCTCCTCCCTCCTCCCTGGATGGACCAGGAGCTCCTCCCTCCTCCCTGGATGGACCTGGGGCTCCTCCCTCCTCCCTGGATGGACCGGGAACTCCTCCCTCCTCCCTGGATGGACCTGGAGCTCCTCCCTCCTCCGTGGATGGACCAGGAGCTCCTCCCTCCTCCCTGGATGGACCAGGAGCTCCTCCCTCCTCCGTGGATGGACCTGGGGCTCCTCCCTGCTCCCTGGATGGACCTGGGGCTCCTCCCTCCTCCCTGGATGGACCTGGGGCTCCTCCCTCCTCCCTGGATGGACCTGGGGCTCCTCCCTCCTCCCTGGATGGACCTGGGGCTCCTCCCTCCTCCCTGGATGGACCTGGGGCTCCTCCCTCCTCCCTGGATGGACCTGGAGCTCCTCCCTCCTCCCTGGATGGACCTGGGGCTCCTCCCTCCTCCCTGGATGGACCTGGGGCTCCTCCCTCCTCCCTGGATGGACCAGGAGCTCCTCCCTCCTCCCTGGATGGACCTGGGGCTCCTCCCTCCTCCCTGGATGGACCTGGGGCTCCTCCCTCCTCCCTGGATGGACCTGGGGCTCCTCCCTCCTCCCTGGATGGACCAGGAGCTCCTCCCTCCTCCCTGGATGGACCTGGGGCTCCTCCCTCCTCCCTGGATGGACCGGGAACTCCTCCCTCCTCCCTGGATGGACCTGGAGCTCCTCCCTCCTCCCTGGATGGACCGGGAACTCCTCCCTCCTCCCTGGATGGACCTGGAGCTCCTCCCTCCTCCCTGGGTGGACCAGGAGCTCCTCCCTCCTCCGTGGATGGACCTGGGGCTCCTCCCTGCTCCCTGGATGGACCTGGGGCTCCTCCCTCCTCCCTGGATGGACCAGGAGCTCCTCCCTCCTCCCTGGATGGACCTGGGGCTCCTCCCTCCTCCCTGGATGGACCTGGGGCTCCTCCCTCCTCCCTGGATGGACCTGGGGCTCCTCCCTCCTCCCTGGATGGACCAGGAGCTCCTCCTTCCTCCCTGGATGGACCTGCGGCCCCACCCCTCCTCCTTGGATGGACCAAGGACCCCTCCCTCCTCCCTGGATGGACCGAGTGCTCCCTCCGGGCAGAGACTCAGTTCTATTTTGCTCTAAAGTGATCCTTGTCTTTCAGGCTTTCATTTCTCTGTAAATAGCCAGAAAACCTGCTGGAGAGTCCTCGCCTGCTTCTGCCTCTGAGAACCACGCGTCCTCAGCCAGGTCTCCCCCTGGTCCCCCCTGTCCATCCCCTGAGCCCCCGGCAGGGTCTGGCCCAGAGCTGGGTCCCCGCCCACGGAGAGACGTGGCAATCACGAGGCGCGGGAGCGGGTGGCCGCGTGACCTCCTGTTTGCGCAAGTGAGCACTTTGTGCCAGTGCTATGTGCTCTGTTTTCACGCTTCTCCGGCTGCGTCTCCGTCTTTACGAATGATGCCCCCGGGGAGAGGGCACAGGGCAGGTGTGTTGTTCTGTGTCTTTCCCCTCTGATGTGCCCAGGCTGCGTTATATAGGACAGAGGCGAATGAGCTAATGACAAAAATGTTTGCAAAAACAGTTGCATATTTTTTTTCCGAAACCCCAAGCATCTCTCAGTGCGGCTCGTCTCTGCAAGTTGTCCTGGCTTGGTCAGAGTTTGGAGCGATGGGGAAGTGCACCGGGGAGCCAGCCCTTTCTGGAGCATCATTGCTGGGAAGAGGGAAGGATGATCCACAATCACAATAATGTATCAGTTAGCTACAGCTGTGTAACAAGCGTCCCCCACAACTCAGTGGCTTAGCAACCAATTATTATCACTCAAGAGTCTTCAGGTCAACTGGGAAGTCCTTCGGGTCCACTGAGGAGGAACCTGAGGATGGCGTCTGGTCCACAACCAGCAAGGAACGGAATTCCTGAACCCAACAGCCCAAGAGGAACTGAATCCTTCTGGCAACTCTGCGAGCTTGGAGGTGGACCCAGCCCTTTCTGCATCCTTACAGTTGTGAACCCAACGTTGGTGTCCCTCCAAATTCATATGTTGAAATTTTAACCCCCAAGGTGATGAGAAGGTGGACCTTTGGGGGTGATTAGGTCGTGAGGATGGAGCCCCGTGGATGGCATTAGTGCCCTCATGCAAGACCCACGAGAAAGATTGCTTCCTCTCTCTCTCTCCACCGCGTGAGGACGTGACAAGATGGCGGCCATCTGCAAACCAGGAAGAGGCTGTCCCCAAGAACCGGACCCCAGTGGACCTCATCTCGGACTTCCAACCTCCAGAACGGTGAGAAATAAATGTCCGTCTCTTAAGCCGCCCAGTCTGTGGTATGTTTGTTACCGCGGCCCGAGTGGGCTGAGACACCTGAATGATTGCGATTGAGGAACGTGACATATTTGGTCATGAACTGACGGGACACCAAGCCCCGGATGGAGGAGATAAGAAAAATAGACAGAAAACTCCCTATTTTCCAGGAGGTGTTAAGCAATTAACTCAGTTAGCCAGACGGCTGTGAGCGTCTAGACACCAGAAGCTTCTCCTGCATTCAGAGTCCCATTTAAGCCCACACGTGTCTTCTGTGGACGTTGACACGGTCTACACTTGGTCTTACCAGATGTCTGTCTGGTCTTGAATGAGTGGCTCGAGGTCCAGAGGCAGAGTGTTGGGGACACTAGTCAAGCTGATGGTGATTAAATCCCATGTGGTTGGTGCCCTGCAAAAAAAAAAAAATGGTTATCTGATCTCCGTGACACTTTTCATTGGAATTCAACCCAGATGACGTTGAAAAGTCTTGTCGGCCACTCCAGATTCAATATGGCGGAGGGGATGTGGGGCGTGTCTTGTCTAGTGGTGGCTGTTCCACATCCTTTTTATTCCACAAACCCTTTTGAAGCAGTCGAGTTCTTTTGACCAACTGGACTGTGCTACTAAATGTTTTGGCTGCAATGTTGTTTTCTTTGGAACTATGCAGAATTTTAGCTTTTCTTCCCCCAGTAGGGGAGCAGGGAATTGCTTGGACAATTGCTTTTGGTGGTCTGGCTTATTTTTTCTGCACGGATGTTTTTTACATTCCAGGGGCGTTGTTTCTGGGAAGGGATTGGCGTAAGGGAACAACGTGATCTCTTGAACATGGGCTTCTGAGCAAATGCCGCTTGGGTGCCAAGCCAGCATCTCGGTGAAGATTCCGATTCCGCCTTGTTAGCTTCAAGTCCTCTCATAGACAGAATTCCAAAGTCGTCGAGAAATGAGGCCGTTTTGGGCCTCAGGGAGAAAAAATATGCAACGCGGACGAGGTCAGAAGAATGAAATTCTGACCTCTCCTTCCTGCAGGATGATCGCGACCCGTGCAATTAGCTGGACGGCCGAGAGGATTTCAGCGCCTGAAGTAATAGTCTCCCCTCGTTTTTTCTTTTTTTTTTTTTTCTTTGCAGCTATTAAGGAGTCAGACCTCTTAACCACTTTAGCAGAGCAAATGTGAATGGAAAATGCATTCTTTTTTTTTTTCTTGCTGGTGACCTCTGGGGACATCAATTCTAAAGGGACATAAGAGAGATGGGGAGCAGCTTATGGCTCACTTGGGGGAATGTCGGTTTTTTATTGGTATTGATTTTTTTGTCTAGAGAAAGCGGGAGTTTGGGGGGATCAGAGGGCTTCTCCCGGAAATGCCGGGTTCGCGGCGGGAGCCGTGGTCCCCGGGGGAGCTGTCCCCGTGAGGGCTGGCGCGGTTCGCGGTTTCCCGGGTTTCTGCATCCTCTTGTGTGGCTGCTAGGACAGGGCATCAGTTATTCCAACCAGAGCAGGCAGCTGACACAGCAGCCTCGGAGTCAGAAGTCCTTGACTCGAGGTGGACGACCAGCACCTCGGGGTGGACAGGACCCAACCTGAGGTCGCCGCGGCGTGTGTCTGTGGGACGGGCGTCTAGTGTGGGACATCGATATATTTACACCCGTGGTATAAATCTGATCGTCTCGTGTCCAGGCAGCGATGTGCACAGACGGAGCTGTCTTCACGGGGAAAAATGACCGAAGACCCCCGAATCCTGTGCATACGGGGTTTCACCCTTGTCCGTCTCAGACGCTGATTCTAGAAGGCGCAATTAGCCCCACGTAAGTTGCGTATCTGTAGCTTTTTCCCCGTTATAACAAATGGACATGAAATTCACGTAATGGAAAATTACCTGTTTTAAACTAACAATTCTGAGGTTAGTATATGCACGATGTGGTGTAACCTACACCTCTGTCTGGTTTTAAAATGTTCCCATCAGCCTCAAAGAAGAGCCTGTATGCATTAAGCTGTCACTCCCCATCCCCCTCCCTGAGACCCTCGCCAATCCACTTTCTGTGTCTGTGGATTTACCTATTCAGGGCATTTTATATAAATAGAATCCCACATTATGTGGCCTTCTGTGTCTGGTTCTCTCACTGAGATCATGTGTTCAACGTCCATCCATGTTGGAGCTGTATCAGTGCTTCACTCCTGTTCATGGCTGAGTAATATTCCACTGTCTGGATGGACCACAGTAGGATTGCTGGATTGCGTGGTAATTCTGCCATATTGGGGAGCGACAGAGTGTCCTGAGAGTGGCAGCCTCTCCATTGAGCCCTGAGCTGCATGTGTGGCCTTGGGGCTCGGGGCTCAGACAGTAGGACCATGCAGGCTGTCTCCCTTCCTCCTTCTGGGACTGCTCAAATCCACTTATCACCTCAGTTCGGACGTTACAAAGACTCCTGGGTCCCCGCCTCAGGCCCTGCCCCCCTCCCCCACTCTAATAATTGTTTCTCCCCCTGCAGGGATTGGGGAGGCAAAGAAACTTCCTTTGAGGAACGGTGCTCACCCCCTTTGATGGAGGCATTGATTTCTGTCATGCTGAGCCGTTTGTAGTGGCGGAAATACTTTTCCTCTACCCTCTTAGGTTCTGTGACTGGGGCCTGCAAATCAAATGAATAAAAGACAGATTAACAGGAGAAAAGCTTCACACAGGGGCCTCACAGGAAAGGGAGTGAAGTTCCCAAGATGCAGTTCAATTGGGGGCTTATATACCATTCTAAGAAAGGACAATGAATTTGTGGAGAAGTAACTAGACAAAGGCAATGGGGTTGGGCATCCAGGGGCAGCTGACTGTGGGGAGTCAACTGTATGTGGAAACCAATGGAAGGTGAGTGTTGTTTAGCGAGGTTTGTCATGAAGACTCAAATCGGTGCCTTTCCATGATAAGAGTCTGAGGGGGACACCTTTACAGGTGGAAATTTGTGCCCTGCTTTTAGGCAGAAGGGGGGACGGTGCAGAGCTTTCCCGCATCTGCTGTTTCTCAGTTGCTTCCTCTTGAAATAATCCTCACGCCCAGGTGGCACATTTTGCGGTGTCGTGCTCTGCTCCCATCCCTTCTTGCTGGGAGGGGCAGTGGAGTGACCAGCTGCCTGCTGCACGCATAGGACAATGACGGACCCTCATTTGGGGAGGGGACAGAGCCGTTTGCCTCCGCCGAGCCTCGGTCCGCCTTAGGGGCAGAGATGCGCTGACCTCATCCGTGGAGGCAGCGGCTCGAGGGGGATTGGGAGGGGACATTGGGGGAGGGACCCCCACAGGGACACCGAGCCGCTGAGTCCCCAAGCTTCCTACGACCAGAACATTTCTGACGGCGTGGCTCTGAGGACAATGAGGGCCCTGGCAGGGAGGGCACGGCCCCAGGTAGGAGGGAGCCAGCGTGGTTCACGTTCTGAGCCTGGCCAGCGGCCCAGATGCCGATGGACACAGCCAGGGTGATGCTGGTCCCCGATCTGTCCCTGTGGCTGAGCTGGACACTGAGAATTTCCCAGCGGACACTTATTCTGTCACCTGCCCCACAGCAGGGATGGGGTGGTGTGGGGTCTGGACCTCAGGATTCCTTGCTCCCCACAGGACTGACCACAGGTGCCCAGGACCTGCTCATATCCAGGCCCAGAGGACTGAACATCGTGTGTTCAAGGTCCATCCACTTTGTAGTGTGTGTCAGAGCTTCACTCCTGTTCATGGCTGAGTAATATTCCACTGTCTGAATGGACCATTCTTGGCATATCCATTCACCATGGACATTTGGGTCGATATTATGTTTTCTCACCATGATCCTAATACCCAAAACATCTCCGGCTGCCTCTGTCTGGCCAGCCTTGAGCAAGAAACCTCAGGTGCCTCTCCAGAAAATTCCTACCAACGTAAATGCTTACGCCCAACCCATCGTAAGGGGCCGTTTGGCCCTCAGAACCAAGCACCATAAAACATCTCCGATGCACGTTCACAATATTGCTGCCTCCCTTTCTCCTGAGGTCCCCGACGGTCCCCATGACTTGAACGCTCACGCTCTCTGTGCCGGATTCGAGCAGACACTTCTGACATCTGGCGGGCCCGGGGCAACCGATTGGGGCAGTGCTCAGGCTTGCTGGAGAATGGGTAGGGTCCCTCGCCCCCGACCCCGTAAGGTCCATGCAGAGTGAACAGAAAGGAGAGTGTCACTGGAGGGACCGTGGCCTGACTCCAAATGGCGGGGCTTCTCGGCCGGGAAGTCCACCTGGGTTACTCAGCAAAACGGAACCCTCGTCCCCTGGCCCCCTAATTAATAGGATGAAGGGGCTCGCTCTGCGTCTGCCGGGTGGCCGGGCTCGGGGTCCCCTCCCGCACCTTAACACCCCCTCGCCGGGAGGTGGGACACTCGTCCGAGTATCGGCCCCGGTCCTGACGAGGTGGCGAACGAAACAGAGCAGAAAGGTGACAAATCACAGCTGAAACGCACCCCCATCGCCTCCGTTTTCAAATCACCCCCTTTCTGGGGAATCTCGGGCCCGTGACTTGAAAAGGAAGACGGCGGCCGCACGGCCTTTGAAGGCCGGGTTATGCTAATCGCGGGGCTCATGTAAAATGCATAAGGTGTGTCTTGGCGAGGGACGCCGTGGCTGGTAATTACTCCGTGGACCTCATTCCGAGCGGATGCATAAAGCCCCCGCACGTCGCGGCCTAATTACTGGGAGACAGTTGAGCCCAAAATTACTTTCATCTGCGGGAACACGTGCGGGCAGACGGACAAGGGCTGGACCCTCCCCACAGCCGGCCGGCTCACTGCAGAAGGCCGGTGTCTTGTCGGCCTGATTGCAAAGTGCATTTCCCGGCGATTAAACCTATTACAGACAGACCAGGGCCGGCCGGGCTGGAAGTGGAAACATTTACGCAGGATGCATGAGAGACAGGTGCTGGCCGGCCGGAGCGCCTGGGTCACGGCTGTGCTGGACACGTAGACGCCTGGCCCCGAGATCCTGGGGTGATCCTGGGGCGGGGGGGGCCCTCCTGGAGACCCGGCCGCCTGCCAGGGGTGACTTGTTCCATCGGCTGGTTTGCTTATCCTGCAAATATCTTGATGATGGTTTTGCATCTGTCTGTTGCTTCCCTTTCAAGTGGTCCGACAGGGTCCGCAGAGGAAGCACGGTTACCGGCAGATCGGCCCCCGTGGGTTCACGGGGGGAACACTCGTCCCAGAGGCGAGGGCGGGACGTGGCACCCGACCACGGAGACGGATGCCCGGGCGTCTGTGCGTTCCCGGAGGTGATGCTCGGATGCTGCGTTTCCTGCATCCTCGAAGATGGCGGGTGGTCCATGCCGGCCCGGAGGGAAACGGGTGATGGGAGTGGGGTCGGACACGTCTCTGGTCAGCAACGTGGTTGCAAACTTGCTCCCCGGTCTGGATCTCCTGGGACCAGGGCATCTGTGGGCGCCGGCTCCAGGAGGGGACCAGCAGGACTTTGAGATTCCTCCTCTTCGTTCAGAGGTGGACGCAAAGAGGGTTGAACTGGCCGGAGTCCTCAGAGCCTGGTGTTTGCTTCCGGCCGTCGTGGTCTCCAGAGGGGTCTGCCCGTCCAAATGTGCAGTGTTCTGGCTAAGCCCCTGCATCCCTGTGGAGCATCCTGGCTGGTCTTCCGTCCTGGTCCTTCTTCTGTCTTCTAGGACCTGTCTGATAAATCCCGTTGGTGGCTAAAACTGAAGACCACACTGCGGGCGTCCACACCACAGGGCATCAGGGACGTGTGACACCCACCTGGGGACTTCTCTGCTGTCTCTACTCTCCCGTCCCCTCTTGTCCACGCTTTCCATCCTCGGCTGCCCTGGGGCATCTCGAACTCACCCCACCTCCAGCCTCTGCTGCACTGTGCCCACCCCCGTGAATGCTGTTTCCACCAACACTTCTGTCCTCAGCTCCTTGGTCCCCAAGGGAGCGGAGAGCCCACTCCCAGCCTAGGCCACACCCACGGGGCCCCCGCACCACGCTCGCTCACAGATCCTGTGTCTCAAGGTCTCCATCTGTGGATGTTCTCCTCCAAGACGCCGTCCGTGGTGCCCAACGTGCATTCTCAGTGTCCCCGGCTTAGGAGATGCTCGGTACACGACCCGGCTGATTGTGGCTCTCCACTCCTTTCTCAGGTGCCGGCGAGCTCCTAATTACCCCCCAGAATGCATGAGGGCCCCTCCTCAGGGCCTCCGCCATATGAGGGTGAGCCCACCATCACGGGAGCCGCCTCTGACACATGTGGTCCGGGGTCCACGTCGGCTGGTCTCCCCGAAGTTGGAATTTATGTCCCCGGCTCCTGCCCCGGGATGTTCTCCGAGGGACGGCTGTGGAGAGACAGAAGGGGGAGGAGACGCAGAGGGACGTCACCCAGGCTGGCTGGAGGAAGCCCCCCGGCCACAGGGGAACCAGGCAGCGGCCGAGACCGGCGGCGTCTGGGAGTCAAGGCTCAACCTGGCGTCCTGGGCATCTTTGTGTGGCCGTGGGAGCCGGACTCCACCCGAGCTTGCTCCCCAGGGCTGCCCCGTCCACCGTCTCCTCTCTCCCCTCTGGCCGGAAATTAATGGAACATTTGCCTCCTTGAAACAAGCAGTTGTGGTTCTGGGGACGTGGGGGCGGGAGGGCCCTCCCACCTCTGTCTGCACATGACGCGTTCTGCATCACGACCGGGGCGCCATTGGTCGTAATAATTTAATCCTCGTAACAGACTCGAGAAGCCCTTTACCCAGGGGTGAGTGTTCAGTCGGTGGATTTTGCAAAATAAAGAGTCTGTCGGATGCTCGCCGATGAAGAAAAAGGAAGCGGACCCTGTGGGTTTAATTCAGGGCTTTTTCTCTCCCGTTAGTAGCAGAGACGCATCCTAAAGCTGTTTCCTCGTTAGTCCTCGCCGAGACGTGTCCCCGAGCTGGGAGCCCAGCCGGGTAAGTTGATGGAGGTGAACATGGTTAAAGATCCCGGACACGGGTGCAGAAGCCGCAGAACCGTCGGGCAGAAGACGCTCAAGATACACGAAGGGGACCCCAGAGGACTCTCGATGGTGGGGTGCCTGCAGGGTGCCGTGTGCAAAATGAAATGTCCTGGACCCAGTTCCCATCGGTATTCACAAGACATCAGATCGAGAGACCCTGTTCTCGAGGAAGAGCCACGGGAGCGGGAAGATGGAGGGTGCACCCACAAGAAGTGTGTGGTGGCCATCCTCGACCATCCTGAGATGAATCCTATGTGTCAACCAGACTGGTCATGGGTGCCGGGACAGAGCAGAATCCTGGGCTTGTCAGTGAGGGCATTTCTGGGGAGATAAGTGTTTGAATTGGTGGACTGAGGAATGCAAATTGCCCTCCCCAGTGTGAGTGGGTCTCATCTAATCAGTTGAGTGCCAGAATAAAGCAGAATGTCTTCCTCAGCGTGGGTGGGCCTCGTCTAATCACTTGAGGGCCTGACTAAAGCAGAATGCCCTCCTCAGCTTGGGTGGGCCTCGTCTAATCAGTTGAGGGCCTGAGTAAAGCACATTGCCCTCCTCAGCATGGATGGGCCCCATCTAATCAGTTAAAGACCTCAGCAAATCAGATTGCCTTCCCCAGTGTTGGTGGGCCTCATCTAATCAGTTGAAGGCCCAAATACACCAAAAAGAGGGAGGAAGGAGGAATTTGCCTCTTTTTTCCGGCCTGCCTGCTTGAGCTGGGACATCCTGTCTCATCTTCTCCTGCCTTCAGACTGGAACTTACACTGACGGCTCTACTGGGTCTTCAGCTCGCGGATGGCAGATGGTGGAGTTCTGAGATTCTATAGCCCCATGAGCCAATTCCTCGTAATAAATCCAGGTTTCTCTCTGTCTCTGTCTCAAGAGCTTGACATCCGTGTGTGGGCAGTGGCTACACCACTGGGCGGCAGAGGTCTGAGAGAACTGCATCCCCTCCCGCATAAAGTGTCATTAAAATAAAAAGGGACGATTTAAGTAACGTCCCTCTCCTCCCTCCCGACGGGGTATCCACTTTCTTAGGCAACGCAGGGAGAGCGAACGGTTGTGTTTGGGAAATGGAGACAGGTCTCCTTTTTCCAGAAGAATGGCAAACAAGATTCCTTTAGCCATCAGGTGCCCCCTGTGCGTTTTAAATACTGAAAAAAGAAGAGTCTAGTATTGCTTGTCCCTTCCTAAAAGTAATATACGCTTTCTAAGAAAAAACCAGCAAATGAAAGGCAGGGAGAAATGATTCTTTGCATTCTAGCCGTCTCGTATTTCTAGTTTTTTTTTTTTTCTGTGCATGAATTTAGAAGGTTTTATCGATGTATAAAAATGTGATTTGCGTACCGTTTTCAGAAACACGCATCTTGGCACAGCGAGGCGACACGGGAGGAACGGACAGCCCCGGGGCCATCTGTCCACTCCCCTGGCTGTGTCCCCTCCTCCTCGGGAGTGAGAAGGAGCCAGGATTGGGGCCGAGTGCAGCAGGTGGGGGGCGCAGGCCCCGAGGGGTGAGGGTTTGGGGTCCAACGCTGCCAGCCAGGTGTGTGGGTTCCGGAGAAACAGGGCAGGAGACGCAGACGGCACACAGGGCACCTCTGGCGTGGGGCGAGGAGGGGGTTCTCTTTTACGCGCGATGCTGATGCAGGAGTGAAGGCAGGGGGTAGGGTGGGGGTGGCGGCATCTCTCACGGCGGCCGTGTGGAGGACAGCTCGGAGGAGGCGAGAGACCAGGTACCTCAGCCCTCCTGGGACGATGGATGGGGGCGGGGACAGGGCGGAGGAGACACGGGGCTGGACCATGTAGCCACGCCTCCCTCCCCTTTGGCCGTGCCCCGAAGGTCTCCCGGGGCCTGAACTGTCCCCCCTCTAAGCGGAGGCTCTTTGTTCCAGGGTCTATGTGGTCCATCCTCAGAGACGGGGATGCGCGCTGTACTGGGTGTTTCCAATCAGGCAGCCCTTTTGGCTGCAAGAAGAGAAAAGATGTTCTGGTTTTCTGCGACAAGAAGGGCATATCCCAGAGCATCGCTGGGGAGCTCACCCGCCCCCAGTCCCGCGGGTTTGTGTTGTCCTCTCTCTGAGATAACTGCCCAAGGGAACAATTGCTGGGACATCACAAAGCTGCAAATCCAGTTTTCTAAGAAACTTTTGAATGCTTTTCAAGGGTGGCCGTGCCCACCCTGCTGCCCACCAGCAGCAGAAGAGTGATTCATTTTTCTAAATCTGGAAAGAATCATTTTGGAAAATGGTGCATCTCTGTTTCATTTGACGTCAGAAGGACCTGGAGATGAGGTTACGGGCACACCGGGAATTACGTTATTTTATTTATTTTTTCAGGTTTATCGAGGTATAATTGACGTATTAAAGTGTAAGCCATGTGACGTGTACGTCGTGGTGATTAGGTATATGGACAGCGAGGGCTTCATATTTTCGTGATCTGCGTGTTGCCAGCATCCAAAGAGAAAGGCTCAGTTTTTGCTGTGGTTCGTGAAGCATCCGTCTTTAAAACTGGCCCCATAACAACAAAGATGTCTTATCTCGAGAACAGGACAGAGAGCCTTTGGGGTCTTGGGGACGTTGGCGTGAGGCTGTGTGCAAAGAGACGGGCTGTAGATCCATTTTTGGGTTCCGTCGACGACCTCTTGTGGGGTGAGCTATGGGACGTCGGTCGGGGGTGAGTCACTCAAGGCCGTGGGAGAGGTTTCCTCCACCCGGTGATGGGGTTCCGGGGAAATGCTCAACTTCTCCACCTGGACTCCTTAGGACCAGCGAGTGGCTCCTGTTCCTGCGACTACTGGGGACAGAGCGGAGAGACGCTGAGCAGCCCCTCCTGAAATCAGGACCGTCTCAGACCCACTGTGATGCTGATGCTGAAAAGCTTTTATGTGGTTTGCTAAAGAGGAGATAATGGGGGTCGCGGGGTGTGGGAGGCAGAATAATGCCCCCAAAGACGTCCACGTCCTAATCCCCATGTGGTGGACAGAATGATGTCCCCAAAGACGTCCATGTCCTGATCCCCATGTGGTGGACAGAATAATGTCCCCAAAGACATCCACGTCCTGATCCCCATGTGGTAGACAGAATAATGTCCCCAAAGACGTTCACGTCCTAATCCCCATGTGATGGACAGAATAATGTCCCCAAAGACGTCCATGTCCTAATCCCTGTGTGGTGGACAGAATAATGTCCCCAAAGACATTCACGTCCTAATCCCCATGTGGTAGAATAATGTCCCCAAAGATGTCCATATCCTAATCCCATGCGGTAGACAGATAATGTCCCCAAAGATGTCCACGTCCTGATCCCCATGCTGTTGATGAGAAAGGTTAAATTTTGAGTCACTCAGGGCCAGTCTAGCCTAATGTGACTGTTGCCTCCTGTTCTGGGCTGAATTGTGTCCCCTCCAAATCCACATGTTGGAGCCCTGACCCCCCAGGACCTCAGGATGGGGCTGTATGTGGAGATGGGTCTCTATAGAGGTGACGAAGGTAGAATGAGGTCACTAGGGTGGGTCCTGATCCCATAGGACTGGGGTCCTTATGAGAAGAGGAGATGAGCACACAGACACACAGAGGGACGACCACGTGAGGACACAGGGCGGCGTCTGTTCTCAAGGGTCTGGTCTTTGGAGAAAATGTCTATTTGAGAGCAGCGCCGTCAGAAGAGCCCTCTCATTGGCATCCTGAAATGGAAACATTACTTTTTTTTTAATTGATTTTATTTTTTTACAGCAGTTTTAGGTTCACAGCAAAATCTGGTGGAAAGCACAAAGATGAAAAGGCAAACATTTTGACAATAATCTCCACTGTGTCCTTAGTCACAGGAGCTAAGCGGCCAACAGGTTTCTTGTGACATTTTCTAGCATCCAAAATTGTTAGCATCTAAAGTTAACCGGGCTCAATTAGGGTCCCCCGTGTGGGTCCCCCGGAATGCATCGTTATTTATCGTCACCGGATTTCGTCGTGGAATAGGGTCGGTGGCAGTATTTTTAGCACAGAACGCAGAGACGGAACATCATGGGATTGCGTATGTTATAACGGTGATATAGAACTCCCAGATCTGAGCTGCTTTCAAAAAAATGGGGTCTTTCTGAACCAGAAAAGGAAAAGAAACTGCTGGATTTGTTTAGGGGGAAATGAGCAGATGTTCTTTCAGACTGATGAGCATCTGCTGAAGTCCTACCCTGGGAAGGCACTGATTTGGTGCCGAGGGCTACGGGAATGCAGGGTTGAAGCAGCTGTGAGGGGTTCAGAGGTAGAGTTGTGGGGTGGTACATAGGTGGGCGCAGCCCGTGGCAGACGGGATGTGTGCTGTGGGTGCTGCTAATATGGTCTCTAAATCACAGTTCAGCCAACCACAGCCTCCGGGCCAATCCGGCCCCCTGCCTGTGATTTTCAATAAAGTTTTATTGGCGCACAGACACACCCGCTTGTTGACACACTGCCCGTGGCTGCTTTCCCGCCACGTGGGAGGGTCCAGTAGTTGCAACACAAAGCTGAAAATATCGCCTGTCTGTCCCTTGGCTCAAAAAGTTTGCCCGTTTCTGGTCTGAATGGACTTTCATGAATGCTGCCTAATGACCAAGCAACTCGCCGTTTGCTTCCCTGTTAAAAGGGCAGCGTTACCCTGAGGGGCAGTGACAAGGTCCCCCAGCCGAAGGGGACAGAGTCTCTCTGTTGCTTGGAAACCTGGGCTGACCCACCTGGCAGCCCCCCAGGCCCCTTTGGAGGACAAAGGCTGTGGGAGGGAGGGCGGGAATTCTTGGAGGCCCTTTTGTGATGCTGTCGGGCTGGGAGCTGTGGGGTGGGGCGGAGGATGCTCCAGAGCTGAGGAGCGGCGGGCTTCAGCGCAGGCAGGGGACAAATCTCGGGGGGCCTCATGAGGCCGCAGCCAGGCTGCCCACCTGTCCCGAACTGCCCTTCCCGTCGGCCCCCAGACGTGAAGCCAGAACCTCAGGAGCCAGTCCACAGGTGGTCCTGCAAAGTTTCGTTTGGGGCTTCTCTGAAGTTACTCTTATTTGCTGCTGTTTTGAGCAGCAATCACTCACTATTTGGGCTACTTTTTTTCCCCCAACTCTTTAAAAATCATGGTAAAATCCGTGTATCGTAAATTTTGCCGTTTTTACCATTTTTAAGTGTACAGTTCAGGAGCATAAGCTCGTTCATGTTGTGCAAGCATCGTTACCACTCTCTGTTTCTAAAACTTTTGCAGGAACCCAAACAGACGCCCTATATCCACTCAGCAATCACCCCCCATCCCCTTCCCTCCAGCCCCTGACAACCTCAAATCTACTTCCTGTCTCTGGATTTGCCCGTTCTGGACATTTCACATACGTGGAATCACACAGTGTGTGTCCTTGGGTGTCTGCCTTCTCTCACTGAGCATCATGTTTTCGAGGTTCATCCGCATTTAGCTGTGTCAGTGCCTCACCCTTTTTCCTGGCTGTATAATATTCCACTGGGTGGATGGACCCCATTCTGTCTATCCCCTCATCCATCAATGGACGTTTAGGCAATTTCCACCTTTTGATTACTGTGACTAAGGCTACTACGAGCACAGGTGTCCAGATTTCTGTTTGAGTCCCTATTTTTAATTATTTTGCATTTATACTCAGGAGTGGAATTGCTGTGTCCTGTGGCTGTTCCGTGTTTAGCTTTTTGAGGACCTGCCAGATCGCTGTCCTCACCACGTTGCATTCCCATAAAGGTTCCAATTTCTCCACGTCTTCACCAACACTCGTTATTTTCCATTTATTTAAAATTATATCCGCCCTGGCGGCTGTGAACGATTTCTCACTGTAGTTTTGACTTGCAATTCCTTAGTGACTAATGATGTTGAGCACATCTTTGTGGGCTTGGAGGCCATTTCTGTGTCTTTTTTGGAGAAACGTCTATTCAGATCCGTTGCCCATTTTTAAATCCGGTGGTTTGTCTTTTTGTTGTTGAATGGTAGGAGTTGTTTACGTATTCTGGACGCTAAACCTTTTCAGATATGTGACTTGCAAATATTTTGTACCATTTCATGGGTTTGTTTTCCACTTTTTTTTCATTATTGTCATTCTCTGTATAGGGTCCTTTGATGCACAGATGTTTTAAAATTTAAGCAAGTCCAATTGATCTATATTTTCTTTTCTTGTCTGGGATTTTGGTGTCGTATACCAACGGGCTACTTAAACTTCAACTATTACGCCTGCAAGGGCTCTGGGAACAGAATTCTTGAGGGACCCAGGACAGGTGCAGGGGTGGGGGGACACACGTCCTGGGGACAGGATGGGACGGGACAGGACAGGGCAGGGTCCCTGGTGACCCCCTTAGAATAAGCATAAGGAGTCCCCTGCCCAGCGACCCCTGTAAACCACCAGAATCCATCCATCAATTCTTGAAAATCTGTGGCGTAAATGCAGAGTAGAGTTTTTTCCTTCATTTTTCAGAAAATTTCATAAAACTTAAACCCTACGCAAAAACATCTAAATATTTGCTCCAAAGGGATGCGTACGAAGGAAGAGACCATCCCCAGCGCATCCTCCCTGGGCTGTCACCCCTGGGGCAGGTCATCGTCCGTTGATGCTGGACACGGTGCTGGTCCACTGTGGCTTCATGTGTCTGCGGGTTTGGGATCCGCGGCGTCTCTGGTCCTGGTTTCCGGGCGGTGGCCCCCGGGCACAGGGCAGCTCAGAGCCCGAGAATTGACTAAAGCACCCGTATTTAGGTAAACCGTGGACTCGGGGCAATAAGTTACATCTCGACGTGGAAGGCGGTTTAGAAAGAAGACGCCCATTGGGCTGGACACACGGGTCTTCTCATTTGGGGCACAGTGGGGTGGTCACTCACAGTGGACATTGCAACGGAAAGGTGATTTTCCAGGGTCGTCTTTCCAGATCCCGGAGCCCGTGTGGAACGCAAGTCGGAGACGTCGCTGGTTATTAATAAACAGCAGACACTCTTTCTGCTTGACCGTTGACACGTTGGAGTCTCCGGAGAGCTGCGGCTGGCTCGTCTCCACCTTTTCGTTGTTATTATTCATTATTATTCGCAGACCGTCAAGGGGTTCCCGGACTTTCTCGGGCCCCTGAAGGGCCGAGGCCCCGTTTCACGGCTGCCGTTGCAGCCCATCAATTTTTCATGTCCATCCCTCTCGTCGTGGAAAACCATAGGCGATGCACAAACGGTGTCCGCAAACACAAATGCTGAAGTCGAGAGTGCCAACTTTTTTCCTTCTTGATTTTCTGAGTTTTCCCCGTCCGGAATGCAAAATACGCTATTCTTTCTGTTTTTTGAAAAATCTCAGAATTTCGTGGAAAACGAGGGAAAGGTGATGCTGGGTTATGTTGGAAGTGCGTTAAGGAATGGCATCTCTGTGCTCCTGGCTTCGAGCACGGACGGCGGGTATGGCGTTCTCTGCAGTGTTACGAATCCAAGCAAACATCGTTTTTTCTTTTCTCCTATTCCTTTTAAAATCAAATCACAACGTGTCGCTCCGTGGAACGTTTTGTGCAGCTCATAAAAACGAGAGCCTCGCAGCGTCGATGATTAAGCCACCGTGTCCTCTGATACGGTTTACGGCTTCCCTTTCATGTCAGCCCCGCCTGTATTTTTTTTTAAAAAACGACCCATTATTTATTAATAGCCCTCTACGTCTTAAAAGTTTCTTTTTCTCGTGCAGAGAGAGAAAAAAATCATTTGCCTTTTAATGGGGTGTCAGGTTTGTTTTCCAAACCTTCTGAAAGGTTATCGTTGTTACACAGGGACGAGCGGTTTCTCGGAATCAATGAAAAGCCTGTTTCCAGGGTAATTCACGGCCGGCCCCTGGAAAACTTAATTTCGCCGTTTTGCAACGTGGAAGGTGGGGCCCCGCCCCGAGGTTAACGGTTTTCACATGGAGGCAGAGGCCGTGGGCTCCTCTCACGTCCTAAATAACCCACCGGCGTCCCGGGCATCTTAGCAGGAGCGTGGGGGTCAGAGGTCACGGAGATGTCCAGTCCAATTAGATGTGTCATAAACCCTCCTGGGCAATTAGCAATCCGCCGGCTGGGCGCCCCGGCCGAACGCTGAGAGTGACGGGGACCCGCCAGTTGGACGATGCTGACCGAGTTTTGTCTGAGGGTGGCAGGGAAGATGGACATGGTTGGGGACCAACCAGCTGGCCCGAGGGGACCATTTCTAAAGTCCCACTTCATCCTGTCCACTGAGGGACGGGCTGTTTTTTCCACAGAGGGGCAGTGACGGCAGCTGCGAGTTGGGCAACAGAAGGAAGGAGCTGTTGACTCAGAGCCTGACTGGGGTTCCTGTTGCTCCCGGGGGACCTGGCCGTCCCACCAGCGGTGGGGCCTGGACCGTAAGATCGGGAGGGCAGGGCTGTGCTGGCTGCGGCTGGACGGACGGGAGCCCGGGCCTGCCCGGTGACTGGGTTACTCCATGTCTGTGTTTGGGCAGGGAGGGCGTGGGGCCGTTATGACGGGTCAGTCCCCGCGAGGTCCAGGCTCCCTGGGGACGGGGAGGGGGAGCGTCCCCTTCTCCTGTCACAGGACTCAGGAGGACGGAAGGGAAACACAGAGGCCGGTCCAGAGCCTCGGGCCCAAGGGGTCTGACTGTGCCTGGGACGCCAGTGTGGCACTGGTATCCTGTTCCAGAGTGGATGTGCCCCTTTGTCCCTCCACTCCAGAGGGGGCCACCACCCCTAATCTCTACCCTGTGACCCCTAGAAATGACCTTCATCCCTGACCCACACCCTGTGACCCCAAGACATGACCTCCAATGCAGTGCCCACCCTACAAACCCAGAAATGACCTCCAACTGAACCCCCACCTTATGACCCCAGAAATGACCTCCAACCCAGTGCCCACCATATGACCCCAAAAATGACCTCCAACCCAGTGCCCACCATATGACCCCAGAAATAACCTCCAACTCAACCCCCACCCTATGACGCCAGAAATGACCTCCTACTGAACCTCCACCCTATGACCCCAGAAATGACCTCCAACTCAACCCCCACCCTATGACCCCAGAAATGACCTCCAACCCAGTGCCCACCATATGACCCCAGAAATGACCTCCAACTCAACCCCCACCCTGTGACCCCAGAAATGACCTCCAACTCAACCCCCACCCTATGACCCCAGAAATGACCTCCAACTCAACCCCCACCGTATGACCCTAGAAATGACCTCCAACTCAACCCCCACTCTATGACCCCAGAAATGACCTCCATCCCCGATGCCTCCTATGTGATCCGCAGAAGTGACCTCCAACCATATCTGTACCCTCTGACCCCCATAAATTACCTGTGACCCTGAACCCCACCCTGTGGCTCCAGATGTGACCTCCCACCCCAATCCTCACTCTGACCCCTGAGACACGTTTTCTGTCCCCAATCCCAATTCTGACCCTCAAATGTGACCTCACACCTGAATCTGCACTGTGTGACCCCCATAAATGACCTCTGTCCTGATACTCAGGTCTAACCCTCATAAATGACCTCTGACCCTGATCCCCACCCTGTGACCCCAGATCTGACTTCTGTCTCTGTCCTGTGACCTCTGGCCATGATTTCTGACCTTGCTCCCCACTCTGTGACTTCCAGACACGACCTCTAACACCAATCCTTGTCCCACGACCTTCCGACGTGGCCTCTGTGGGCACGCCCCACCTGGGGACCCCACATGGACCTCTGTCCCCGAGGCTCCCTGTGTGACCTCAGGCACAAGCTCTGTGCCCCTCCCTCCCTGTGACCTCTCCTCCGCCCTCTGCCCCACGCACGGTCTGCGCCCAGCCCTCCATCCCCAGACGTGGTGGGAAGCACCCGATATTTGTAAATCTTTAAACGGTTACGTGAACCCCAACAGCCAGGGGCTGCAGTTTTCAGACTCGCGCAAGCAAAGATGGTCCAGGAGCCAGGAGTCTCCTCACTGTGGCCCCGAGAGCCTGGAGAAGTCGAGCCAGGGTCCCGGGGCACGTCCTCTGCACCTTTTGTGCGACCCTACGGGACGATGACCTCAATACACGTGAGCACTCCTTCCCTCTGAGACCCAACCAGGGACAGCTGGCCACATCAGCGGAGGGGTAGACGGACCCCAGGACCCCACCAAGTGCCCATTGCAGCCGGAACACGGGGCTAGTGGAATAGGTGACTCCTTCCACGTGTGACCTTTTGTGGGCGCAGGTGGCTTCCAGGAGGATGTTCAAAGAATCCCAAAAGGTGAGCATCCAATTATTGGTTCTGCATCATAATACTCGTTAGGGCTGCCACCCTGCTCCTTAGTGTGCCCTAAGACACCTCGTCACCGCCCCCGTTGGCATCCTTCATGCTGCACAGCACAACCGGTGCTGGTGTGTATTTTACTGACGTTTGACTTATTTCTTGCTTCATCTCACTGTCCAAAATGTGTAACTTCCTAGAGGGTGGGAATCTCTGGACCCTAATTTGGCACCTGTCATGTATTGGAGTGAGCATGCCACAGGCGTTTGCTGATTGACCTAGTGATCGTAACACGCCTCGTGTATTGTCAGTCCACGACTGGTGCCTTAGTTTGCTCAGGCTGCTGTGACAAATACTGCAGATTGGGTGTCTTCAGCTACAAGTTTATTTTCTCACGATTCTGGAGGCTGGAAGTCTGACATCAAGGTGTGGGCAGGCCTGGTTCCTCCTGAGGGCAGTGATGGAGAATTTGTTCCAGCTTTCCGTGATTCGATGATTTGAAAAGAACATAAGTTCAGTGCTCCAGGTCATGTGTGATTGGTCTGTGTGGGCTTGTATTTGTTCCTGGGGCGGCCGTAACAAATGACCACAAACAGGGGGATTAAAAAACAGACATTCACCTCCCCCCCATCCTGGAGACCAGACGTCTGAGATGAAGGGGTCACAGGGCTGTGCTCCCTCCAGAGGCTCCAGGGGAGGGTCCTTCCCGCCTCTTCCAGCTTCTGGGGCTCCAGGCGTCCCTGGGCTGGTGGCCGCCTCCCTCCATCTCTGCCTCCGTCTCCACGTGGCTTCTCCTCTGTGTCTGTCTCCTCTTCTGTCTCTGATGAGGACACTGTCTCTGGATTTAGGGCCACCCTCCTCCAGGACGGCCTCCTCTCCATCCTTCACTCAATCACATCTGCAAAGACCCTGTTTCCTAATAAGGTCCCACTCATAGGTTCTAGGGGTCAGGACTTCAACATATCTACTTTGGGACCACGATTGAACCCAGAACACTCTTCTTCACGTATTATACACAGAGGAAGAAGGCACGGTAATAGAGCGACTTCATGACTGACTCAGCTTTATTGATTTCTATTGATTGATGATGATAGTAGCCAAATGGGATGATGAGTCAATGTTCCACCTGCTGCAGAAGGGCACGATCTTCTTACAAAGTAAACACTGTGGGGTGATTTTCTTGTCTTTTTGCCGTATTCATGAGATGATCTATATTCCATTTTTCTTGTATAATCTTTGCTTAGATAAACTTTCATCAAAAGACTAATGAAGGGAAAGTTTAAAAAGATAGATTAATCACCAAATAATTGTGTTCAGAGTGTGTCCAAGAATAGAAAAAAATCAGGACATTAGCAGGGAAGAACATGTTTCAATATTTATGAGGCAATTTCTCTATAATTAAGGAGACCTCCGTAATAGGTTTTTACCATTGTTGTTCTTTTGAATCTGAATCCATAAATTGTTATCAAATCATTAAAAGAAAAATGTGTCACCATGACATGAATATCTTCCTTTGATGAGCCCGGGGGTACACCAGGTGTTGTAGGTTTTTGGATCATGTTGGAGGATAAATAAATTAGAAGTTTTTGACTAATTATAAGTCTGAAAATAGAGCCGGAAAAGGAGAGAGGCAAATGAGAGAGACAGATGTCCGGGTGATGGAACGAGGTGACCATCTGTGTGTTGTCAACTTGGGGTTCGTTAGGGAAGAGGGGTCTTTGTGCTGGAGACGTCTTGAGGACAGTACGGTGAGGGTCTGGACGGCTCAACTCAGGCAGGAACGGTGGCCTTCCACCCCATCAGGGTGGAAAGCTGAGATCCACACCAGGATGGAGGAAATCAGGAGGCTGAAGAGTCCGGGGGAAAGGAGATGGGGCTGTTGGCTATGCCTTTCTGCTTCCCAGGCCAAGTGCTCCCAGAAAGGGGCCACCATCGCCATCCCCACAGAGGGGGCCACAGGAGGATCCTCCCACGGATCCCCAGTAGGAAACAGAACCAACAGGATGGATGGATAGACAGACGGATAGATAGATTGATAGACGGATGGATAGACGGATGGATAGACGGATAGATAGAAGGATGGATAGACGGATGGATAGATGGATGGATAGACGGATGGATAGACGGATAGATAGATAGATAGACGGATAGATAGACGGATAGATAGATGGATAGATAGATGGATAGATAGACAGATAGATAGACGGATGGATAGACGGATGGGTGGATAGATGGATGGATAGAGGGATGGATAGATGGATGGATAGATGGATGGATAGACGGATAGATAGAAGGATGGATAGACGGATGGATAGACGGATGGATAGACGGATGGATGGATAGATGGATGGATAGATGGATGGATAGATAGATAGATAGATAGATAGATAGATAGATAGATAGGTAGATGGATAGATAGATGGATAGATAGATGGATGGATAGATGGATGGATAGATGGATGGATAGATGGATGGATGGATGGGTGGATGGATGGATGGGTGGATGGAGAGATAGATAGAGAGATAGAGAGATATATAGATATAGATAGATAGATAGATAAATAGATAGATAGATGCATAGATAGATAGATGGATAGATGGATGGATAGATAGATGATAGATAGATAGATAGATACATAGATAGATAGATAGATAGATAGACAGATAGATAATACTTAGAAGATAGAAAGATGATAGATGATAGGTAGGTAGGTAGGTAGATAGATAGATAGATAGATAGATGATAGAAAGAAGATAGATGGACATAGACAGAGGTTTGTTATAAGGAATTAGCTCATGCCATTGTGAAGGCTGAGAAGTCCCATAATCTGCCATCACAAGCTGGAGACCCAGGAAAGCTGGTAATGTAATTCAGTCCAACTCCAAAGGCCTGAGAACCAAGAGGGCTGATGGTGTAAGTTCCAGACCAAGGGCAGGAGAAGACCAATGTCCCTGCCCAAGCAGTCAGTCAGAGAAGGGACCAACTCTCCCTTCCTCTGCCTTTTGTTCTATTCAGGTCTTCAACTGATTAGACGAGGCCCACCCACACTGGGGTGGGCAATTTGCTTTACTCAGTCCTCTGATTCAAATGCTAATCTCATCCAGACACACCCAGAATCATGTTAAGCAAATATCCCGGCACCCCGTGGCCCAGTCAGGGTGACACACACAATGAACCCTCCCACAGCCCAGCAGCATCCATGGGCACATCCCCCCGTCTCCATTTTTGCTGGGGTCCCCTCAAAACTCGGCAAAGGTCCTCCTGGGGCAGTCTGGTCTGAGCTTTGGCTTGGCCCTTCAGCGACTCTCTCGGCTGTTACGCTGACCACACAGGACTCCCGCAGGATGATCGGGGGCTCAGGAGGGGAGACTGAGCTGGGCTGGCGAAAGCAAAGCAAGGCAGAGCAGAGACGATACAGAGATCAACGTCGGGACGAGCCGTCTCTCTCGGTCAGTGTCGAAAGAGAATGTCTGTGGTGTTACAAGCAGCGTTTGCTCTGAAATATACATGCAACTGATTTGCGCGTCTCCCAGCTCTCTTTGGGGAGAGCCCTGGCTCTGTAGGACGCGCTCTGCGTCTGAAACACTTGTCTGAGGATGTGGGTAATGAGGTGCGTGTCGGGAGCCAGGCAGTCCTCACGCGGATGGGAACCTCCTGCTCCCGGCGGCACCCAGCTTCTCATCTCGACGGACACCAGTAATGAGGGCTAACGAGCTGCCCTCCCCTCGTCCAAAGCGGCTGTGGAGGCGGCGCCGGTGGTGGTCATAGCCGTGACGTGGGCTCAGAGAATTGCAGTAAGTGGCTCCCGAGTCATGTCAGGGCAGGAGAAGGTGATGGCATTGGAGAAAGAGCAGACCACAGCAGGACAAGAGTCACCCCCAGTCCCACCCACGTATCCACCTGTTGCTCCCCACGAGGAGGGCGGGTCCGGGCAATGGGGTTCTTCTGAAGCCCACCAGGAGATGTTGGTGAGCATCCAAGTTCAAGAGCCACTGGGTTTGACCCTCGCTTTGGGAAGAACGGTCCACATCCTAGCAGCATCTCCGTCTCTAGGAGCTGGTACAAGCATCCCCGTCTTTGCCCTGCCCCAGACCTGCCAATCACCTGTATGAACAAGATCCCAGGTGAGTTTCATGTGCACGAGACTTTGGATGCACTGGGTCCACGGATACTGATATTTAGGGAAGCCGCCTGAGACCTTAGAATGGAAGACGGAATCCTGGAGACACAGAGAAGGGTAGATGAGAAAGGAGGCTCCTTCTGCTGGACACGCACCTGGGAATCTAGGGTGGGCGGCCATCGATGATGGTCTCGCAGGAAAACCCAACTGGGAGCGTGTTGAAGCCGGTGACCTCGTCGGACACAGCTGCTACCCAGCCTGGGCACAGGGCCGATGACCACTGGTTCGGTGCATGCGTGCGCTGGCTCTGGAGGACCTCTCCAGGAACCCTTAAAGTGCATGGAATTCTGGAAAGGATGTCTCACATGGTGCATCATCCTTTGTCTTACCCTATTTGGGCTGGCATGACAAAATACCCAGACTGGGGGTTTGTGAACAACAGACATTTATTTCTCACAGTTCTGGAGGCTGGAAGTCCAAGTCAAGATGGCTTGTCCAAGATTTGCTGTCTGGTGAGGACCTGTTCCTGGTTCATAGACGGTGTCTTCTTGCTGTGTCTTCATGTCGTGGAAGGGACGAGGGGGCTCTCTGGGGTCTCTGTTATAAGGACACTAATCCCATTCATGGGGATCCACTCTCATGACCGAACTCCCTCCCAAAGACCCCACCTCCTAATTCCATCATGGTGGCATTGGGCGACCGCCTCAGATGGCTGGAATTTGGAGCTCCAGAAAGAGGGCAGAGACGAACGGATTCCAAGGGTTTTCAGCATCTCTGCCTCCAGGAGCAGGATCTGGATCCCACAGCGTGACATTACATCAGCTCAGCTGGGGTCACAGATGCATCTCCAGGTGCAGCCCCGGCAGACGGCAAAAATGGAGAAGGGGCATTTCCTCGAAGGGTGTCGAGATGCCGTCAGGAGTGGAGGGTGGATGATGGGTGACAAGCGACAATTATCTCCCAGTATAGCAGGGACATCAAGGAGGGGCTTGGAAACCCTTCAATCCTTAGTGAAATGCAGAGTGGGGGCAGAAAGGGAGAAACAGAGAGACCAGAGGGTGGATGGGGTGCGTCCCATCATCGTCTGCGCTTTTAGGGCATGGTGGTGACAACCCCCGTGTTCACAAGAAGTGACTAGGAGATCTGTCAGGGCCGGCGTCTGCAGATTTGATCTGCCGGGAGATTGAATCAGGCAGAGGATTAGAGCGGGGAACATTGTGACGCTCACGGTTGTGAAAACAAGTGTCATGTAGGCGTTCACTAGACAGGCACCCGCCCGCCCACCCGCCATGCTGGTGCAAATTATATTGATGGCAAAGCAGGATGCATCGTTTGACCGCGTCTTGTGGGCATGAACCCAGGGGCTGATTCACCAGGCAATCGGGGAGGGACAGCTGTTGGATTTCGCCTGCCAACGTGTCCTTCCTTCCCTCTGCTTGCCATCCCGTGTGTGCGTGCACAGATCGTGTGCATATGTGTGCACACCTGAGAGGAACCTCATGTAGATTTACACTTTAATTCATCTTCCCCTAAGCTCCGTCTTAACCAGCCCTGTGATGTCTGCAAAAATATTTTCGCTCCGTTTAGTCCTCAAGTGAATGTTTGCCTCCACGTTGGGATGGAGAAGGTATTTTTAAGCGTTTCCTGGAACTCTGAGGTCCTGGGGTGTGGAAAGTCATTAAGATATTGCCGGAGGTAAAAAGCATAATGGAAAGGAGTGTGCACAGGGGGCTAACTTCTGTGTTTACAAAATTAAAGGGGATGCATTGTAGGGGGCTGAATGGTGCCCCCCAAAGATAAGTCCACGTCGCACCCCTGGATCCTGGGAATGGGACCTTATGTGGAAACAGAGTCTTTGCAGATGTGATTGAGTGAAGGATGGAGATAAGGGTGTCCTGGAGGAGGGCGGCCCTAAATCCAATGACAGTGTCCTCATCAGAGACAGAAGAGACAGAGACACAGAGGAGAAGCCACATGGAGACGGCACAGAGAGGAGGCTGAGCATCCCAGAAGGGGCCCCGTGGGGATTCCGGGCACGGAGGCTCTTGCCTCCTTTCACACCACGTTCCCTGGAGGACCAGGCTGTCAATCACTCCCTCCTCCAACAGTTGTCCGAGAGGACTGCAGTGACACGTGGCTTTATCTTAATACACATCAGCTGCACGGGGCTGGTGGGGCGGGTGTTGGCTTTGTGGGGTCCAGAGCTGAGGCTGCGTCTGGAGGTCTCTTGACGAAACGGGATGACACCTGGAGACACACGCAAGAGGCATTCTGACGCGTTTTAGCTGCCGCCGCGAGATGCCGGGCCGTCTGATGGAGGAGAATCTCCTTTCCGACAGGTGCTGATGTGGGGATGAGGACGTGGGGGGTTTTCATGTTTTCACATCAGGACCACCTGGTGAGGACAAGGTGACAAAGTCAGGGATGTGGGAAAGCTCGGGATCAGGGTTTCCAGACGCGATGCGGGATGCCCAGTGACATTTGAAGTTTAGGGAAACAATGGATTTTTGTTTTTTAGGGTAAGTATGTCCCAGATATTGCAAGGGACATACTTATATGAAAAAATAGTTATTATTTGTTTTCTGAAATTCAAATTTTAAGTGAGCGCCCTGGGTTTTTATTTGGTAAATATGGCAATCCTAATCAATCAGGCTTTTTTCTTCTCAGAGCCTGGACACATAGGACCTCAGCTCTGCACCAGCCAGTGATAACTTAGGGTGAATTGGCCCAATGGATGGTAAGGGTTTTCCATCTCTATCTGTCTGTCTGTCTATCTGTCTGTGTATCCAACCATCCATGCATCCATGCATCCATCAATCTATCAATTATCTATCAATTATCTATCCATCCATCATCTATCTATCTTCTATCTGTCTGTCTATCTATCTATCCTCTAGGTCTGTTATCTCTCTGTCATCTCTCTATCATCTATCTATCTATCTATCTATCTATCTATCTATCTATCTATCTAACATCTCTGTATCTATCATCTATTTATCATCTCTCTGTCCATCTGTCTGTCCATCCATCCACCCATCCATCACATCTGTCTATTCATCTATCCATCCTATCCATTATCCACCTATCTATCTATCTATCTATCTATCTATCTATCTATCTATCTATCTATCTATCTATCTTTGATTGTGGTACAATACACAACAAAATTGACCACTTTTAATTGCCCAACTCAGGTCTATTAAGCCCATTCCCAGTGCTGTGCAACCACCATGACTATCTAGTTCTGGAACTTTCTCATTTGATTACCATGAACAGACCCCAAGTTGCGCTTCCCTAAGCAAGAAAGGGGACATTCGCCACCCAGGTCTGGTGCCGGGGGCGGGCTGGGGCTCTGGGTGACGGCCAGAGCGGAGTCTGGAAGGCCCCCGTCTGTCGTGTGACCTCCCAGTGTCTTCTTTGCTCACGTGTCCTCCTCCTCTTGACGGACCTGCCACGTGGTCACTCACGTCCGTGTGTCTGTGTCCATCTTCCCTCTCTCTCTGTCGGTCGACCAGCCGGCCGCGGTGGGTGGGGAGGAATGGAGAGATGGAGGTGTCCTTGGCAGGCGCTCAGGCACATCTGAAGGTGCCACCCTGGAAGTGGTTCCCACACCAAGAGCCCCTAGCCTTGACGGCGCTTCCTCGCACGCAGATGCCCCCAGCACCGTCTCAGGGACCCCGGTCCATGAGGACTCGGGGTAACAGGGACCTCTGTTAAGGACATTGTCCCCAGGTGATCCGGCTACATGGCCAGATTAAGAGATGTGTGTGTCCACACCCAAGAGCACATCTCCCGTTTTATTCCTAAAATAAAAGGAAGAGTGAAGACAGGGTCACAGCATTTCCCCGCATGCGTGTGGGGGTGGATAAAGGGGAACGAATCAACACCCCTCACCCCGAGGGTCAGCCCCCGGGTTGTCTGTCGCAGGAGCAGGTCTTCCAAGGTCAGAGCTGAGCATCGAGGAGCATCGGGAGGATGGGCTGGGAAGCTTGGCTTCCACATGGGGCTCTATCCGTTCCCAGCAAGGCTAACGGGGTGGCGTCAGCTCACGTCTCCAAGGCGAGTAGGGACTGTGTATCTGTCACCTACCTGCTCCCCCCACAGGTCCCAACTCTTCATCTTCACTCGTCAACTGTGAGATGAAGACTGAGGTGCCTGCCACCCGGGGGCATTAACCAGATTGGACGTAATGGACTTAGAAAAGTGAGCACGTGATACAGAGAAGCCACGATTCCTTTTGGCCCTAAAATGTAGGTTGGACAATATACATATTTTATTATTATTTTATTGAGGTCATAACAGTTTATAAGATGTTGTAATGTCAGGTGTACATTATCATATATCAGTTTCTGTGTGGACTGCAATGTGCTCACCACCAATAGTCTGGTTTTTATCCGTCACCATACACACGTGCCCCTGTATCCCTTTCACCCACCCCCGACCCTCTTCCCCTCTGCTAAGCACCAATCTGTTCTCCTTATCCATGTGTTTGTTTATCTTCCATATATGAGTGAAATCATGCTGTATTTGTCTTTCTCTATCTGGCTTATTTTGCTTAATGTCATACCCTCAAGGTCCATCCATGTTGTCACAAATGGCACAATTTTGTCTTTTTTTATGGGTGAGTAGTATTCCATTGCATATATATACCACATCTTCTTTATCCATTCATCAATTGATGGGCACTTGGGTTGCTTCTGTGTCTTGGCTATTGTCAATAATGCTGCGATGAACATAGGGATGCATAACTCTCCTTTTACTATTGATTTCATGTTCTTCACATAAATACCCAGTAGTGGGATAGCTGGGTTGTGTGGTATTTCTATTATTAATTTTTTGAGACATCTCCATACTGTTTTCCATAGTGGCTGCAACCATTTGCATTCAAGTCAGGCAATATTTTGTCTTCCTGTCTACACTCTCAGCCCCTGATGCATCAGAATGCTGCTTCTATTCTGATCTGGGTTGTAGACACCAGCCCATCTTGGGTCTTCTGTGAAGACTTGTTGAATGAATGAGGGAGGAGATGGTTTGTTCTCCAGATTCGGGCTTTGAGCCAAGGGTGTTCCAGGAAACATCAATCAATTCTCTCAACAACTCATTCATGAGTCACTGAAGATGAGATAAGACGAGAACAGTTGTGCGGGGTTGTCCTGCCGTTGAAGAACACCCACCTGTCGTGGGTTTGACCCGCCTGTGGTTACCAGACGGCCGTGGATGGTGGTGCCACCGCTGGGATAGCTAATTTCTCAGCTTTTCTTCATCTTCTCTGTGCCAGGCTTTAATTATACGGACGACGCAAGAGACCTTGGCCGGTGGGACCTGACGCCCCAGTGAGCACCCAATTTGCACACCAATCCTATAAAGGGGAAACCAAGAAATAAAACTTATATCCAGAAAGAGCATGGCAACCTCCCAGCTGTAGGGATTGTCACAATCCAAGCACCCGTGTGCCACCAGCTCCCAAAGAAGAGCTTGGCGGCATCTTCTTTTCACAGACGAGTGTCCTTAGAAACTTCAAGACACGTTCCCGAGATGTCATGTCGGCCAACAAGGGTTGTCCAATGGTCTGACTCCATTGTTTGTCTTTTTTTTTTCATATTTGGGATGATTTTCGGGGAGGGCGAGGTGTGTCTTGCTGAAGTGGACGTGGCCCTTGGGGAAGGCACCTCCAACAACGTTGGGTCTCATGGACTTTCTGGGGGACGCCCCCAGATGAGTCCACGGGACCTTCCCAGCCAACGGGCTCCCCTGGCAGGGAGTCCACATTCCAAGTTCCTGCTTCTCCCCGAACTTCATAAATCAGCACGTAAGCGAGAGCCGCGTGGTTAATTTTCCGCGGCTGGTGCAGCATGTCGGAGCCCATAAACCGCGGGAAGTCCCGGGCTGTGAATTTCCTGATACTGACAGGTCCAACAGCTGAGAAATCGTAATTATAAGTTACAAGTGTCTTAGGGGTTGTTCTTCTGACATAAAACTAATTTCATGTTTTTATTCATAACGCGGGAGAGACGAGAGGCAGGGGATCCTCTGGAGGGGGCTCCCGGAAACATCACAGGCCCTGTCTCTGGGCCGTAATGAGAGGAGACGGCCCACATCGTGGGCTGCGGCTGCCTGATGGCCATGAGGGGCCTCTGACGGCCCGGGGGCTGTGCCCTGCTTTCCCTGACTGCCTGCCCAGGAGGAAGTGACCCACTGGGAGCTAACCAACAGGTGACCCCGTTTGTCCCCAAAGCCATCAAATCACGGTATTGCCACATCCAGAGCCAAGGCCTCTAGGAGTGGCCTGGGGCAGCCGTAATAAGTGACCCCAAACTTGGTGGCTTAAAATCACAGGAAATCGTCCTCCCCCGTCCTGGGGACCAGACGTCTGAGAGGAAGGGGTCGCAGGGCCGCGCTCCCTCCAGAGGCTCCAGGGGAGGGTCCTTCCTGCCTCTTCCAGCTTCTGGGGCTCCAGGCGTCCCTGGGCTGGTGGCTGCCTCCCTCCCGTCTCTGCCTCCATCTCCACGTGGCTTCTCCTCTGTGTCTGTGTCTCCTCTTCTGTCTCTGATGAGGACACTGTCACTGGATTTAGGGCCACCCTCCTCCAGGACAACCTCCTCTCCATCCTTCACTCAATCACATCTGCAAAGACCGTTTCCTCATAAGGTCCATTCACAGACACTGGGGATCAGGACTTGAACATACCTTCTGGGGGGACACCATTCACCCCATCACAGCCCCCCTGATGTGTGCTGAACTTCCTAAGGGAAGAAGAGCCGGTCTTCCTGTCCATCTGAGTGTCTCTCCCCTCCTGGTTCACCCTTGCAAACAGCACACGTAGGAGGTGCTGCATCCAGGGGTGTTTTCAGCTCTGCCCGTCTCCAGCTCCGCAGAGGTTTTCTCTTGCGGTTAAGGAGGAAAAGGGAAGAGAAAGAAACAGAGCACGGAGTGGAGAAGACCAGCCACAGTTTTAATCTCTCTCCGTTTCACAGCACGAGGGCCTGGCCCTTGTTTCTCTGGCTTATAGTATTATTCTGATGGCCTCGGGCGGGCCCTGCGTGAACATCTGCTGGACTCGAGGGTGAGTAACTCAGGGCGCACAACACAGAGGGAGGACGATACGGACAGAGCGAGTGTTGCTGATGCTGTCTCATAGGGGATGGGATGGCGGGGGCTGTGAAAGTCACCGAGTTAGGAGAAGGACGGCATTGCTCTCAATTCTGTCACACATTTTCTATGTAACTGGGAAATCCTTTGCTGTCGTCTCTTTCAAATGAAGGCACTGCTAGTAATTAAGGAAACACAGGTTAAAACCACAAGGCAAAATCACCCCATGCCCACTGGATTGGCTAAAATGAAACACACAGACAGTGCCGTGTGTTGACAAGGCTATGGGGCAGCTGGAAGTCTCCAGGGCTGATGGAGAGACTGCAGGCTGGTGTGACGATTTGGGGAAATGGTGGGTGTGTATCTGCTAAAGTTGGGCCTGTGCATGGTCTGTGCCCTTTGAATTCTGCTCCTTTCCAGCAGAAAGGCATGCACAGGTGCCCCCAAATTGTGTGCAAGAATCTTCATAGGAGTATTATTTGTAACAGCCAAAACCTGGAAGCAAGTCCAATGTCAACGGTAGAGTGGATAAAGAAATGGTGGTATATTCATGCAATGGAATATTATACAGCACTGAAAATGTGCACATTGGTGACACTCACAGTGGAGATTCACATGGATGAGTCTCACAAACTGGGCTGAAAGCAGGGGAAGCCAGATACAAAAGATTGCACGCCAAATGCTTCCAGTTTTATAAAGTTGAAAAGTAGCCAATATAAACCTATGGTGTCGGAACTTAGGAGAGGGTTGAGCTTGGGGAGGGATAATGACCGGGAGGGGATGTGTCCTGGTCCTGTCTGTTTTTAGACCTGTGTGTGTTACACAGGTGTGCTTACCCTGTGACATCTCCTTGGGGTGGACGTATGTGATGTGGGCACTCTTCTGGATGTATGTTAAACCTCAACGGAGCAGCTGAGTCCAGCATCGAGAGGTTCTAGGTTTCCTTCTGGTCCTCACACCTAGGATTCCCTCAAGCCCACGTGGAGTGAAGCTGGGACACCCAGACTCAAGGGGAATGTCCATTCTAGCTGCTGGAGATCAGACACATACCTCTGTGGTTCCAGTTCTTGGATCCCTTCCATGCCTCGTCTACCTGAATGAAAAAAATCGTCATCTATTGTGAATCATTACTTGGAGGGCTTTTCTCCAAGTTGGCGTGAAAATTAAATTTCCACAAATCCGTAAAGTAGGATAAAATCAATAGAAATGGTGGCGGTGGAGAGGAGGATGTTGCAGACCCTGTCGGGATCTGTTCCCTGGAAACACTCGACTCTGCAGACGTTCTGAGAGCTTCCCACTAGGAGTGCCCATGGCTCTCCTCTTGAAGGCTCCCCATGTCTTGCTCAGCCCTCATGGATGGTTGCATCCATTTGCCTCAGGACAAGAAAGGGGCATTACCTGGAGGTTTCTTGGCATCCTCTAGAGTGGCCGGAGCACCCAACGCAAAGACAGCGGCCACTTCATCTTTGGAAGTTTCATGAAATCTCCCCAACCAGGTCTTCAGACGCCAGGTGTGACCTTGCTGTCTTAGAAAGACCCTGTAGTGATGGGGATGAGAGTGGGGACTGAGGTTACCCTGTGTGTCTGGAGAGGAGAGCCAGAGCTTCAATTCTTGGTCTATTTTGCAAATTTGGACAAGGCCCAGGTGACCAGATTGGAGGAGAAATTTCAGAGGAACCGACAACATGGGGGCAGCTGTTTCCATCTCTCAGATCTTATCTCTGTGCTGTCGCATGTGCACGGGTGGTTGGGATGTGTGGGCAGGAGAAACGGGCTGGTTCCTGCACTGCAGGCACGAGATGAAATATTCCATTTTCCCATGGCTGCCATACCTACCCAACGTTTTTCCAATTGAGGTGAAAAAGAGCACAGGGTCCGCATGTCAGTTAGTCCCCATCAGAAGACGTGGACTCTGTGGTACTTTAAAATAATGGAGGATTTTTGCATTGCAAAGATATTTAGACACTTAAAATAACGGAAAATGGTGAAGGAGCACCCCAACACACTCCTGTTTCTACGCGTGAACATCGGAGGTGGGATTACCACCGTCATGAGAGGAGTGTCCCTGATTATCAAAATCGAGCAGATAGCCTGGTGTCTCGTAAATCCTCCAAGATTTGGGAGAAAGTCAAAGAAATATTATCTGCCTTGGGAAGGCAGCAAAGGAAGAGGAAACAGAAAAAAATTAGAAAGTAACCGTTCTCCATAGGATGATCAGTCCCAGAGCTGGGACGTGTTCCTCCAAAACTCATCTCGGTTCCTCCAAAAAGACAAAACAGCAACGTGCAGGACCTCCTTTGACGACGCAGACTCTGCTCCGCTGAGGTCGCTTAGATCCAGTGAAATTCAGAATATATCCACGTCTGCATTTCTTTTTAAGGTTCCTCGTTCCCGCAGAACATGGCCCTGCCTTTTCGACCCGCATAGCAGGACTCCAATCAGAAAAGATAAGAGCATGTTTAATTGATCAGCCGGCGTCTGCACGGCACTTTGAAGGTGAGAAGCGAAGATTATTCTAATGATCAAGAAGGAACTGTGATCTTTGGAGAATTTCCCCTCTCCTCCGAGCTGCTTTTCCAATTTGGTCCAGTCTACTGCTGGGGTGGACACATGACTGAGCCCGGCCAGGGGTCCTCTGCCAGGATGCTCAGTGGAAAGCACCTTAGATACCCCAGTGTGGAGAGTCATCCCTGCCGGCTTGGGGCCAAGTACGGCCACAGAGAGAGTAGGGCCATTGCCCACTCTCCTAGTGGCAGGACAGATTCAATATGGCGCCCGTAGGTGCATGTTGGCTGGCCATTGCCCTTTCTCTGCGACGTGGTGGCCAACTTCTCTTAAAGGTGGACATGCCGCCTCTCCAGGGTGGCTCCCATGGGGAACTGCCCACCACCTGGGGCAGCTTGGTCTTCCCTTGTTCTCAGCATTGCCTGTTTCCATCCAACCTGCGTTTTGCCAGATTGCAATCATTTCTTCCTCCGCCTCCCCACCACATCGTAGGCACTCCAAGAGGGGTTACTGTGTTTTTCTGTTTCTGTAATTGTCAGACCTTATTATTGAGGACAGTTTTAGGTTTACAGAAAAACCGAGCAGAAATTACAGAATGCCCCCCCACACACAGTTTCTGCTGTTATTAACATGGTGTGTGACTATGGTGCATTAGTGGCACTTGACAAACCAATATTCTAAGTCAGTATTAACTAAAGTCCATAGCTTGCATTAGGGTTCACGTAGTCTGCATCAGGGTTCATGCAGTTTGCATTAGGGTTCATCTTGATGTTGTGCATTCTATGGTTTGGACGAATGCATAACGTCGTATATCCATCATTTTGGTATCGCACAGAGTTTCCCACACAGAATGGTTTCTCTGCCCTCAAAATGCGTTGCATTCCACCTGGTCACCCACTCCACCTGTGTTTCCTCTTCTCTGCATCACCAGCAACACTGTTTGAGCCATATTCAATCAATCCATCTATCAATGGATCAATAATGAAGGAATGAACTAGAGCAGGTACTCAATGTTCACGTGCTGCTCAGCTTCTGGGGTCCCCCCAGACCCACTGTCATGTTCTCTGTCCTGCTCTGTGGCCGGGGTGGACCTCTATGGGGAGCATGCTCGGGGCTCCTGTGCCCCTGGCTTTGGTGGGTGTTGGCCACCAGCGAGCCCCAGAGAAGACGGCAGGGAGGGAGGGGCTGCCTGCACTCTGGGGAGAGGCTCCCCTGGCTAGCTCCCTGCAGGGCGGCCGGGGGCTGACCTCTCACGTTCCTCCTCTCGGGTGGCCATCTCCAGACTCTCTCCCTCCAACTCCTGGAAACCCACTCCCCGCTCTTGTTTCCAGTCTGAGATGCAATCAACTTCCCGGGATGCCGCGTGGTGCCCTCATCTCCCTGCACTCTGCCCACACCTGATGGACGGCCTCATCATTAGCTCTCTTCCAACTGCCCCATTGGGGGCGCCCTCTTTTTCCAGCCTCTGTCCTGATGCATGCAACGGGGACACCGTTGGATTCCCGTCAGTGAGAAGATGGAGTCTGTTGTATCGTCGTCTACTGTCGCATCCCGAGAACCTTCTGGTGTCGCCTGCAGCGAGGGCTCCGTGGTGGGAGATCTGAAATGAAGGACCCATATCAGGGCTGCCTTGACATCTGGGGGAAACTGGGAGGGCCCCCGTGTTCTACCTGCGAAGTTCCCTCCCCACTGTGCTCCCGTGGAGGAGGCCCCCAGCCAAGCACCCAAACTCGTCTTGGGGACCAGGCACGTGCCCACTTCTCCTCGACTCCTGGGTTCCCTGCCAGCCCACGGGATCTTCCAAACAAGCCAGCCGCGTCCTCCTGCAGGAACCAGGGGCCACTACACCCTCCTGTTGCTGCAAATCCTGTCCCCCAAGGCCTCTGGGGGCTCGCTCTGTTCTCTCGTGGGGGTCCGTGTTCCTTCCTCTGGGCTGTGAGCTTATGTGACTGATAAATGGCTGTTGACCTCATCTCTGCAGAGCTGGGTGCATGTCTTCAGCCAAACCCAAATCCCAGGGTGGGAAACCCTCCCTCACCAGCGGGATGAATGGGAGGCTGTTGGAACAGGCTGCTCCCCCGGAAGGGTAAATTGTGGGGAAGGACAGGACGGAGTGGAGTTTGGGGCTGCTGCTCCGTGTTGAAATTCTTACTTTTCACTTGGAGTCAGCAAGTTTAGAGAGGACGGTCGGGGGAGGGGTCCAGGGAACCAGGCTGTGATGGTGTCTGAGCACCCCCCGCCCGAATCTTCCCCATGCAATGCTCACGGCACGATGCTTTTACACCTGGTGGTACTGGGATTAAAAAAAAAGAAAATCAGTGTAAAGATTACTTTGGGGCACTTTAGGAAGGTGGGTTGCATAAATAGGCAGCTGAGAAGAATTCTGAGCTACAAGGGGAGGAAATGTCACTGAGAGGAGACCCCTGTCCTCGCCATGAGACTCTGGGTGGAAACGGGGAGCTGTGTTTTAACGTAAAATTAAATGCAAATGTGTTTTAATGCAAGATTAACAAAGAGACAGCCCCACGGCTATCCCTCCTTGCCAGACCTCTGTGGTCAGTCATGCTGTCTGGCCGAGGACACAGGCTTTGCAAAGGACCGGCAATAGGATGAGGGAAATCACCAATCCATAAAACAATTAGCAATGAATTAACGATGTGGCTACACTGCCTTATTTCTGATTAACGTATAAATAATTTAAGGGAGTATTTCTTTCGTCTCCAGAGCGTCTGCCATTAGTTACCGGCCTCGTTGGGACGGCTGCGGGTTTTCTGGCGGATAAAAGATCCCCCGGTCCGTCCGTCTATCTGAGGGGCTGGGGGATTTTCAGCCTCTTAAGGGAGAACAAGAGCGAGCTCTTAGGCGGCCCATTAGCATCATCCATTGTGATAAATCATCGGAGGAACGTGCATCCGTGCGAGTGAATGGGACCCGGGAATGGCTTGGAGGATTTTATGATACAATAACTATCCATTTGATAAGCAATTATAAAGATCGTTGGAGACACGGAGAGTGAGCACAATGAGGCCGGAGGGTGGGAGAGATGAGGGTCCGACTTCAGCCGGCTGCGCTCATCCAGGTCCATCCATCGTGAGACCCACGTGGCCCCAGGAAGAGGGGTGGTTATCTAGAAGCTATGGGCTTAATGCATGGGATCATGAGGTGGGGCAAAGGATGGGGGTCCCCTGCCGTGAAGGTATGACCCTACTCTTCTCCAACCTGCCCATCAGTCTCTCTCTCTCTCTATATATACATAGTCATGCACCACATCACAATGTTTGGGTCAACGATGGACCACATTGACGACAGTGGTCCCATAAGATTAGCACCATAGAGCCTACGTGCTTAAGAGGCTACACTATCTAGGTTTGTGTGAGTGCACTCCATGATGTTCACACAATAACGAAATGGCCTAATGATGCATTTCTCAGAACGTGTCCCTGTCATTAAGCGACGAGTGACTGCATACAAAATTTCCCCTATAAGCATTTTAATGTGCACGATTCTGTGGCTTAAAATCTAATCACAACATTCTGTAACCAGAACCACTATCTATTTCAAAGCTTTTTTCTCAGCCCACGTAGAAACCCTGTACCCATTAAGCAGTCACCCCCCACGCCCCCTTCTCTAGCCCCTGGTGCTCGCCATTCTACTTTCCGTCTCTATGATTTTGGCAACTCTAGGGACCTCACAGAAGTGGAATCATACAGGAATTGTCCTTTTGTGACTGGATTATTTCACTCAGTGTAGTGTCCTCAAGGTTCAGCCATGTTGTAACCTGTGTCAGTGCTAAGTTCCTTTTCTTGGCTGAGTAATATTCCACTGTGTGGATGGACCACATTCTGTTTATCCACTCATCCATCAGTAGACACTTGGGTTGTTTCCACCTTTTAGTGATTGTGAATTATGTTGCTGTGAACATGCGTGTACAAGCTTCTGTGTGAATTCCCATTTTATCCCCATTTTCAATTCTTCGGGTATCAATCTAAGGGAAGAATTGCTCAGTCGGTCATATGGCAATTTTTTGGTAATTTTTATGTTTAGCATTTGGAGGGTGGATCACAAACTTTTAATTATCAGGGCTAATTGAAGACAGGAATGCAAGGAATAAATGAGATGCTCCAGAAAAATCTAGAAACTCCATGAATGCTAAAAAGTGCATTGCATCAATCTAAAAAAACTGAGCTACAAAATAGATAAGGGTGGGTTTCCAGTTCTTAGATTTTTCTCCTATTCGCTGGAGGGTGGAATGGGCAAAATCTGTGTGAGAGAGAGAGAGAGAGTTCTGGAAAAGTCTAGAGATGGTGAAGTTGGCTCTAAGAATGAACCCTAGTGACCTCTCCTAGCACGTGTGTGTCCTGCAGCAGCAAAGAACCCCCGAAATGCTGATCATATCGGGGTCCCCAGCTCCCCTGCCCATAGATGCCTTCATTGCATCTTCATCTTAACGACCTGGGGTCCTAAATTCTGGTAAAGTTGAAGACTTATTGTTATTTCATTCCATTGGAACACACATTCCATTCTAGGCAATGTGACTATGTCGTGTGCCTGATCCTGACTATCCCCCCAGTAAATCCCTCAGTTACCCTGATCTTGCTCTAGTTTGACTGTGTCTTGTAAAAATGAGTGTAATATGACCCAGCAACCATGCTCCTTGGTATTTACCCAAAGGAGTTGAGGACTTACGTCCACACAAAAATCTGCACACGGATGTTTATAACAGCTTTCTTCATAATCGTCGAAACTTGGAAGCCACCAAGATGTCCCTTAGTAGGTGGATGGATAAATAAACCGTGCTCCATCCAGACAATGGAATATTATTCAGTGCTAAAAAGGAACGAGCTACCAAGCCATGAACAGACATGGAAGAACCTTAAATGCACATCACTAATTGCAAGACGCCAGTTGGGAAAGGATTCCAACTCTATGGCTCTCTGGCAAAGGCAAAATGGCAGAGGCAGTGAAGAGATCAGTGGTTTCCAGGGTTGGGGGAGGGAGGGATAAATGGGTGCAGCACAGAGGGGGTTTAGGGCAGTGAAACTACTGTGTCTGATATTATAATGATGGATACATGTCATTATACATTTGTCCAAAGCCATAGAATGTCCAACACCAAGAGTGAACCCTCATGGAAATTATGGACTCTGGGTGACGATGACGTGTGCCCATGAGGGTTCATTCATTGTAACCGATGTCCCACCTGGTGGGGATGTTGATAATGGGGGAGGCTGTGCATGTGGGGGGGTCGGGGATATACGGGAAATTTCTATACCCTCCTGTCATTTTTGCCGTGAAGCTAAAACTGCTCTAAAAAATAGTCTATTAAAAAAAAAAAAAAAAGACTGATAAATGGTACCCGTCTCCTCTCCTCTATAGCTCAGAATAAAATGATAATTTAAAGCCCAGGTGTTGAATGCATGGGGAAAAAATATCTCAGCTTTTTTGTTTCCATTGATAAAGCCGAATTGTACCCTTTGGGAGGGATCTGAGAAGGGCTAAGGATCCTGACTGGTCCTGCCAGATTAAACTTACACCCAATAAGCAAAAGGGCAAGGAAGACATGATACTGCCCCTTGGACGGGCAGACAGGGGAGCTGGTCCTGGGGGCGGCGAGGGAGCCGCCAGGGGGCATCACCCTCCTCGTGCATGGAGGGGCACGGGGGTGGCGACCCCCAGGATTATCCCGTGAGATGCTGGACCACGCTCCCCCCTGGGAGCTGAGAGCATGAGCTTTCCCATCTGTCTGTGTTTCTCAACCCTTTTCTACAAATCAGTCTGCAGGGCTGGTGGGGAGCAGGGGACTGACTGAATGCATTTCGAGGGTCTCACCGTTTCTGTCGGTAAAACAGCGAGAGGATGCGGCTCAGAGAAGTCCCATGCGTCGCCCCATTCCAAGGGCTCAACCCAAGCGGTCAGCCTGTCCTGAGGACAGTGTTTGAGGCGCCCAGATCTGGCTCAAGTCTATCAACCACACAGGTCTGTGCATCTGTGTGCACGAGGTGGGGGGTTTGCACAAACACTGCCGTCCCGATGGCTCCAAATCGGTTTCCACGCACTCAACTTGTGTTTCAGGGATATCCAGCTGACTTGCAGCGAAGTGGTCAAGCATGGCCCCAGATGGCCTGGGGTGAATTCATGTCCTGCCCATGGCTATGTGAGCAACCCCAGCCTGTTACCCAGTGGCCCCGTGCCTCGGTTTCCCCAAGTGAAGTGAGAAGAAGAATGGTTATGAGACTCTGATAACTGCAAAATGGGCCCTGAGCCATCGTCCACGTGTGTGTGTGTGTGTGTGTGTGTGTGTGTGTGTGTGTGTGTGGCTGTTGCCGCCCCTGCTGCTCAGTCAGAGGGGAGGGGTCTTCACCATCTCTCTGAGCCAAATCAGAAGCATGGAGAGCGGTTTTGGGTGAGGGAGCAAGGAGACGGGAAGCCAATTCCCCTGTGGGTCTTCAGCCTCAGGGACGAGGGCCTGGTGGGGGCATCTCGGCTAGACCACCTGCCCAGCGCCGCACGAGGACAACGCGGGCGGAGCAGGCTGTGGGACGTGCCCCGGGCACACGCTGAGCTCCTGGCCTCTGACTCCTCACGCAGCTGGTATGGTCCCCGAACCCACAGGACCCCCAGGGCACAAGCCGCAAACCAGGAGACAGTCCTCTGTGGCCGCGGCTGCCTGCCCGGAGCTGACCTGAGAAGGGGACTAGGGCTGGCTCTGCTGGAGGGGAGGATCCGTCACCAGGACCCACCCACACGAGCCAGCTTAGGTCCCTAGTGCAATGTGGGTCCCCCCGTCCTGCCCTCAGTCCTCGAGCTGGACGCCCCTGTGGCTTTGTTTGGCTTTAGGCATGCAGATGAGCTGGTGAATTAACACAGAAAGTCATTAGTGAACCATCGGGGCCCCTGGGGGCTGGAGGAGCTGGGAGAGCTGCCTGGCTGGGACCTGGAGGCAGCCCGGTGGCGAAGGTTCAAGCCTCCATCTGTCGCCACCGCACCTCCAAACAGGACCCTGGGCGGCGGGCGGGGAGCTCCAGGAGGAGACAAATTAAGATGACAAAAAAAGACACCATTTAAATAGCGGCATCGTTGTTGAGACGGGAGCGGGGAGGCAGACGGTGGCCTCCTTCGCTCCAGGGACAACAGGTAGCAGGATGCTGAGGCCTCCCCTCTGTCATCTCTTCCAACCCGCCGGGCCCTGTCATGCATTGTGTCCCCTCCCGGTGATGGGGTGATGGATGCTCGGGTGCTCGTCTCTCGGAGCCGTAACAATTTTCCCCGTCCCTCGCGAGTCCTGCCACCGTGGGCCGGCCCTGGCGAGGACGACTTTCTCTGTGGCTGATTTACATTTCAATCTGGGCCTCATGAATGAAAAACCCCGGCTGCAAATTAATAACAGGGAGACTACGAGGTCGCCCAGCGGTGGAGGGGGCACAGGGCGGCGGGCCCCCGCAGGCCCAGCCCGGCATTGTGCGCGGCCGGCGTCTCATTTCTCGGCCGCGGTGAATGACATTACAGAGAAAAGGCCTATCCGGAGTGACACAAATTTATTTCGGTCCCTCGTGCTGCAGTATATTTTCATGGAACGGGGGGCTATTTGTCTGGGGACAATTTAGTTTCCATGAAAAATTTAAATGGTTTCTGCGGAGAGAGTGGAGTGAAATTTAATTTGTTTCTCATTTGCTGCAGCAGGTATGAAAAGGAGAAGGATGGCGCGTCTGATGGGCTGGAATTAGCACTGTCCCCCTGCCGGATCCCCCAAGGGCGGGGCCTCGGTCCCGCAGACGGCGACGATGGGAGGCCTGTCCGGTGGGGAGGCCTGCCCGGTGGTTGTCTCTCCTCACCACCGCCGCCCCCTCCTCGCAGGACCGTAACCTTAAACCAACTTACAGCAAACCTTTGGGGAGGTGCCAATCACCCAGAAACAACGTTTCCATCGATCCCCTGTCTTCATGATTTATGGCTTCATTTTAGGGTAATTGAGAATTAGTGGAAAGATTAACAAGACTCAACACCCAGCTCGGGGACGGGCGCTAAGCACGGCAATTTGTCAAGATGGGACGTCGGGAGCCTCTGGAGTTACGAGGGGTCCCCATCTAATTGAATCTGGGGAGGACGCGGAAATTAATTTGACATGGGGAGATTTCGCGTGGGGACCAGGGTGGGGGGGCTGGGGTGTCCGCCCCTGTCTCCCCCCATGCCCCGGGTCCTGAGTCTGCCTTCAAGGGCAGGGCGGGGGGTTATTGATTCCCTATCGGTTCCCTTGCAGCCGCCCCAGGACTGGATTTTGAAATGCGATTTCAGTGGCCGATGACGAATATGACCGCTCATGCTGTCTGGCGGCATCAAGATGAAGTTTTGAAAATTTACTTCTTCGCGGCAGACGAACAGAACGTCTCAAGTCGACAGTCACAATCGAATTACGGAATTGACTCCAGTGGGCCTTTTGCGGGCTAATTTGCTACCCAGGGACCGAAAGGAGAGGGCTGAGGACCGCCCCCCCCCCACACGCTCGGGGGTGGGGGCTGCACCTGGAGATCTCGGGGTGGGGGCTGGGAGTTGGGGGAGATTCAGGGACCTCTGGGGCCCCAAGGGCTTGCTCTGGGCTGGAGCTCTTCTGTCAATCCCCTGAGAGGTCCTGTCTCCCGATTTGCATATGTAAGGCCCGGGTCGTAAACAAGGGCCTTTTTGCATTTGAACAGAGAAGCTGAACTGCCAAGTGCGTATTACCTCCGGACTTCTTTACGGGGGCTAGTTTGCAATTTTTTGGACGCCCGTGTTTGAGTTTCTTGGAGGTTAGTGGGTGTCTGATCATTCTGGCTTTCTTTTTCTGTCCTAAATTTGCAGTCGATTCTGTTAGAAGGCAAAATGCGACCATCAGAGGGCAGAGCCCTCACTCCCCAGGGCCTCCCAACCGTGTGCCCCTTAGGAAGGAGGAAATGAAGAGTGTCGCCCTGCCCCCTGAGCTCAGATTTTGACAGACGGGGAGTCTCCACCGTCTGCTGTGGGTTAAGTCGTTGGAGGAAATATCGACGGGATGCTGAGCCAGGAATCTGGGGACACTCCCCACGCTGGAAAGCCACCGACCGAGGTGGGCTCTGCAAATGCAATGGGGTTGAGGGTGATGGCCCCACCGGGCACGGGGGTGTCCACAGTAGGGTTTTTAAACACACATACACAATTATACACACACACTCTGATACACACATCCGCATGCTTGTACACACATGCACACACGAACATACACACATTTACATACATGCATACAGTTATACATGCACCTGCCTACTTACACACATGCATATGCATGAACGCTTATGCATGTGTACACACACACTATACATACACCCACACAGTTATACATACATGTATACACGTGATCACATGTGTACATTCGTGTGCATACATGCAAACATTTATACATGCTTATACTGTTATACATGTATCAACATGCCTATACCTACACCCACACAAAAACACACACAGTGCATTCGCACAGTTATACATACATGTATAGACACGAATACACACTTTTACATGCACCCACATGCTTATACATACATGTGTATACCTGAACACACTTATTTATGCATCTATGCAATGTGTATACATGTATACATATGGACAGACACTTATAGAAACACCCACCAGCTTATACCTGCTCATATTTATACACACCATACACTTATATATCCACATGCTTCTGCTCACATGTATAGACATGATTACACACTTGTACATGCACCCATGTGCTTACACACGAATACATACATACACATGCCATACATACATACACACGTGAAAACACACACTTACACATGCAACCTCACTCATACATACACGTATACTTGTGTATGGGAATGCACACTTGTACATGCACCCGCATGATTATACATACACATATATACGTGCACACACTTATTCATGCATCTCTGCTCATATGCAAACATGTATACACATGAGAGCACAGTTATACTCACATCCACATGCTCATGCATTCACACATTTGTACACATGCACACACTTATACCTACTCCCATGTGTTTATACATACACATACGCACATGAGTAGACACACTAATACTTGCACCACACGCTTATACATACACGTCTGCACACACACACCCATGCATACGCTCCCCCCCTACACAACGCCGAGTGGGACAAATGTCCCGACAGCACACAGAGTGGTGTTTGCATCTTCTGCTCTGCGTCATCCCAGCGGGTCCCCACCCTCCTCCAGAGCTAGCAGGCGGCCGTGCGCGGTCCCGGAGACCCAGTGCCTGGAGCTTTATCCACAGGTCTCGCGCAGTCCGGTGGAGAACAAAACCCCAGTGTGGAAATCCAACCCCTCAGGCTGTCGGGGCCCCTCCGGGTTAGCGCTCGCAGGGTCGAGACACATTCTCCAAAGAGACGCCTCCCCTCCCGAGCTCGAGTCGGGACCTTATGGGGGTGTGCCGTGTGATGGCGAGAAGGGATCCCCTAGAGTGGTGCAGCTGGGGTTCGGGTCCAGCCAGGCTTCCCCCTCCCTCCCCAGAGACACCCAGAGCCACCTGATTCAGGCCCGAGACTGGAAGCTGGCCCTGAACCTCCAGCCTCTTGACCTGAGCCGTGCCCACGGGCTGGACGGGGAGACCCACCTGCTGCCCCTCGCTCATCCAGCTGAGCTTCTGTCCCAGGACACGTCACCAAGTCTGGGGGTGTCTTTGCATCCCTCACATTCACGTTCAGATTTGGGCAGACACCACCGAGCCCATGGACCCCCGGTTTGCCCGGCATCAGCACCTGTGTCCCCTCCAGCCGGGCGACGTCTCTCTCTCCTGGTCCATCGGTGAACGCACGACACCAAAGGGCGTCCACCCTCCTGCTGGCCTCCCCAGACGAGGTCCTCGGAGTCAGGCCCGAGCGAGCGAGCGAGCGTTCCCCTTCCTGTGCACCCTCACCCGAGCTCGGCCCCTCTCCACTTGGCGGCATCTCCTCGGAGCCACCTGCTGCCGTTCCTACCTGCTCAGACCAACACGTCAGGACGAGCGATGCTTTATAGCAGTGAAGTCAGAGCTACCTGCTCCCTGGCTTAACGTCCTGCATCCCTCTGTGGACTGGTGCGGTCCACAGGGCCCCGCGGTCCGGCTGAGTCTCTGGCCTCCTGGCCTCACGCTCGTGGCCGCCCTGGCTTCCCCGGCTCTGGGACCCCCTGAGCCTGTCTCCGCTTTTGGTCTTGCACTAGCTGGTCCCTCTTCCTCACACCTGCCTGCTCCTTCCGGGCACCCAGGTTCCAGCTCACCTGTCACGTCTCCGGGGGCTTTCCCCACCCACTCAACCCAAAGAAGTTACGCAGGGGCTCTGCACCCCACAACCGCGTTTTAATGCACCCGGCACCGTCTCAGGTCTTTCTTGGTTGGGCGTCTGTTGTGGGTTTACAGGGATGGAGGGTGAACTCTGGGACACCAGGTCACGGCTGCGGATGGAGCACACAGGGCAGCACGTGCATACAGCAGGTGCCCCCTTGATGCTCGCTGGGTGAACAGGTGCGCTCACAGCTTCCTGCATCCCCCAGTAGACTCGGAGGACCTGTGTCCCCAAATCCAGCAGACACCAGCAGAACGAGGATGACGGCGTGTCCCCTGCTCGCCTCTGCAGAGTGGCTTCTCGTGAGGCCAAGTGGGAAGAAGGGAACCCCACATACCGGGTTTCCTGTGCACCCTGGCTGTGCTCAGAGCTTTATGCAGATGTGTGATCCCGGGGGACCCCCAACTTTCCATAACTTCAAGTCCCTCATCACTCCCAATTTGAGGAGGGTGAATGGGGGACAGAAGTTATGTCACTCCAGGAACGGGGTCTGGGCAGCTTCTAGATGCCCCCAGAAGCATCGCCTCCCTCCCGCCCACCGACCACAGAAGCAGGATGACAAAGAATCGGAACGCCTCCTCTGGGGCTGGTTACCCGGTCCCCAGGGAGCACTCGTGCAACATTTGGAAGCTTGGAGGCATCCTGACCTTCCAAGCTTGTTTTTTATTTATTTTTGTTTGAGTTTTATTTATTTGATTTTTATCTCTATTGGAGTAAAATTTATATTTTGCTCCTGTTTGCTGGAAAGATGCTTTTCCCCTTCACAGTCTGTGCTGGATGGTTTCAGGGTTGTGCCCAGGGTGGCTGACGCCGACTGCAAAGATTGGGTTCCCAAGATCTCCTCGGGTTTGCTAATTCACTGGAAGGCCCCCCGGGAGTCACTGGGAGCTGTGGTCATAATGGTTATGGTGCATTATGGGAAAGGATGCAAATTCAGAGGAGCTGGGGAACAGGGCATGGGGCAGGAGCATGGGAGCGTCCAGGTGTCCCCTCCCCGGGGACTCAGGACACGGTTAACAGCCACCCAGGGAAGCCCCCTGAGCCTTGACGAGCAGGGTCTTTACTGGGGCTCCATCGTATAAGCCTGGTTGGCCGTCCACGCAGATGACCTCCATCTCCAGCCGCTCCGGGGGTCAATGGATTCCATGTGCCCCAGGGTCCCCAGTGTAAATTGCATTGTTGGTGTGGCTCAATGTCCCCCACCCTGAATCACATTGTCACCATCTACCTGGTCCAAGGCCCCCAGGTAAATAAAGGCTCTCCTATAGGGCAGAGCTTTTCGAGGGCTCAGAGGTTACTTCCCAGGAGCTGAGGGCAGAGGTCACAGGCCTCTTGGGGTAAGGTCGAATTCTTGACTGCAACCCGTCCCAGGTCAAACGTGGCCCCCCACCAGTGGAATCTCCATGAGGTGAACCTGAATTCTTTTCCTTTGCAAACACAGCTAAGCCCCTGATGCTTGTCCCTCGACAGGTGACCAATACCTGTGCACAGAGATGCCTGCAAACACGTCACGTTCATCCTGTCCTGTGAGTGTCCAGTGGGGACCTGCACCCCGGGACCAGGCCTGAGTGTGAGGCAGAACGGGATACGATTTCGCCCTGGCAGCCACTGTATCCGGTGTTCATTTATTTTATCACCGGAAAACCTGTTCCTCGCACTCTAATACGATTTGCAAAATCCGATTAGCCGTGTGCATATTGCGTGTACGAGCCTCTTATCGCATTTGCGGGGGCCGCCGCCACTAATGCGATCCAGGAGGGGCGCTAACAGGATGGGGGAGTCGCTAACACGATAATCCGGGAGAATCGGGGCCAGGCCGGTGCCTCCCTGTCCTGTCCCGTGGCTTGTGGGGTGCGTGAAACAAGCAGAGCTCCTGAACGCCAGAGAGAGGGCATCAGAGAAACCCAACAGAACTAGGGAAGGCAAAGAACTCTGGCCACTGGGTGCATTGGGTTGAATTGTGTCACCACCCTACGAAAGGATTTGTCCGCGTTCTAATTCCTAGAGCCTGTGAATGGGAAGTTATTAGGAAACAGGGTCTTTGCAGATGTGATTAAGTGAAGGATGGAGAACCTGAGATCCAGGAGCTCATCCTGGATGAGGGTGGCCCTAAATCCAATGACAGTGTCCTCATCAGAGACAGAAGAGGAGACACAGACACAGAGGAGAAGCCACGTGGAGATGGAGGCAGAGATGGAGGGAGGCGGCCACCAGCCCAGGGACGCCTGGAGCCCCAGAAGCTGGAAGAGACAGGAAGGACCCTCCCCTGGAGCCTGTGGAGGAGCACGGCCCTGCGACCCCTTCATCTCAGACGTCTGGTCTCCAGGCTGGGGGAGGGTGCACTCCTTTGGTTTAAGCCCCTGGTTTGTGTAATTTATTGTGGCAGGTCTAGGAAGTAAATATACTCAGTTAGCCCATCTCTCTCTACTGGAAATCCCTGGGGAGGCTCCCTGCCATCCTCAGGTAAAGTGTGGCCTCCGTGTTCACAGCCCTGGGGGGCACGGAACCACACAGGCCGTGTCGACCAGCTATCCATGAGCATCTTGCCGCTGCCCCTCCTAGGATCCGGGGGTAGATGGACAGTCCAGTAATTCAAGGCGTCTCTGCTTCCTTTCCAGCATCTCAGGTCCCATGGATCCCAAATGCATGATGCTCTGAGTCCCACCCACTGCTGTGATGGACAGATTTCTCCTCCAATCAGCTGAGACATGGTTGCCTGGTAACCCACATCCTTTGAGAACCCAGGAATTCTGGGATTCTGGACCAAGCCATCCATGAATGAATGTATGGCTCCTTTCCTCTTCCATGTGCAGAATTGCCTTTTCAGATCCCTCCAAACCCAGGTAGCCTCTACCCTCTATTGGTTAAGGTCACCGAGATGGCCAGATGGATGGCCAGTGGGGTCCTGGCATATTTTCCAGACATGTGCCTCAAACCCTTTGTTGCACACCTTGGTCGCTGTCTCTGAGGGCACGTGGTCCTCGACATCGGTAGCCTGGCGCCCAGACCTTAGTTCTGTCATGTCCACCATGCACGTCCCTGCTGTTGACTGCCATCTTGCAGAACCCCTCATGGTGTGGACTGGCTGTTGACTCCCACCAACTATCCATGAGCCAGGAGACTCTCGTAACTCACAGATCTGGCGGGCCCCTGTGTCCATCCCTCCACAGTCCTGGGAGTCGTCACTGGTACCCGGACCTTCATGTGGACACCACAGCTTCTCAGAGTTGGAGAGTCACCTCAGCTGTCCCTGCTATACTGGTGGGGGGAGGCGGGGGGGCGGGGATGGGTCTTTACTTGCTTTTCCCTACCAGGAAGCAGCTCTGTCTCCATGATCATTACTAGCTAAGAGGGTGAGATGGTTAATGTTATATGTCAACTTGTCTGGGTCACAGGGTGCCCAGATATTTTGTCAAACATTAGTCTAGGTGTATCTGTGAGGGAGTTTTTGGATAAGTTTAACATTTAAATGGATAGACTGAGTAGAGCAGATTGCCCTCTCTAATGTGGGTGATCCTCACCAGATCAGTTGAAGGCCTCAAATAAGTCAGATATTCCTCTGAATAAAGGAGGATTCCTTTTGACTCACTGCCTTCGAGGTGGGACATTGGCTTTTTTCTGCCTCCAGATTCAAACTGAAACATTGGCTCTTCCTTGGTCTCCACCTTGCTGGCTTTCAGACTGGAACTTACACCATCAGCTCTCCTAGGTCTCCAACTTACAGACTGCAGATCTTGGCACTTGCCAGCCTCAGTAATCCTGGAAGACAATTCCTTATAATAAATTCCTATTGTCTGTCTGTCTGTCTATCTATCTGTCTATGTATCTATCTAATGTACCTATATCTGTCTATCTACCTATCTAATCTATATCTATCTATCTACCTACCTATGTATCATCTATATATCTATTTGTCTATGTATCATTTATCTACTTATCTATCATATCTATCTATCTATCTATCTATCTATCTATCTATCTATCTATCTATCTATCTATCTAATGCACCTATATCTGTCTATCTACCTATCTAATCTATATCTACCTACCTACCTATGTATCATCTATATATCTATCTGTCTGTCTGTGTATCATCTATCTATCTAATTGTCTATCATATCTATCTGTGTATCTATCTATCTACCCATCATCTATCTAACTAATGTACTTAGATCTGTCTATCTACCTATCTAATCTATATCTACCTACCTACCTATATATCATCTATGTATCTATCTGTCTGTCTATGTATAATCTATCTATCTACTTATCTATCATATCATATCTATCTATCTATCTATCTATCTATCTATCTATCTATCTACCTACCTACCTATCTACCTACCTACCTATCTATATCATCGTCTCTCTCTATCTGTCTCTATCTATCATCTGTCTCTCTATCATCTATATCTATCTAATTATCTATCATCTATCTACATCTATCTATCTATCTATCTATCTATCTATCTATCTATCTAATCTATCTTCATCTGTCTCTATCTATCATCTATCTCTCTATCATCTATATCTATCTAATTATCTATCATCTAGCTATCTATCATCTATCTATCTATCTATCTATCTATCATCTATCTATCTATCTATCTATCTATCTATCTATCTATCTATCTATCTATCTAATGTACCTATATCTGTCTATCTACCTATCTAATCTATATCTATCTACCTACCTATGTATCATCTATATATCTATCTGTCTGTCTGTGTATCATCTATCTATCTAATTGTCCATCATATCTATCTGTGTATCTATCTACCCATCATCTATCTAACTAATGTACTTATATCTGTCTATCTACCTATCTAATCTATATCTACCTACCTACCTATATATCATCTATGTATCTATCTGTCTGTCTATGTATAATCTATCTATCTACTTATCTATCATATCTATCTATCTATCTATCTATCTATCTATCTATCTATCTATCTACCTATCTAGCTATATCATCATCTCTCTCTATCTGTCTCTATCTATCATCTATCTCCCTATCATCTATATCTATCTAATTATCTATAATCTAGCTATCTATCTATCATCTATCTATCTCTCTATCTATCTATCTATCATCTATCATCTGTCTATCTACCTATCTATCTATCTATCTGCCTATCTATCTCTATTATCTCTCTCTCTCTCTCTATCAGTTCTCTTTCTCTGCACACTCCTGACTAAGACACAGGGCACCAGGATTTGAGCCATTTCTAATTCCTTGATTAAGTCGGGGAAGATCGTAGAACAGCATTGTTCAATAGAACATTCCAGGGTGATGGAAATGTTCTATGTTTGTTCCTCTGATATGGATGTGAAATGTGAGTAGTACAACGGAGGAATGGAATTTTTGTTTTTTCGTCTACCATTTATTTACCTATCTGTATACCCCAATACACGTGCCATTTTAATGTTGATAATGTCTACCCCCATGACGGACCCATTTACCAACTAGAGTACGGTGTTTATGTATGATTTCCTTTTTGTCTTTAGCCTACAGACTCTGGCCACAACACCATTTCCCACGGCTGCTTGCATCAGCTCCTTTTTCCTCACTCCGTTGAGCGAGGTTATGTCTTATATTTGCAACAGCAAGATTTATTCGTCACAGTTTGCCTTCTATCCTGGGGCCCCCTGACATCTTAGGTAGTTTTCAAAAAATGTGCTTTATTTAAAGTTCACTCCTTGTGATGTACGGCTGTGCGGGTTCTGCCACACGCCTGGAGTTACGAACCCACCAGCTACTGTAGGCGAAACAGTGTCATCGCTCTAAAGATTCCCTTTGTGCCCAACAATTCCCCCTCTCCCAACACCTGGAATCCACTCACCTGCTTTCCATCCCTGTGGTTCGGCCTTTTCCAGAATGTCATGGAATGACTCAGCTGGAATCTTCTGAGTCTGGCTTCTTTCATTCGGAAAAATGTATTTAATCTTGATCCCTGCTGTGGCACGGATTAAGAGCGCATTCCTACTTTATTTCCAGGTAATATTCCATGGATGCACCATTGCTTGTTCATCCACTCCCCTGATGAAGAACATCTTTGGTGCTTCCGGTTTTCGGCTATTATGAATACAGTTTCCTAAGGCCGTCAACAAATTGTCACAAACTGGATGCCTTATAATAATGGACATTCATCCTCCCCCAGTCCTGGAGACCAGGAGTCTGAGATGAAGGGGTCGCAGGGCCGCACTCCCTCTGGAGGCTCCAGGGGAGGGTCCTTCCTGCCTCTTCCAGCTTCTGGGGCTCCAGGCGTCCCTGGGCTGGTGGCCGCCTCCCTCCATCTCTGCCTCCGTCTCCACGTGGCTTCTCCTCTGTGTCTGTGTCTCCTCTTCTGTCTCTGATAAGGACACTGTCATTGGATTTAGGGCCACCCTCCTCCAGGACGCCCTCATCTCCACCCTTCACTCAATTACATCTGCAAAGACCCTATTTCCAAATAAGACCCCTTCACAGGTTCTGGGTGGATGTGAACAATTGAAAACACCTTTCAACACAAACAACCATGATTTCTACGTCCCTCAGCCCCAGAAGCACCTGTGACTCAGCCGACCAGGAGAATTCCATTCCCCTCCATGAGACTCAACCACGTGCAAGGAAAAGTGCAGACCGGTTGATGTAAAACCTTAATATACATCTAATGCATACAGTTCATTAAGCCAAGATTTAAATTTTGTTTTAAAGAATTTACGGCCTGTTTTCGGGCACTTACAGCAAATACGCAATATTACACTGAATTTGTCTCTAAAAGTATAGTAATTTACGTAAGAGTGATCCCATAAGTAGCGAATGGAGTGCTGTTTCTGCTTTAATTTGCTGTTTCTGGGTGGGTGCAGGAACTCTAGGAGAAGTGGGTTGAATGATGCCCCATCTGCTCCCCAAAATAGACATGTGTCCGCTGGGAGCCTGGGAACAGGAACTCACTTAGAAACAGGGTCTTTGCAGATGTGATTGAGTGAAGGATGGAGATGAGGTTGTCCTGGAGGAGGGTGGCCCTAAATCCAGTGACAGTGTCCTGATCAGAGACAGAAGAGGAGACACAGACACAGAGGAGAAGCCACGTGGAGACGGAGGCAGAGATGGAGGGAGGCGGCCACCAGCCCAGGGACGCCTGGAGCCCCAGAAGCTGGAAGAGGCAGGAAGGACCCTCCCCTGGGGCCCCCGGAGGGAGCGCGGCCCTGTGACCCCTTCATCTCAGACGTCTAGTCTCCAGGACGGGGGGAGGGTGAATTCCTCTGGTTTGAAGCCACCTGGTTTGGGGTCATTTGTATGGCCTGCCAAGACTCTCATACACTGGGATCAAGTGGGTGGAGGCCTGGAAGGCTGGAGCTGAGACCCTAGGCAGGAACCTACGGCCTCCCTGGGCACCTCTGATGGACCACCACATGCGCAGTGCCTTTTACTTGGGATGCTTTGCAGGTGAACAGCATCTACAGAGAGCAGTAATCCAGGAGACCAAGTGTCCACGTTAACTTCGCTTGTCTGCATAAAAGTCTCTCCCGGGGTCACCCCAAATGAGTTTTGTTAAAACAAGCAAATCCACGTGTCTCCACTGGGTCTTTGCTCCTGGAGACCTACAGCCCGATTATCTTTGTCGCTTTATTGAGACTCATTTCCTCCCTCCCTCAGGGCCCGGGAAACAGCCCCCTGTGCAGGGCTCCCAGGTCTGCAAGACAAATGTTCTGCGTCTCCACCAGAAAAAAAAAAAAAAAGCCCGGGCTGCTTTTCTTGCCTTAGATAAAAAAGTGCTTATTCCCATGAATGTGGGGTAAAGCCGTTATCATCGCACCTCTATTTAGGGCCCCGGATAAGCTGAGAACGTCTCTTAAGAATCACAATAAATCCAGCCCAGGAGGATGAATTCCTCCAAAATGAAATTGAGTTCTCATCTGCTTTTCATCACGGGCTCTCGAAAAATAAATGGTGTTTCCGTTTGTTATTTATGCGCTGGCGGAGGGTAATGGCTGTAATGATGAATGCCGAATTTCTGAATTTATTCTAAAAAGACGCTTCATAAATATTGAACAGCGCTGTTATCTGCAGGTAGCTCTATTCATTTTATTAAAATGGAAATTCAGAAATCATCAATAAAATGATATTGTGCGTTTCGAGACAGCCCCGGAGAGCGAAGAGGAACAGAGTTTTTCTAACCCAGCCGCCATCCCCTGCCCACGGGAAGGTGCACGTTGGCGGAATTTGGTCCAACCCTGGGTGACTTGTGTGGTTTTGGGCAATGAATCAGTGAGCAATTGGATCCATAAGTGAATTCGAGCAGTGATATTCAGCCCCAATTAAATCTGGGCTTTAATTTTCCAGGGCGGAGGAACAGACTGCAAGTATTCATAACAGGCATTTCCCCAACCTGACCTGATTTGCGGATTATGATTTGGGGAACATCCCTAGAAGGAGGTCAGAGGCCTCTACGACCAAAATCTTGCTAACCCTGTGATGTAGGGCACGACGATTTTTGCCCCCAAGTGCCTGGGAGGAACATTCCAGGAGGCTTCCAGCCATGGCGGTTCCCAGATTACACCATATGACTTGGTGACATGCCAGGTCTCCAGGGGCAGCCAGGGGCTGCAGCAAAGCAAACCCAAGGTCCACGGGTTCTGATGGAGGATACGTGAAGGATGCAAGTGTGGAGTCCAATAAAGTTCATGTTTAAGCACTTATGGAGCACCAGCTGGATACCATGCTCTTGACGTTAGACAGTGGAGTTCATCTCAGGCTGGTTCCATCCTCCAGGAACCCATAGTGTCGCCAAGAAAGGAAATTGATAGTGTGCTTATTAGAGAGCCTTAGAGGGTTTCTTGATCCTTCTGCCCAAGATAGGGAAGAAACCTGGAGGTGAGCTTCCCTTTCCATAAGCTCAACAGTCAAGTCTCCTCCAAGATGGCCACAGGACATGACATCCAGCCTTACATCTCGACATGCTGTGGTCCAGCCACACTGTTCCGCATAGTGTCTTCCAGACAAAAGGCAACGTGACAGAGGTTTCTGGAAGGCAGCCAGAGCTGGTGGAGCACTCTGCGGCTGACAATGTGGGAAGTGGTTATCACTCCAGGCGGGATGGGACCAGAGGAGGGAGAAGTTACCAGAACACAGAGAGCTTGGTGGAGTGCATTCTGATGGGGTGTCCTGGGGTGACCCGGCCAGAAGGGAGCTGAGGGAATTAATACCCAGCCCCCTTCGTCTTCCTTGCTTCCCACATCCCACCATCAACTGTCACCAGAAGCTGGCAGAGAAGGGGGCCCATGGGTGTAGCAGTTGAGAGCAGCTCCCTGGGCACGTGGCCTGATGGAAAAGGGCAGAGAGTGGACCCAGGGGCAGGTGGAAATGTTCAGTACAACATACGTAAAATCGCCAAGCGCAATATAGACAGAGTAGAAAAGGGAAGAATCAAAGAATTCCTCTGCGTGGGCAAAACTTGGTGCAGAAATGGACAGGAGGAGGTTGTGTCCGTAAGAAGATGTCAAGATGAAGAGTGGTCACTGCCCTGGATGGAGCCCTGACCAACTGGGTGACCTTGAACTGGGGCTCAGATCGTTGGCTCCTCAAGGTGCCCCCATCCCAGGGGTGGTGTGGGGGCTGAAGGGATAATGTGCGTGAAGACATCGAAGTGGGCTGCCCTGAGCCAACACCCAAGAGGTATTGGCCAACACCGTTGTTATGACCGATGGTCGTCACCTGATGTCCCAGAGAGAAGCTATGTCAGAACCTCAGGGATTTGCACGTACCGGGGATGAGAGACACTTCCAAAGACCTGAGGAGAGTTTTAAAACATAAAACGTCTCACATTGAAATTCTAGTTCTTTCTGTCTCTCTGTACACCCTCAGGAGGAGCCCTCTTAAAAATGTGCTGGAAGGAGACGGAGAAGTTGGCACCTTGTGCACGGCTGGTGGGATGCAAAATGGCGCAGATGCTGTGGGAAAAATTAGGGAGGTTCCTCAAAAAATTAAATGAAAAGGCAAAACTATAGAGACAGTACAAAGATCCGTGTTTGCCCAGGGTTGAGGGAAAGGAGGGATGAATCGGCAAAGCACATAGGATTTTTAGGGAAGAGAAACTATTCTGGGTGATACTATAATGGTGAATACGTGTCATTACACAGTTGTCTAAACCCATAGAATGTCCAACACCAAGAGAGAACCCCAATGTAAAATATGGACTTTGGGTGACAGTGATGGGTCAATGTAGGTTCATGGATTGTGACAAATGTCCCATTCTGGTGGGTCATGTTGATAAATGGAGGGGCTCTGCATATGTGGGGACAGTGGGTTTATGGGAAATCTCTGTACCTTCCTTTCCATTTCATTATAAACCTAAAATTGCTCTAAAAATAAAGTTGTAAAAAGTAATAAAAAATGGTTAAGATGGTAAATTTTACCTTATGTATATTTTAGCACAACTTTTTAAAAAGTATGCTGGTACTTCGATTGCTTAAAATCCCCTGACTGACGTGACCAGTATCAGATCCGGCCACACAGGAGAAGGCAGCCTTTTGGCTAACAGGCCACCTGCGATGTGGGGGTGACCATGGGACCCTGCTCTGAAGGACATGTGCTGTGTGTCCCCGTGCAGAGTTGGTTGGGGCTTTGTCGTACAATGCCATTGATGGAATTGTCTGAGAGTGGGTTAGAAGGTCCAAGTGCACACCAGCTCCTGAATCATTTCCTCCTCTGGGGAAAATCACTTCATCTTATTCCATTTTCCAAAAAATGAAGACCGTTGCCTCTTTCTTGGGTCTACAGATTCAATAAGAGGCGGGGAGAAGAAGGCGGCTGGTGAGAAATCTTAGAAGTCTCAGGTAGATCACGGGGTCCTGGGTGATGTTGCATCCCATTTGGGCTAGCTGATCGTGTAGTTCCCCCCTCATGCCATTTGTGAAAGCCCCAAATTCCAGACCAACAAACAGTGATGGGACTCCTGGCAGATCCATGGTTTTGGTTGAGAATAATGGAGGGACCCTCAGTTTACAGACTGGGGGTTTCAGGGCCAACAGGTGTAGATTGCTTTGTGTGGATTTAGGGGCAACAATGCAAAGACGAAGTTTGTCCCTGGAAACCCTAGGTGACAGAGGTACAGCTGGCATGAGCTGGCACAGAGAAGTGACAGCAAACAGAGAAATTGCAAATGGCGGCTCAACGGGACTGGGAAAGTCTAACACGCCCAAAAGCTTTCCCTTTATGTTTCAAAAAGAAAATCAGAGGAGGGGAAGTTTCTTTGCAAAGAGGACAAATTGTGTTTTAGGATGAGGACTGCAAAGTCTGGCCAGGGTATGTGGGAGGTACCTGGAGAATTTCAGAAATAAACCAACCAACGTGCCATTTATGACATGGTGTTGAGGGGGGGCATTGGCGAGAAACCAGAAAGAAAAATTGTACTCTGACAAAGAAGTTTTTTCTGGCATGACGGGAGTTAAAATAGGTAACAACACTCTTAATGTGGAAGGGCAAAGGCGATTTTGTTTTTTAAAAATATCCTGGGGGGAGTTGGGAGAATTAGGCAGCGTCATAGAGTTGAGGCTTTTATTGAGTCAGAAAATCAATAAATACAGGGTATGGGCTGGAGACGGGGTGAGTTATTAGAATGCTGTTGAGATTATCTGCAAAGAATCTCCTGGTTGTGGGAAATGAGATTACAGCGGAGAGCAGCCCCTGGACACGAGTGTCTCGTAAGCTCTCTGTGCACATTAATTAAGGTCGTCCAACACCTCTGCTTCCTGAGGAGTCGTGTTTCTTAATATCTTCCTTGGGGATTCTACATTTTTTTCAGGACCCCAACCTCTCTCCTTATAGCTGAAGGGGAAGAATATTTATTCACATGCATATTTTTTCCAAAATCACTTATTGGTGTGAAATGCGCATAATGTAGAATCAACCATTTTTAAATGTAAAACTCAGCGGCATTTAGCACATTCACACTGTTGTGCAACCACCACCTGTGTCTAGTTCCAGGACATTTTCATCTGTCCAAAAGGAGACCCCATATCCATGAGCAGTCACTCCCCATCTCCCAGCCCCTGGCAGCCAATAATCCACTTTCTGTGTATGGATTTGCCCATTCTGGATATTTCATATGAATGGAATCACACACGATGTGGCCTTTTGTGTCTGGCTTCTCTCACTGAGAATCATGTTTTCAAGTTTCATCCACATTGTAGCCCGTGCCAGTGCTTCACTCCTGTTCATGGCTGAGTAATATTCCACTACGTAGATGCACTCCATTTTGCTTATCCACTCATCTGTTGATGGACATTTGAGCTGTTTTGACCTTCTGGCTGTAGGGAATAGTGGTGCTATGAACATGGGTGTACAAATTTTGTTTGAGTCCTTGCTTTCAATGGGTGTCTACGTAGACATGCCATTGCTGGGTCCTATGGAAATTCCGTGGTTCACTTTTTGAGGACCCTACAGCTGGATCTTTGACTCTTACCTTTACAAGCTGAGCAGAAGATAAAGTGCCCACACATCTCTATTTAATCCATGATCTTCCCAAGTTAATCTACCAGGAGGTGGTGCCCAAGACAGGGGACAGAGAGAGGTGACCGAATGACGGAATGAGCAGAGGGGGTGGAAGGTGAGGACAGAATAGAGAAAAAGGGAAGTTCTGTTGCGTCCAGGGAAGGTGCTGGCACCCCTGGATGAAGCGGGGTCCAGGCTGTGCCCCCCACAGCTTCTCAGAACCGACTTTGGCAGCAGAGAAGGAAAATGTCTTGGAGGCAGTCACTGTGATGGAATGAAAGTCAAAATTTCTACCACGCCATAAAGTTTGAAAGTGTGTTTTCTTTTGTGCCTTGTTATTTCTTCCTCAGCACCAAGGTTGAAGTCTCCCAGGGTCCTGGTGTTTTTCTTAATTGCCCAAATAAGAAAGTTTCCTGCACAGACAGTTTCCCTCTCCAGATTGTTGTTGACCCCCCAGGGAACAGATATTTGCTCTGAGCCGGGACACCCCAGAGCTGCCGGGTCCCCTCCCAGGAGTCTCCTCATTTGTGTGATCCTGCCCACGGCAGCACCAAGCATCTCCCTCTTGTTTTCAAGCCCTGTGGTCAGACACGGAAGGACTAAGCATGAGGCTGAGGAGGAGCCTTGGGCGTTGACTGCTGAAACGTTACCGATGGTTTCCCCAGAGAGAGACAGAGGGTCTGAGGGGCCCCCCTCTTTGGGGGAAACCGGGGGGTCTAGATGTCCTCATGTTGTCATTAATAGTGGTCAGTATCTGAGAGATGTCCGAGGAAGAGTCGACAGCCAACATCACGCTGACGACTTAGAGTTGAGTTTTGGAGTTAGCATACGTTGACATCTCCCCATTTGTCTGTTAGCAGAGTTTTAATGCACCAAAGGGGACATAAAGGCCCCCGTGGTCCCCATGCACAAGGGACTGTCTTTGCTCTGACGCCCGGAAACGGTCCATGCCATCTTTACGTTTGTGCATGGTAACTTCCAAAGACTTCCAAAGAACGATGGAGCACTTTGATTGCCATGGAAGATTGAGGGACCTAGGAACATTTGGGTGGTGGAGGGAGGATAATGAGGCAACAGGAAGGAAGGGAGGGACCAGGAGGGTTATGAACGGACTTGAAATACCATTTTCCTTGGAAAGATGGAGGATGACGGGAGCTCAAGGGACCAGGAACGCCTCGATGGCCAAGTTCTTCCTCCCAAGAGGCAGGATCTCCTCCATCTTGTTATGTCACATTGAGGCTGGATATGAGGTCTAATCTTTGATGATATTAACTTAGGAGCAGGATTCACCCAGTTCTGATGGACACTTGGCTCAGGGTCCATGAGACCGTGATGTGCCAACCATGGGGCTGAGACCTGTGGATTGGAACCCACTTCACCAGCTGTGTTTCCATTCTTGTAGAAGTTACTTAACTTCTCTCGGTTTCAGCTTCCAAATCCGTGGAATGGGACAATAGCACCTTCCTCCGGGGATTCTGTGCATGTTAAGGAGGCGATGGGATTCCGAGCATCTGGGACTGAGGAGATGCTCTGTAAGGTGTAAACCAATGTGGCCTTTCAGAAGCTCTTCTCCCTCTGAGAGTCCTACAGCACCATCGAACACACAACACGTAGATGGAGTAGGTCAGATTGTTGTGTGGGTTCCATCTGTTTTTTTATGGGACATAATTTTGGCAACTTCTCTTGCAATGCACCCCTGAGGAGTTCAGGCTGCAGGAGATGGGGTCACCTAGAAGAACTGGGATGGGGTGAGGAATATCTCCCTAGACCCATCCAAAGACCAACAAGGATGAGCAAATGGAAGGTTCCACCTTGATTGGAGGAATAATAGATGCCATATGGAGCCTGGGGTGGAAAAGCAGAGTAAGAAGACGGGGGGCCTTTTGTCTTACTGCCTTGAACTTTGAGTTCCTGGACCATCAGATGTCGTGGGCTCACTGGGCACTGGGGAGCCCGTGTGTCAACCTTCATCTTCTTTTCCCATCACAGGAGATCTTTAAGGACCTGGGTCAGGGCCTCACTGTGCCTTCTGCAGTCTCCCCTCTGCTTCTGAACCCCGCGGGCAGAGCCGTCCATGCTCACGGGTCTCTTCTAGCCCATGGTGGACATGGCGGCAATGCTGGCTTCACTCTTTCCGGACGATGCCCTGGCCTGGTGGGAGTGGACACCCTCTTGGTGTCTGTGTTCCCCGTGGTCTCCCCTCTCGGTATCCTTGGCCGTGAAAGGAACGGGGTCTTGCCTTTATTTGTTCCACGTCTTAACTTTTCATCAAGCATTCCCAGCCTGATTTGGGATCCAGCCCCCTTGGCAGGAGTCTGCAGGTTCCCAGCCAACGACGACGCATCTCATGTTCCAGAGGGCGTTCACGATAAAGAATTGCATGTGCCCCATCCTATGACCACCACATCCCTCTTTCGGCTTAACCATCAACACTATTTTTAGGAATGCCATTATCTCATTTTTCTGATGTTCTGAAATTCTGCCTCACCCACCTTTCCGAAGCATGAAACGCTGAAGCCCGTTGCTATTTGCAAATCCCTGGCGACTCCCTTCTTGAGATGACAAGGGAAGAAACTCATAGAGGTTCCTGGAAAAGCAGCCCTTGACCTGTGTTCCTCGGGAACCAGTGAATCTCCTCTCTGCCCCTAGAAAACGGAATCAAATTAGCCCCTGACATCTCCCTGGCCCTAGGGTGTCATGCGTCTCTGTTGACTCATCTGGCGGGTTTCCTTGTCCCTCCGTCCATCCATTATCCAAGTCGCAGCTACTTATGAAATGCCCACGTGATGCAGGGCTCCGTTAGGGATGTAAGGGGAAAGAACATTGCAATGCTTGTCTCTCCAGCTGGAGAGACAGTAGAGGACGAAAGCAGTGATAACAAACGATGGGGTGCAGCGATGGGGGAGTTGGAGGTGTCACGTGAGCCGACACGCAGAGTGCGCTGCTAGCAGGTGGCAGCCTTGGAAGCCACTACGGGCAGCTTGGACTCCATCGGGAAAGCGCGGGGGAGCGTAGGCAAAGTTTCTGCCGAACCGACGTGGTCCTGTATGTGCAATGGAAGGACGGCTCGGGAGGGTGAAATGGAAGCAATACAAGAGAAATCCAGACGTGGTGAGGAGGGTGAATGGATGGTGGCAAAGAGGAGACCAGCTGGGTGCTTGTTACCACAGCTCTTAGATTTGGTTTTGCTTTGACAATAATCTTGAACTTCCAGCTGAGTCAGAGATGGGCCACAGGACCCCCCATGCGCCCTTGAAGAGGGTGGATCCCACAGATGCTCAGGGAGATCCTTGCTGTAAGCTGGTGCTGGTTTGTCCTCAGGAGGCTGGGACTCTGGTGTTGGAGACATTATAAATAGATGCCTTTTTATGCCTTCCATTTCATTTATGCCACTGCACTAATATATTTACCACGATGCTCAGACATGGGACCTTGGATTCAGACAACCCTCCCCCAGCAGGAGCAATTCTAACAGCAGCTTCCTAACGTGTGTCTGCGCTCAGCTTGACACACGCCGAGATTCATCTTTGGGTTTGGTCCACAGTTTCAGAAATGGAGTGCTCCTTGATCTCTCTTTGGCGTGTGGACTCAGCATTTTACGCAAAAAGGATGAAATAGGGGCATTCTGTGTGAATGGATGTGGTGGGCATAGTAGACTGAATGGTGTCCCCCAAGAAGAAATAGCTGTGTCTTAAACCCTGGAAACCAGGAATGAGACCTTATTAGAAAACAGGGTCTTTGCAGATGTGATTAAGTGAAGGATGGAGAGGAGGGCGTCCTGGGGGAGGGAGGCCCTAAATCCAATGACAGTGTCCTCATCAGAGACAGAAGAGGAGACACAGACACAGAGGAGAAGCCACGTGGAGACGGAGGCAGAGATGGAGGGAGGCGGCCACCAGCCCAGGGACCCCTGGAGCCCCAGAAGCTGGAAGAGGCAGGAAGGACCCTCCCCTGGAGCCTCTGGAGGGATCGTGGCCCTGAGACCCCTTCATCTCAGGCTCCTGGTCTCCAGGACCGGGGGAGCATGAATTCCTCTTCTTTTAAGCCCCCCACTGTGTGGTCATATGTTATGGCCGCCCCTGGACAGTCACACAGCAGGTATTTTTAAATGCAGAACCATCTCACGGGGGTCCATCAGCACCCCCCGTTCCACCTGCATTGCGCGTGGGCTGTGTCCCTCCGTGGTCCACATGAGTTGTCATTATGTGACACGTTCTGTAAGCCTAGTGGCGAAGTTCCACCAAACATTTATTTGCACTTGGCTGAATTTGCGGCATAAGTTCCTATTCTCCGCACAGCCTGCGTGGATGAGGTAGGGACCATCTCTCGCGTTTTCTTGCTCCCCGACGGGTAAGCAGTGTGGAGCCGATGGACCAGTGGCGACCGCCAGACCTGGAATTATAATGGGCCACAAGGAGCTGATGATACGCCTTTTCTTACGACCTCCTTGCCACGTTGAGCATCTAAAGGATAACTGTTTGCACGTGCGGGCACCCTGATGCCCACACCTCTCGTGGTTTGAAACCTTGGCCGTGCTATGTAAGAACTCATCTCCAGGGATGCCAGCTGATGATGCAAAGTGCAGAGCTCAGCTCTCCATCGGCTCACCGTTCCCTTCATCCCACTCTGAACAAGCAGCCCCCCAACTCACGACCTTTCCTTGAGAAACCTCAGAAACGCGTGTCAATGAGCCCTAACGTCAGCTCCCACTTAAGAGGCCATTTTAATTAACCGTCTTGTCTTCCCTGCACGCGACAAGGGAGGCAGTGGAGACGCTGTTTCCAAGTGTGTTGTTTTACTGAGCTGCCAATTACAGGCGCTCGCTTCCTGTCGAGGCAGATAACTTTCAGAAAGGAAAGCGGGGAGGACGGATCCTTTTGTCCCCGTCGGCGTATCGGAATTCGAGACGAGTGGAAACGAATCACGCGGACACGCTCTCTCTCTCGGAGTCAGTTTTCGTGGGGGGCGTCGAGGCTTCTCGTGAGAAAGATCATGTCGCGTGGAACTCGGTGTTCCAGAGCCCCAGACAAAGGAAACCTTTTACAAACCTCCCGTGTCTAATTTTGTTTTAGAAAATTAGATCCTCGGGATTTTGCATAAGATAACTGTATTACCGGGATGCAATTTGGTCTGGGTTCCTGGCTCGCGTGCAGGCGGCTCCTTAATAAAAAGTGTCAGTTAAAATGAAAATACAGCTTGGGTAATTAAATTTAATTGGATCTTGTCACTTTAAATCCTCTTCGTTTTCGAGGGTTTCCGCAGAATTGCAGCTACCAGTTTGCTAATTTCTTTATTGCAAGCTGCTGCCGTACCTGACCCTCCTCTAATAAACTGAGACCTCGTGTTGGCGGGGGCCCTGAACTGGAAAGGCGAGGAGCAAACAAAGGGAAGGGGGCGGACTCGGGGCCACGGAGGGAGGGCGGAACCAGGGGATAGAGTTACCGGGGGTTGTGGACTTTTACTCCCAGCGGGAGGAGTGTTGTTGTTACTGTTGCAATGAGTGTTGTTGTTACTGTTGCAATGAAAGTCCGGGTTCTGCAAATAGACACTTTGGGTGTAGAACAGGGGTGATTTCCAGCCTGCAGGAAACATAATATCCACAGATGCCCCCTGTCTACACTGTAGCCACTACGGAGCAGAGCCACCCGCTCAGAGCTGCAGACAAGGGAGAGCATGAGTTTCCTACGGCTGCCATAACAAGTAGGCACGAACTTGGTGGCTGAAAACCACACAGATTTGTTCTGTATTTATTATGTGAAAGTGCCCATGGGCAGAACTCCCAAATCAGTTTCAATGGGCTCAAGTCGAGATGTGGGCAGGGCTGGTTCCTTCTGGAGGCTCCAGGGGAGAGTCCGTTTCCTTGTCTTTTCCAGTTCCTAGAGGCTCCTGCATTGTCTCCATGCCAAGATCTTTAACTTGATTACATGTTCATAGCCTCCTTTGGCCACATAGTCACAGATTCTGGGCATTAGGACCCGGATATCTTCAGAGGCTGTTATTCAGCTGACCACAGATAGTACAAGGATTCCAGCAAATATGGGTAAACTGGTGGGTGATGTGAGCAGGGGGGTGCAAACTGAAGACCTCATGCCCTGGCTTCTGCCTTGCACACTGGCTGCATTGCCTGCTGACCCCGCATGCCGGCTTGCAGGGCTTGTCCTTCAGGCCTGGAGGGATTCCATCTCCTTGTGACAGCTCCCCAGTTCCAGTGTCCAAAGTCAAGAAAACTTCAGCCATGGAGGAAAGGTTGAGGTATAAGCTGTGACCCTGGAATTGTAAAAATTCAAAGGGTTTGCAAGACCCCTTAGGAGAATTTGAAGGCAGCTGGCCAAACCTCATGTGATTTCTCTAAACTGGAAGCTCCATCAGCTCACAGGTAGCTTTTTGTTTCACAGATGACTCCCATCGAGGTCCAGACCGAGGCTTGAGCTGCTGGCTTGTTGGCCTGGCGCTCTGCTGAATTCCCTCTAATGACATGCGTCGGACTCTCTCTAACATCAGTTTCCACATTTGTAAAGTGTGAATCATTTGCCTTTCCAGCTTCTCCTGTGAGAAAAGGACTTTCATTTGACTCCTGCGTTTCAACTGGGAGAGTACAACGGGGGAGGCAGTAATAATTCAAATAGATTTTTGCCTTGGTTTGTTTTGGAAATGGCTTTATAAACATGAGGCTGACCCATTGTTATATTATTATCTCAAAGGACTCAGTGTGGGGCTCTCCTGGGGGGTTCAAGGGAGGTATCGTTTGCGAGGATTGCCACATCGACAGTGAGATAAAAGCAGAGAAGTGGGTTGAGGGGGCTTGGAGGGCTCTTACCCTTGGCTGGACTCCACCTGGTCCACAGGTGATGGGATGATGGCTGAGGAGCTGGGGATGTCCCCTCCTCTTGGGTTCCCGGTCAGCTCCTCTACTTTGACTGGATGGGTATCAATTACAGAGAAAGCAGAGTCAACCCAGTTGGTTCTCCTTTTGGGGATGCACTGGAGCCTCTAGGAGCCACACCTGTCTTCTGCACAGGTGAGGCGTGTCCTGTGAAGGTCGCACTGGGCCTGAACTTACTCCTGATGCTGTGGTTCTCAGCATCTCATATTCAGACGTCCACCACTGTCATCGGAGGATCTGAGGGTCATGAATGATGGACCTTGCCAGGCTCAGATGGAGACACGGTGTAATGGCAGAAGGATGCTGAGATGGTTGTAGGGGGCTCAGCTGTTTTATGCCCTTGATTTCTCAGCGAGACATGAGGGTCCGGGATGGAGGGTCTTTTGGGTTGGAGAACTGGAGATTCTAAGGGAAGACACAGGTGGTCCTCTCCTGGATTTGGGTGGATGAAGTTGGTGCCTCTGCGAGGTCCACTAAGATGCTGAGGATATTGGTCTCAGACACATGGACCTGCTGTACAACGAAAGATGAGCAGTTCTCAAAATGTCCACATGTGTATCCTGGTCTTCTCATATTTCCACTTGCAAGGGGGGATTCAGAGTGAATAGAGCACAGGTATGGAGGATGATTCTGGGGTCTGGGGCTCAATTGCTAGATAGATAGAGGGGCTTAACAGAGTGCTTCTGTCTCTGCCAACATGGGTTGAGGCCAGAGTGAACTAGGAGGATGCTGAACATAGAGATTTGGTCTACGGTCAGGGTGGAGACCCTGAGATATCTCTGGTCTAGTGTCAGTGTGGAGACCCTGAGATATCTCTGGTCTAGGGTCAGGGTGGAGACCCTGAGGTGTCTCTGGTCTAGGGTCAGTGTGGGGATCCTGAGATGTCTCCGGTCTAGGGTCAGGGTGGAGACACTGACATGTCTCTGGTCTAGAATCAGGGTGGAGACCCTGAGATGTCTCTGGTCTAGGATCAGGGTGGAGATCTTGAGATGTCTCTGGTCTAGGGTCAGGGTGGACACTCTGAGATATCTCTGGTATAGGGTCAGGTGGAGACCCTGAGATGTCTCTGGTCTCTGGTCTAGGGTCAGGGTGGAGAGCTTGAGATGTCTCTGGTCTAGGGTACGGGTGGAGACCCTGACATGTCTCTGGTGTAGGGTCAGGGTGGTGACCCTGAAATGTCTCTGGTCTAGGCTAAGGGTGGAGACCCTGACATGTCTCTGGTCTAGAATCAGGGTGGAGACCCTGAGATGTCTCTGGTCTAGGATCAGGGTGGAGATCTTGAGATGTCTCTGGTCTAGGGTCAGGGTGGACACTCAGATATCTCTGGTCTAGGGTCAGGTGGAGACCCTGAGATGTCTCTGGTCTAGGATCAGGGTGGACACCCTGAGATATCTCTGGTGTAGGGTCAGGGTGGAGACCCTGAGATGTCTCTGTCTAGGGTACGGGTGGAGACCCTGACATGTCTCTGGTGTAGGGTCAGGGTGGTGACCCTGAAATGTCTCTGGTCTAGGCTAAGGGTGGAGACCCTGAGATGTCTCTGCTCTAGGATCTAGGTGGTGTAGCTGGGACACCTCTTCTCTAGTCTCAGGGTGTTGACCCTGATGTCTGCTCTGTGTATCAGGGTGTGTTACCTTGAGTTTTCTCCGGTCTGAGGTTCCCTATGGGGTTTCCCTTTGTACTGCGTTGAACTCGTGCATTTCCCGCCTCCAGCTATGGTGCATTGGTGGTCCCAATGACCCTGGCACCTCCTCTGTTTTAGGGAAACCCCAGTTCTCTTGACTGTCCATGGATGTCTGAGACCTCGGATTTGACTCAACCCTCTGGGGTCAACTTGTCCTCCAGCTGGGACAGAGAGCTAGAAGACTCAGACTCCCATCTGAGGATTACCCCGCCATCGTGCCCATGTTGTCCCATTGGTCAGCCACATCCCTGGGCACCTTGCCCCGGATCAGGAGCCCAGAAGAACAGCTGGAGGATCCGATGGGTGGGAGCTTCTGGGTGCAGGTACAGCAGGTTATTCTCCACGGTGGGTGCCTGCTCTTAGAGAGGCGAGGAAGAAGTTGGATATTCACTAAAATACCCCTTCTGGACCCGTGATGGAGACAGAGGGTCTCGTCATGAGGCATGTCTGGGTCTTTCTGAGATTCACCATCTGCGTGAGGACATAGTGACAGCTCATAGCTAGTTCCAGTGACCTGCAGTCTATGGCTCAGATTCTGCCTGCCCATCCCTCTCTCCCTTTCCCTGTAGATTCACAGCTAGGTAGTCAGGTGTCTTTGACAGCCTGGCATCGCTTGGCTCACGTAAATCCCACTAATTTATAGAGGGTCTCAGGTTTAATCTTGCATGTTCTCCTCCTGTATCCTAAATTATCAATCATTTTAATGACATATAGAAAAAATAATGAGCAAATCTTAGATGACATTCTTATCACCTATTTTAATACAATTTCTTAAATCAAACACCTGACTGTAGCTCATAAAAAACGTATGCCTAGTGAGAAATTATAGAAATATACTCAAGACAACAAATGGGACACAGATAGACTTATCAGATCTTTAATTTTACACAGACGACTTTCTCTTCCATTAAGATATACAGCTGGCTTTTGAATCTGGGTCCGCAGAACCACAGGCATCGCTGGAATCGTAAAGATATCTAACGACACCAGTGTGTTAAGTCTCAGGACTGAGTTGCAGATTCCTAGGACCGTTGCAGTATCTATGATTCAACACGCTGATGCTCCTGAATTGATAGTACTTGTTCAAAGGTGGTGTCATGTGTAAGACTGTGTCCTCCTGAAAGATGTGTTGAAGTCTTAACTCTGGGTACCTGCGATGGTGACCTTATTTGGAAAATGGTCTTTGCAGATGTAGTTAAGATAAGGTCATAAGGGTGGGACCTAATACAATGTGATTGGCATCCTTATAAGAAGAGGAGAGGAGACACAGGAGGAAGACGGCCATCTAAAGACAGAGGCAGAAATTGCAATGATGCGGCCACAAGCCAAGGTCACCACGATTGGATAACAGACACCAGAGGCTGGAAGAGAGGCATGGAGCCTATGCCCCCTCAGAGCCTCCAGAAGGAACCAACCCCGCTGACACCTTGATCTTGGACGTCTGGTCAAGACGGCGACTTCTGTTGCTGAATTGTAGGTTTCTGCATGTTCTTAAGGTAATTTCAGCATTAATGAGATGATCTCGGAGATGATCATCATCAATGAGATGCTCGGCGTCTGTGAAGAACACCCAGCAGCCGTCTCCTGGAGAGCACACTGGGAAGTAGACATGAACCCTTATGATCGTTGGCTCCCGGCACCCATGGCTGCCCCAGACCACATCACAGAAACCCAACTCACATCTTGGGTACCAAAATTTAAAGCTTTCTGGCAGCATTGAATATGTTGGGTGACCAGATTCACCTGAACTCGAGGGAAACAGAGGAGCAGATGTGAACAGCCCACCCTTAATGACCACCATTTTGGAGAAGATTTTTCTAGCGAAGGCGTGTGAGATCTTGGGAAGATCAACACGGGAGTGAGTTTGAGTCTTGGCTGGCAGGACATGAAGGATTCTCTGAAATGCAGGCTACTCTCGCCATCTTGAAGAACAAGGTGTGTAGTGTTGTGGGCTGAAGTGTGTCCCCCCAAAAAGAAACGTTGAAGTCTCAACTCCCAGGACCTGTGAAGGTGACCCCATTTGAAATAGGGTCTTTGCAGATGATCAAGTTAAGATGAGGTCATCCTGGAGTAGGGTAGGCTCTAAATCCCATGACTGTGTTCTTATAAGAGAAACTCAGAGGAGAATGCCGTGTGAAGATGGAGGCGGAGATGGGAGTGATGTATCTACAAGCCAAGGAACACCAAGGATGGCTGGCAGCCCCCAGAAGTGAGAGAGAGATCCAAAACAGGCTCCCTCAGAGTTCCCAGAAGGAATCAATCTTGCCAACACCTTGACTTTGGACCTCTAGTCTCCAGAACTGGTAGACAACAAATTTCTGTTGCTCTAAGCCACCCAGTTTGTGGTATTTTGTTAAAGCAGCCCCAGGAAATGAATATAACCGGTCGGATCCCACGTGACAGCTGATATCAGAGAAGCAAAGGGCCACAGCTCCTAAATTCCAGCACATGTGTGGGTCTCCACCTGTATCCTCAAGGATGTCCAAGAGCCTGGCTCCAGAGATGTGGACCCTCCAAGGCTGGCATGCCATCCTCCCCACCAACACCTGTCACCACTTCTCAGCACTGTGCCCGCCTCGAGGGTCCTTTCTTGTAATACTCACCCGCACCTGATGCCTTACCCCAGCCACCCGGGGTAAATTTGAGACGCTTTGGAGTTATTACTGTTTTCACCGTAGTATCAAAAGAGCAAAAATGTATGCTGTAGCATGGTAGCTGGTGTCCTGAAGATCCATTCAAACATAAAATGGGGTTAGACTACTGGGAACTCATTGACATGGCTACTGGGGAGGAGAGCTCCCTGCCAAGGGTGCATTGACCCTCAGCACTTGCTTCTAGAATGTTCTGTGGTCACAAGGCACCTCTGAGCACTCTTTCCCAATCGTCTTGGGTGGAAAATTTCCTCTATCGTAATGGTTGGTTTGAGCCCATGTCTCAGAAATGGTTTTAATCCCCCAACTCTGGTATCTGCAGACATCTGGTTTACCCTTTCTTCAGCTAGCCTCCAACCACATTCGAGGAATTAAAATAAAGTTTTGAATTCTTTTTTTTTTTTTTGTGAGGAAGATCAGCCCTGAGCTAACATCCGTGCTAATCCTCCTCTTTTTGCTGAGGAAGACCGGCTCTGAGCTAACATCTATTGCCAATCCTCCTGCTTTTTTTTCCCCCAAAGCCCCAGTAGATAGTTGTACGTCGTAGCTGCACATCCTTCTAGTTGCTGTATGTGGGACGCGGCCTCAGCACGGCCGGAGAAGCGGTGCGTCGGTGTGCCCCTGGGATCCGAACCCGGGCCGCCAGTAGCGGAGCGCGTGCTTAACCGCTAAGCCATGGGGTTTGCCTCTAAAATAAAGTTTTGAAATGATCCAAGGAGGACACCAAATACGACTATGGCCGCTGCACTGACATCTTTCTTATTTCCTTGCTGCAGGTTTAGATGAAGCTACGATGAAAGGAACTGGCAAGATTAAGCATACTCTTGAAGACACAAGAATAAGACTTACCTGGCCATCTTGTAGAATGTGCTGAGGAACATTTTTGGATGTTTTTATTTATGGTTGGTCTCTGTGTGTGAAATTGCTGTTGTGGAAGATGCCTCTGGGGCAGACGCTGGCTCCTGTGTGGATCATCCAGGAAGGGTGGGGGACACCGGTGGGAATCTCGGCCTCAGTCATTGGGTACAGTCAATTGCTTACAACAGTTAACTCTGGAGAGGACCAGGATCCAGGATCTACCAAGAGCTGAGAATTAATGAGAGGGAGGGAGAGAGAGAGACAGAGAGGGAGAAATGGAGGAGAGAGTAGGGAGAGAGAGCGAGGGAGAGACATAGCTTGAGAGATCTTGACAGAGAGAGGGAGACTGAGAGGGAGGTGAATGGAGGAAGTGGCAGGGCAGAGACAGAGAAGGAGAGAGGAATGAAGAGGGAGAAAGGGAGAGACGGAGGGAGAGGAAGAAACAGAGACAGAGACCCTCATACCAATTCCTTGACTCACTCCCACAATGTGCATTCTTCTACAGACGAAAGGCTCCCTGGGATGGATCTTAGGAGCATCTACTAAGATTTCACCCACCGGGTGGTCCATCAAGCAGTAATTGTTTTCCCAGGAGTGTGGTGTCTGCTGATACTGGGGAGGAAAGCCTGAATTTTGTCCTCCTCTCCACTAAGGAGGCCCCTTTGCAAATTGTTTTCGGGGAAGAAAGTTAACCTCTGGCTTTTTGGAATATTTCTGCACCCCAAGGGAAATATGTGTATAAACCTAATGGTTAGTCCATCTTAGACACTTCTCAAATGGGGCATTTCTATCATGTTTCATCACTGGGGATGGAGAGGCTGGCTGGGGAGGCAGTTGAGGGATAAGACACACGTCCGTCCTCAGGGCAGACCCAGCAATGAAATCAGGTCCTGGTTGGGTCATGGAGAGTTCAGCAATTTACCACAATAGGTTGGAGAATACCTACTCCATTTTAATGAACGGAGGGGATTTAGGGCCCCTCTAAAGAAACTTGCAAAATGCAAAACCAGATGTGGTGGATATAAGTGGTAGAAAATGACCAAGGAGAGAAACAGTGCAAAAATGATTTGAGATTAACCTCGATTGAAATATAGTCGTGTGACCCTTCACAACGTTTTGGTCAATGACGGACTGCGTGGACAACGGCAGCCCCGTAAGATTAATACCGTAGAGCCTAGGCATGTAGTTGGCTATACCGTCTAGGTTTGTGTAAGTGCACTCTGTGATGTTCACACAATGACAAAATCACCCAATGACGCATTTCTCAGAACTCGTCCCCGTTGATAAGTGACGCATGACTGTAAAATCTACTTTAACCCTTTCTTAGCAATCTTTATGAGATAAAAACACTACATAATTCTGGTGAACTGGGATGAGGTATGCACAAAAATCCATGTGAATTTTTGAAGGCTATGAATTATCAGTTCAGACATCCACTTGTTTCTAGATCCATTTTCAAGCAAATATAGTGATGAGGACTCAACCAACAGCTCTTCTCTATTGAGTTGCTTGATACAGGAGCCTTTGACGAAAAGATAAAACTGCGTTGAAACTGTTCTATTTGGCAGGTGAAATGCTTTAGCTCAGTGAAGCTGAACTATTCTCTTGTATCCTGCTGATTATTGATTTGTTTAGAAGACACTGTCCGTCCCATCTTGCATTTATTTGCAGAGAGCGATAGGTCAACTTGCCTCACGTTCTGGTGTTGGCTGGTGCGATGGGTGGATGGAGTTCCATTGTTGTAGGGAGTGAGTGTCCCCAGGTAAGGCTGTGACTGGGCTCTCAGAGCTGAGATTAAATCTGAGGCATCACGAAGACGAGGCAGAGGAGTTGAGTAAGTGAAGAGGGATGGGGGAGCTCCAGGCGAGATCCCGGTCAGACGGAGAACATGCGTGCATTTCATTGACCAGAGACCACTGAAAGCCAAGATGGTTGCACCGAGGGGCCCATAGAGGAACTTCTTAGGGTCTTTTTTAGCCCCGATCCTTTCTCTGAGTTCTAGCCAACCCTTTTCCAACTGATTAGGAGTTTTCCCTTTCTGAGCACTTGCTTCATCAGAGCTCAACCCGCCATCTTGGTTGGAAACTATGGGTTGCAGAATCCTGGTCTCTGAAAAGATATCCTTGTCCCCTCCCTAGAACCAGTGAATGTTGACTTAATGGCAAAAAAGGGTTTTTGCAGACACAATGAATCAAGATTCTTGAGATGGATGTTAATCTAGCTATTATTAACATCCCTCTGTTTTCATATGGATTTCAGTAACTGAGAAATTTTAGAAGCATTGTTTTAGAAACACAGAGTTGTCACAGTGAACATCTTGTTTTTCCATACGTGTGGGACAAATGTTTCATTTCTTTTGCTCTTTGCGGTCTGATCTAACACAAACTGTGTGGTTTTGTTTCATCAAATAAACATCTTCTGTGGACTGGGAAAATTAAAAAAAAAGATTCTCCTCTTCACCTGTACCTCCTTCAATATTATTCTCTTTTCAAAGGCCCCTGATTTCAGTTTTTAATCATGTATTTCTTATAAAACAGATCCTAAAATCCACTTCTAAGACTTGCAAAAATTCAAATACCATCTTCTGGTGATGCGTAGAAAAAAAATGGCAATCAAATTTGTCAAAACAAAGAGGTCCCTGTTTGACCTCTGATATTTGTTCATTAATGGACACACGTGCGTGGAATGTCCACCACTCAGCCGGCCCCAGAGCGGCTCTGGGGGTGTTCAAAATGGAAAGAGATGGGGCCCAATGAGGGCTGGTGCCCATGCCATCCAGCCATAGAAGGTGTTGCATGTTTTAGGGCCTGTAATTAAATCTGTTTGTAAAAGGAGTGAGCTTTTATTCAACGCAGAAGGTGGTGAACTTTGTGGTGAAGGGTGGGTACCTTGGAATCGGGTCTGCAGGTACTAACCAGATGCCTACTGGTGGCCTGGCTGGTCAGTCACCCCCAATGGGTCTTGACTTCCTTATCTGTGAAGTGGGTGCAAATCGTGTGGGGTGCTGTGAGGTGTAAAGAAAACCAGGCTTGTGGGAGACTGAGACCAGCATCAGGAACAGGGTACACGCCGAGGAGGTGTGGGTATTATTTCTATTGTTGGGCAGTGTAGGAGTCCTTCGGGACGGCCACCACAAATGACCACAAACCAGGGGCTTAAACCCCAGGAATCCACCCTCCCTCAGTCCTGGAGACCAGACGTCTGAGATGAAGGGGTCGCAGGCCCGCGCTCCCTCTGGAGGGTCCGGGGGAGGGTCCTCCCTGCCTCTTCCAGCTTCTGGGGCTCCAGGCGACCCTGGGCTGGTGGCCGCCTCCCTCCATCTCTGCCTCCGTCTCTACGTGGCTTCTCCTCTGTGTCTGTGTCTCCTCTTCTGTCTCTGATGAGGACACTGTCACTGGATTTAGGGCCACCCTTGTCCAGGATGAGCTCATCTCCATCCTTCACTTAATACATATGCAAAACTCTGTTTCCACATAAGTTTCTATGCTGAGGTTTTGCATGCGTGTGAAGTTTGGGGACACTCTTCAGCCCAGCAAGGCAGTACAAGCTGGTTCTCATTGTGTAAAGAGTTTCCATCCACTGGAGGAGAAGATGGGGGAACTGAAACAGCAGGCTCTTCTGCACTGATGGATGTGGCCCATTGACCACCCCTGACTCAGTGTGGTTCCTTCAGCATCTGATGCCCTGAAATAAGGGAGTTTGATTAGAAACCTGGAAGGTACTTCCAGCCTTAGGATTCTATGAACTTCCCACAATTTTTTAAACATAGAATTCTCATATGATCCAGCAAATCCACTCCTAGGCATATGCCCAAGGGAATTGAAATCAGGGACTCAGATACTTATAGGAGAATGTTCATAGCAGCACAATTTCTATTCTCAGTAGCCAAAAGTAGAAGCAGCTCAAGTGTCCATGGATGGATGAGTGGATAGACAGAATGTGGTCCATCCACACAGTGGAATATTACTCAGCCACGAAAAGGAGTGAAGCTCTGACACAGGCTACAACGTGGATGGACCTTGAAAACATGATGCTCGGTGAGAGAACCAGACACAAAAGGCCACACAATGTGTGATTCCATTTATTTGAAATGTCAATAACAGGCAAATCCGTAGGCAGAAACTGGATTATTGGTTGTCAGGGGCTGGGAGCACAGAGAAGGAACGGCAAGACTACTTTTGGGGTGATGGAAATGTTTTGGAACTAGATAGAGGTGTTGGTTTCACAGTCCTGTGAATTCACTAAATGTTGCTAATGGTAAATTTTTTGTTGTGTGTATTTTACCAAAACAAAAAAAATGTTTAAAGAAAAGTTTATTACAATGGGAATATTGAAAATTCTATGGAAGGACCTCATAGCCAACTCATATTCAACGTCTTTGAGATCTGCTGGCTATGTCTTCTCTGCCCTCGGTCCTTCTGCCAGTGCCTCTCTCCCAGCTGGAGGCTGCCGTGCGGTCACTCTCTGTGTCCTGAGCCCCCACGGGGTGTCCTCCATGCACCGGCCACCCAGCCCACGTGGTCAGTGCTGCCACATCGAGAATCTCACGCCCTTGGGCTTGGGGTCGTTTCCATGCACTGCAGGGAGATTTCGGGTTCCACGATTTGGTATTTCTTTATCCCAAAGCTCTTCTTGAAAGAGAGAGAGAGATTCTGAAGACGTATCAGGGGACAGAACGTCTTTGAAAGGTGTCATATTTCATCAGTTACGGCTGCTGAATTATTCACGAGGAGTTCTGCGTGCTTTGCTGGCCGAGTTGTCCCACCTGTGTAGACGGATGGGAATGGGAGGGTCCCTTCTCCCCACAGTGAGCGGTGCACGGTCCTCGACTACATTGGCCAGATAATTGTCCTCTAGGCTAGATCTTGTGATGGATGGCTTCCCACAATGGCACTGCCCTGCCCTCTCTCCTAGGAACAACCCCCTAAAACACGGGTGAGCCCAGAACCTTTGAAGACAGATACCACCAGACCTGCATTGGGGTTTGTCCTTATAAACAGCCACCCAAGACTCTTAACTGTATGTTTATGCCCAGTTCCATGATCAGGATCTTGGCCACAGGGGTGCACGCAGGGTATGAGATTCCTGGTTTAAAATGCAATCAAACGTGCCCCCTCTCCTCCAAATACAAAGAGGGGGGTTTTGTCCCTCTCTGATCCAAATTCATAAATCATCCCGGTGCAGATTAAACCTCCAGCACACATCGCCCCAGCTCCCCACGGCACCCGAGTGCATATATGCACGCATTACTGATGCTGGGCGCTCCATCGGGGTGGCAGACGGGACCCCCCTCCTTCGATCTGACTCCAGTCTGATCTGGATGCAGGAGCCGCGGCTGCCCTACCCCATTCCCATTCAATCCATTACTCCTCGCCCTTCTCCGCTCCTCGTCACCCTGACTTCTAATTTGACAATGACAGAGAGCTCCGCGGTGATTTTAAATTTCATAATTTTAATCTGTCAAGCCTGACATTTAATTAGTGCCCTTTCTAACCCTCAGCCGCGCGCGCCGGGGGCCGCCATTGGTTCCCCTGCAGAAATCTTCTTCCCTCCCGCTGCCCCCCGTGCCAGAGCGGATTAATAAATATGTGCATAACTGCCAGGTGTAAGACAATGCGCCCACGAGGGTCTATTAGCCCCGATCGAGACGGATGAGGTTAATCATATTTTAAAGTGTGGCTTTATCGCATTAGGAGTGATTAAGCCGGGGCGTGGCCCCCGTATGAGATGCTGGTTGGAAACATGAAATAGGAGGTCTGGGGTGCAGACTCTCGTGTGAAAGCTTATCTAAACAGCCGGTCGAGGGCGCCTCACAGGATCCCGGGAGGCTGGGTTATCGTTCCTGGGTTTGTAAACAAGGGAAGGCAAGCAGGGTTCCCTCAGTGGCCGGAGGGCTCTGGGCAATCAGCGGGGCGTGTTGCACGATGCTGGGCTGGTCCTCTGGCACCTGGAGGGCAAGGGGGGTCAACAGAGGAATCTTCCATGCTGGTGCCATGCCAGAAGAGCTTGCCCATCCTGACGCCATCGTGTGGCCTGACGTCGTCCATCTTTATTTAGGTCCAAGCTCACTTCTTTTTTCACTCCATGGCTAAGTCGTTTCCTGTTGGCACATCTTCAGCAGGGCAAATTTTTCAATCGAAACTCGACCGAAATCTCTTTTCTCAGAGGAGAGAAAGTCGATGCCATGGCGTTTTGCAAAGACTGTCCAGCGAGTCTGGATACCGGGAATTCTTGGTGGTCGACTTCCCGCTGCACTGGAGACCACAGCGATCCGTGCGGGGCTGGTGCAGGCTCCCGTGATAGTTACACGCCGTGTCCTTGATGTTCCTCGTTTTCTGCCTGATTCCACAGAAGCCCGTGTGACTCTGTTCGGGCGGCCGTTGCATCTGACCTCCCCTTCCCAAAGGAAGCTGCTTGGAGATGTTAACCCTCAAGGAGAGGTCTGAGGGCAGCTGGGTGCTGCAAAGTGTGAGTGTCCCCGGCTGAGGTGTGCAGGGCTGCGGGAGGCTCCCTACATCTTCTGAGGTGAGCTTTCTTCTTTTGGAGTTCAGGAGTCAGTTCCAGAGACTGGAATGGGCTCCCGTAAACGCCAGCTTCCATCCCTTCATTCCACAGATGGAGCGATTCCTGGACCACCTGGGAAGGATGGAGGAGGAGAGCCCGCCTGTGCTCTCGGGGGCCTTGTAGTCCTGGGAGATGGGCAGGTGAACGGGGAGAATAGCAAACATCTTCGTGGAGGGTTTGCATGAAGTGTGGTGGGAGCCCTGGGCGGGGTGGGGCAGGGAAGGCAGCACCGAGGCTAAGGTGGGAGGGATCCAGGACGTCAGCCAGGTGGAGGAACAGCTGGAAGGTGCAAAGGCAGCTAAACGTGAAGACCCAGGTCTCGTGAGGGCAGAAGCCACGGTGAGGGGAAGGGATCCCTGGGGGATGCTGCCAGTGGCTCCCAGCATCTGTTCTCCATCCTTCCTTCCTAAGATGACTGAGAGAATAGCTTTTATCAGGAGCCTCACCTGGGGGTACGTTGGATTATAATCAGCTCCAACCGCAATGACGTGAGGGGAGGGCTGAGGAAAGTTTCCATCTGGGCGTGATGGAATGTTCTGGAATTAGATACAGGGGAATGGTTGCGCAATGCTGTGCATGCACTAAATTGTGCTCCTGAGATGCTTAAAACGGTAATTTCTTGGGGGCCGGCCTGGTGGCGCAAGCGGTTAAGTGCGCGCGCTCCGCTGCGGCAGCCCGGGGTTCACTGGTTCCCGGGGTTCGCTGGTTCGCATCCCGGGATGCGTCGCACCGACGCACTGCTTGGTAAGCCATGCTGTGGTGGCGTCCCATATAAAGTGGATGAAGATGGGCACCGATGTTAGCCCAGGGCCGTCTTCCTCAGCAAAAAAAAGAGGAGGATTGGCGGATGTTAGCTCAGGGCTGATCTCCTCACAAAAAAAAACAAAAAACAAAAAACAAAAAACGGTAATTTCTTTGTCACGTGTATTTTACCATATTTTTAAAGAGTGGAGTAGTATTCTGATTCTCAGTAGCTTGTATTAACACGACGACACCCTCTTTAAAAACTCTGATTTCCATGTACAATTTTGTCGTCTAGAATTTGCTGGGACCTCAAACAGTCATCTGGTCTACCCTGACTTCCCATCTTGGGGACAATAAACCCTTTTAGGGCTGTATCACGTCGAGCGCCATCGAGCTGCTTGGTCTCGGGTGGTCAGCCTCTGGACACAAGATCTTCCAGTTTTAAGAGAGTTGTTTATCGTGGTGGTTTCCAAGCTGTGCTTCGAGGCACCCTTCCTCATGTCTCTTGTCACCAGAGAGGTTGCTTCTTCATCTGTTCATGCGTTGCTTTTTCAAGTAAGAGTTGGTGTAAAGACGTTTTTAAATGAAAAAATATAAGGACCACCCCAGAAGCCGATGTCTAAAGCCCTTCCCAGCTCGGAAGTTCCGTGGAGCTGGGGTCCACGGCAAGTCCACCCCACACCCAGGAGCCCTCGGGGGAAGATGCCCTGGGCTGTGTGTCTCCTCTCACCTCTTACTCAGGTGCGCCCTCCCTGTATCCTCCGGTTCGTCTTCTGCAGGATGCAATTGGTCTGCAGCCTCCTGCATGCACATTGCCCCAGCAACAATTTGATGTACCGCTAGAAAGAAAGACAGAAGTTCCGATGGACAAGTCCATTGCAAAACGGTATGAATCTATTTGCAGAGGTTGAACTTAACAGCTCGACAACTTTGGGCACGTTATTCACGTGCGTGAACGTCAATGGTGAAATTTGTGTAACGGTATCTATTTGCAGCATTGTCGGGAAGGTTGAAGACGACTGTATGGTTCTCCTGGCACCCCATAAAACTCAGTGAGTGGTATTTCCTATCACAAGAGTGATGCATTATGGAAGAAAGCCTGGGTTTTTCGGGAGAAATGGGGCTTTGCATCCTCGGGTTACTAGGCACTAGCCGTCCGATTTGGGGCATCTTAATTTTCCTGAACCCGCTTCCCCATCTATAAAGTGGCAAAGTTGTCTCTGCTTTGAAAGGTGGCTGTCGATACTATATGACCAAGAACACAGAGGGAAGGAGCCCAGGAAATTGCTTGGGCCAGGGAGGGCATCTGATGTTATAACTGTTGCAATTTCTTCGAAACTTGGGTTTGCTGGAGTCAAACGAAGCATCCTCATAAAGGGATGCCTCCTATTTATTTAGCAGCTCTCTCTGAGCCCCGATGCTTCATGTCTAAGGAAGAAAGAAGGAGTGTAGGTATAAAATGTGCATTTTGGAGACCCGTTAAATGATATCGAGGCGGGCTTCAGGATGCACATCTGTTACCACGGATACAGCAAATGAGAGTTCCTCGGTGTCCGGTATCAGGAAACAATTAGAAAATCGGAAAACTCTGTGAGCAAAGACATTAAGAGGAGCGTCTATCCCATTACAAGAACCACAATGACGACTTCCTTCTACTGGAATTATTTTACCATATGCTCCACCTGCCCCCATTCACCCCCATGTTATGTTGACGAATCCCATAAAATCTGGATTTAAGATGGGCAGAGGGATTGTCTTGCATCCTGAAGAAGTGCACAGCACGCCTTGGGTGTCAGCTGCGAAGGTTACTCTGGCCGCTGGGTTCCGCACTCTGGTTTAACCCACTTGCGAAGCCACAGATGGAGTCCACAGCCGTCAAAGACCTTTGGAAGGAAGACGGCTTTTCGAACTTTTGGGATTCGTCCCGGCATCTTGCACGAGGCTGTGCGTGGAGAGGCATTTAATAAATCTTATTTGATGATGATGACTTTCTAAGGCAGCGGGTACACCTCCCCAGTGGTCTGTGAAGACGGCTTAATTGCCACTTAGCAGACTCACATTATGCACTGTGCATGTGTGTTATTTTGTGGCTCTGTGTGCATCGTCAATAGGTAATACAGGTGCTTTTCCTCCGTTCAAGTCCTCCAAAGGAACACCCCCAAGTTAGCGATTCTCACTCATTCCATTAGCAGGATCACAGCACAACCCTTAATTCAGTTTTCAAAGCAAGCTATTCAGAGGCAAAGAAAAGAGGGGTGACGATACCACCCTTTTTGCTTTTGGTTGAAAGCAAATCCTTTGTTTCCTAAAAATGAGGCAAAGCTGAGGGGCAGGTGGTCCCAAAATACTTATACCACCTCTTTTTGTCTCCAGGGAAGTTGGAATAAACCCCACTTGTAATTCTTTTATCTTTTTTTTTTTTTTAGAAATATTTCTAGATTTTGTTTGCTAATATTTTGTATCAAAGTTTTCCTCTCCGTCCATAAATGAGATTGGCCCATAATTTTGCTTTTCAATAATTCGCTGCTCAGGTTTGGCCTCATAAGAAGGAGTTCAGGAAGTCTTCGCTCTCGTCGTAGGGGCTGGAACAGTTTCTATAAAGTCGGCATTTTTTCTTCCTTAAGTTATGGTTACGTTTACCAGCAAAGATATCTGGACCTGGCAATTTCCCTGTGGGAAAAGTTTAAATTATACAGTAATGTCTTTAGTTCATGTTTTTATTTCTAAGAACTTGTCCATTTTGTCTAAGTTTTAAATTTTGGCATACATTTATTTATAACATCTTTATTTTAAAAAATATATAAAGGGTTGAGAGGTATGTCTTCTTCTCCCAATACTACCTGTTCCCATCTCTTCTCATCTTTTATTTTTTCTTGATAAGTCTCGTCAGGTGTATATAATTTTTATTAGTCTTTTTGCATAACCGAGGTTGGTCCTGTCAATTTTCTCTGTGTAATATCCGTTATTTAATCCATTAAATTCGGTTATTTCTTTGTGTTTAATGATTTTTCTAACTTCTTGAGATGGGTTCTTAACTCCCTGATTTTCAGCCTTTCTTCCTTTTCATAAAAGAATTTGAAGCTGTAAATTCCCTCCGACAACTCTGCTTAAGCTGTTCATAATCTTTGATGGGTCGTGTTTTTATTACCATTCAGACCAAAACACGTTCTAGTCGTTGCTTTGATTTCCTCTTTGACTCATGGATTATTTGGAAATGCAATGCTTAACTTTTAGACTTATGGGATTTTCTACTCATCTTTTTGTTATTTTATCTCCACCTTAATTGCACTGGAGCTGGAGAATGTAGCTTATATAATTTCAATCTCTGATGTTTGTAGAAATTTGCTGAATGGCCCAGTAAATGGTTAAATCTTGCAAATGTTTTATGGATGCTTGAAAAGGGTAAATATTCTGCAGTCATTGGGTGTAGAGTTCTAAATCTACTCACCGGACAAAAATCAGTCAGAGTCCAAGATCTGAACAAAATTAAAATCTTGTAACAGACTTGGACTTGTTATTTAAATGAGTATATGTGACGTAACTTTATTCTTTGAACCATATAAAACATTTTTGATTTGCAAACTGAAAACAAAATAGCTTAAACCTATACGGAGTTGTACACGCTTGTTCTATGTAATGCTAAGAAAGTATGTTAAAATCTTCTACTGAAATTGTGGATTTGTTTACTCCACGTCTACCAATTTTTGCTTTACATATTTTGAATCTTTGTTATTAGGTGCATAGAAGTTTATAATTGTTTTATATTCCTGGTGAATGGAGCCTTTTATCGTGAAAAAGTTTTTCCCTTCATCTTTCGTATTTATTTATTTTTGTTAAGTTCTGCTTTGATGCTAATATAACCTCACTCTTTTTTGTTTTTGATTAGTATTTGCATAGTGTGGTCGATTCTCATTATTCACAATAGGTATTTTCTATAAAGTCCCTGGGAATAATGAATTAGCAAACACAGAATCATCATCCCTATGGGGAAATACAGGGTGGGTTCCTGTGAGCCTCTGATTACAACGTTTTCATCGATTGATCAAAACATAACCTTATTTTATGTGTGTTTCTCTTTAAAAGACATCTTACTGAATATATACCGTTGGTTCATTCACATTGAACTCACGGCCAACAGCAGGTAACTCACGCCTGAACGAAGCTTCTCTAACTCACGTATTTTCTCCATAACGTGCATCGCAGGCTTTTTGTGCTTAGGAGCAGTAGACAGCCCTTCATCGCTATCCTTGGGGGCCATTTTAAACAGCAAAATCACCCACAAAAATGCAAAATCATGGCACTAAATAGACCAAGAAACGTACACCTGTTTGCAGCACTCGAGCTGAAACCAGAAGGCACAGTGTCTCCTTGTTCAACCTCTGCGGGGAACGTGCACCTCGGGTGACTCAAATTTCCCCGCACCCTGCCTGTGTCTACAAATAAACATGGAAGTATTGAATCAGTTTTGAGGTTACAGATGTATTTTAGCAAGTAGGTGAATTTGCAAATACAGAATCTGCAAGCAGGGAGAATAGACTATATATTTTTCCCATCTCTTTATTTTTACACTTTGCCTCCTTATATTTTGGATGCGTGTCTTTGAGGCAGCGCAAAATTGCTTTGTTTAAATCTAATTTGGCAATCTCTGCTTTTTTTAATTGGAGCATTTAGCCAATTTACATTTAAGGTAATTATTGACGTTTTGGCATTGAAATCCATCATCTTCCTCACCAGCAAAAATGCAGCAATGCTGAAGGATGGAGCAGAAGAGATGTGGTTTAGCAACGGGGTGTATGAAGAACACAGGATTGTGGTTGGGGGGATATGTAGCATGTGTTTGTGTACGTGTGTGTGCACATACATGTAAGACAGGTGACTGTGCTTCGTGCATGTGTGAACACATGTGAGAGATGTGGGGGTGCCTACGTGTGTGTGCATGGTCTGTGAGAGAGATGAGTATGCGTCTGTGCATGTGTGTGCACGTATGTGCACACATGGGGATGTGCAATGGTTGCCAGGACTTCTTTTTTTTATTTTTATTTACTTATTTTTGTGTGTGAGGAAGATCAGCCTTGAGCTAACATCCATGCTAATCCTCCTCTTTTTGCTGAGGAAGACTGGTTCTGAGCTAACATCTATTGCCAACCCTCCTTCTTTTTTTTTTTTGCCCCCAAAGCCCCAGTAGATAGTTGTATGTCATAGTTGCACATCCTTCTAGCTGTTGTATGTGGGACGCGGCCTCAGCATGGCCGGAGAAGCGGTGCATCGGTGCGCGCCCGGGATCCGAACCCTGGCCATCAGTAGCGGAGCTCGAGCACTTAACCTCTAAGCCATGGGGCCGGCCCCTGCCAGGACTTCTAATGTGGTCTCAAACCACAAAAAGTGGTCCTCTTTCCTCCTGAGATGGTCAGGCGCCATCTGGAGAATGCACCTCGAGGTGGCAGCCAATGATGCACAAATGGAATGTGAGCTGGACCGCGAGACGGTGATGGGGACACTTTTGGAATCTTCTGCGTTTTGAGAATGGTGAGGGCTCTGGAGACATTCAGCCCAGAGAATAAAAACTTCCCAGGCAAGGAGAAATTAGGGAAGGATGTGATGTTTGCCTTCAAGTATTTGAAAGCCTGCCATGTGAAAGAGCCATTCCATCTGCCCTGCGTCGTCAGGCAGACAGGATGAGGAATCAGGCACCCGGGAGACCAATTTCGGGTCCACACGACGGAAGAAGGGGTGTCTCAACGCCAGAGCTGTCCGAGGGCGGAATGGCTTCTTAACGAGGGGGTGAGTTTTCCATCCCCGGACGTATCCAAGCACAGCTTGCGTTGAACTTTGAGAACCCGCAGTCTCTTCTAAATCTTGGAGCCCTTGAGAAGTCAATTTGCTGCCTTGTGTGCCAGCTCTCTCTCGGCACTCCCAAGGATGTGAAACGAATCATTTCCAAATTGAAAATGCCTCTTTGCGTCTTTTTGGGCCGCAGACTGTCTCTGGTGGAAAGAAAAGCCTCATCATCCCGGGCAGAGACTTGGCAGATCCCTCCTCAAATGAACGATTGTGAAAAACCGCTTCAGTCTCCAGCCCCACATTACACATAATTTGTCCCCAAAGGAAACAGAACGGTTTGTAACAACGCAAGAAACGCCCGTCCTCGCCGTCCAATTGCAGTCAAAAGAAATCCCGAAAGATTGGATTTTCTTTTCGTATGATAAATTCAGAAGTTTAGTCCAGAATAATCAAGTCTTTTTTTTTTTTTTTTTAAGTCTGCATTTATTCTGGGAACATCCCAGGGGCCTTAAATTCAGAAAGCAAAGCCGAGACTCCTTTCGAACTTGGCAGGATGCTGTCGAATTTGCAACGGCCAAGCCAAAGAGCCTCTCAGATAATTTCCCACAATCAACGGCTCAGTGCAATTTACAGAAAGGGAGGGAGGCCCTTCGCATTTCGCTGAGGGTTAAGAAAAGGTAAGCGCGATTGCCAGGTGGGGAACACATCCTGGGTTTTTTTGTTTGTTTGTTTTTTTTGAAAGTCAGTCAAGAGGGGTGTAGGAAGTAGCTGAGATTTTAGGAGATATCTCCCCATGTCTGTGTCCCTACACGTTCTTGCATTGCTGTGCCCAACGATAGTCGCTTCCCACCTCCTCGATTGAGACCAGGATGATCTGAGGACATGGCCTGTGACGTGCATTGAGTTGACACCACTGATGCTTGGCCATATGAAAGCCCACTTGGGTCAACCCTTTCCTACTTAGATGTGAGGCACGTCATCCTTTCTTTCAGAGGTGACACTTTGGTGCTGCCTTCTGACCGGGGAATCTGTCTAACCGTATGTTACCAAGAATTGACTGGGTCATCTTTCTTTTCGGAGGTCGAGTCCAGCTTGATCTGGGCATCTGCCTCTTTCCAAATAAAATAGAGATGCAATCATCACGTTCCTTGGTGTGTGTACAAATTGCCTCGGGTATTCCATCCAGAGTTGTGAGCTAGTTTGTGAAAGGGGTGGTGTATTTGTTTTCCGGGGGCCGCCGGAGCAAAGTACCACAAACCGGACAGCTGAAGACAGAAATGTGTTGTGTCAGGGATCCAGAGGCCACATGTCTGAAACCAAGGTGTGGGCGGGGCTGGTTCCTTCTGGAATCGCTGGGGGAGAATCTGCTCCCTGCCCCTCTCCCGTCTTCTGGGGGCTGCCCGGATCCTTGACACCCCAGTCTCCGCCTCCAACTTCACGGGACCGTCTCCTTGTGCATGTGCCTATCTCCACGTTTCTTCTTTTTACAAGGACACTAGACATGTTGGGTTAGGGTGCACCCTACTACAGTTCAACCTCATCTCAACTAGTCACATCTGCAAAGACCCCGCTTCCAACCAAGGTCCCATCTGAGGTCCTGCAGTTAGAATTTCCACAGATGGATTTTCGAGCGCAGAGTTCAACCCAAAGCAGATGGTGATGTGTAAATACAGCGTGATGACCCCCTTCCACCCCCACACGGACAATGCCCATAAACGCGTAGATGTGTGCGGGCTCATGCTGCTCCTGAAGTTGGTCTTAATGCCTCTCGGGGTGTCTGCAGGACAGACAAATGGGCAGAATGAACAGCGTGTATCTCAGAGAAATAGTAGGACAGAGAGCACTGGGTGGCAAAAAGCTAGATCTTAGGGAAAATGTGCAAATCTTTGCAGATGAGGGGGTCAGAGGCGCCCAGGACGCAGGAGAGGCAGTGAGGATTTGGGTACGGGTGCCTGAACCTCAAGGTGATCGAGAACTGCAGGAAGCATTGATTTAGGACGTACGTGGCTGCAGCCCCGGGGAATAGAGGGTAGGAGAGGGTGACCTCAGGGGCCGTGGGGGTGGGCAGTGGAGGACTGGGGTCTACGGAGGGCGGGGGTGGGAGGGTGGTCCACGGGGCCCTGCTGGGATGCCAGGAGCCGGGATCGGGGCGGGGGCTGCCTTCTCTGTCTTCCCTCCTCGTGCAGCATTGGGGTCCCCAGGTGCCTGCAGGGAGCGGCCGGTTCAGAGCCACCACTGCTTCTTCTGTTTTTAATTTCAGCTTTATTGAGACATCATCGACATATAGAATACTAAGGCGTCTAAAGTGTGCATCATGGGGATTTCATAATCATAGACCTCGTGAAGGGATTCCTCCCGTCTAGTTAACTCACTCGCACGTCCACCACCTCATACATTATTTATCTTTTTTTCTCTTTGTGGTGACAGCATTTAAGTTCCACTCTCTTCTCAAGTTTCGATGGTATAGTGCAGTGGTGTCAACCATAGTCACCGTGTTTTTCATTAGCTCTTCAGACATTATTCACCTTACAGAGGAAAGTTTATGTCCTTTGAGCAACCTCTCCCTATTCTTCCCCCGCAGAGCGTCTTCTTGATGCTCAGTTTCATTGTATTTTGTAACAACACACAGTCATGCACCGTGGATACTGTGTTAATGTGCAGTGGTGTGCGCGCCCACACACACACACACACACAATCAAAAAGGATGGTGCATCCTTGTTACTGCATATATGTTTGTGAATCTATGCCTTTCTGTTATATATATATTTTATACATATGTATGTGTGTATCTATTTTATTTAGATTTTAAATCTATCAATGTAGATTTATTTATACCGGATTATATACACACATTTGTGGAAATATATATACATATGTATCTTTTGTAACATATGTTCATTTGTATAGATACATGTGTATCTTTATGTAGACACATATATGTGCTTATGTATCTGTGTCTATTTCTTTTATATATATTATATATAGGTATATGTATCTAAATCTGTTTTATTTAGATTTTAGATTTATTTGTATAGATTTATTTATACATACTATTTATATGATTTCCATATATATGGGTATATATGTATGCTGTGTATACATATATGTATATTTTTATATATACATATGTTTATATAGATTCATATATGTTTAAGTGTCTATTTATGCTGATTTTATATACATACTTTATGTATGTACATGTGTGTATCTATTTATACCTATTTTGTTTAGATGTTAGATCTAGTAATACAGATTTATTAATATAGATTATTTATATAGATTTCATACATATTATATATGAAAATATATACACACATATATCTTTTGTATGCATATGTGAATATACACAGACATCTTTATATATACATATACGTCTTTTGTATGCATATATGTATATAGATACACATATCTTTATATACATACATATATATCTTTATGCATATATGTGTATATATATACACACACATCTTTATGTATATACATATATCTTTTGTATGTATACATACATGCACATGTATCTTTTTACATATATGTATCTTTTTATATAAACACACACAAACACACATATCTGGAAATGGGCTTCAGTTTAAAGTTAAGAAATGATGCACGGAAGCTGTTTTCGCAGAAACTTGAGCCATAATTTTTTTCTTTCTTCTCACTTGTGTTTAAATACCAGTGTGCCTTTCAATAGATATTTTTGAAAATTTGTGGCTAGTGTAACTCATATTAAATGCTGAGTTTTGAGGGTCGGTGACACATTTCCTCTGGAATGCCTTATCCCTCCGTGCCTTATTCTTACTCGATATTTGATAAATATTGCCGGGGAGAGAGGGGGCTCCTCTGCGGGGCGATTATCACCGTGTGTTTGTTCGGCTTGCTAATTTTAAGTAACTACAGGGCTCGTTTATAACAACCTGCCCCAGTAAGAAGAAGCACGGATTTGTCATTCCGAGCTCTTTCCACAGCATGTCTGCATTTTTAAAATGCAAGTCTGACCGAGAGCTCCATGAGGCATCTCAAAAATGTCTTAATGTGTATAAACCCTTAATTTCCCCATGGTCGGACGGCTTAAAAATAGATGAATGGATTTCTGAAACTTTCCCAGAAAATCCCTCTTGGGCTAAAATTAACATTTCGGTGCAGAAAATAATGAGTAAGCAAAAAAAAAAAAAAAAAACTGAAAGAAGGGGCTTACAGTAAAATTATAATTTCAGCCTGAAGAATAGCCTTGTTATAATAACATGAAAGTCATATTTCAGGGGGCTTTCAGAAATCTCATTGGGGGTGTCGGGACTCAAAATTGTCCTCGCAATTTCCAGCACAAATCTGAGGAAGGCCACCCTGGATTTGTAAGAATCTGGACCCTTATTTTTGGCAACAAAATGGTATCTTTCGGGGTTCTTTTTTTTTAAATAAACTTTTACTGGACACAGGTATACCAGCTTCTAAATTATCAAAAGAATCCTAGTTTTATACAAGCATGCCTTCCTTGCCTTTTTTCATCAAGAAAAATTAATATTGCTGCCTCCCTTCCAGCCGTCTGGCATGATGTGGTTCTTTATTTTAGCTCCAAAAGAGTCAGATTTGGCAGCTGTCGGTAATCAGAAACCAAGAATGAGAGTTTGAATGCAGAGGAAAACATGACACACGGAACAAATTCATCTGTTACATATATTTTGGAAGTTGAAAAATGAACTGTTTTGGACACAAAAGAAATATCGGAGAGGCAAAATGGCAGGATTCTTTTTTCCTCCTGGAAATTTCTTCTTGTGTAGACTTAAAAACAAATGCAAAGACACAAAGAGAGTTTTTTAAAAAAAATAATAAATGTACTCAGAGTCCGTTTGGAACGTGAAACCCGACTAAACAGAGTAACAAATTGGGTAGCCGAGATCTTTCTATTTGGTTTCAATTTTGTTGATGAAATCACCAGAATCCTTTTCATGCTTAAAAAATTACGCCGGGTTACCGGTCTTCAGTTTCGATTAGCTCACGCAAAATGAAAAAAGCAGACACACGGATATATCTTTTAAGGTTTAGTATTTCAAACACGCACCCTCATTTACCCCCACCTTCCCTTGCGGGATGGAGTTCGTATTTGTCTCTATGTCCGCCTCCCTTTCTCGTTAATCTTTTTTCCATCTCCACTCTGCTGAAATCTTCTCTCTCGTTGGCTCCCAGATTTCTGATCCTTTTCCAAGTAATTCTATCTTCTGGATGGGTGAGGTTAGAAATGGCGAGTTCATCCTGTGGCTGCAGAGAACACCGTCTATACTAGTTTTCTCTTTATTTCTTCAGGCCGAGTCTACTATTTCTCTGAAACATTTTTATTATTATGAAACATGAATCTTTAAATATTTAGATCACCCCCAAGAGTGCGTATTTCATTTTGGAAACGGTACCTGTGTTTTCCATTGATTCACTCAGTTTCTTATTTTTTCCCCTTCCACTCACTGCTTCAGCCATGGTGCCTGCCTTGGTTTAGGAATCCAGATCTCACCCCCTCTGCAGTGTGAAGTGATGTCTTCAGCTTCAGTATACAATTCCAGCTATTCTGGGTACATGCACCTAGGGACCTGTGGTTCCCTGTGACAGGAAGCCCAAGCTTCCTGGGACTTTTCTTTTCCTCAGGTAACAAAAAACCTGGAGGGAGGCTGCACAGGGCTGGCGCAGAGGTTCAAAGACGTCAGACAGATATCTCTGGAATTCTTTATGTTTTTTCTTCATGGCTTGTTACAAGATGGCCACTGTAGCTCCTGCCATCACGTCTACATTCCAGGTGGGAAGAATAAGGAAAAACAAAAGAAAAAAAGGCAAAAAAGGGGAAAGAAATGAAGGGAAGTTATTCCTCTCTGACAGAACTTGTCTGAAAGCCACACTGAGCAATGGCTGCTATTTCCCTCTGACCTGTACTACCTTACTTAGCCACATCTATGTGAGAGCGAGACTGGAAAATAAGAGAAAAATATATACTAGGTGGCTGGGCTTCCTGCAAAGTCTGCAAAATGGGAGTTGTGGGGTGAGGAAGAAGGGGAGACAGGATACACAGGGCACAGTTTCCTCAATCTCCATGTTCCATCAACCATAGCATCCTCCGATTTCTTACGTCTGTGTAATATTCACACACATTCAATATGCATCTTCTGAGCATCAACTAACTGGATGGCAGTTGAGTACAGGAATCTGGAGGTTATGGGGGCGGTCAAGAGCTGGACATGTGGACACTCTCAGATTCATTCATTCATTCATTTGTGCCCGAGCTCATTCTGCCCTCCTTGGATTGATGCGTGTTCATTAAGGTTAAGTGCCTGGCGGGGAACCATTCATTCTCACCGTGCGTACAGAGCAGACAGCACCCCCTTTACCGACCAGGAGTCTGGGGCCCAGGCCACACCTCTGGTCCAGCAGAGGGGCCAGCTGCCCCGCCCTGCGGGTGATCAAGCCCCGTGTCTGTGCTGAGCCAGGGGCCGGGGGCAGAAGTGGGGACGTCCATTTCTTCCTCTCAGAGAACGTCCAGTCCTGGGGTGAACAGCGAGTGTGACATCCAGGCGACAGGTCAGCCACGCCCTGTGGTCAGCTGGCCGTCCAGTCCCACCTGCGGAGTGGAGATTGCAAGACACGAATGAGATGATTCCAGAGCTGGTGGAGACGTGGGTGTAAATTGCTTAAGTCTGACAACAGGGCGCTGCTGGTGGCAGTCTCGGTGACAGAGTCACGTGCATTATCCTGCTCTCCCTCCCGATGGTGGCCCTTTGCCTTTGGGCCCACAGGGCCTGAGAGGGTGGGCAGCTTGCCCTGATGCTTATGTGGGGGCATCGGGGAAGTCAAAGATGCACAGAGCCCAGGTCCTCTGGTCGAGGCTCGGAAGGACACGACACGAAGATAAGTCACGAGGCACTGAGGGGAAGTCCCCCCGCCGGTGGGAGGTGGTGTCTACACCTTCCGATGGCCTGAGAGCTGCCCCCCAAATCTGGACGACTGTCTGGCATCCCACAAAGGTCGGCTCCCGCCTGCACCAGCTGCAGATCGAGCTCTGAGCTCGCTACCGCTGCGTGCCCATGGCGCGGGGTCTGGCGGCCACCCTCCTCCTCGGCCACTCCGTGAACTTCACTCAGGCCAGGGCGGAGAGCCTGTTCCAAGCGGAGGAGGGACGCGTCGGGGTCAGGGAGCTGTCACTGCAGCCCGACTTGCAGTTGCCTCCACCCCTGCAGCCTTGGGTTTCATCCTCACTGGTGTGTCTTCACCGTTATCGACTTGGGGCCTGGGGAGTCTGGGGCCAGCTCCATGGCACGTTTGGGGTGAAGGCTGTGTGGTTTTCCAGTCGCTCATTGACGTGACCCGAGCTTCCTGATTCATGTGAGAACCTTCCGTAACTCAGCAGCTCCAGCAGGTGGGATCCCCCAAGATTCTCCTGAGGGGAAATATATCGTTGCATCGTCTTCCCTTCCTCCTCCTCCTCCTTTTCACTGGAAATACTTGCTTCTTTTCAATAAGCTCTGTCTGGGGTAATCAAATACAGCCATGTCAGTGGCAGCTAATTTAAATATTTAAAATGGTTCTTTGAGAGGTAATCTACACTGCAATATGTTAAGCCTAATTGTCAAAACAATGCCTTCTTTTTCTTTTCAAGAAAATAGTAATTAAAGGCATGATCAAATATGACCAACCATTTGGGTTCATTTGGACTCATTTGGATACTTCCAGACGATTTTGTGGGCATGCTGTCAAGCGCAGTGTTGAAATAGCAATGCTCTATTTTTAGGAATAATGTTAAACAAGGGGAGAGACGCGTTTCAGCATTAATTCTGAAATTAAAAAGACATGCCCATCAGACACCATGGTGGAGTTTTAAAGACTACTTCTATTTTTAAACATAAAGATCATTCATCTGGGGAATATGTTTGCTCTGTAAACATTTAATTAAATGTTCAATATGTTCAATAATTTACAGGGAAATAAGTTCTGTATTCTGTACACATTAACGGTCCCACACGTCTCGCTCCCAACGCTCTAATTTGCAGCGGTCTCCGCAGAAAATAAACAGCTCACCATCTGAACAGAATTTAGAGCGTTTTAAGAAAGTTCACAGAACTCCTGTCTTTTCATCATTTTTTCTGACAGCAGACACTACGATGACAACAGGAGAGTGTAAAAGTGTTAGTGCAATGCTGCGTTCATTGTTCCTACCTTCTGAGATTTAGGAGTAAAACTAAGAACCCTGTAAGAATAACGAAGAAACGCCGTGTAGAGAGTCTTTCTGTTTTAGATTTCTATCTCTGTGGACGCTGTTGTTAACAAACATTACAGGAAATGTGGCACCGTGATAAGCAGGGGCCACCTATGATTCGGCAATTGCGCCCCCTAAGGAATGGTGACTCTGGAAAATGCCAACCTTTGTTTCCACCACAGCCGTCCATCCTAGAAGAGTAGAAACATCTGCAGGGCTTCAAATGCACTCCAATGTCTTTATTCAATATTAATGAATAATCCCGTTGAATTTGCAGATCATAAATGAAATGCAAAAGAAAAAATCTGTTTTCCACTCTCCAAGAGCATTTCTTGGTGTCGCTGGAAGTCCTTAAAAGACTTGAATCGTAGACTTTCTAGTTTTACCTCTGTGATCCACCTACTGGCATTTGCTGTCATTTTGTCATCTCAAGAATGTTGTATAAATGGCACCATGCACATGTAGGCTCTTGGAATTGACTCTTTCACTCGACAGACCTGAAGGGAGATTCATCCGGGTTCTGCGTGTGTCAGTAATTTGTTCCCTTTCACGGCTGAGTAGGATTCCATGGAATGGTTGTACCACATTTTGTGTATCCAGTCACCCATAGAAAGACAATCTAGGTTGTTTCCATTTTTGGGCCGTTATGAATAAAGATGCTATAAACATTTCTGTACAAGTTTTTGTGTGAACATACGTCTTTATTTTTTCTCAGATAAATGCCCAGGAGTGCAATTGCTGGGTGGTATGAAAGGTGCATATTTATACTCTTAAGAAATTGCCCAACTGTTTTCCAGATGGTTTTAATATTTTTACATCATCCCCAGCAGCGTATGATTGATCCAGTTTCTCTGTATTTTCACCAGCATTAGAAGTTGTAAAAATTTTGCATTTTAACCATTCTGATAGACATGTCGTGATGTCTCATTTTGGTTTTAATTTGAATTTCCCTGATGGCAAATCATGCTGAACACTTTTTTTATGGTTGAGTTTTTTGAGAATTCTTTATATAGTATAGATACTCGTCCTTTGTTGCTTTGTGGCTTGCAAACATTTTCTTCCCCTCTGTAGCTTTCTTTCCATTATTTTAAAAAGTGTCTTTTGATAAAGTCCACTTGGTCATTTTTACCCTTTATGAATCATGCTTTTCGTGTCAAACTGAAGAACTCTTTGCCCAGCACCACATCCCAAAGATTTTATACACTGTTTGTGTTATCTTTCCTAGAAGATTTATAGTTTTACATTTAAGTCCATAACGCATTTTGAATTACATTTTGTATAAGAATGAGACCTAGTTTATTTTTGTCTATGGATGTCCAGCTGATCGTCACCATTTGTTTTGTCTCTCAATTGCTGGATTTTCCTCCTTTGTCAGAGATCTCTTAGACGTATTTGTGTGGGTCCACTTCAGGGTTCTCTATCCCATTCGATTAATCTCCCCATCAAAACCAAACAGAATTGATTACTGTAGTTTTATGAGGTCTAGAAATGAGGTAGATTGATGCTTGGCACATGACTTCTAGTTCGCGTCCATGACCCTCCCTCATCATGTCCACTAGGACAGCACAGCCCCATGGTGTCCACGGAGGATGGAGGTCTCACACGACCTCTAGTTCACGTCCATGACTGTCCCTCATCACGTCCACTAGGACAGCACAGCCCTGTGATGTCCATGGAGGATGGAGATCTCACACGACTTCTAGTTCACGTCCATGACCCTCCCTCATCATGTCCACTAGGACAGCACAGTCCCATGGTGTCCACAGAGGATGGAGATCTCACATGACCTCTAGTTCTCGTCCATGACCCTCCCTCATCATGTCCACTAGGGACAGCACAACCCTATGGTGTCCATGGAGGATGGAGATCTTACATGACTTCTAGTTCATGTCCATGACCCTCCCTCATCACGTCCACTAGGGACAGCACAGCTCTGTCAGTGTCTGTAGGATCAGAGATGAGACTTTGCAGTTACTCTCTTTTGTGGTGAATGAAATCCAAGATGAGGGTTCCAACATCATCAGTTCCTGGTGAGAATCTCTTTCAAGTTCATAGATGTCCACCTTCTCATCGTGTCCTCATGTGGTGGACAGAGAGAGGAAACTCTAGTGTCTCTTCTTACAAGGCTGGAATCCCATCTCAGGGACCCCTCCCTCATTGACTCACGTAACCCTGATCACCTCCCAAGACCCTCACCTTCTTATACCATCCCACTGGGTTTTGGCACTTCCCCACATGAATTTGGAGGGAAACAGACACTTAGCCCATAGCACTTGGGATGACCTTGAACTGGATTCACAGCATCCCAACTTAATCCAGGGAATATGAGCCAAGAATTGGGGAGTTTTCCTCTCAGCCTCTGCTCATGGTCAAGATGGTTCCTTGGGCAAGCCATGCTTCCCCAGTGTTGGAATCCCATTCCTCCCTCCATGGGGGATTTCAGGAGATGAGGGGAAAGATGACATTATGCACGGCATCCAGGGGCCAAGTTGCTGTCACTCAGACCACAGCCCACAATAAAGCAGACTTTCCACAGCTACCTGAGCATTGCGTTTCAACCCAATGAAGGCATCACGGATGGGCAAGACTCTTACTCTCCCAGCTTCTCATCCTGGTCCTCAGAAGGGGCAGTCGGTGGTGTTGCATGGCTTCTTCCAGGGCAGAGACAGCGGGCGTCTGAAAGCAACAGACTGGAGAAGCCAGTTCTCTTTTTAAACCTTATTTCCAGAGTGGAGACAAAATGCCCCTTGGGGCGGGACAAAGACGGTGACTCTTACTACCTGCCCAGAGCTCTGTGCACCTGGTTTGCAATTATTTTTCCATTAAAAAGTCACCCCAAGGGGTGTAACACGGGCATTGGGTTTGAGGATTATCTGCCTCCTCTGATGCTTTCCTTTTGGAAGAGCTGGACCACTTCTCAGACTGGTGCAAAACTGAGTGCATGGCTGGGGCATGGGGAAGACTCTTGGACTCTTTTTTATTCTGCTTGTCATACACACATGGTGTCTTAAAAATAGCGTTTGCATCCGAAATGCTCCCATCTGTCTTCCTGAAGGATTCCAAATTTCCCCAACTGTTGCAGAGAACTGGATTAAAACTCCAGCCATCAATTCTGCCCTGGGCTCCATAGCTCACTGCAATGTCTTTGCAGGAAGGGCTGGGCAGAAGTAATCAGCCATGGAAAGATGCTCCTTAAAAACCACAGACGCATTTCCCTGGCGCATGCTTCCAGGGGCCCCTCGCTAGCCCGCCGGGTGTGTCTCCCATTTTCCGTAATTTTCCTTTACGTCTCAATACGCTTCAATTGGATTAAGGAAAATAATCAATGTTCTTAATACAGTATTTACTTGTAATATTTTCAGTGGGCTGTGAGTTAGGTTCCCTGAGATGAAAGATGATTTTAAAAATTGCTAAAGGTAATGATTCTTTATAGCTTAATTTAGATGATATTGAAAATTATGAGAGGGGGGAGAAAAAAAATACAGAACTCGGAACCTCCGCCACCTTATTAGACTTCTCCGCGTTTTTGCAATTTAAACACTACACTCTGTCATATATTTTGCTTATTCATATTTCAACAATAAGCATTAATAACATGGTAATATCTTTATTTGCATAACGTGGCTTTAATATACCATGGGGAGCTGGAAGCAACGTTCACTCAATAATTATTTCCATTAGGACGAGTGGATTTTGGAAAAAGGGATGGCGTTTCCTCCCATGTGGAAATCTCTCTCCTCTCCGGCCCCTGCCTTAGGTGAACAAGGGGAAAATATTGATACCAAGTAACACAGCTTGAAGTCGTGTGTCCAATTTGTAACCAGTTTCTGGGGATGGTTGTCTCTCCTTCTCCTGGGATCACGTTGTATCAGCAAGCTAGTTCTGGGAGCGAGCGAATTAAAAACCCCAAGGGCATCTTGCCCTTCTTCCGCTGCACGGAAAACCTGCAGGACATCAGGCTACTCACGACACCGGGAGCCAAGGAGTGTCCCACCATTGGGTGGGTCCTCCAGGTGAGGGGGTCTGGACTCAGGTTAACCTGGAGGAAGCCCGTTTTGCGCTGCTTCACTGAGGAAGGAGGGCAGCCTGGTTAGGGACCACTTCCCGGGTAAGCAATGAGTGCCTCAGAGAACTAAGACCTGCTTTATCATTTGAGAGACCCCATGCAAGAAAAGGTGGGACTCTCATTCAAAACCGATGCAGGGTTTCAGGACAGTGGAGCATCAGAGAGAGGCCTGTCTGGGTTCATGGCCCCGTGCACCAGGGGTGGAGACGCTGATGGGAACAGGGCGGGGGGGGGGGGTCTCCGTGCTGGCTGGGGAGGAAGCTCTGAAACATGGAAGCAGATGCCCAGCCAGTGAGGTTTAATGGGGCCGAGAGGATGCTCGGTCATCAGGATGTTTATGATTCTACACGGCAGCACCAAATGTGAGCAGCACTGATATGGGACCCTGCAGGCTTGCTGGGCGAGGGAACCAGAGCCAATGGGCAGACCTGCTAAGATTGGCACTGCTGCTGGCTAACTTGGGACTTTCCTAGGGGTCAGACACCCTGATACTGTAGGAGGGACCCCCATCCTCTGGAAGCACCACCCCTGGGGTCCTAGAGAGGCAGCCCCCGCCCCAGAAGTTTGCCGTTTCTCCTTTAGTTTGGGGTCAAACTCCATGGGTTCCTGCCCACACTGCCAAGGACGCATAATGAATCCTCCAGTTCAGCTTTATGTTTTTTTAAAAATCAGTGCTACGTCCATCTTTTACAAAGTGACTTTGTGACCCACTGGCAGGCCCCCCCTGCTGGTCTGGGATCCGATACGCCGAGGGGAAATGATCGTCAGGTTTCAGGACCCGGGTTGTTTTTCTGATCGGGAAACAGCCTTCCACAATGCAGGAGGAAGGGAAATGCTGTGTATTACTCCTGCCCGCTGATGGGAAGTGGGCAACAGCTTTCAGAGTGATGTGAGATGGACAGGGCTTCTCAGTCCTCACGGATCCTGGGCGAACGTCCTGGACTTTGGCCGTCTCTGCCCAAGTACGGGGAACGGGCCTGCCTGGGAGGTGGGCTGTCTTTTTGTGGGGCGTCCTGGTGAATTAGGGACAAGGGTTTCCAGGGGGTGCCAGTCGAGAGCATGGACCATGTGCACAGGCCGAGGTGCCAGTTCTGAGGACTGCGGGCAGATGGACACAGCGTGGGGCGGCCCCTTGCCTCCATATCACCTCTGCACTTCTTGTTTAAAATGTTCTACGAGGCCTTCGAGGCCTATTCCAAACGTAGGTACGTGTGACTGTGTGCGAGAGTGTTTATATGTCAGTGTGCACATGCACACACACTCACATTTGTCTCCCGGCTAATAGCAAATTCTTATCTTTGATTTAAGGTATAAACAATTCTTAAAAGCAAAGAAAAAAAGTTGCCCTTCTTTAAAAATATTCCAGAAATCTGAATATCTCACAAAAACAGACAAACGTGTTCTTCCTTCCCCAAATTTTTGTTTTACATTGTGAGACTGAGAGCAATCG